>NC_081155.1:22942870-23571204 GCF_012432095.1 Onychostoma macrolepis | reverse complement strand
GGGGCTGCTTTGAATAGTTTTTTTCAGTGCCTCGATACTAGACGGTCATTGGATAAATGCTGCGATTATGTCCCGCCCACGGACGCTCAGCGTCTCTGGGGGTAAATGGAGGAGTGGGCTTCTGCGTGATGATTGGAGGGTCTGATCTCTGTTTGATTGACAGCGATTTTGTAGCCTCTAAAAAGTAGCTGACGCTGAAGCTATTCGAGCTCAGTCCCATAGCGGCTTTGCACTTGGTTCTTATCAATCATTATATATATTTTTTATTAAATTATAATGTTATGTTTTAATATACATGCTGCTAACTCGGAAATTTCAAGATATACGAGCAAAAAAATGCGCCTGACACTTAGGCAATACGACACGAGCAAGAGTGCTGTTTTTGGTTCGTTTCTGTGTTCGATTCAAATCCGCGTTGGTTTGGGCGAATCACTGATTCACTGAGCCATTCATAAAACCAGTCATTTGATTCACTCCTGAAGGATTCAGCCGTTTTGAAAGAATCATTTGAACGTCTGCCACCTGCTGGCCATTTTTAAGTTTCCCGTCTAAAAGTAGGCATATTACATTATTTTCCAACATATTTCTATATTCGGAATTTAGTATTTAAAACATTAATCTCATTACATTATTTATGCAATTATAAATACAGTCTAAATGAATAAATGCCACATCTAAATGTCACTTCATGCAGCTTCTGTGCAGTGCTAAGATGAGTTTTGTTTATATCATTTCATGGATAACAATAGCCAGTCATTCATTCACATTAATTAAATATTCAGAGAATAATATTGTCTGTTTTCACTTACATCTATTTATTTATTAATTTTTGATTCATTTTGTAGAATTGAATTATAAATTAAGTTGGTATAGTATCGTAAGGCATTTTTATGGTATCGTGACAACCCTATTATACACCACATTCCTTGTTTCAGTTTAACCTAATTCTCACATTCCCTCCGTCGAGTTTAATATCTTTTTTTTAGATTTGTTCATTCATTCATTCATACAGTAGGCTAGGCTAGCGTCACTGGAAAATACACCTAGTTGGTACAACAGGGTCACAGAGCATTTTCTTGAAAAGGAACATAGGGCAGAATTTAAGTATAAATAAATGGACAATTTTTATGATGTAGGCCGAAAATGAGCTTCCCCTCTTTGAAAGACCAGCAGCCGCCACTGTGGTGTAACAACACTTACATAAGAGCCAGTCAGTCAAATAAAATAAAACTTCCTCCTGTTATTTACACATTGTGTGAAATAAAGTAATTTAATCAATATAGCATAGCAAGATAGGCTTAACATATTATTGATCAATTACGGATTGAATTTAGGATTTTTTTTGTAATGGAAATGCCACTGGAATTGTAAAAATGACAGATTCATGTACAGTGCTTCATGTATGAATCACAATTTTGCAGCTTAATCATGTGTATGACTGTCCACCCAGTAGAGCTGCACGATTAATCGTTAAAAGATCACGATCTCGATTCAAACACCCACACAATCTCATTTTTAAATGACAACAATTCGCCCGTGTCTTAAACCTTTGAAAGAAATCATACAACGTTCAAATCTGCGTTCGCGCTGCCACTGACACAGAGAGCAGACATTTAACATGTTTGGGTAAGAAACAGCTTCACAAACAGTCTTTTCAACTGCACAGTTTTACTTCTGTCTTATAGTCATTCATATTATCACAGAAATACTGGAATGAAAGTTTGCAGTTCAGATATAAACATTGTTTACATGCACCCTCTTAATGCTATGAGATTTTGGCAATATTGCGATTTAAACTTTATCTCATGTAAACTCAATACTTCGATTTAAATAATGCAGTTCGAATTGTGTTAAAGCTCTTGGGGGGTCCCCCTAACCTAACTTAACATGTTTAGTAATTCATTCAAATTAATTAAACACTTTTAAATAGACTGCAGCAATAATATTTTGTCACACACTATTTTGTTTAGTTCAGAATTGTGGGAGAATCCCAGGAATACTTCCAGAAACCACTGTCGGTAAACACAATCCGCCGTGCCATCTGCAGATGCCAACTAAAGCTCTATCATGCAAAAAGGAAGCCATATGTGAACATGGTCCAGAAGCGCCATCGTGTCCTGTGGGCCAAGGCTCATTTAAAATGGACTGTTTCAAAGAGGAAAAGTGTTCTATGGTCAGACGAGTCCAAATTTGACATTTTTGTTGGAAATCACGGATGCCGTGTCCTCCGGACTAAAGAGGAGGGAGACCATCCAGCGTGTCATCAGCGTTCAGTTCAAAAGCCAGCATCTCTGATGGTATGGGGGTGCATAAGTGCATACAGTATGGGCAGCTTGAAGGGATGGACTGGGAGTAAAAAACGGCCCTGGATTTTCTCCCAAATAGGCTCACCACAACTACAAAGTTGCTACTATCTCACAATATTACATCAATCCTAACGCATTTATGGCAAATAACATCACAAAACCCACGGTGACCCTACATGCTGACAGAAACAATAGAAACCATCACAGAAATCAGAATGATTTCCACTACAAATACCATTACAAACATTACAAACCATCTAATTTTAACCATTAAAACAATTAAATAATGGTTTCCTGTAGTGTGTTTTACATTAGGATTTAGTGGTTTTAACAAAAGCCATGAATAGAAGGTGACCAATTATCAGTAGAGATCAACATGCGCAATCACAGTTTCCATTAATGTCAATACAATTTTCATTATAACCAGTAAAACCATTACAAATTATGTGATGGTTTCTATTATTTTTTTTTCAACAGAGGTTTTGAAATAAATGCATTATTATTATTATATTAACTAAAATACTTGAAATCTACATAAAAAAAGCAGAATGCAAAATGTATATGATAATGATAAACATAAATCTAGAAACCTGAAACAATAGAATTCTTTAATTAATTTGTATTAAGTATTCATATGTCTCTGTGTGTGTGTGCTTGTTTATGCTACATTGTGGGGACCAAATGTCCCCACATGGATAGTGAAACCTGAAATTTTTAACATTGTGAGGACCGGCCTAAAAAAAAAAGATTAAAAATAGTAAATGATGTTTATCTGAAAATAAGAATGCAAACAGGTTTTCTGTAAGGGGTAGGTTTAGGGTTAGGGGATAGAAAATATTGTTTGTTCAGTATAAAAGTAATAGAAGTCTATGGAAAGTCCCCACAATTCACAAAAACAAACGTGTGTGTGTGTGTGTTTGTCATGTTAATCAGACTAATCACCTTATAGCAGGGATACTCAAATCTGGCTCGCGAGATCCACTTTCCTGCAGAGTTTAGATCGAACCTTAATCAAACACACCTGAGCATGCTAATCAGTGTCTTCAGGATCATTAGAAAATCACAGGTAGGTGAGTTTGATCAGGGTTGGAGCTAAACTCTTCAGGAAAGTGGATCTCACGAGCCATATTTGAGTATCACTGCCTTATAGGCTACTTCATTTACACTATTTTCTAACTCAATAGCCCCTTAAATGTAACCCGTTGTAGAATCGCTGCTGTCTCTTCATGAATGTATAGCAGTGGACGCTCTGATCTGGGATTTTACTATAGTGCTAACGTTATAGCCTACATGCTGTGTATAGTTGATGCGGGCAAAGGTAACCTGATGTAACTGTTCACTTTTTTAAATTTATTTAGCCATTTAGTTGCTAACTGCCTTTATCTTCACGTCTTTTTGCTTGCCATCACGAGCCCACTCTCCGTCACGTCAGTTTCGGTTTATTATAAGCAAAATAGTTTGCATTAGCGCCCCCTTTTGTCAGCAGTCAATGTCACTTAATCTTACACTTTTTCACTTACAATCTTACACAGATGCTACACCATGGTAAACATGCCCCCGTCCCAACTATTTTGAGACCTGTAGCTTATTTTGTGCATAAAATTGTAAAATTTCTCAGTTTAAAGGAGTCATATGATGCGATTTCAAGTTTTCCTTTCTCTTTGGAGTGTTACAAGTCGTTTGTGCATAGATAAGATCCCTGAAGTTGCAAAGACTAAAGTCTCAAAACCAAAGAGATATTCTTCATAAAAGTTAAGACTCAACCACGCCCCCCTAAAACGGCTCATTCAAACATGCCCCCACATGTCTACTTCACGTTGTGGGAAGATTTGCAAAAGTTTCGTTGTGAAAGCGGAACTACTTTGTTTGGGCTTCTAAAGGAGGACACAACTAGAAATCAGTGGTTAAGTTGTATTTACAACACTGTTCTAGAACAGTTCAACCCAAATATTCGAGTGTGTGTAGCACATTTTATGGAGGACTATTTTCTGAACCTGGGAGTAGCCTGCCAGCTTTGCTCAAAGACTGTTTCTATAAAGTGGGGCAATTCCAGCTTTGCAAGGATAGTCTGGCCCATCTGACTCACAGCCTGTAAGTATGCTTTCATATTTGAAAAATTTGCCACTGACTATTCAAACGCGAGTTTTGAGCTGTACAAAGTAGCGCTTGTTGTTTGTCGTTTCTCCGATCACAAATGCAGACATGGTAATGTTTACACGGCGCGATGCAACGCAATGCGTAAAAAGACCTTATAAGTCATTATGATCAGTCGTCGCGCCGGGACACGGCATCACAATACGGTAAGGGGTGTAACATTTCCATCACACGCTTGAGGTATTCGGCCAATCACAACGCACTAGATATCTGGCCAATCAGAGCACACTTCGCTTCTCAGAATGATGAGCTTTGTAAAAATCGACACGTTTCAGAAAGGTGGAGCATAGAGGGACAACAATATTGTACAGTATGTGGAAAATAATGTGTTTTTTGAACCTTAAACCGCATAAACACATTGTATTAAACCAACTACACAAAATAATGTTCTTTTTAGCAACGTCATATGACCCCTTTAAACATTTAAGTTATCTGTGTTCTATTGTGAATAAAATATTGGCTCATGTGATTTGAAATTCTTTTAGTTTTCATTTTATTCAAATTTAAATAACGTCCCAACATTTCCGGAATTTGGTTTATGAAAGAAAACCAAATTGTATTTTGAAACAACGGAACCTGAGTTCTTATTCAAGAGAGAGAGGAAAAAGAAAAGAAAAAAAGAGAAAAGAGAGAACTGAAGAACTGTGCGATTCCTTTTAATCAGATGACACAACAGTTACCTCTCTGTGGTTCAGGAGTCTCTCCAAATCAGCTGCCATGTTGTTTTTCACCTGCAGCAGTGTAATCTTCTCTTTCCGTAGTGAACTGTAAAAATTAATACAAAAGTGTCTAAGAGAAGATGTCTTGAACTTTGACATGTCTGTGTAGTAATTTGTAACATACATTTACAAAATTATTTTCATTTTTATGACTTAACCCATGTAAGTATCAACCAAGTAGTTATTTGTGACTATGTATGTGTTCAAAACAGTGGCATACATTTAGGATAATGTGTCTACATTGCAAAAATTATGTTTTACAAAATACTATTTCAGTCTTTACACTTCAAAATTTCATGTTTAATTCCATGTGTTACTTGCCGTTTCTTTGTAATTATTTATTAAATTTACCAACGATTTCTGAGTGAGAATTATTTGTACATCAAATTTTCTTCAGGGTATATGAGTCTAAAAGTCACCTGCTTCTCATGTGAAATACAACACTGATGGTCAGGTCATACATAACAAAAACTGCATTTAAACAGAGCAAATCTTTGTCAAACAAATGGCATGAGTAATGAGTGGTGACAAACATAGTGACCATTTCTACAGAATTAACACTGAGCTGTAAACAAACTCACAACCTGGAGGGCTTGACAGAACTAGTTAAGAAAAAATAAAACTAATGTGAAATCAATGAGCAATAAATGAATTGCATACACCTCACTGACTGCACAGCACCTGTTTGCAATGAACAGGGAAAGTTCACCGAGACGAACCTCTCCATCACTTCAATTTAAAGGTATAAAGTTTTGAAATGATCCTTATTCAAGAACAAAAGCTGCTAGATGCTGATATTTAGGAGATTCCTTTGCACATTTTTAACATTAGCCCCAGGCGGACCCTTAAAGACACTAGTACAGGAGAAAACCTGCTTGTACACTTTGCATATACAGGTACGGGATAACAGCAGTCATTGACATGTGACAGAGCCAAGAAAAAAAATATCCATCCATACATGCATGCACGCACGCACATGCACTCCTACTGAGAAGCTGTCAGATGGAGCCTGACCTTTATTGGCAGGTGCATTACCTTTGCTCCTCAATTAGTTGGAATGTGTTTAGGTTATTTTGGATGTTGCCAACTACCTTTTCTTGGCCAATACAAATGCATACCTTGGAACATGCATATTAGTAGTCAGAAACCGTTGCGACAATTGTTACAAAACAATGGCAAAGATTCTATAACGACTCCACCTATATCCTTTCAAAATAAAAGCTTTGTAAAGATTTTAAATGGTGCCGTTGTATTAAAAACAGGATGTATCCATAAATCTGTGATAATCATTTACTTCCCTTTTACCTTACTTCCTCTTCTAATCGCGTGAGGCGTTCTTTCAGTGTTTGGATCTGAGTGTCTCTCTGTCGCACGGTCTCAATCAGGTAGCTGTGCGGCTGCTGTGCCTGCTGAAGAAGCTGGTTTGCCGCCTCCAACTGAAAGAAAGTAAAATAATAATAATACTTTGGTTACTATTAAAAAGAAGCAAATTAGGAGTTTGAGGTAAAAGTCGTAGTTAATGGTTTGTTAATAGCGAGAACTGAAGATAAAGTGGGACCGTAATTACAGTATTTTTTATAGGGATGGATGATGTAACTGCATCTTAACAGCTGCTATGTTTCCATCACACTGTTTTTATGAGCATTTTGAAGCATCGCATCAGAAAGGAGTGATGTAGATGGCAAATTTTGGAAAAAATATCCCTTAATTCACAAAACTTTTACACTCACTTGAGGTGGTTTTTGACTTCTGCAGAAAAGAGTTATTGCGAATAATGAGAGATGGAAATGCATTTGCTGAATAAATTCTGACGAAGCGAAAATTAAACACACGTGACTATTCGGCTGTTTCCACTGATGGTGTTCTATTTACTGTTGGTTACTAGACGGAAACACACCTAATTCACATTTGTTTTGTTTTCCTTTTTTTGCAAACTTTGAAAAGATTCGCTTCATGTTTGGACGGACCAATACTACATTTTTTATTTAATTGTAAAATGTTCATGTTTAATGTAATCTTTAACCAATCTAAAAGTAAATATATAATATACATATTTCAAGCTTACATTTACAAAAAAAACAAAACAGCATTTTTAGTAATATATAGTTTCATTGTTAAGTGGTTTTATTTACATTTAATATATAATATGTACACGCACACAAATAAATATAGTTTAAAAGTCAGTAAGAAAAATACTTTTTTTCAGAAAGGATGCACTAAACTGTTCAAACATGACAGTAAAGACTTACGTTCTTATATATATATTAAAAAAATTTTTATATATATATATATATATATATATATATAGAAATGTCTATTTCAAATAAATGTTCTTTTGAACTTTCTATTCTTAAAAAAAAAAAAAAAAAAAAAAAAAAGCAGCAGAACTTTTTTCGTGTTTTTTTCAACAGAAATGTTTCTTGAGCAGCAAATCAGCATATTATAATGATTTATGAAGGATCATTTAAATTATTGTAATATTATATTTATATCATATTTATTTATATAATATTTTAATGCAGCCTTGGTAAGCATAAGATAATTTTTTAAAAACATGATTTATTTATTTATTTTTTAACTGATACCAGACTTTTGAATGGTAGTGTGTATATATACGGGGTTTATTTCTTTGTAATAAACAATTTTGCAAGCAGGATATAGCACAATATTGTCTTGTGTTTTTGTTTCAGACATATGAACTGATCATCAAAAGTACACATCTAAAGCACAGTCCTTTAACTGATCAATTATAATCCCCTCTGCCATTGTTGTTATGTCAAGCCATCCAGGGGCGCCTGCAGGATTTCTTCTGAGGGTACGCACAGAGTTTAATTTTTTTTTTGGGGGGGGGGGGGGTCGTATGTAATGGTAGAGTGATTATATTTCGTTTCATTTTTTTATAAAGTTAATTTATAAAAACGTTTGGAGCAATTTTTGTTTGTTAAATGTTTGTTTTTTTAACCTATGTTTGTTCAATTTAGCCTTCTCAAATCATCATGACTTGCCTAAAATAAAATCTATGGATATAAACAGTTCAAGCATATCACAATGTTAGTTTAAATGTTTGAACTATATAAATGTGCGCTAGGTGCATAACTAACAGTTCGTGTGAAGAGTGGAAGCTGAAGCGCACTTTGCAGGACATGGAGGTGCCAGAGCGGTCACTTGCATTTTTTTCTTGATAGTGGAAACAACTTAAAATATGCCGTAATTTTTGCTCATAAAGGTAAGAGTAATACATCACTCGGAACTGTAAAGGGTCTACTTTTATTTGTGTGCATTCACAATATCAATAATACCTTGTGCTTTTATAAAATAAATAGGAAAACAGAGGATGCGCTTGCCGTCTCGTCTTGAATAGGAGTGCTTAACAATGATGAACCGAAACTCAACGAATTGAGTCACAAAAATGATAAATATATCTATAGAAAGCTTTAAATTACTACTTTAAAACGAAATAATTCAAGTCGAAAACAAAAAACTTTTCATTATGTAATCAGTAAAGATGCATTTCTCTCTAAAGGCACGTCCAATGAGGAGATGGCAAGTCATTTTTCATCACAGTCTAAAATATAAAAATAAGGAAAAGCCTAAAACAGGCCCGATTATATATTTTTTCTGATTTTTATATTGCTCTTCTCTGAATACCTTAAAATTTTAAGGATTTTATGCAACACAATTTTGTCTGATATGTGAATTATTTATTATCCTATTTTTTAATCCATGCAGCAAATGCTTTAAAAATTACTTTATTGCATTCCAGATGATTTTAAAGAACTTTTCACTATAAATTTTATAGGTAGCTTGATTACAAAACATTGTCAGGAATTTGTTGTATTCCCATTTGTAAAATAGGCAAATTAATTTGTAGTCTAACCCGATCTCATGAAAGTGTGTGTAGCACGATTGTCTGTTTCCATTTGGCGTAATGTTTATAAGCAGAAATTGACTTTGGCATGCAAAAGACTGATACATTCATTATTAATGGCATGGCTGATTCAGTCGACAGAATACGGGACACACGAGCCAATAATTTACTGCTGAAATGGTTGCTGGGCAAATCTCAGGTCAGTCTGAGCACTCATGGTACGCACAGTGCGTACAGCCGTACACCTGCCGGCACCACTGAAGCCATCAGTCAGCGACAGTCCAGGGTGATGAGATATAGAGCATGACACAGAAGATGACTTGTGGACCAGTTCACAGGTAAGATCATGCTATCTTTGGGCTGCTGTGGCAGACTCTGAAAGTCTGCATGCAACGAGAGGCTTCCACTGTGTGGGTGGCTAAGTGAGCAATCTAAAGGAATTTTGTAAAGAAAACTTGGTTTTCATCCTCAGTGAATTGCAAAGACATACAAAGTGCCAATCAGTCATGTCTAACATAGTAAAAGTCTGTTTGCTTACAGCGGAGGCTATGGAGTCAATTTAATGCCGCATATATATGCAAAAGAAAATAAGTTTTGCAAAGAAAAATAAAGAATTGCAAAATAGATAAATAAAACAGAGCAAAAGCAATGATTTTGCAATACATATTTTCCATGGCCATATCTACTAATTTATTTGCAATGCAGCTTTTATTTTGCGTTTCAGTCAAGTTTGAGTTTGCGATACTGTTTTCCCTTTGCACTTCACGTTTCTGCGCGTCTCACTTTGTGGCGCTGTTTTGACATGGGGGTGGAGTCAGGGGACGGGGGCGTGTCCAACAGGCCTGGGCATGCCTCCCTGGAAGTGACGTCATCGGCCCGAGGCGCAGATCACAGCTGATCCAGGCACCGTCATTGAGCAGAGGCATGCGGGTGGATCGTTTCCTTTTATTCACTAGCTTTAAAACATGCATGTTTTCATTTTATTAACAAATGTATATGTGTATTAGCAGCGTTTGCTCAAGTTAAAGAAGTTGTTAATATGAACATCTGCTGTTTATTTCTCTCAAGGTGTGCACACTTTTATAGCATTAAAATGTGTATTGTTTCATCTGGTTAACTAAATGTGCATTAATAGTGCTTGTTTAAAATCTCTTAACCTGTGCACAGCGCTCTTTGTTTACATTAGTTCAGAGTTACTGCTAGTTTTAATGTAAAAGAATGCAATTAACTTCACAAACTATACATCATTAAAAAGGTCTAAGACTCAAGCTTCATATCCATCTCGACTTCGTTTTTCATTTACATAACTCCTGGCATAAATTAAGAAATGACATGCATGTTTTAAAGCTAGTGAATAAAAGGAAACGATCCACCCGCATGCCTCTGCTCAATGACGGTGCCTGGATCAGCTGTGATCTGCGTCTCGGGCCGATGACGTCACTTCCAGGGAGGCATGCCCAGGCCTGTTGGACACGCCCCCGTCCCCTGACTCCACCCCCATGTCAAAACAGCGCCACAAAGTGAGACGCGCAGAAACGTGAAGCGCAAAGGGAAAACAGTATCGCAAACTCAAACTTGACTGAAACGCAAAATAAAAGCTGCATTGCAAATAAATTAGTAGATATGGCCATGGAAAATATGTATTGCAAAATCATTGCTTTTGCTCTGTTTTATTTATCTATTTTGCAATTCTTTATTTTTCTTTGCAAAACTTATTTTCTTTTGCAAAACTTTATTTTCTTTTGCATATATATGCGGCATTAAATTGACTCCATACAGGCCAGGTTAACCTCATTAACACTGCTCAATGGCTCTTCCAATTGGCTGATCTGATAGGGCAAAGGAAAAGGGCAATCACTTCATTCCGATAAGGGATAAAACATGCGACTGAGAAACGTGATACTTGTAAATACAGCACAAGCGCATGGGTCAAATACAGTACATCAACACATCAACGTTTCAGGTGCTTTGTGAGAATATCAAGCATGACAGTTACGGTCTGCTATGATCTTGTTATGACAGCTTTAAACGTAAATGAAAGGAAAAGTTCCAATGTTATGTCTGTGAAGTAAGTCATATATCTCTAGTGATTTTTCTTATGGGTTGTTTTAAACGATGCAATTACGTTTTCCTCACTCTGGCCATTTCTAATAGTCTGTTTTTTTAGAGTATATGATCATGCAACAAAACCGTTCAGCACTTTTTGTCTCAGCACCCTCCTAATAGGACAATGATAATTACCTTGGTGACAATGTATTATTACCCCTTTTAAAAAGATTGGATGCATTCATTTATTCATGAATCATAGTACTTTAGGTCGAGAACAGAGTGTACCAGGGTTAAACGGTGGTGTAGGAGGGCAGAGAGGAACAAGCATAGACTTGTGATGTCTCTTTATTAAAAGCTGATCCATATTATTTCAGGCAACTGACTTTCTCATTTACAGGATTTACTGTATACATTATGTAAATTTCATATGTATTTATTTAGCACTTCCTCTTGATACAGTATAATTAAATGTAAAAAAAAAAAACATTTCTGTGTTCAGTTTCTACCAATAAAATATGAATGTTTTTAGCATTGTAAAATCCCTACAATAAATCTTAACAATTGTGCTTTGGACTGATCAAAAGGACTAAGACTTCCCAATTTAAATACTTAACTAATCTAGACATATGGCCCAGATGTACACCACTGTTCAGAGGTTGGTAATGTTTTTGAAAGAACTTTTTTTATGCTCACCAAAGCTGCATTTCTTTGATCTACAATACAGCAAAAACAGTAATATTGTGAAATATTATCACGACTTAAAAAAAAACCATTTTTTTTTTTAAATGTCAAAACTTTAATTTTCAGCAGCCATTACTCTAGTATACATGTCTACATCCGTGTCACATGATCCTTCAGAAAACTTTTTAATATGCTGATTTGGTGCTCAAGAAATATTTATTTTATTATCATCAATTTTAAAAATATTGCTGCTTAATATTTTTTGTGGAAACTGCTACATTATTTTCAGAATTCTTTGATGAATAGAAAGTTCAAAATAACAGCATTTGTTTGAAATTGAAATCTTTTGTAACCTTATAAACGTTTTTACTCTCGCTTCTGATTAATTTTATGCATCCTTGCTCAATAAAAGTATTAATTTCTAAAAAAAGGAAGTGTACAAAGCATTGTGTAAAATGGTGAAAATATATAATAACTAATTATTCAGATGTGGAGCAGACTGCAGCTGATGTTTGTTCAAGAGTTTCTTTAATCCACAACACTGTTATGGTGCTTTTTTTCTCTTTCAGAATAGGAATTTCAAAATATGGGTTGATCAAAGAATTAGTTGTTTTGAACATTGCAATAAGGATGGGGGTTTGATGTCATTGGGGATGAGTAAACTATAATTATAACGAATGCAAAAAGTGAAATGAATGCATTTTTTTTTCTTCAAATGCAAAAAATATAAAATTATATTACCCTTTATGCTGTTCAATGGCTCTCAATTTATTCCTACATGAAGTCCCCCACCCCCCTTGACTCCCTCCCAATGCATTTCGCATTTATCAAGCACAAGCTATGTGTGTGCGTATTGTTAACTACGGTACCCAGTCATGCATACCGACTGATCACAAACACTACATACTTTAATTTTGAGACATTTACATGAAAGTAATGACTCACAGATCAATAAGTGAGTCAGATGTGGATTCAGTATTTGCTCTAAATGATTCAGTTGATTTGGTCACGAGACTGATTCAAACCAGTACCTTGTCTTTTTTTTTTTTGAATGATTCATTTGATCATGTATCAGACTACACAGTACTACTTTAAAATCACACCACATTCAATTCAGAATGCAAACACAGCATTCACAGCTTTCACATGGCTGCTTCTGACATGACTCTATAGAATCTGCAGCAGCAGTGTAAACGGAGCAAGAAAGACTGAAGTGCTCTGTGAAGTAAGGGTGTGTCAGATTAATGAGACAATGTTGATTAATTAAATTAATTCATTTTAACTTCCTGCACCAGCCTAATTTCACACCATTTTAAACTGCATGTATTTACCACCAGCATTTCACCCCTCTGCTTTAAAAATGGCAAGCTGGGGAAACCTTCGCATTTTACTTAGCTCTGCCTTCAAGTACATAGATTTTGGCAAGAGATATCCAAAACTCAAGGAACTGTCTTTCCAAGAAGCAGAGACCTGTCTTCTGGGTTACTTTAACCACAGGCAGTACTTACAGTAATTTTATTACTATACTGCCAAAAAAATGTATTGTAATAAAATGGGAATAAGATACTATTATTCATACTATTCGGAAAGTGAATTTCATAACTTAATAGCCGTATCTCTAAAAAACATCAAGAACATGCCACAACATCAGATCAATTTTCCCTCTAAATAAATATCTTATTTACTTCATGGTATAATAACCATACACCAGCTATGCTATTGGTATTGCTCTCTTTTTGTTGTGTATTTTTCAGTTCTTGTGATTTAATTTCTGTTATGTTGTAGTTGTATAAATGTTAACGGGGCAAAATGTTAAATGCACAGATGCAAATAAAATAAATAAATAAAGAAATTATAATATGGATCACTGCATCTAATAATAATAATCGGTGAAGATGAAGGTCTACTGAAGGTTCTTCCGACAGTGTTTTTTGTTGTAAATAGTGCAGTTTTGAGCATATGGGACATCTTGGTTGCATTTTTTTAAAACATGCTGCTATGTTTTGATTGTAGACTTGGACTGAACAATAATTAAGAAAGAGAATCATTGTTGACAATACAATCTAATCTGTGGGCTTGGGTTAGTCCGAAACCAAGACAAGACAAATGATTCTGCAATCACAGTGAGCCTGTTGTTAACTTATGTTCCAGTGAATACTATGCATGTTATCACAAGTAATATGCATTAATGACTACCCTCTAAGCACTTCCTTTATCACAGGCTATATTCTATCTGAGTAATAAGCAGCTGATGTGCTTTAAATCACCTACTGAAACCAATTATGTGTTCTAACTGACAGCTAACAGCTCAAAAGTGCAAGGATTGGACTTTTTAGCAGATTCCGTACATTTTAAAAGAGTATTATTTAGTATAGAGTATTTAGTATTTTAGCATTTTTAGAGTTAAAAATGAATACATTTTCTGATTTTGAGGTTTCAAAGTTTTATGCTTTTACAATACTAAACCACAAAAGATTGAATTTTTGTTTTAATCAGAAAAAGATAGTCTTTCACATCAAAATGATACCAAATTGCTACAATTTGGTCAATTTCTCTTATGTACAGTAAAAATGAAATAACTGTTTGCATAAACATTCAAGTTGGTATTTAGCATATTGGAGTAGTAATTCTGTATCTAAAGAGATTGAGCTAAATGTTCTCCAATGGACAGCCAATGAAACATTCTTTTATCCATTTCTTGCTGTGTTTTTTTAATTAGGCTACATTTTGTTGCTTGGAGTGTTTTTATTTTTATTTTTTCCCCAATGCGCAAGTTTTGACAAAATAATGACTCACCAGTGATGATTTGCACGTAATTTTAAAGGGAATGACTACTTATGAAATCTCTTTATATTATACTTTATATTCATTATTATTTCATATCACTTTATAGAGATCTGATTGCACTATTAAGGCAACTGTCAACATTAAAAGTAAAAATGTTACTGTTTTTTTTTTGTTGTTGTTGTTGTCTTACAGACTGCCTACAGCTCTAATCTTCATCACAGCTGAGTAGAGAATAAATGCATGTAAAGCATGAAGTTGGACTTTCCAAAGCATTATTTTAGATGAAAGCTGATCTTTGAATGTTTCTCTTACAGTCTGTAGTACGTTCTGCTATTTTTGAAACCACACAACTGACATTCTGAACTAGCAAAAATGCTGCTGAAGTTACTGAATATCTGTACAAGCAAACATAATACAATGCTGATTTAAAGAGGGGACTCAAAAACAGAAAACAAATATTGTGCCAAGTTAAATGTAATTGTGGTTCTCTGTCTTATTTCTGTTTTAATATTTCAAAATGCTTTCCAAATTCTAGGCAGATTTTTCTCTTGCCATTTTAAGACAGTTGATTGTGGTTTTGTTTGAGCTCTGACCCTGAGCTCACCATAAAGACATATGCATTTTGAATGAAATTGAAAACTGAAAGGCAGTTAGGACTAGAACACACTTTGTGTACCACACTTTACAATGCTATAGGCAGTTTAAAAATGTAACTTTTCAGTGGGTTTGTTTGTTTGTGTTTAACGTCTTTCCAGCTTCTATCATGTTTTTATAATTTATTTTTGCTAAAAACTCCAAAACTGTATTTGGCTTAACTCTAAAAATCTCTTCAAGAGAGTTAACCGAATAATAATAATAATAATAAATAAAAAATAAAACCCAACACAATCTAATAAAACATGCTTAATGGATAAAGGGATTCAGCAGAGAGAACATGTTGGAGGATCTTCCCCTAGTATTAAAAACTTGTGTGCCATCCCGGAATGACCAATTCTACAGTGGGTAAAAACAATCTGGTCCCATCAGTTAGAAAATTGTTAGAAAATTATTTTTCCAACACTGGAACAATTTCATACAGCTTATTCATTGTATATACATAGATACCTTATCAGTGGGAATTTCTAGCTTCGGAATTTACTGAAAATGATATAGATTCTGTTATCATTTACTCTCATGTTGTTCCAAATGCATGCGTTTTGTTTTGTGTGTGTGTGAGTGTGTGGGAGAAATAGAAATTCAAGATCATGCCATTCACTGATAATCTTCCCCTCCAGTGAGCTATTAACTGTCATGAATGCATCACTGAGTAACCAGATTAGTCATTTTCATGAACAAACCATTCAAAAACAAATCAGTTTTGTGAACTAAATGAATGTAATGACTTAAATAATCCAGATTAATTCACAAATCACTAAATAGTCTCTCACTACTTCTTCTAAAGACTGCTTCTCTCATGAACACGCCAAAAACTGGGTGCATGTACAACATTTCTAATAGTTTTTTTGGGCATTTTTTTTAAGCTTGAAAGCTTTAGTTCCCATTCAGTCTTGCTTAAAAAAGGGACCAACGCAAAATCCTTCTTTTTTTTTTTTTTTTTTGTTAGTCAAAAAAAACCAAACAAACAAAAAAGGTTTTGTGGGTTTGAAACAACATGAGCATGGGGGATGCACGTACGGATGGATGAAATACAAAATATATGTGACTGACTGCTGCTTCCAGATTAGGTTTGCCCTTGCTTTTGCAGCACTTGCTTTTAGAGGCCATGCAAAAGAAAGAAAGAAAGAAAAAGAAAGAAGCTTTTTGCTGCCAACTTTTTTTACTCCCACCCACCCAGGTACAATATGTGTGTATATGCAGGCACGTGCACAGGTAGGGCTCAACCTGTGCAGAGCACATGCCCTTTTCCCCTTATACTCCGAAGTGCACTTTTTTTCTTCTTCAATAAATCAATGCTATTGGTCACCCTTTACACAACCCTTTACCTTTTCTAAAGAGTAAATCTTGTTGGATCTGCTCAAACGGTCAGTAAAATCTCATAACTCCACCCCCTCTATCTGGACTGAATGAACATAAGTTCCACAGCAGCTAAAGTCTTGCAAGGATAAATAAAGATCTTGTTGTTTGAATAAGTAGGCTACAGCATTTTCTTTATGCAAAAAACACTATGTCTATAAAGGCTTGTATTTTATGAATTTGAGGTCTGAGACGTGTGGGACCAGAGAGAGATGACTAGCATTTGCCATCTAGTCATAGCCAATGCACTTAAATAGCCTGCCCATACAGTAGCATTTCACCGATTTTATAAAATGAGATTTTGGTCAAATGTATTTTACAACAGAAAAAACTGAGCGCCCATATAGCTACAACAAACTTTGTAACCTGTTGATGGAAACATAATGCGATGCCGCCGTTTTAATGACAGACAAAATGCACATTTTCACACATTCGCTGGTCAAAAACCCCATAACTGCATTTAAGTTTGAAACAAAGCGACCGAGTGATCCTCGTCACCTAGGTAAAATATATTTCTCAAAAATTCTTCTTTGATTTATTATTGCTGATAAACTTAATTTATTAACATTTAATCATATATGGTCGCATATGGTTCATGTTTACGCTGTTAATATGCATATTCACTAGCTAGCTAATTTCTTACTCTAGTAATTCTATACTCTCCGCTCGTCTTCACATGTATAAACGTAGTAAAACATGGTTTTAAGTAATGTTTTAGTAACTAAAAAAAACATTACAGAATCAGATCACGGTGAAATCTTTATATTTTATCATGCTGAATGTAATATTCTGTAGGCCTATATATTCGGTATGTATGTATAAATAGGATTAGGAGGGGAGAGCTCTGTACAATTCAAAATATTTACTGCAACTGTACTTTTCACAATATTTTATAATTTGTTTCATTGCTGGCTTATTTTAGACCTTCATGAGACCAACATCCCTGGTCCTCCACAGTTTCAAGTTTTTGCCAGGTATGTGGATACATGTTGGATATGCTATAGTGACGGTATGGCTATAGTTTCTTATAATCTCCTATTTTGACTGGAATTGTGTTGGACATAATTATTTAAATTATATTTCAAAATAGTTTGGCAAAAATGCTTGACTCATTGTTTAATTACCTTCCCCTTTTCTCAGTGACAAAATGTAGACCAAATAATACAAATTAGCTTATAAAACCAAACAGAATAAAAAAAAACTTCAAGTTATGGCTATTAATAGTGAATAAATATTAAGCTTTTGAGACTATTATTTTGTGTTATTTAATTTGTCATTAAGATGTGACCAAAAAACAAAAATAAATCTATAATATATATATATATATATGGGGGTGGGGGCTTTTCAGTTTCAGCAACAAAAGGTCTGTGCACGGCCCTGTGTATGTGTGTGTTTCTGCATTCTTGTCAAAAGAGTGAAATGCAGCACCTCTTCAGAGATCTGACTGCTGTGCGCCGTCTGTCTTTCCAGGTCTCTCCTAAGCAGTGTGTTCTGTTTCTCCAGCTGCAGAACCCTGCGTGCCAAGTGAACACTACACACACACACACACACACACACACACACACACACATTCAGAAACCTATGATTAGAGTCACGCAGACATGAAAACAGTCAGTAAACACAAAGATGAGCTTCTGGTTTTCAAAGACTAGTGACCTCCTCAGACTTCACCTTTGCTTCAGTCTTCTCTTGGCAGTTGTTGGAATGTTTGCACCATAACCATATGAAAACAGCACCCTCTCTGCCTCATCTTCATTTTCCACTACAAAAAAAGTATGTTTAAGAGCAAGCATGTCTAGACCACCCAGCTAGTATCGTGGCCAGAAGGGAGAGCAGTAGTAGGACTATAAACAGTTTTCTTACAATACATACGGTGTAGGAAAGTTTACGTATGAGTGAAAAATGTTGAAGTGGTGTTTAAACAGATTAAAAAGAGAATGAGGCCTAGAGACTCGGGAGCAAGTTTTTACAACCAACTGAACAAGAACATAAGGGGTCAATAACAAATAAGAATGCCCAAATTTCATTTTTAAAAACTTTTACATTTAATTGTGTACACATTTTAATCTGTATTTTCCAAATAAATAAATAAGCATTAATAAAAAATGTGTGAGTGTATATATAATAAATTATTTATATATATATATATATATATATATATATATATATATATATATATATATATATATATATATATATATATATATATATATATATATATATATATATATATATATATATATATATATATATAATTTATCAAGATAAAAGCCATTATATAATAGCTAAAAAATAATATATTTTTACAAATGTCATGCAGCTAGCAAATACAAAATTTAAAATTGTCTGATATTTGACATCATGAAAATATTAAACTTCTTCACTACTATATATAAAATATATCCATAATATAAACAAATATTATTATTATTAATAATAATAATAATATATTATAATGAATATATAATAACATATGATATAAAATATATATAAAAAGAAGCAATATTTTATCAGATTTTTTTGTGTGAGAAATAGAAATTCAAGATCATGTCATTCACTGATAATCTTCCCTTCCAGTGAGCTATTAACTGTCATAAATGCATAGAGTAACCAGATTAGTCATTTTCATGAACAAATCCTTCAAGAACAAATAATAAAGAACTATAATAATAATGAATGATTTTTGACTTTATGGTCCAAATATCAAAATTAAATTTAATTCCAAAATTAAAAACAGGTTCATGATGTGTATTCAAGTCACTGTATGTACAGACTGCATTTTAATGTACTTTTCAAAGCATTGCATCCAGTATCAACCTGCATTCCTTGCACTAGGCAATCTTTTTTATGTTTGATCTATGCAGATTTGATGACGCTAAAACCTGTTATTAACTTGATGAGGTTAAAAACCTGTTGTTAACCTGAGGGATTTTAAAACCTGGCTAGGCCAGCCTTTTGCATCACCTCAGCTCAGTGTCAGCATATTCACTGATGTTTAGAAGAAGGTTGTTTAAGGACGAGGCCTGGGGCCATTTGTCTTCAGGTTTGATTGAGTATGGCATTCTGAACATGCAAAACTGTGGAAAAACAGACATGCGGTGTATTTAACATGCTTTAAATTTTGACCTGACAATGGGACTGATTACAGTAGTAAACAATTTTTGCATTGCTCGCATGTGCTTTTTGCAGCAGAACCGTTTCATGAGTAGTCCTGAAACAGACTCCTCCTAATCACAACTTTTACATCCTTAAATCTACAGAATCATATATGCAGAAATAAGACCCTCAGGTAAGAATTTCAGGAAGACTTGGCCTAACAGGCTCCTAAATTGCAGTGTGCAACCTCGCTGATGTGCTGGTCTTATCTTATCTTCGGTCTTCAATTGCAATGACTGAATCGGTCTCTGGTCTTACTCTCTGCAGCCTGCATGGTAACATCATCCAGCTCCTTTTCCAATCGCTCGTAGGTCTCCAGTCGCGCTTGCTGTTCAGAATTCTGGGCTTGCAATTCAGTGATGCGTTTCTCTGATGATGTCTGTAGCCCATAAAACTCTTTTGTTAGAACCTGCATATAAGCAGATCAAGAGAGGGACAAAGATAACAACAGAAATTGAGTAACATGGGTGGTGGCATAACATTGTGTTCAAATAAGTTTTATGATGATGACAAATACGTACAATCCTTATTTTATGAGGCTGGCATAGGGTTCAACCCTTGTCTGGTGTCTAAGTGATCTGAGATTCAGTGTGACGCTCATTACAAGAATTATATATATTCAAATTTAAACCTGGCACTGGAAGAATTAAATCATAAGGTAATGACTGATGAAGTGATCACCTCAAAAAAATATCAATTCTATCATCACCTATCCTCATGCCATTCCAAAGACTTTCTTTTTTTCTCAGTGGAGCATAGGAGGAGAAATTTTGAAGAATGTACTGACCTGTCAAATGGCATGAAAAAGCGCCATTAAAGCACCAATGGCTTAACTTAAATTTTGTTTTGTTCCTTATGCAAATAATATGATTGTATGCATCAATATTAAAGTAATAGTAAAGAACATTTTGTCATTGTTCCAAACCTGTATAAGTTTTTTATCTTATGTTGAACACAAAAGAAGATACTTTGAAGAATCAAAAATTTGTTGGTCCCCAATGACTTCCATAGTAGGGGGAAAAAAATAAAATACTATGGAAGTCAATGGGGACCATACTGTTTGATTACCAGCATTCTTCAAAATATATTTTTATGTTCAACATAACAAAAGAGACTCATACAGGTTTGAAACGAAGTGAGGGTGAGTAAATTATGACAATTTTCATTTTTGGGTGAACTATGCCTTTAAAATTTTGTACAACATGAAAATAATAATAAAAATGTTGTTAATAAAAATGTAATGCATCAAAAATGTCATGTAAGATTTTCATAGATTTATATATTTCATAATATTAAAGTTGTACACTATTTTGTCTATAACACTAAAAAGTAAAAAACTAAAACAATAAAACAAAACACTAAAAAATGAAAATGAAACAACAAGTTGATTTAAATGACGCAAGTAAATTTAGGTATCTAAAAACAAATATGTGTTGTATCCATTATATGTACAGTTATGAAAAATGTATATTGATGATGAGATTTAATTGCTAAACATTATAAACTGGATTAGGAAATAATAAAATTTTAACATAAAATTTTAACAAATTGTTAATGTTAAAACATTATTTTGACAATTAAATATCTAATATCCACTGATAGTGATACTTTTTTAATACAATGACCAATATGCGCATCCCTATTTGCACAGCTTCAGAAGACTTGGAAAAATCTGACTTGACAAAGTACTTTCATGTTGTTTTCTATCATTTTAGAGCTTGTCCCATTTACTACATTAAATGGTAAAGAGCTGCCAGTAAATTCCATTCAGTTTTTGTGTTCCTTGGAAAAATCAAAGTCGTTCTGGTTGTAAATGGCATGAGGTTGTTGTAAATGACGACAGAATGGTGAAGTAATCCTTTAAGGAAGTAACAGTTTGAACTACTAAGCAATTAACAGGTTTCAACTTGCAATGGGGCAAAAGGAAATCACTTTGTTCAGTTTCATGTACAATCCAAATTCTGGAAATTTTGGGATGTTTTTTTAAATTTGAATAAAATGAAAACAAAGAATTTCAAATAACATGAGCCAATATTTTACTCACAATAGAACATACTGTAGATAACATAACAAATGTTTAAACTGAGAAATTTTACAATTTTATGCACAAAATGAGCTCATTTCAAATTTGATGCCTGCTGCAGGTCTCAAAATAGTTGGGACGGGGGCATGTTAACCATAGTGTAGCATCTCTTCTTTTCAAAACATTTTGAAGACGTCTGGGCATAGAGGTTATGAGTTTCTGGAGTTTTGGTGTTGGAATTTGGTCCCATTCTTGCCTGATATAGGTTTCCAGCTGCTGAAGAGTTCGTGGTCGTTTTTGACATATTTTTCGTTTAATGATGCACCAAATGTTCTCTATAGGTGAAAGATCTGGACTGCAGGCAGACCAATTCAGCACCCAGACTCTTCTACTACGAAGCCATGCTGCTGTAATAGCTGCAGTATGTGGTTTTGCATTGTCCTGCTGAAATACACAAGGCTTCCCTGAAATAGACGTTGTCTGGAGGGGAGCATATGTTGCTCTAAAACCTTTATATACCTTTCATCATGCCTTCCAAAACATACAAGCTGCCCATACCGTATGCACTTATGCACCCCCATACTATCAAAGATGCTGGCTTTTGAACTGAACTCTGATAACACGCTGGAAGGTCTCCCTCCTCTTTAGCCAAGAGCAAGAGTCCGTGATTGCCAACAAGAATGTCAAATTTGGACTCGGCTGACCATAGAAAACTTTTCCACTTTGAAATAGTCCATTTTAAATGAGCCTTGGCCCACAGGACACGACAGTGCTTCTGGACCATGTTCACATATGGCTTCCTTTTTGCATGATAGAGCTTTAGTTGGCATCTGCAGAAGGCACGTTGGATTGTGTTTACCGACAGTGGTTTCTGGAAGTATTCCTGGGCCCATTTAGTAATGTCAATGACAGAATCATGCCGATGAGTGATGCAGTGTCGTATGAGGGCCCAAAGACCACGGGCATCCAAAGGTCTTCGGCCTTGTCCCTTACGCACAGAGATTTCTCCAGTTTCTTTGAAACTTTTGATGATGTTATGCACTGTAGATGATGAGATTTGCAATGCCTTTGCAATTTGACATTGAGGAACATTGTTTTTAAAGTATTCCACAATCTTTTTACGCACTCTTTCACAGATTGGAGAGCCTCTGCCCATCTTTACTTCTGAGAGACTCTGCCTCTCTAAGACACCCCTTTTCTGTTACAGACCTGATGTCAATTAACTTAATTAGTTGCTAGATGTTCTCCCAGCTGAATCTTTTCAAAATGTCTTGCATTTTCAGCCCTTTGTTGCCCCCGTGCCAACTTTTTTGAGACCTGTAGCAGGCATCAAATTTTAAATGAGCTCATTTAGTGGATAAAAGTGTAATATTTCTCCATTTAAACATTTGTTATGTTATTTATGTTCTATTGTGAAACAAATATTGGCTCATGTGATTTGAAAGTATTTTAGTTTTCATTTTATTCAAATTTAAAAAACGTCCCAACATTTCCGGAATTCGGGTTTTGCATGTTCATGTGCATCTTTGCCATACGGATTCTATTCTATAGTGCCTTGCCTCCAGTTTTTTCTGATGTTTCTCACACTCAATTTGACAAAGGCTGAGGTTCCTGGCCATCTCCTCCTGGACCATCTGGGAACGCTCCAACTCAAACTTTTTCAGCTTCACCTGGTTAAGCAGTTCTGCCACCCTGCTGTCTGAACTCAGCTGTAACTGCCTGAACCTGGACAAAAACACAAATACAAGTCCATCTGCATTCACTCATTCTGCATACTCTTCATCATGAAAACAGTGAAAACTTTTTACTTTTTAGACTAACTTTGCATGGGAACTTTTCCCATGCAAAGTTAGTCTAAAAAGTAAAAATAAAAACAATTTAATTAAAAAAAGTTACCACAACCAACTGTGATGTCAAAGCTGAATTTTCAACAGCCATTACTCCAGTCTTCAGTGTCACATTATCCTTCAGAAATCATTCTAATATACTGATTTGCTGCTCAAGAAACACTTATTATTATCACAGTTGAAGTTATTCAGTTATACAGTCACAGTTGTGCTGCTTAATAGTTTATTCGTTGATGAATATAAAGCTCAAAAGAACAGCATTTATCATCAATGTTATTATTATTATTATTATTATCAATGTCAAAAAGAGTTGTGCTGCTTTATTTCTTAAATAGACAGTTCAAAAGAACAGCATTTATTTGAAATAGTCTTTACTGTCATTTAAAAAAAATGTGTGTGTGTGGGGTGGTTTGGTCATGAAATATGTATAATCTCTGCTGTGGCTCACCTTAGGCTAAGCTAAGCGATTGCTAAATTAGGGTGATGCCAAGCTCAGACACGGCCGCCTCTAACGTGCCAAGTGTATTTTCTAGGGCAGAAAGTCACCACTTTATCTTAAAACCCCAAATCTCAACATGCCCAAACAGATTGAGTATCTGTTTGTGTCCTCCTACATTTATAGCCAGGTCTCTGAAGGATTAAAACAATTCAGAGCGCTCCAGGGGTTTTGATTGAAACTGTAACCACACCTACGGAGGGGCCAAACTGGCAGGTCAAGATTTTTCTTTTGTTTGTGCATTGTCACTAACATCGAGCCAAATGTAGGCAGTTTTGTGAAGAATACAAAGGATATGTCATCATAGTGGTGACCAACACCTATAGTAATAATTGTGAAAAATTGTACGTAATTGGACAACTCCCATCATACATTTTGGAGTGAGACTGGATAATGTTAAGCTATTTATTGGCTTAAAGTATATTAGACTTGTTTATTTACATAAATTCTAGGAAAAAGGGAGGGTGAGGAAGCTGCTGGAACAGAATGTTGTAAGGAGTGGTTGTCTGATATACATATACAGTGGTGCTTGAAAGTTTGCGAACTCTTTAGAACTTTATATATTTCTATAAATATGACCCAAAGGATAATCAGAAGTCCTGAAAGTATACAAAGAGAATCCAATCAAACATATGAGCCAAAAATTGTCATTTATTTATTGACAAAAATGATCAAGTGTTACATATCTCTGAGCAGCTAATGTGAATCTTTGCTTTCAATATATGGTCTGTTCTTTTTTTTTGCAGCAATAACTGCAGGCAGCTAATCGTTTCTTGTAACTGTTGATCAGTCCTGCACAACAGCTTGTAGGAATTTTAGCCCATTCCTCAGTACAGAACCGCTTCAACTCTGATGTAGGTGGGTTTCCTCCAATGAACTGCTTGCTACAAGTCCTTCCACAAAATTTCAATTGACCAAACTTTTTCAAACTTTGACTTGGCCATTCCAAAAAATTACCTTTGTTCTTCTTCAACTATTCATTGGTAGAATGACTTGTGTGCTTGTGGTCATTATATTGCTGCCTGACCTACTTTCACTCGAGATTCAGTTATTAGACAGATGTGTACTGATATTTTCTTTTAGAATTTGCTGGCATATTTCAGAATTCATTGTTCCATCAATGATGGCAACTAATCCTGGCCAAGATGCAGCAAAACAGGCCCAAACCATGATACTACCATCACCATGTTTCATAGATGGGATAAGGTTATTATGCTAGAATGCAGTGTTTTCCTTTTTCTCAACATAACGCTTCTCATTTAAACCCAAAATTTAGATTTTGGTCTCATCCATCCCTTAAAACTTTCTCCAATAGCCCTCTGGCTTGTCCACATGATCTTTAGCAAACTGCAGATGGGAAGCGATGTTCTTTTTGGAGAACAGTGGTTTTCTCCTTGCAACTCTGCCATTCACATCATGTTTGTTCAGTGTTCTCCTGATGGTGGACTCATGAACATTAACATATTCCGATGAGAGAAAGGCATTTAAGTTGCTTAGAAGTTACCCTGGGATCATTTGCAACCTCGTGTTGTCTAACAGACGACTATTAGACGTCTTGCTTTTAGAGTGATCTTTGTTGGTGGGCCACTCCTGGGGAGGGTAAAAGTGGTCTTGAATTTCCTCCATTTGTACACAATCTGTCTGACTGTGGATTCGTGGAGTCCAAACTCTTCAGAGATGGTTTTTACCTCTTCCAGCCTGATAAGCAACAACTTTTTCCTGAGGTCCTCAGAAATTTCCCTTGTTCATACAATGATACACTTCCACAAACATGATCAGACTTTGATAGATCCCTATTCTTAAAAAAAAAAAAAAAAAGAAGAAAAACAGGGCACACACTGACACCTGATATTCATCCCATTTACTGAAAACACCTCTGATGGACTCTAATTTTACCTTCAAATTAACTGCTATTCCTAGAGATTCAAATAATTTTGTCACTCGCAGATATGTAAAAAAAAAAAAAAGATAAATTATATATTTTTGTCTCAGTTGTTTGATTGGATTTTCTTTGTCAACTTTCAGGATTTGCGTGAAAATCTGAAAATGTTTTGGGTCATATTTATGCAGAAATACACATTTTTTAAAAAGGTTTCACAAACTTTTAAGCACCACTGCATTTATGTTTGTGCTGTTTACTTTGCTACATAGGCATGCCATTTTGGAGTGCATCATGGAGTGCACACCTGCAAGTACATTTGACACAACTGCAACATTTTTATTCTGCTTCATTCTGTTACTCGGCATGACGCAATGCAATGCAACATTAATTTCTATTCTCCCTTCCCCCACTTAAATTTGTAAGCCCAGAGTCGCTGGACAACATTTTCACGAACCGTAGACTCGAACTCTCAAGAGCAGGTTAAAGGAGCATCTGTCGTTTTTGCCCTCGATCGAGCTTCTCTGTGAATGCGAGCAATCCGTTCCCCGGGGCTGAAAAACGTGGGGTATGCCCAACAACTGTGTGTAGAGTATCTGCTGGTATGCTAGGCATGTGGCTGGAGCTCAGTGACACCGTAAGCCTCTCACATGGGCAAATAAGGGCTGACCACTCAGGAGAAAGAGGAGGGGCAACAACCTGCACTGCTAGACACCCCTATCAGCTACCACATTTTAAAAAAAGGACACAATATTAAAGTATAGAGATAACAAAACAGAAAATACAGATAACAAGCAAAAGAGGAAAGAGAGGTAGCAGCAAAAAAAAGAAAGAGAAAGTGGTAGTAAAGTAATAAAAATATAATTTAATTAACCACAAGGACTGTGCCCCCTTAGCCCATTTTCGAATATTTTGTAAATTTTCATTTGAGTAATGCAAGTTTCTTTGAAACAAGCAATTTTGTGTGCAGATTTTCTATCATTACATTGCAACAGCAATGTTATTTGTTCATCTGTGATTTAAGGCTATGCCATCTTTCATGGCTATTTTCATGGCAAAATCTATAATATAATAAATGATACTGAACTACTTACCAAAAAAAGTTAACCACTTATCATAACCAGCTTTGAGAAATAAATATTAAATTCTACATGACAGAATATGAGGATGTCATTCCTCTGTGCTTGTTTTTACAAATGATTTATTCTTTTTAAAATCATTATTCTAATTTAGTTCTGCTTAGATTTACACTACTGTACAAACGTTTGGGGTCAGTAAGATTTTTGTTTGTTTGAAAGAAAAAAAGAAAGACTTGTACATGGTTACTAAAAAATTATATTTCAAATAAATGCTGTTCTTTTGAACTTTACATTTAAAGAATCCTGAACAAAAAAAGAATATGTATCATGACTTCCACAATAATATTAAGCATCGTAACTGTTTTCAACACTGATAATAAGAAGAAATATTTCTTGAGCAGCAAATCAGCATATTACAGGATTCCTCAAAATATAGCAGACTGCGGTCTGGTTCTGGACACTAGCTTAGTTTCAAATTCAAACAGTTCAAACGGAAACAATATCTCACAATATTACTGCATTACTGTATTTTTGATCAAATAGATGCAGCCTTGATGAGCATAACAGACTTATTTCAAAAACATTATAAAATATTACAGAGCCCAAACTTTTTGCTACGCCTACACTAGGTTTACATTTCAGGTATGTAATTTTTCAAGCCTGTGCTTCAACTGTCTATGTTTTGGCTGCAGACATGCACCAATAGAGCGTACCAAAATGGAAATGCCCGTCTTTTTTCTTTTCTAGCCAGTTTAGCATGTTTTCTCACTCCTGACATTTACATGCTGTTAAAACCAGAGCTCAAATGCTAAATTAGCCTGTCAGTGAGTCTTCACTGAGCTGTGGTAACTCACTGATTATTTTCTTTAATTCTGGTCATGTCGTAGCTAGCCACATGTCCTTGTTTTAGCTTATCTATTTGTTCACAGTCGTCTACCACAGCCCAGCGTCCAGAACCAATACTGTCCTGATCTTGACAGTGTAGACACAAGGATTCAACTGCATTTCATCACAATGGAATGATTAACAAAGGCATGTTCGGCACCTCTGTCAGACAGGCTTTAAAACCGTGGGAACATATACTGTATGGCAAATTCCTCCTTAAGAACCCAGGCTCCAAAAATAATTACTGCTATCATAAGCATGAGGACAACAATCAGCATATTTAAACATCTTGGCTTTGACTGTTTCCTTGTCATTGTCAGGCAAGAACTAATGTTCAAGAACACTTTATTTTTTCTCGAGGCAGTAACAGAGGTTAAAATATGTCTCCCTGCAACTTGTTGATTATTGTACATAGACATCTCACTAGAAAACATGACCACACCCACTTTTACTTACAGTGACAATATATGGACATGTCTATCATCAGTTCACTCAAAGATTACTTGATTTGGCCTTGGAGGAATCCAGTCAAGCCTGAAATGTTTGACTCCAAGAAAAAACAAGCAAAACAAAAAAAGCCCTAAAGAAAGATCCTTTTCACAGATTTACAAACGCACACAAAGGCTAGAACAGCATTAACGCCACAGCTCATCTCTACTGTGTGCTTACAAATGCAAAAGTTAAGTCATTTGATTACAGTTAACCAATATTATTATAATTTTAAAAAATCTTGGGGGACGATCCAATTACACTACTGTTGAAAAGTTGGGGTCTGTAAGAATTTTGGATGCTTTTGAAAGAATCTTTTTTGGTCACCAAGGATTCTTTTTTTTTTTAAATAGTTTGAAATATTATTAAAATTCATTACAAAAAAAGTTATTACAAAAAGTTTTTCTGTATTTAAATAGATTTTAAAATGTCATTTATTCCTGTGACGCAAAGTTGAATGTCTAATATGCTGATTTGCTGCTCAAGAAACATTCATTATTATTATTATCAAGTTGAAAACAGTTGTGCTGCTTAATATTTTTTTATGGAAAGTAGCTATTATTTTAAAATTCTTCATTAATTTGAACATTTAAAAGAAAAGCATTTGTAAGACATAAATCTTTTGCAACATTACAAATGTCTTTACTGTCACTTCTGATCTGTTCCTGCTGAATAAATGTATTCATTTCTTTAAAAAAAAAATCTTACTGACCCTTTTAAACTTTATATGGTAGCATACTTTGATATCATATTGGACTGCATATTAGTTGAATTAGCTGTCGAAGCCTGGTGCTAATTTTGATAGGCATTTACAAAGTTACAAAGTTCACTGATATATTAAAAATGTTATGATTCACACACTTTCAGCTGTCATGCTTCTTTCCACTGAATGATGAGTTGCCAAGAATTCCTGCACGTGTATTTGCTCAATAGTGTTTTTTTATTGGGTAAATGTCAATCAGAATATAAAGACAGCTAGAGATTGTCACGCATATGTGAGAGGTGTGTATGAACTTACTGGTCTAAGAGTTGATCATATTTGGCTTGGGCATCTCTTTCTGCATTCAGTGCTCTGTCTTTCTCAATGACAGCATTATCTCGAGTTTCACGAAGGTTTCTGAAAGAGTAATTAACACATTTCCTGAAACAATACTGTATATTATTTAGCACAGGTTTTAAGTTAAGTGTGCTTTAAAGCCTTGACACAGTATGAAGAATGATCATTCATTACCTGTATTATTACATGTAACAAGCAAACAAACAAACTCCATCCTTCCACTGATATATCACAAATAAATCATTTTGTTGCAGAGAGATGGCATGAATCCAGTTACACAGGAATTATAGTCCCACAAAAGTGGAGACACAATGTGTAAAATTTGGAGGCCGACATGAAACGAGACGTGCCAACTTTCAAAACAACTTACAAGTATAATGTTGCTCTGATACTGTGTACAGAAAATGACACTGTGGTAGTGCAAGAGTAAATATAAAGGAAGCATGCAGAGTTGTATTTAGTGATGCAGATATTCTTTAGTTGTAGTTGCTATACTTTAATTAATTTTTAATGCTAAAACTATTTTGTCTTTGGTCACTAGGGGTGCAGCGATCAACACCTCTGCTGACTCAAAACGATGAAATATCATAGAAAATATGATTAAGTTTTGTAAAAACTAAATCTATAAAGTATTCAGTATCTAGTTGAATTTTTTAATTAATTTTCCTAACAATGTTTAGAAGACAAACATAAGAAACAGAGTTCGACGCATTTTTAATGTATCAATTTCTGGTCATTTATTAAAAAAAAAAAAAAAAAGGATAATGTCTTAAACATTATAGAGTTATTTCTAGCCAATGAAATATTTTAGAGAAGAATAATTACAAATATTTATATTTCCTATTGAAATTTCTATGATGTTCTAAGATTTTCAGATGAGACTTCCAGGACTTCTACAACTTCCTGACATACTCAGATTTTCCATGGTAAACAGTTAGTATTTGTTTTTTTTCAAAGATTTTTTCAAGGATTTGTCCTTGTCCAGTCAGAGACATGTAGGCATGCTCTCACCTGTTCTCTCTCTCATACATTTCTTTTGATGCCCTCTGCAGGCTCTCGATTTCATGACTGGTCTTCATTCGAATGTGCTCCAGTTCATCACGCAGTTTGTTTTCATACTCTGTCTTATAGTGATCTCTGGTGGAGGGATGCAAACAACACAACTGTCAAACTGTAATGACTTCACAAAAAAGATTTGAGAGTATTAATGGATCTTGGATCCCTATTCCAAATCCAAGTATATTGCCACAATACTTACCAGATTTGGCTCTTTTATTTATATCATGCAAACTTCTTAATACAGACCAATGCTGTATTGCTCATTAAACTTAATAGCATGAAAAAGTAAAAAGAAAGCACCATCATCCTTATGATTTATCACACACACCTAGAAGCAACATATTTCTCATAGGCATCTTCCCTGGCTTTCTTTGTGTCTTCAAGCTGGGTCTGCAGTCTGTCCAGACGGTCTTCTTGATGAGCACAGCGCACATTAAGCTCCATGTTCTGCCTGTTTAAATATTCTTTGTCCTTCTGCATCAATGTCACAGACTGCTGCAGAGTGGCTACCTGCAGAGGAAAAACAGTGAGACAGAGTTCAATTAAGATAATTTAAACATGGCTCAATCAGTTAACTAAATAATTGGCCTAATGGATATGCTGATCTCAGTCATCTTACCTCCTTATTTAGGTCATTCCTCTCTCTGGTCAGGGCAGTGTGTGTGAGGTCCAGCATTTCCAACTTCTTCCTCAACTCTCTAACCTCTGTTTCATACCCATCTCTCTCTCTGTGGACACAATAAGACAGGTTATATTCATAATTATGCACCCACAAGCCATTTGTAATGCTTTTGAAAGAAGTCTCTTTTGCTCACCAGGGCTGCATTTATTTGATCTTTTATTTATTTATTTATTTATTTGCAATAATGTAAAAGTCTTTTGAATGGAGTGTACATGTGGACAGGGGATACTACAATTAGGGCTGACAATGCATTAAAATAAATTATTTGAGCTCCATATAGTTTTGAGACTGTCCTGTGTGCATGGCATGGTTGCCTGCTCTTGTGGTCTTGTGGACTCACAAAGACAATGCAGGACATTTCACTCACCGTCTGATTTTGTCATAGTTCTCTCGTTTGTAGTCTCCTTCCTGAATAAGCTGCTTGGTGTCGGCAAGTTCCAGTGTGACTCTCTGACAGCGGATCTCTAGCTCTGAGCGTGCTCTCCTCTCTTCCTCATAGCTCTGATTGGGATATGGGAAAACGGCAATAAATGTAAATAATATTAATGCCAATAAAAAAGGTTATTTCACAGTTGTCTGGAATACTTGATTCTGCATTTATACCAGTGCAAATTAGAAGAGCCAATCAAAATAGTTTACATCTTTTAACTCAAAACTGCTTAAGCTGTTAAAGCGGACTAAATGATAGATATATATCACCAGAAAGAAGTCTGTCGCTTTCATTAGAATACCACTTTGATTAAACATTCATTTTGATTAAATCTTACAAGATTTAAAAATTAGACAAGATTAAACATATGCACAGAAGAAGTGTTCAAATAAATGTATAACATACATTTGGGAAAGAAAAAAAAATAATAATTACACACATATAGCCCTATTCAGACGGGACTAGTTTTCTAAACTACGTTTGAGTTTCAATTCTTATCACCTGACGTCTGCGATTTTCATGTACCAATTCGGACGGGACTAACATCTCTGTTTATTACAGAGGTGGGAGGGGCTGTTTTGGACATCTGGGTGTTTCAGAGATCACGCACTCTGTATGTGAGCATTGCGTATAATCTTTCGGATTGATTACAATTAGTATAATCACTCAAATACCATGGTGAAGCTAAATGGCTAGTATAGCAAATCCATGTTAATGTGTGGTTACTTTACTCTTACTTTAGTTATTTATTTGCAGTAAACCCGTGTTTAATTTTCATAAAGGTACATATGTAATTAAAACATTATGTAATTGAGTGCAGAAATGAATGTGAATAATTTTACCTGACGCTGATATTACAATAGCCAGTCTTAACAGTTTACGTGACCTGGCTCTTGATTTTATTATTGTTATTTAAATTTTTTTCTAGGAGCGTCTACGGTAATTCACGTTGGCCAAAACACACGAGGAAACACGTTGTGGAAAAAAACAAAATCACCGGCAATCACAGACATCGCAGTCGGAGGTAGGTAATTTGCTCTGGAATTATTACAGAGGTTGTGTGAGAAAAACACAGACGGGATTAAAATCACCAAGTACGTCTGTGAAACACAAATTTCTCTAACGACCCCCTGGAAAACCAGTCCCGTCCGAATAGATGAATTTTAAATGCCATGCTGACTTTAAAGACTGTAGTAAAACTAGTATCCAAAAAGTGAAGATTTTTTTTTTTCTTCAAACCTCCATTAGTGATCTAACTTGGTTACGATGACTGTCCAGATCCTCATTCAGGTTAGACTTTTTCACCTGCAGCTCAGTCACAAGAGCCCTCAGAGGGTTCACAACCTCATAGAACCGAATCTATGTGGAGAAAAAGAAAAAGAAAAAGAAAAAGAAAAAGAAAAAGAAAAAAAAACATATGTAAACAAACATTATAGCTTTTAAGAACTGGGAAGAACTAATAGCACCAATAAATGTATCTAAAAACGTATCTTCATTTCCATTTCCAGTTGATAATTCAGTGCTTACTGCCATATATTCAGGGATGGTGAGTTTGTCCTCAGGCAGCTCCTTCAGCTCAGCGTACTTCTCCTCGGACAGCTCCAGGTCCCTCAAGCTCCTGCGGAGATCACCTGCCCGATCACACAGCTGATGATTTGTCTCTTCCAGCTGCTTCTGTCTGAGCATGATAGTGTCCATCTCCTGCTTCCTCAAGGCTTGCTGCTTCCTGCATAAGCAGAAGATCTCATTGATTTACATTACATTTACACAAGCTATCAAACTTATTGTTTGGCCATATAAATAACAACATCTGCACCAAATTGGATATCATTGGTGTTTTTTCCTCCTTGAGTATGAGCTCCATATTCTCACTCTCTATATGAGCCATAAAAGCCTGCTGTATCAAATAAGATAAAATACATATGGAAAGTGTGCAAACTTTTTATTTTATATTTTGTCTAGAGCTTCAATAAACTGTTCCATTTCAAACAATTAGATTTGAGATAAATTAAGTTTCTATTATTTCATATGTCAGCTGTACAGGATTAAAGAGAGAACATTTTTACAGTGAGCATTGACCCTACATCTGCTGTACAAGTTTCCCATGACAAGGGATTACTCATAAGTAATTAACTTCAATCATTATTATTTTGAACATCATGTATAGCAGAATAAAAACAGAGTAACCATTTTTTTTAAATTTGTGATTAACAGCAAGTAGGGCAACTAGAAATATAACTGGAAATCATTTTTCGACTTAATATTTAATCCTTCTTTACTTAGCAGACCAATTCCACTAAAATATAAAAGGCCAATACCAATTTTGACCCTTGATATATGTGACCCTGGACCACAAAACCAGTCTTAAGTCGCTGGGGTATATTTGTAGCAATAGTCAATAATACATTGCATGGGTCGAAATTATCGATTTTTCTTTTATGCCAAAAATCATTAGGATATTAAGTAAAGATCATGTTCCATGAAGATATTTTGTAAATTGCTTACCTTAAATATATAAAAACTTAATTTTTGATTAGTAATATGCATAGCTAAGAACTTCATTTGGACCACTTTAAAGGCGATTTTCTCAATATTTAGATCTTTTTGCACCCTCAGATTCCAGATTTTCAAATAGTTGTATCTCGATCCTAACAAACCATACACCAATGGAAAGATGATGCATAAAACTCAATTTTGAAAAATTGACACTTAAGATTGGTTTTGTGGTCCAGGGTCACATATTGTACATCGCTACTTCCAATGGATCTTTTTCTCAGTAAAACTGTGTGTAAATGAACCTGTTTTCATCCTGCTGTAGTTTGAGCTGGCTGTCCAGACGCAGAGCGAGCACCTGTTTCTGATGGAGAGCATCGTTCAGCCTTTCCTCCAGCTCTTCTGTCTACAAATGAATGTGCAAAACAAACATTTGACCACTTATAGGTGAAAAAACAAATACTTTTCCAACTTATTTCAATGCAATGTGGACATTAGTTTTCCATTCACCAACCCTTACCTTGGTAAGATGGTCCACTTTGAGGTTGTCTATGAGCAGATTTTTCTGTGACAGCTCTATCTTCAGTTTTTGAAGGTTATGAAGCAGCTCTTTTCTTTCCAGGAGCTGTTTTGTGACCTTCCCTGCTCCATCTCTCTCATCTGAAGACGATATATCCTCTGTGGGGACTGTTGTCTCCAGACTGATGTCCTCAGACTCGATGGAGCTGGAGATGTTTGCCGTGGCGTCCTTTGGCTTCTTAGGGGGCATCTCGACACAGCTCCGGTCTAACCGTCCTACCGATTACTCATGTAAGTAAATAAGACTGTTCTTCAATGTTTTACAGATGGTAAATGTGGATTATTAGCAGTCAGCCATCGGGAGAGAAGCTCAGAAGCTCAAGGAAAGAATTAACGGATAAGGCGCTAGTCGCTAAGCGATGACAGCTGGACAAAGCAAGACGACAAATTCGGTTATTTCAGGTTAACTACCTGACTATCGCAGTCTTATGACAAGAAAAACACGACAAAGTACTAATTTATGTGAGACGTCAAACTTTAAAATATCTTATATCGGGAAAAAAGTGTTTTGTGATTAAAACGGGAACTTACTTATTACACCAACTGTTGTTTTTAAGCGTCCCGCCTCCCTAGAAACAACGACGGCTGACAACAGAGATGAGAAGTGAAGTTTGCGTTAAAGAGCGTCTGCCTCAGAAACGCTTTTGATGGAAAATAACACACCACCACCTACAGGACTCCGCCGGAACAGGACTCTTAGTTTGAAATTAACCTAAAATTCGAGACCGGAAATAAGAGAATGTGTTCTAACTTCTATGTATCGTAGCATATTTCGGGATTTCTGAACGAATAAATGTGTGTTTTATTATATTTTTTTCTGACACAATAATTTTTTTTGCGATGTCTAATCAAAACATAATTGGACCCGCTTTTCCAGCGACGATGGGAAAAAGCAAAAATGATGATTCAGATGAAGAAGCCGCAAGTATGTTGATACATACATATTGTAGTAACGTTAGCTGCTTAGTGAACTGCAAAATATATATTTTTTATTATTTTGTATTTACAAATGCATAACAAGGCTGATTGCCTTTAGGTGTTTCCCCCGCTTTTACCCAAGCCATTCAGTCCTTTAGTTTATATTGTAATTAATAATACATGTTGTCTCCAGTCATAGGTCCAGCTTTACCTCCAAAGTATAAAGCTTCAGAGTCCTCCAGCAGCTCATGTGAAGACAGTGATCAAGAGGAGGTCGTGTTCAAGAGAGCCAAATACTCATCATCATCTAGGAACCGGCATTCCTCAAAGTATGATACTTGAAGGCTTTCCAAATAAATGTGTTTCTCAGGGATATATATTTAATAAGGTGTTAACTTTTGATATATCCAAATTGTTTTTATGTTGTGTCGGGAGGTAGTCAACCCTATAAAGCATACTGTATTATATTTCTAAGATCTCTAAATTATGCTGAAAAACCTGCTGTACACAATCTATTACATCTGTAGTCTGATTGATACTTAATACTTTTTAGCAAGTAAAATACCTTGCTAAAAAAATCCAGTTTAGGTTTACTTAATTATCTGTATATAATTGTAATATTATATAACATTTTTTTGAGAAAAGTCGTGTTCAAATGTAAGTATGATCCATCAGGCTTTTGAGGATCGTTTATTTGTTCATTTCTCAATCGACATTGTTTTGCATTGCATTATACATCATAAAACTAAGCATTTATAGCCTTAAGATGGATATGGATTGACAACTGACATTTATGTGTCATTTTTTGTGGTTCTTTAACAGCAGCAGAGGCAACGTAAAAGATGAGATGGATATAAAGCAAGTCGATGAGGAGGGTGATGATGATGGTTTCTTTGGTCCAGCTCTTCCCCCGGGATATCAAAAGGGAGACAAATCACCTGAAGGGTAATAAACACTTAATAATAGTATCCCACATGGTCGTTTATAGAGCAATTTCAGCATCCCAATCTAAGTCTTGGATGAACTACATTCTGCATCACCAGGCCACCTTTACTAGGACCTGCACTCCCTCCAGGATTTAAAAAACAAGATCATGATGAAGATGATGATGAAGATGCAAAAGATGATACCAGAGGGTTTTTAGGACCAGCTTTACCACCAGGATATCGAAAGCAAGACAGATCTCCTGAACGGTAACAGGAATTTGGCCTGGAATTAAACAAACACAGTAGACATTATGACTGCTCTATACATTTTTGTTTTGTAGAGTTGGTAGTATTCTAATTTTACATGCAAATGTAAATGTTGTTTTAGTTTTTTCTCCTCTCCCTGCAGACCACCTGGAATAAGACTTGCTCTACCTCCAGGATTTAAAAGACAAGCTGCAGATGAAGATGAAGAGGAGGGAAAAGAAGACGCTAGAGGAATTTTAGGACCAGCCCTACCACCAGGTTATACACCAGCAGTGTCAAGCGGTGAAGAAGAAGAAGAAGAAGATGATTATGTTGTTGGACCCATGCCATCAAAAGGACCGTCCCAGGACTGTGTGGCGTTGGACTTTGAAAGAAGAGCTCAAAGAATGAAAGACAAACTTACAGGAGTGGATGTAAGTGCTTTTTAAGTATTTTTTATAATCTGTTCATTTAGCTAGTATTTGTGATATTATTATTAATAATTATTATTATTTACTATATTATTATTTTTTGTATATTGTACATTTCTTGTTTTTTCTATATCTTTGCACATATGCTTCTAATTTTAAGCCTTATATGCTTTCAATTTTTATTTCCGTTTACATACTTCATACCCTAAGATGAGTCATTTTGCTGTACTTGTACAATGACAATAAAGAACTTGATTGATTTTTTTTTGTTGTTCTGCATGAAAATAGATGTTGATTTATTCCAGTCAGTGGGCAGACTAAACAATCCTGACTTCTTCTGCTTTTAGACTGGCCCCAAAGTGCTCTCCAGAGAGAGCTGGATGACAGAGCTGCCTCCTGAGTTGCAGCATGTGGGCCTGGAAGCACGGACCTTTAAGAAAAGATCAGGCCCTGAGAACAAAGACCGCTCAATTTGGACTGACACTCCCGCTGACCGTGAGCGAAAAGTTAGGGTGAGTTAGCAGTAAATGTAATTGAGTTCAGATGTGAGAGGTGGGGATTGTTGTGGAGAGTCATCATAGATTTTCCAGTGGTCTCATATGTGATTCTGCAGTTAATACAATCTTCTTTTTTTTACACCGGGTTTTGGAAAAGAGGGATTTCAGGGATTGTTTGGAAATTCCCTTCTTGTTTGTCTTTTCTAGGAACGACAAGAGGCTAAGGAAAAAGGTGAAGTTGCCAAGGATGATGGACCTCGTCTGTCTCAGAAAGAGCTTGAGACGGCTGAAAAAGTTTCAAAATATAATGTAAGTTCAGTTAAATCCAGCTGTTTTTCTACACATATTCTACAATATGGCAATAATATACATATTACCGGTAAAAAGTTTGAAATACTTTTAGTTAGTGTTTTTTTACTATTATAATTATTTGATCAAAAATAAAGTAAAACGATTTATTTTGGAGTAGCTCGCTCTGACGGACCACACCTTTAGTTTGCTTTATGAAGCTGTGACTGCCCGAGTATAAAAATATGAATTTCAGTCTCAGAATGTCCATCTCTTTTTAGGAGTCCAAGCGTGGTGAATCTCTCATCAGTATGCACACTAAAAAGATGAAAAGAAAAGCTGAGGAGGATGCTGACAAGCCTGTGGAAAGAATACCTTTCGACAGAGACACGGACCTCCAAGTCAATCGGTTTGATGAGGCTCAGAAAAAAGCTTTGATCAAGAAGTCACAAGAGCTGAACACCCGCTTTTCACACAGCAAAGACCGCATGTTCCTATGAGGGACATTTAACAAATCTATCTCTTGTTGTCAAGGAGTATTTTTTTTATAAAACATTGAGCTTTTGTTGACAGTTATATGGAAAATTAGGAGGACTGACTGTTCCTCCAGAATTTGCCTTTTTTTTTTTTTTAACAATGTCTAATAGTAATAGATAATGCATTAAACATTTTGTAATTTTGTGACTTCTATAAGTTCTTAGGCTGTCGTTTTATTAATAGGTAATGAATACTTAAGTATTATTGTTTATATCCAGTGAATTCCCCTGAATTCTGTCAGTTTTATGTTTTTGTCATGTATTGTTCACCAGAATGCTTTCCTCATAGAATATTCTAAGTTCAGGTCACATGTACTTCACCCTAAAAATAAAAGAAAGAATTTGTATTTTGCTTAATGAAAATTAAGACTGTTTTAGAACCTTGAAAACCTTTTGTTGTGTCATAACACTTAATCCCAAATTATTATTACCTTAATGAACTAAAGATTCAATTTAAATTCTAAAATATTTATATCACTAGTTTTTTTGCTGTATTTTGATTCATGCAGTTGGCAAATTTACCATTTAAATCTATTACATCTTTCCTGTACAGTACACTATTACTATATTAATGCGAATCGACATTCATAGTGATGTTACAATGCAAACAACCATGTCCTAATATTATTTTTTGTTGCCCCATGTAAAAATAAATTTTATAATTTTTTTGCGATATAATTTTAACCATGTAAGTTTGAGGCTTTAAGGCTCAGCTGAATTGTTTCTTGGATGTTTTTATGCGATCATAAATGTAAAGTGTGATTGTTTCTGTAAATAAATACCTATTCTATTCTATTGTATCCCTTACGAAAATTAACCATGGTTTTATAACAGTAAAAGTGTAGTATTTTGTTAGTTTTTTTGGCGTATTGACTGCCATTTGAGAGATTTACTATAAATACCATGGTTAAATTATGGTTAGTGTAGCCAACGCATGGTACATTTGTGGTTACCATGGTTTAACTTTTTTTTTTTTTTAGTAGTAAAACCATGTTTAATTTTCGTAAGGTATTCTATTCTATTGTATTCTCAAAAACATGTTCACTTTCAAACAAATCGAGTAGTGTTGCTTGTTTTTCTGACTAAATAAAATGACAAAGCGACGTAAAAAATATCCCCGTTAACTAAACTATTAACGATTGAGCTAACAAATAGAAAGTTCTTGTTTGTTTGTTTTTTATGTTTTTGTTAACTGTTTTCCAAATTCGTGGATTTTGTCACTATGTAGCATCTGTATTAACCAACGCGCTTTTCTTTTTTTTTTGTCCTAGCAGTCTAGCCGTATAACCTGCTCTGTTGTTGATGTTGTGCTAGCTAGCGAGCGTGTAGCGTGGAAGCGGTGCATTAAATCCACATGAAATAACTAGAATATACATATTTAAACTCTTAACAAATATGTCAGACAAAGGAGAGGTGGATTTAACCGGCGCAAAACAGAATACGGGTGTATGGCTGGTCAAAGTAAGTGCTTTAAATAGCTCGGTGATGATCTGCTACTGCAGCCAGTTTTTGGACATGGCTTTAGCATATACAGATAACGCTACCTCTCATGGCAGTGTGGTTTATATGTTTTGCCGTGTAATTATTAAAACTATGTTAAATATGGGCATTGTTTTAAAGCTATATTTGTATAAACTTCCTAAAGGTCCCGAAGTATTTGTCACAGCAATGGGCCAAAGCAACAGGGAGAGGAGAAGTTGGAAAGCTCCGAATAAGCAAGTACGTAGCGAAAATAACAACCATCTGCATGTTATGGAATACTACAAGCACAACGTTCATTTGAAACAGTAATATTTATACAGTTGTTCTTGTCTGTGCAGGAATCAAGGCAAAGCAGAGGTAACTAATATGTCTTTATACATTCAGTGTTTTATATTTGAGACTTGTGTCTTTAGGTAGACTCAGTGTTTTTCTGATTGATTGACAGGTGTCTTTCACACTCAATGAAGAGCTGACCACCATAGACACCATTGGGGAGAAATCCTCTGTGGTGCGAGCCCCTAGAGAGCATCCATTCACTCTGCAGACGGTCGGTGGACATACTCTGACTGTTTTTACTGAAAACTCTTCAGGTGAGAACCAGGATGTCACTACATGTCATGCTGTGAACTGCTGTGCATTTAAATGATGTGAAGTTATAGTAGATTCATATACAGTTATATAGAGAATATATAACCAGCACTGAAATGTACGTCAGGTCCACTCCATAGACTGTGAAATTGTTTATAAAGTATATTAGAAAGAAAAAAAAGAGAGAGAAAGAGATGTGATAGTACAAAAAACAGATGGTATAGTAACAGAGATAAGAAAAATCTGGGAAGTACCGGACAGTATACAATAGACTTAAACACAATAACTATTCAGATGAACATGTACAAGAAGAAAAGTACAAAATGTACATTAATTGTCATTAATTGATGAGAATGTTCATGTAGTACATTAATGTAGTGATATATTGTAAAAAGTGGATTATAGCAAGTGCAAAAATATAAATATAAACTGAGTAAATTAGATAACCATGATTAATAATACATAGTAATATTATGTAGTCATTTACAAAATTGATTGCTAATTATTTGATCATTAATGTTATTTAATATTATGTTAATATTTTTAGATTTCGATGAAGAGTTTTGGTACTTTTGGGGGGCATAATTTGATTCCAATGTAATATGATTTCAGAACCACTGTATTAGAATATCTAAAAATGCTGTTATAGGGTAAACGTACCCATTACGCACACTTCCATTTTTGAGATCGGATTATAAAAAGAAAAAAATCATTTATTATCCTACTTGATGCCTTAACCAATTGATGTGTTTGTTACTATATACCTCCTGTAATTTAAAGTCAATCAGATCATTGCACAATGAGATATGAGTCTCCATGTGTTCACACGGTCTGGCGGCCATTTTGAAAGCTGTCTAAAAACTTTCACCAAAAGAGGAGCCCCTTAAATGTGTGTTTTGTAGATGTTTAAGCCTTTATTTTGGGTAAGTTTCACTACTTTATTGTAAAATTAAGAGATTAATGTTCAGACTTTTGCATATTATAACCTGGAACTTGGATGTGGGAAATAATTACATTAGATCCAAAAGATAGTTTTAGCAAAACAGCACAGATGCTACAGAACACAGTTAGCTGACTAGCTGTATAAGATGGTGTGTTACGCTAACATATTATTTCACAGACATTTCTTGCTTGTACTTTTTATATCCATAATATTATAAATTGACAGTTTATTGCTGGTCTGTCGTTTTACAGTGCTGTAATTTTTAAAGATTTCATATTATTTTAAGGTGAGCTTAAAGGGTGCACGACTATGAAAATCACACAGCTTCAGTGTGACATCAATAAGAAAACGTATAATTTCAGATATTGTTAATAATAGTTGTTCATATTAAAATATGTATGTACTTAATACATGACCTAGACTATTTATTTAGCAAAATCCTGTCATTTTAATAAATATTACATGAAATGTATTAAAAATTGTTGCTGCTCCAATTAAGCTCAGTGTGCTCTCTTTAAGCTCTTCCACATTGAACGTCTATGTAAATACTTCATAAACAGAATTTAAATATTAACTGATGGTTGTCACTTTAAGTTGAGTTAATCGATTTTTTATGGATTGTGTCGACTGAAATCTGCAGACTGGCTCTGATCTTTGACAAATAGCATCAACTTCTCCAGACTCTAAATCTGTGGAAAATCGGGGCAAAAATAGTGCAGTGTATTCCAGCCTTAAGAGACTATAGATAAGTTGACATTCATTTAAAAAGGTTTCATAATGAGGCTAGTTTCTGTGTTCATCCCCATGAATGAAATGTTTTATTGGTTTGTTTTATTTGATTTTTGAATGTTACTTACCTGAACGTGGACTAGTGTAGATGTTGCAATGCGCTTAGATGACACTTATAACACTTAAAATATAACTGATCGACTTGAATGCCTTGTTGCTTGATTTTAGTGTTCTGTTTTTTTTGTGATTGACTTTGTACCTTCAAAAAAATTTATTTTTACAATTATTCTTTAAAAATTTCCTTAAAATAAACAAGAATTTGTAATAAAACATGATGTGAGCTTAATGGAAACATGGTTGTGCTTAAAGGGTACAAAAATGTACCCATAAGCACAGCCAGACTTTTTGAATTTAATTTAATTATCTTAATTGAAATGCTTTTGTCATTTAAAATAAAATTAAATGTGACCCTGGACCACAAAACCAGTCTTAAGTCGCTGGGGTATATTTGTAGCAATAGCCAAAAATACATTGCAAAAATACAAAAATACAAGCTTTCAGATGATGTCTATCTCGAAAAACTGACACTTAAGACATCCATGGTTTTGTCATCCAAGGTCAAAAATATTTTTGTGTGAGAGGTTAATATTTTATTTTAACATAACATTTTGTACTGAAACCAATATCTTGTGCACGAAAAATGTCTCAATGTAGATTTTGGTGAGCTTAATAGGTACGTTTACCCTACTTTAAATAATAGGGTAAGATGGTCACTTAAGAACAGTGTGCATTTATTTTCGGCATTTACTTTAAATTGTAACATATGTTTAACATGTGCAGGATGAAGATGCATCAGCCAGTGTGTTATAATAGGAAAGAAATAGAAGCATTTGCTAATTTAGTAGTTGTTATAACACAAAATGTAAAATTATTTTACAGAAAAGATTAAGACTCCCTCTTTGGGAGTCTTAACTTTTATGGAACACACACACACACACACACACAGAGCCATATGAATATTCAATATATACATATTTAAATGCTCATATTTTAATTGAAGATATTCATAATAGCAACAACACTTTGAAGTGAATGATTTCACTCAGTTTTAATGGTTTAAGGTTTTAATGAAAAGCAGAGATGCCTGAAATGTACATCTAATTTATGAAAATATTGAATAATAACCCCGTTAATTACATATGTATTAAATTTAAAAATAATGACACAATTCTGGTTACAATAAAACTATCATTTTTACATCACAAACCTAAAAGAATTGTGTCTACAAATCCTTCATTAACAAATAGACACAAAATTAGGTAAATTAACCTCAAACCTATTTGACAAGTGTTATAAATTTAAAATAGCATAGCCATTCATTAAATGTGTTGAAAAGATTTTGTGCCATCTGTGATCAAGAAAATGTTAATCGTTTCTGAATGTGTAAACTGCCATGCTAAGACTTACTATAAAGTTATTATAAAGTATCATAGTTTTTTCCTGTTAACTGAACTTTTGCTTTCAAACAGCTCATTTGGGTAAGTCATTTCGTGCCATCTCTGGGATTTCCTGTATATACTTCAGTTGCCTCATACTCTCTTCCTCCAGTTCTATTCAGTTTCTCTCTCTGCTCTTTGTCTGTTGTGTGAGATGAATCAGATATTAGGTTGTAATAGCTTTCATCTGGTCTCTTAAGCTTTTGCAGTTGCTAACCTCTCAATCAGTGTTTGTGATTGTGGTGTTTTAATGGTAGAAGACAGTAGAATGGGCCTTCAAATATCACTGATTTTGAAAACCAAATCTGCTCACTGCCTTAATTATTCCTTGATTAACATGGAGTTGTGTTGTGTAGCTTGGGTGTTATGTGTGCATGACCAACTCTGTATAGTTGCCATGCTAATTCACGTTATTTTAATTCTTTTGTAGTGACAGTGAGGATTTCTTTAGTTGTTGTGAATGTGCTTGCGTTTCAAAGCCTGGTCACTTCTCTTCTGTTAAGTGTCCTGGGACCAGTTATTCAAAAATGGGGCTGAATGATTTTTATTTTATTTTTTTTAAATGCTGCATTTATTTGATCAAATATACACTATTTTGTGAAATATTATTACAATTTTCTTGTATTAAAATAATATTTTTTTTTAAATTGTAATGATTTTAAATCGATGGCAAAGCTGAATTAAGCATCCATTCTTATTATCAATGATAACAAACAGTTGCGCTGCTTAATATTTTTGGTTGAATTTATTACATTTGGTTTTATTTATTATTTAGTATTTTTGTTTTCAGGATAAAGAATAAAAAGTTTTTTAAAAAAGTAACAATGTTAAAAGTCTTTACTGTCACTTTTGATCAATTTAATGCATCTCATTACTAATTTAATGCAAGTATTAATTTCTTCCTTTAAAAAAAAAATAAAAAAAAAGATAAATCCACTGATTTAGATGAATCTCCACATCCTTGATGATGGTACCTTTGGTTTGTGGTTTTTGGATTAATTTAGATCAGTTTCCTCAGCTAACTCATGAACTGACTGATCAGAGGTTCAGTGTGGCTTGTTGGTCATATCTGCGTGGTTTGTGTCTATTTGTGCGTTTGCTTTCGCTGACTGCTGTGTAAGAAGCTGCCGTGAGGATTGGCCTGCCGTGTTTTCTTTGGCATGTACTCCCCCCTGTTCTCATGTTGCCATCCCTCTCGTAGGGCAGTCAGATGCCGAGGCCGGCGGCTCAGGTACAGGTACAGGCCCAGGTGAGTGCTCACCGTCTCCCCCTGCTTGAGTGTAGGTCCAGGAAGGACCACGTCAAGCCTTGTACTGTTAATGGCCATTGATTTGACGCTCAGTCAACAAAACAGCAATTATAAATGCTTTCTATGGCCTAATTTTAAAGAATTGGTGTATTGAGAATTCCACAGCCTGGAGCAGCGAATGTACAGAATGCGCCTCTCACTGCTGATGTAATGACTGAGCAGTAACGGGCTGTGTGTTGCAGCAGCAGTTGCATAGTTACAACTGTCATTTAATGTCTCTTTTTTTTCACAAAGATAAAATTGCACTAGAAGGAGTGGTGGTGCAGAGAGCTGAATGCAGACCGGCCGTCAGTGAAAACTATATGAAGCTGAAGAAGTATGTTCACATATGCACACACTAGCTCTGATCCAAAATGTAGTGAGCTGCCTGCACAAACAGCATTATAATTGTCATGGAAACTCATAAGTGATTAATTTGTGAGCCAAAAACTCTATATAGAGAGCAACTCTTAACTTAAAATGAGATGGAAAAATTGATTTCATGTCTGTACAGGTCCACACAAATTCTTTTTTTTTTTGTGATGTCTGATGCATAAACTTTAATATGCTCATAGCTAGAACTCTATATATTAACGTATGTTGTGTTTTTTTGCAGACTGCAGATCGAAGAGTTATCGAAACCCCTCAGGTTCTCTCAACAGCTCGACAAAGCAGTTACCACGAACTACAAACCTGTGGCTAATCACTCTTATAATGTAAGTCAAGCTTTTGCATCATCCATCAGATGTCTGAAGTACGTGATATGCGGTTGATTGTTAATGCACACTCTCTTTGTTCCTTTTTTTTCGTCAGCTGGACTATGAAAAGAGGAAGAAAGAAGAAGGGAAGAGGGCACGAGCAGATAAACAGCAGGTGCTGGACATGCTGTTCTCTGCTTTTGAGAAACACCAGTTTTATAACATTAAAGATCTGGTGGACATCACAAAACAGCCAGTGGTGAGTTACATTACATAATAACACACATACAACACTACTGTTCAGAGGTTTGGGGTTGGTAAGTCCATTACTCCCAGTCTTCAGTGTCACATGATCCTTTAGAAATCATTCTAATGTTGATTTGCTGCTTAAAGGTTATAGTTAATAGTTCACCCAAAAATGAAAATTCTGTCATTAATTGCTCACCCTCATGTCGTTCCAAACCCTTAAGACCTTCGTTCATCTTCAGAACACAAATTAAGATATTTTTGATGAAATCCAAGAACTTTCTGACCATGCAATGCAACTACCACGTTCAAGGCCCAGAAGGGTAGTAAGGACATCGTTAAAATAGTCCATGTGACATCAGTGGTTCAACTTTAGTTTTATGAAGCTACGAGAATACTTTTTGTGCGCAAAGAAAACAAATGACTTTCTCTTTGGTGTCAGTCACGAGAGTCCCACGATGCAGGGCTACAAGGCTACCTCTAAAATCTTCCTTTCTTAATTTCTAGATTTACCTGAAGGAGATTCTTCGAGACATTGGCATATACAATGTCAAAGGCACCCACAAGAACACCTGGGAGCTCAAACCAGAATACCGACACTACCAGCACGAAGAGAAGAGTGACTGATCATTTTCAAAGCCTGTTACCATTGCACTCGAGTGGCTCTGAAAACCCAAAAAGTGTTGTTTCTGGATGATTTCTACAAGTGTGATTCAGTTTGTTTTTAGAAGTGGATCAGAAAACTATGTGGCATTTTACAATGCTGAGCAGTTCTATTATGCATATTTAGGGATTCCCATGGGGGAAAAAAAACAAAACTAGTGATAGAGGTGTTCAAACCTTTGGTCATCTGACATGAAAAGAACTTATAATGTTCTCATCTAAATGTTGTGTATAAAAGGGTGATGTTGGATTTTTTAAAGAAACATTGATAGATTAATGGCAAACAGTTGTTTATTAGGATTTAGTTTTCTGATTGAAACACTTATTTTAAATAGTATTTCATGTTCTTAAATGCTCTTGAAATAAAGGTTTTTGTACAAATAAAATCTTTCCATGTATCTGCACACAATGTGAAACTTTTGTTTTTTTACAATTCACACAGCAGGACTGGGGTTAAATATTTAAATAAAATGTTTAAATATTTCAGTTCAAATAAACTATATTTGATTTGTTAAAAAAGAAGTGTGACCATTATGAAAGCAAAATATATGGTTTTATGGCATTACGAAACTCAAAGCAGCTCATTATCAAAAATGGGGTCATTATTTAGGCTTTCTTTGCAGCTACCAGAACCAGTGATATTGTGCACATCAGCAAATCTACTTTGTATACATAATTCTATGGGTGCGCAACATAAAGTCTAGATAGCTGGTTTGGTTACAAATGATAACAACAAAACTGGATAAGCAGTTAAAGTGTACATCTGCAGAACATTAAAGATCAGCCTGAATAATTGCAGGGCTAAGTAGGTGTGAAGCTTAACACTACAGTATTGTGATGCATTTGGCATTCTCTATACTAATGCTAAAGACACTTTCATGTGCTTATCAAGGATTTAAAAGACAATTCACATCATCGCTTTCACATGCGGATGTCAGACACACCGTCTTCACAAAAACGGAGGCATTTGTGCTTCCAATACACATCTGAGCAAGCTCACACAAATGCACTTTTACCATGATCTGTCATTTAGCATAACTTTTGTCTTAATTGTGCCATGTTTGGCCTCATTTCGCAGGTTATATTATTGAGGAAACACTGTAACAGAGATATTCTAACATTCTAAAGTAAAATACTCTTTTTTTTTTTTTGCTTTTGAAAACTCAAGGGCCTTACCTTGTATGAAGGCTAAAAAGATTTTAACTTCATTCACTTAACCCTATAGGACTATATAAACATTTAATCATCTGCTTTTGTTGTAAAATTCGGAATTACTTCCTTCCTGCAAGTCAAACAGCTAATATAATGAATATGAAACTTAAACTTCCTATTAAAAAGAAAAACCTCACCAAACAGTAAGGTCTACATACATGTCTTTTGTAATAACTCAGAATCTACCACTACAGCATAACAGAAGTCATTTTAAAATTGTTTTTTGATCTAGTTCCGGATTTAAAATAGTAGATACCCAAACCACTGATTTTGCCATATAGCTTATATAACAAGGCTGGAAAAATTGGGTTGCATTTTAAGAAACTCTTTATTTTTGCTTTGAAATGTAGAGAATGTATGTGGATTAATTTAATAAAATTGCATATCTTAATTTCCTAATTATCTTTGTATCATTAGGGGCTGTAGCTCCTGTATTTGTATGTTCATTATCCTTTTTTTCCCCCCAAAGAGGATTCTATGGCAGCCCTATGAATGGAACATGGGCATATTTATTGGGGTTGTTCTCAATAGAACCCTGACTATGTAGTATTGTTTTAACACCTCTATTTCTAATTTTGCTTTTTGTTGCATCATTTTCTTCTGCATTAAACGCATATAGAAATTTTAGAGAAAGATTTCAAACCTCTTTAGTTACTAAAAGAACGGTTTCATTTCAGCCCATCGTCCTTCATATGGGTAATTGTTTGGGCACCTCTGTTGTAAGACTCCCAGTGTCAATCACAGAATTGAAAGTTGAGCAACTTGCAAATGACACAAGACAAGTTAAACAGTTAACACAAGCAAAAACGTCAATTAGCCAGCAGCTTGACTTTATTCAATAATGGTGCCAAGAAATCCTATACAATCCTGTGATTCGATATAGAACGGGGAAAATTACAACTGTACATATGCTGAAACAAGCTGACATGCACAGCAAATGAGAAGCCAGCAGTCAACTTCACCTCGATGACGAAGAAATAAAAGAGAACCCCAAAAATATTCAGTTTCTTTTTCCACAACCTTGTCACTTTGCGGTTTGGCTTGCTAAAAGTCCCGTTTTTAATTTCATGAAAGGACAGTTCACATCTCGTTGTAGACATGCGTAAGCCAATCAAGAAATGAAAACAGTGGCCTCGTGAAGTTAAAAGAGCCTCTGGTCCTGATGGAAAGGATGAGGGGGAATGCCTGGTTTAATCCACGGGCCCAATCCACCAAGCAGAGGCCAGAATTGGAGGGGTAACTTGTAGATGCTTGGGAACTTTACTATGGTGAGAAAGAAAAACACAAAAGAATCAGTTCTGCTTCAAGCTAACATTTCATTCAGCAGACCAAGCTGTCATTTATCATGTCACTAGTTTTTTTTTTTTTTTTTTTTTAAGATGCTTTCAAAAGCTAATGCAATTGTCCTATTCTCCTCAATTCAGTCCTTCCCAGCCACCATCCAGATGGCCAGACATCATGAGGAATATTACTGTTGCATCCTTGTGCAAACCCAGAGGCCACCAATTATGGCAACAGGCCTATCAGTGGATGCTACACCAAGCACGATTTCCTAAACACTATTTGTAAACTATTTGAGCAAGCCATATTTATATACACAACTCTACACAAGTATAAAACTTATAAAAGAGACACATGACTTCATAAACTTACACATTTCTCAATCTCCAGACCATCCTTAAAGAAAAGCATGTATGGTGTGACGCCATCCTCACGGAAGTCAAGGAGACCAACTGTGCCATCTGGGTTAATGGATTCGCCAATGAAAAACTGTAGGAGGTGGAGAGAAACGTTAGCCGGCCAGCTGTCTTAAAATCACTGCAGGCTGATGCAAAATCTCTTTTGTTTCAATAGAAATCAACTTCAGTAGAAGTCTGGGGCAATAAAACGTTAAATAAATCTGACAATGACTGTACCCAATCACTCAGGGTAAAAACTTCAGTACTGACATAAAGAGTGGCCATTTTACAACCAATGCTAATAATCTACAAAACTGATTAGAAAATATAGTGTTGAAATACACAAATTTATGTCTAAAACCAGCTTGCTCTAGCCCATCAAGGATACGTACTCAGAAATGGTTTGTTTTCATCGGTTGTAACCTACAAAGGTGTCCTAAGGTGGTCGTCATTGTACGTCCATTAGAGGGCTTTCACTATCAACCTTTCAAATGTTTGGGATCAGTAAGACTTAAAAGAAAATCAACATTTTCATTCAGAAAGGACGCATTAAATACTGCTTTTTTGAACTCCCTATTATTCAGATGATTCTACAGAGTAATAAATGACTTTAAACTATATTCAAACAGAAGTTTAAAATTGTAATATTTCACGGTGTTGCTGTATTTTTGGTTGAAGAGACTTCACAAAAACGTAAGAATCTTACCAATCCCAAACTTTTGAGCATATACAAATATGGAAGAGTGACAGTTTCAGCCATTACTGTAGCCCACCTGAAAGTTTTTGATGTTGCCTAGAATTTTCTTGACCTCAGCTGGTGCGTTAGCCATGAAGGGGTCTACCCTGTCAGGTGCGCATTCCTGCAGCTTGGCTTTCACGCTGTATAAAAAAGAAAAGCAATTACACAAAATATGGGTTTTATCTAGTTTGCAAACTGCCAAGTACAGCTGTTTTAAGTAAAAGTTTTGTGGTCCCCAATTCAATCTTACATGCCACTCACAGGGCAGGAAGAAAGCGTGAGGACGCTTAATTTAGCATCTAAACATTTTGAAACCCAGGTGGCCACAATGCAAGACTCTGAGCTGTCAATGATGCAAAAACTCAAGTCATAACACTAAAGGAAAATGAATGTTGACCATAATATTTACAGTACAACAAGCCTGTTGCAAGGTACAACATGCACTTCACAATGATGATTTCATGACTTACGCCTTCATATAGTCCTTGATGTAGGCCGTGTAAGACTTCTTGTCATAGGAGGTCTCCTGAAGTTTGTGGTTGAGGACAATATCTACACCGCTGACAGTGGTAGAATCACAGCCATCATCCTGAACTTCTGCTGACGCATTGCCACCAATCAATGAATCATCTATGTCTCCCTCCGACCTGCTGATCATCTGCAAGACAGAGGCAAAGACTGCTGCTGATATCAGACCCATCACTCAGGGTTAAAACTTCAGGACTAACATATTGATTGGCTTACTGTATAACTAACACCAATAGCTGCAGAAAGCATTAGAAAAGTGTTTACAGACTAAGTTTGGTTTCACAGTCAGTTTTGTAGCCCATCAAAACACACGTACTCAGAATATGGTTTGTTTTCATTGGTCATTGCCTACAAAGGTGTCCTAAGTTGGTCATCATCGTACGTCCATAAGAGGGCCTTTGCTTGTAAAAATCAAGACATTTGGTTAAATATAACCCACATACCTTCCCCTCAACTTCAATCATCATTCCATTCTCAGACTCTTTGATTTTGTAGATGTCAGAGAACATCTCATCCCCTGTGAAAAATAAACCAATAAATAAAATTAGATAAAATATAGAAAAGAACATTTAATGATTACAATAAATCAGACTAACCATCGTGCTGTGTTCTGGTTATTTTGGCCCCGAGAGGTTTTTTCATTTCATGTTAATCACATTAACCCAACCCCCCACCCCCCAAAAAAGTTGTGTGTGTGTACCTAGTGTTTTCAGCACAGGGGTTCATTAACATCCAGTGAACTGGACTGCACTAAGAATCTCTCGTTTCCGCTCTAAATACTTTTTGCTCTTTACCGTTTTTCTCCTTTTTCGCTTCTAATCTCTGTCAGCAGTGTTCACTAATGTTCTTAACGCAAAAAAAAAAACAAACAAATAAAATAAATGAACGGGATAACGTTATATAAAAAAAAGCCGAAATGATACCCATCAACGTAATGACTGGACATTTTTAGATCACACAAAATACGTTACACTTAATAGCCTAGCTTTACATTTAAAGGGCCTGAGAAAAGCTGACTAAGTGAGGAGTAAAGTAAACTGGCCCGACTAGTAACACGCCCTGTTTAGCGCTTATTTCATCATCTCTCACTCATTTGTGAAATAAAAAAATAATAAAAGACTACTTGTGTTTTCAACATCTTCCGTTACTGTCCTTAAAACAATTTTTTTTAAAGTATATTTATTTATTTTTTTAACAGTAACGTTAACGTAATTTGGAAGAGTATCGGGTTTAAAATGACTAACGGCACAACTTCTAACCACCACCAAACTGGCAAACCGGCGTTTTAACCCTGCTGCTAACACTCCCATTTACCGCCCAATTTGCTTGAAAATATCCGAACACGTTCATATCCTGAAGTAGTTTTGGCATACAATAAATCGTAATGGTAAGACCGACAAATAAGTTATTTAAGAGCTCAACAATGAAACGCGCGCGCCCACACGATTTTGCGGCTCGGTTAGCCTCTATGCTAACTGCATTCAAGAAAGTTAGGCCTCAGATACTCGAGATACACCAGCGGCCCTTTTAATCAATTTAACATTTGACGCCAAAAATATTGGTAAAAACGTAACAATCTATCCTACAACATTGTGTTAGACACTATTCTTACCGGTGATGATGTCCTTGTAGATGATCATTTTGTTGGATTGTGTCTGCGGTGTGAGGAGGCGAACAGCGCTGGCTGTGGACTCAGCTGAAAAGGCCGGCGCCTGGATTGAGCGTCTTATATATGCGCTGGAGAACACGAGCGCCCTCTGATGGTTCAACACAACACCACAGCATAGTAACTTTTAGCATATCAGCTTATTTTTGTAATATTTTTGGGATCCCACTGGTTTTAGATTTTATGCTTTTTTTTCTTTTCTTTTTTTTTTTTTTAGCTCATTAGTTGAATTTAGTTTTGGCCTATTGTTGATGATAATGTTTAAGGTGTTCCATGTGAATACATATTTTATATGAATAAAATATGATATGGCATCATAATATCATAATATCATATGGCATAATATGTTCTCTCTCTGTCTGTCTGTCTGGAAATAATAATCAAATTAGTCACAGTACAGCCATTTTTGTGTCTTTTGTTGGTTTTGGATGAATGGGGACAGAAGACTTTAACTTCATAGAATTGAAGTTAGTCATATTAGATACTTTTGGTATATAACAGGTAACCTTAACTAAAAAATAACCCAAATCATGTTAATTTTATCCCTATTCCTATCCCTATTTCCCTATTCTAAATACTTCAAACGTGTTTTTGGGAGTGATCAATTTCTACTTTTTAATGCCATCATCCTCTAGGAAGTGACATCACAACTGGAGGAACAACAACAGTAGAAAGTAGAGACTCACCCTGCAAACAAGCTTGCGCTGGCCTTTTACAGGCCCACGCAGGGCCCTGAGAATTTAATCATTGGCAAAACGCTGGTACCTTAGCGCTGGCTCTGCACGGGCAGCCCTCACTTAGCCCTCAGGACGCCCTCACTAGGCCCACACAGGGCTCGACAACAATACATCTGTTTCACTGTAAATACTTTTTGGCTACTATAACTGAAGTCTTTAGGGGGGGGGAAACAGTTATAATACATCTGAAATGGATGCAGTCACCACATAACTAATGTCTGTATCGTCAAAAATGTACAGTAGTCAAAGTGATTTCAAATCAATGGATTTATTAAATACAAAATAGAAAACATTAAATTCTGTTAATACAGCTAATTTAACATTCTGAAAGGGACTACAACTTATCTATGCAAATATAAAAATAATACTAATTAACATAATAAAAAAATGTCAAATTATTACTTTGACCTCTGCTGAAAATATGTTTTGGTGTGCTAAAGTATTCATTGGTGAAGCTCACTCTTCCCCTGAGGTCTCTCAACTAGTCAGCAGACGGTGGTAGCGCTCCTTTCGTCCACCTGCTCTGTCTCTTGAAGTCCACAACCACACCTTTACCTCACTCTCAGCTTCAGAATCAGGAGGACTTCAGGAGCAAAACAAGTTTCCCTGTACAATGAAATCCTTTCTTTGCTGTCCACAGTGAATGCCAAGACAAGTGCAAACTATGTAAAAAAAAAACACACATACATACAAACAAAAAACAAAGTAAAGCTATGTTGCAGAAGTAGAAATAAAGACTATGTAAATATAGAAATATAGACTATGTACATCTGCGAGTGTGCTATATTGATTTAGCTGGAAAACAACAGTACAGTAACATGTAGCAAATTCAGTGCAACTACATGATAATAATAGCTGCAGTAATATTAACAAATGTGCAAACTGAGATTTAGCAATTCAGTCCAGCTGTTCTATGAAATAGATGAGACTAGTCCGTGTCCACTGGCTACCTGTTTAGTCTGATGGCTGAGGGGAAGAAGGAGTTCCTTGATCTGAAAGTCCTGCATTTCACACTCCTGTTTACCTCCGTCCTGAGGAGTGTGAGCAGTCCGTGTTGGGGGTGGGTGGGGTCCTTAAGGATGGAGGCAGCTCTCCTGTGAACTCAGCGATGGTAAATGGCCCGCAGAGGTTAGTGGAGTCCTGATGATCTTCTCAGCAGTCTTCACCACTCTCTGCAGACGCTTGCGGTCCCTCACAGTATATGCTGCCATACCACACGGTCAGGACGTACTCAACAACACAGCTTCAGGAAGGACAGCTGCTGTTGTGCCTTCTTAACCATCTGGGTGGTGTTGAGTGTCCAGGTGAGGTCCTCACTGATGTGGACCCTACTTCAAGCTCTTGGATAAACAGTGGCTGGTGAGTTCTCCTCTCTTTCCTCATGTCCACTATCATCTCCTTTGTCTTGTCCATGTTGAGGGTGAGGTTGTTGTCCTCACACCATGTCTCTCCTGTAGGCCGCTTCATCCCCGCCAGTGATCCGCCAGTGTAGTCAGCGAACTTCACAATGATGTTGTCCTTGTGCCACACAGTCATGTGTGAACAGTGTGTAGAGGATGGGACTGAGAACACACCCATGTGGGGTGCCAATGTTTGTTATGATAGTGTCTGAGGTCCTATTTCCAATGCTGACAGACTGCTGTCTATCAGTCAGGAAGTCTAGGAGCCAGTCACAGAGTGTGGGGTGCAGTACAAGTGCAAACAGTTTGCGGGTGAGCTTATGGGGGATGACCGTGTTGAAGGTGGAGCTGTAGTCAACAAAGAGCATCCTAATGTAGGTGTCCTTATCTTACAGGTGAGAGAGGGAAATATTCAGTCAAAGGTTCTTTAAAGAACCATCTCTTTCTAACCTTCTTATAATCTGAAGAACCTTCTTTCGCCACAAAGAAACTTCTTCAGGTTCTTCAGATGTTAAATGTTCTTTATGGAACCATTTAGACAAAAAAGTTTCTTCTATGCCATCGTGAAGCACCTTTATTTTTAAGAGTGTAAGTAATTTATATATGCTATTTCTAATAGCCTAGCGCATGTTAGCTTACCTGTTACAGCCCTTCTTAGCCTCAGGTTCTGAAAAGGTCTCTTTTGGTTTGAGCCATTCCAGTTCAATTGAGTGGCTAAAGAATGGCCAATGTTGTTAGTATTCTCCTAGTTGCAACTTGGATAGTACACCCACTAATGCCTGCATGGGCCCAAAGGTATAAAAGTTGCTCTGGGCCCAAACGGGCTGGCCCACACTGGGCCATCATGGGATTAATATGGGCAGTCTGCTAGTGTGGTCTGCTCACAGAGAGCCCGCGGTGAGCCCAAAGCTGTAGCCTCACCTGGGCAAGCCCGCACTGGGCCTCTTTAGTTTGGTTTGGTGTGGGCTAGCCCTAGCCCACTGTGCCCACAAAAAGCCAGCATGGGCCCTGCAGGGAGATGTTTGCAGGGCATCTATGTGAAGCTAGTAAGTTTTTTATATGATGATCTCATAGCATTTTGTTGTTGCTGCTGTTTTTATTTTTCTTTATTTTTCTCTTTTTCTATTTATTGTATATCTGTTCAACAAAGTGCTATAGGCACATGGAGAATATGCCCCTCTTGATCAATGTCCATAATACCGATAAATTGTAATACATTTACATGAGTATAGCATGTTGAGGATCATTATGCATCACCCAACATATTATTATGGGAATCAAATGAAAACAATTAACGGTTTCTGGAACAAAATTGAAAATTGCCTCAAAGGGGCAACTGCTTCATTATGAGGTGATTAGGAAACATTCAATTTCAGTAAATTTATTCAAATTACTTTGTCAAGATGCACAATTTCACCAATTTAGTTATGGCATTAAGTATTAAGTAATGGCATTATTTAAAACATTAAGTATTGGGATTAATTTGACCTTTAGATAAAATGTTCTGTAAAGGTCGGATGACTGTGTCAAGATGTCCAATGGTACAAGATGCCCCTTTGATAATGTTCAATTTTGTTCCATAAACTGTTAATTGTTTTCATTTGATTCCCATAATAATATGTTGGGTGATGCATAATGATCCTCAACATGCTATACTCATGTAAATGTATTACAATTTATCAGTATTATGGACATTGATCTCAAGAGGGGCATATTCTCCATGTGCCTATAGCACTTTGCTGAACAGATATACAATAAATAGGAAAGGAGAAAAATAAAGAAAAATAAAAACAGCAGCAACAACAAAATGGTATGAGATCATCATATAAAAACCTTACTAGCTTCACATAGATGCCCTGTATATATATATATATATATATATATATATATATATATATATACACAGTGGGTACGGAAAGTATTCAGACCCCCTTAAATTTTTCACTCTTTGTTATATTGCAGCCATTTGCTAAAATCATTTAAGTTCTTTTTTTTTCCTCATTAATGTACACACAGCACCCCATATTGACAGAAAAACACAGAATTGTTGGCATTTTTGCAGATTTATTAAAAAAGAAAAACTGAAATATCACATGGTCCTAAGTATTCAGACCCTTTGCTGTGACACTCATATATTTAACTCAGGTGCTGTCCATTTCTTCTGATCATCCTTGAGATGGTTCTGCACCTTCATTTGAGTCCAGCTGTGTTTGATTATACTGATTGGACTTGATTAGGAAAGCCACACACCTGTCTATATAAGACCTTACAGCTCACAGTGCATGTCAGAGCAAATGAGAATCATGAGGTCAAAGGAACTGCCTGAAGAGCTCAGAGACAGAATTGTGGCAAGGCACAGATCTGGCCAAGGTTACAAAAACATTTCTGCTGCACTTAAGGTTCCTAAGAGCACAGTAGACTCCATAATCCTTAAATGGAAGACGTTTGGGACGACCAGAACCCTTCCTAGAACTGGCCGTCCGGCCAAACTGAGTTATCGGGGGAGAAGAGCCTTGGTGAGAGAGGTAAAGAAGAACCCAAAGATCACTGTGGCTGAGCTCCAGAGATGCAGTCGGGAGATGGGAGAAAGTTGTAGAAAGTCAACCATCACTGCAGCCCTCCACCAGTCGGGGCTTTATGGCAGAGTGGCCCGACGGAAGCCTCTCCTCAGTGCAAGACACATGAAAGCCCGCATGGAGTTTGCTAAAAAACATCTGAAGGACTCCAAGATGGTGAGAAATAAGATTCTCTGGTCTGATGAGACCAAGATAGAACTTTTTGGCCTTAAAGGGATAGTTCACCCAAAAATGAAAATTCTGTCATCAGTTACTCACCCTCAAGTAGTTCCAAACCTGTATGAATGTCTTTGTTCTGCCGAACACAAAGGAAGATATTTTGAAGAAAGTTTGTAACCAGGCTGTTTTGGGGCACCATTGACTTCCATAGTAGGGGAAAAAAATGCTATGGAAGTCAATGGTGCCCCAGAACTGCTCTGTTTCCCACATTCTTCAGAATATCTTCCTTTGTGTTCAGCAGAACAAAGACATTCATACAGGTTTGGAACTACTTGAGGGTGAGTAACTGATGACAGAATTTTCATTTTTGGGTGAACTATCTCTTTAATTCTAAGCGGTATGTGTGGAGAAAACCAGGCACTGCTCATCACCTGTCCAATACAGTCCCAACAGTGAAGCATGGTGGTGGCAGCATCATGCTGTGGGGGTGTTTTTCAGCTGCAGGGACAGGACGACTGGTTGCAATCGAGGGAAAGATGAATGCGGCCAAGTACAGGGATATCCTGGACGAAAACCTTCTCCAGAGTGCTCAGGACCTCAGACTGGGCCGAAGGTTTACCTTCCAACAAGACAATGACCCTAAGCACACAGCTAAAATAACGAAGGAGTGGCTTCACAACAACTCCGTGACTGTTCTTGAATGGCCCAGCCAGAGCCCTGACTTAAACCCAATTGAGTATCTCTGGAGAGACCTAAAATGGCTGTCCACCAACGCTACCATCCAACCTGACAGAACTGGAGAGGATCTGCAAGGAGGAATGGCAGAGGATCCCCAAATCCAGGTGTGAAAAACTTGTTGCATCTTTCCCAAAAAGACTCATGGCTGTATTAGATCAAAAGGGTGCTTCTACTAAATACTGAGCAAAGGGTCTGAATACTTAGGACCATGTGATATTTCAGTTTTTCTTTTTTAATAAATCTGCAAAAATGTCAACAATTCTGTGTTTTTCTGTTAATATGGGGTGCTGTGTGTACATTAATGAGGAAAAAAAAAAAGAACTTAAATGATTTTAGCAAATGGCTGCAATATAACAAAGAGTGAAAAATTTAAGGGGGTCTGAATACTTTCCGTACCCACTGTATATATATATATAAGAAAATGGAACCTTGAAATACTGGGAACAACAGAAGAAGGGGTTAAGTAAGGACACACAGAAAGCTGTTATAAAATACCGAAAAGATACAGACATATATTATGTGGTTTTATTTAGCCTATTTAAAATAAGTTTTTTCTTTTTTCTTTTTGCACCCGATAAATCATGGCTGTAATCCACCAAGAAAGAAGAATAAAACGATGAGACTAAATTCAGAAGAACTGTGGCAACATTTCCAAGACGCGTGAAGAAGCCTATGCTACCTGCAAAAATATTGTCATAAATAGATTTTATTTATTTAATGTTTATTGTTTAGCCTATAATTAAAAAAGGCTCAGTGTTTTGTCGTATTAGTTGGCCTTTCCCACCTTAAACATAATCCCCAGTAGCCTACAGATAATTTAAAAATCGGCATGACATTATCAATATGTATAAACTAGCTCTCAGTCTCTCATATAGCATGGCTAATTTTGATTTTTGTGACCGAACATAAAAATATATTTATAAAAAGGTATATTCAACAAAGTATATATATTTTTAATTGTGTCAGGCTGGCATATATATATATATATATATATATATATATATATAAATAAATAAATAAAAAAATAGAGAGAGATGTTTTTGTAGATGTTGATTACAGAAGGCTCTCAACACTAGATGTCGCTGTTTACTCGATCTAGTAATTGCACGCTTCCATGCGCTAAGCGTCACTAGGCCTTTCTAAGCACTGATTGCTATGCTTCCCACGACTGCATGCCCAGCTTCCTCACTTCCACTTCCATTCGTATCCCGAATATCACACATGCCAGTATAACGCTGAGCCACTGCATTTGCCAACACTTGTGTTTTTACAATACGGATGAACGCAGCCATGCCTTGCAAGGTGAGTCGCTGATTCTAAATATTACATTAAAACTCGTTTGTTAATAAAGTTAAAACCAAAACAGGGGCTGAAGTTTTTAATTTTCTTGTTAAGTTTCAGAAATAATAATCCATATATTCTTAGTCGACTAATTTTCAAATTATTAAAGTAGACTTGAAATTTGCATGCATGAGTTACACAGGGGTTTTTCCCACGTCTATGTATTCTGTTCATTCTTTCTCTAAATTACTTTAGTTATGGACCTTTGAGTGTTTCCCCCCCCCCTCTTCTATTCTAGCAGTCATTCATCTTGAGTGAAATTGTCTATATCACATATTTTGCGAAGACTTTATATTCAGAAAATTCTTCTTCAGAGTACAGATTAACAAATATAATTATTATATTACTTATAGACTGTCATTCAAATCATTACACATAATATAAAACGTTTATTTCTATATTTTTATAATATGCCTATAATTAACATAAACCACAGATCTGGTTAGCACATGAAATGATTAATGAATGTTATTATGAAATGTAATGGGGTTGGGGGATTGTGGACAACAAAATAAAAAAATAAAATAAATAAAAATAAAAAAGGCCCAACCATGATCTTTTGAGGTCAGCAGGGGCGTGGGGCTGCCTGGAAGTATTTGCCATGTAGACCAAAAATCATCTGCTAGAACCACTCTTTCTGTGGATTTACTGGCAGAGTTAAGCCACAAGTGATTTTAATCATATAGTTTGTGTAAAGGGCAAGGGAAGCTATTTCCTCAAGTTAATGTTGGTCTAGACAATAAAGTGGGAGTTTGATGGTGTAAACTGTTGTTAAAGTGCCAGAAAGGTAATAAACTTTGACAGGATGCAGGTGTTTGGAGATTTTGCTTTTCATGCCATAAATACACCTGGCAAGTAACAATCACATTTCCAAACAATCCAAAAATGCTGAATTGCACTGTTACCACTGAGAATGCCATAAATGATGCATTGAATCCTCAAATTGCAACACAGGCCAGACTTGAAGGACAAATATTTTCCTTGAAGTCTTATATGAATCTGAGCTGTATGCTACCAGATGTATCTTTAAATAGCGCACCAGAGCAAAGCTTTTTTGTTTGACATTTGAAGTTATCTTATTTTATAAATATATTTAATAATATTTATTGTATTATTATTTTTTATTATAAAGCAATGGCTGTTGAGGAGCTGAACTGATATTGTGTGGACTGTCTTCTCTATACCAATCTGTGGCTGTAAGTAACTTGAATTCTCTGACTTTGTTAGTGCCGTATATTTTTCAGACATTTCACACATTAGGGCGGGTACTGCCTTGGTTACCCATTGTAATGAACTATGCCGTTGTGAAACTTGTTTATGTAGAGTCTGTTTTAATGCACATGAATAATACAGAGACAGGATTCAGGAAATCCATTTGGTAAAACACTATTTGTCTAACTTGAATGTTTGTTTGGTGAAATTTATTGACGAAATGATCTTGCAGGTCAAGATGTGTGGATCTGCAATATCTCTGCAAGTCTGGGTGGCACTGATGTTGCTCTCTCGACTTCAAGGTGCCTGTTCAGTTTCCTTTCTGAGCATTAAAGTATCTAAGATCTAGAACAGAATGTAGGTCAATGACACACAAGAGTGACCATGATAAAAGAAAAAAGGACAAATCTTAAAACACATGTAGCAGATGGTTCTTAGAAATGTATTCTTTGCGTTTGTGTTGGTTTTATATGGTTTTGATCGACCTTTATGCCATTTTCAAGAAGAGATTAAACTGAGTAACATCATTAGTGTAACCATTAAATGTAATAACACATTTTTCTTAGAAAAACAAATTAGAATTGTGAGATATAAAATGTGAAAATCCACCATTCTTCTAGTTGATTTTGAGAATTGATTTTGTTTTTTTCTCCTTCCAAATCTACGTCTACATCTCAGAATTCTGCTTTGTGCCACAAAATAAAAAAATTAAAAAAGGTTATCAACTCACAATTAAAAAAAATAGAAGCCTTTTTTTTTTTTGGTGGTGGAGGAAATATGCTTCCATATCTACAAGAGCTCAATATAACACACATTTATTTATTTATAAATTTTTTTATTAATATTTTCCCCCCTGCATGATTCTGCATGTTGGTTGTGCCACATGATTTAGTTTAGGCAGAAAAAAGTTTAAAAATTTAATATATAAAGATTATAAATATAAGAACGGCTGTTTATCTTCATTATGAAAAGGACAGGACAGTTGTATCACTCTAACATTTGATACTTTATGGCCCCTATGAAAATAACAAAATTAAGTTTAATTCAAAATTTTAAAAAAATGCACATCATAGAAGAGGTGGATACATTAATTCAATTTTAAATGTATTTTTGAAAAAATTAATAGGTATGAATTAAAAAATGACTTGACATTATTGAACCATGTGCTCTTTCATACCATTGTTAAATATTATTATAATATTTACAGAATGATACCATTTTAAATCATATCTGTTTTGTCGATATGTCCTAGGTAAGGTCCTTGCACCGCCTCATCTGCAGGCGATGACTGGACTTCCCTTCATGCTGGCCTGCAATATTACCTTGGAGACAGGAGAGGATTTAAAACAAGTGTTGTGGTTGGACATGACAAATAAAACTATACTACACTATCAGCCTGATGATTATGACCACGTCACACAAACGGATGGAGTCGAGCTTTCACAGCAAACCGCAGGTCAGCATGCTTACACCAGCGTCATCACCATCAGAAGAGTCGCGCCAGCCAACGAGGGCTGCTACCAGTGTCTTTTTGATGTCTACCCAACAGGGCAGCAGAGAGGAAGGACGTGTCTTTCACTTACGGGTGAGGCTTGGTAATCACTTTCAAACTTTCTAAAAATGTTTCTGTGCTCTTGATATTTTTCCCCACTGATGATTTGAAAATATGAATTTAGAAGGAAATATTACTCATCAAATGGACTGCAAAAGTGAGTCATAGGAAATGCGATTTTTTTAGGCCTGCACTATGATGGTTTCATGATGAATGGTTATCGGTGGTTATCACATTGTGCTCACAAAACATTGTTGATTAGTTATAAATAGTGCCCCAACAGGAAGTGGTGAGAACCACTTTCCTGCCTGGCCTCTTTTACTTAAAAAACTGACAACAAGCTATCATGAAAACCACAAGACTTTACATCAGATAAAAACTGCCATTGATAAGTAATTTTTTTATCTGCCTAAGTGAGTGTGGGTTACATCTAAAGACAATAAACATATGCTAATTTCAAATGTTGCGCATTTTCCAAATATTAACCTGAACATAGTCTTAAAGTGATAGGGATAGTTCACCCAAAATTAAAATTCTGTCATCATTTACTCACTTTCATGTCTTTCCAAACCTATACGACTTTCTTACTCTTGTGGAACATAAAAGAAAATATTTTGAGAAATGTCACCAAGTCAATGGTCACCAAAACTTTTGCCAACATTCTGACATGATTTTCATTTTTGGGTGAACACTCCTTAGTTAAAGAGCATGTAAAATCTCTTCACTTTTCTTTTTCTATTCCTAACAGCAATGGTGGAAATGATGGACAATAAAACAGTTGTGAGCGGAAAGCCTGTTACTCTTTCATGCAAGTATATTCTCAGTAAGCAAGTCCGGCAGGTTTTATGGAAAAAAACAGCTGAGCAAGGGGACACCGCCACTGTTGCTTCTTATGTCAAGAATGACAGACCCATCATTGAGACCCCTTTCAAGGATCGAATCACTCTAAATCCGTCACTTGGGCAAACCAAGCTCTCCATACGCCAGGCTCAGACAGAGGATGAGGGATGTTACACCTGCGAGTTCCACACGTATCCAGATGGCGTTAAGAGCGCGACAGCTTGTCTGTCTGTTTATGGTAAGTGCAAATAGTAGTAGATTATAGGCGTGTTTATTTGCTTTAAAATTCAAGGGATAGTTCACCCAAAAATTAAATGTTCTCGTGAAAGTGCATCGAAGATTGCATGATTTAGTTCAAATAAAATGTGCATTAAAAATGCAACTCATAAAAAGCTTGAATGTACCTCTTCTAATATATGTGTCTAATTCCTGAATTAAAATGAACTTTGATGTTTCATAATACCCACATGGATGTTACTACAGAATTAAGCTGTGACATCTAAAAAGTACATACATTTCACACATGTAATTTTGCATCAAATCTCACGCGTGTGGGTTTGGAACATTTGAAACGTATGTAGAATATGTTAACAAACGGAAAATCAATGTGCTTTTTCCATTAGCATTGTTTGGGTATTTAACAGCCCCCTTGCTTCTCTTCGGGGGTCGTGCAAAGTTCTCTAAATATATGTAGGAGTGGGTGTATTTTTAACAAACTGAAAGTTGCAGTGAAAGAGAGAGAAAGTGTTTGTGTGTGTCGTTTAGGTTTTGCCTACATTGTTGTAAACAAATGTCCTTACAAAGATGGTAAAACCTGAAATCACCTATATTATTATCAGCCAATAATATGTCAAGAAACCAGCTTATAAACATACTAAACAATGCTGTAATTAAAAAGTAAAAAGTCTGAAAAAAAGAAGTTTTGTAAAATAAATAAAAACCTGAAAAAATGGAATTAAGGGAAAAGCTACTTCACCAAAAAGTCAGTTGTAGTTTATTTACAAATCCACATGGCTTTCTTTCTCCAATTTAATATACAAAATAGAAAGGTTACTCTTTATTTTAAGAGTCCTTGTTACAGTGTAATTATAGACTTCAGTACTGAGTAATATTAATTAACTACATGTACTTAGTATATGGTTAGAGCTAGGATTAGGGTTTGGTTAAGGGTTACTTGCATGTAATTATGCATAATGTAACGTGTAACAAAGACACCTTAAAATAAAGTGTTACCAATAGAAATTCTGAAGACTGTTAGTCACTATTTTCCATGTTATTCACACTGAATACAGACTTTCAGGTTTTAAAAAGCAAGTCGCCATATGATAGCTTTGTGTGACAAACCAATCAAAATTAACATTGTTTAGCTTTAGAACCAGTGTGACTGAACTGATTCAATGACTTGCCAGATCCATCCAATTTGTGAACAAATTATTTAAATCTCTGAAAGTTAGCTGGAAAGAAGTGTTGGAAACTGGAAGTCATCTTGATAACATTTATGATGCTTTTTAACGTACTATTGGGTAAATGACAGCATTTCATTTTGGGGGTCAACTGTTACTTTAATTTGATGGATTTCTTCCGTGTTCACTCTGAAAACTCACTTAGATTTCTACAGCGATAACTATTGCTCAGTAGCATTTCCTGTTTCAAATAAGTCTGAGTGCAGTACTGCAATAAATTACAGAGATAACAAAATGCCAGACATTCTTTATCTCATGCAACTGTTTTGCGGTGGTGATATTAGCGTCCAGATTTTTTTACTCCGTTGAAAACATCCCGTCCATTGCTAGGTGAATTCTTTTTGGGGAGGAAGCTCACAATCAGTCAAAGCTGACACTGGTTATAATGCTTGGCTGTGACTGTAGTTTAGAGGATAGATTGGGATGAGTGCCAGTGCGATTACTGTGTCTCTGTTCCTCTAGAACAGAGCTCCACTGTGTTTGCTTTCCCTCTGTTGATATTCCCCAAACAGTCTGGCTGTTGTCACCAAAAAGCTCACACAGCCACAGAAGTGGACAGAGCCTCACTCTCCCCTCGTCTTGTCATGGTTTGTCTTTTCTCTTTTATCTGACTTATGTCACAGTGTCCCTCTTTGATGGAGTCTGCCGCAGACATGACCAGCGTCTGACGGCTTGTAATCAGCGTAACAACACAAGTGCCTTCTTTTGTTTTCTGAATGAAGCTACCACTTACAATACAACAAAGAAAAGTTCAACATGACCAATATAGTATTTGTAATGGACGTATACAAAGTTCACATATTTGGCACACTTAGACTGTTGTGAGGGTTCCCAGCTAAACATGATCTCAGCAACCAAGAACTGAAATGTTAAAATTAGAACTGTAGATTGAATGTGTTAATATACTGCAATTGCTGATGGAATTAGCAGATAATAAAGGTTTGAATGGATCTGCATAATAAAAAAAAATGTACGTTGATATGGAACAAAAACAAATTAAAAATTGATGTGTGCTTCACTTGTAAGGCCAAAGTGAAGTTGTATACGTGCTATTTTAGTATCATTGAAATAATGTTATAGTATTTATTAATAATTTCAATCCGCTTATTTTTCTGTTTTCTTCTGTTCTGCAGTTTCCCTTTTATTTTAGTTAAAGTTTTAGTAAAACACATTTTGTATGTGATTTTTTTTTTTTTTTTTTTTCATATCTATATAGTTTTTATTCATTTTTATTTTGGTTTGTAGTTTGTTATTTTAATACATCAAGTTAAACTCATTTAAAATGAGAATTTTTTTTTTTTTTTAAGGACCAGTTCTCACTATTAACTATGACTTTTGCCTCAGTAAACTCCTAATTTGCAACTTATTAATAGTTAATAATTTTGTTAAGTTTAGGTATGGAGTAGGAGTGAAGGATCTAATATATGGTCATGCAGAATAAGGTGTTAATATGTGCTTTATAATAATATATTAATAAATAGCCAATATGATAGTAATATGCATGGTAATAAGCACCTAGTTAAGAATCCTAGTGAGAATTGGTCCCTAAACTAACATGTTACCATTTTTTATTTTAAGTTAATATTATTTTTATTCATAAGTACAGAAAATATGTGGGTATCATTCACCCTGGCCCATATTTGCATAATTATTAATTCAAGCTTTAAGTACTACCTTTAAACAATACTATTAAAACCACCTTTTATAATGTCTATTCAATGTTTTACTGTTTTTTAAGTTTGGGGCAAATTTCCAGCAAATACACTGATATGTGATTAATGTAGTTATGTAAATGTCATATCACTAATTCAAATTATGTGCTTAATTGATTTACAGTGTTTAAAAATCTTCACACTGTTAAAAAGAACAATGTTAACGTCTTATATAATTACATAATGCACTTCATGTCATTTTCCTAGTCCTACCCAAACCTGAGGCCAGTTACTTCACCGTGTCAAAGGGCATTGTTGAGGCAAACTGCTCAGCTGTGTCACGTCCTGCAGCAGATATCTCCTGGAACGTGGAGGGTCATAATCAAACTCTGGGCCCTGCCGTCATATCATTTTATCAGCTAGGGGACGGCACCACCATGGTGGTCAGTTCCATTGAAATGCAGACTGAGCTACTGGACGATGAACTTGTGAAGTGTGAAGTTCGTCACCAAGGCCTCGAGTCTGCCATCTATGTATCCTTGAATAAATGTGAGTGAAACTTACTGAACTCAATGTTTCTGTCCTATTATGTTCTCGTTTTGTTTCTAGACTGTTGTGAATATTTGATTTATTTGGTTTATATGTGTGTGTGTGTGTTTTTTTTATTTTTTATTGCAGCCAGGAACGTCCATGTCATTCTCATTTCAGCCAGCTGTGTAGCCCTTGTGCTGCTCATATGTCTGTGTATCTGCCTGAAGAGGTGCTAACTTCACCTGCTGATATGGTCAGTAGCACCATGAAATGTTTGTCCAATTTAATAATCATTTAATGCTTAATCCCAGGGCATGCACAATTTTTATAGTAATTTACGACGTATTTATTAAATAATGCTTATAAATTTAAAATAAAGGCTGTTGAATCCATGCCTTTATGTTTTAAATATAAGGGTGTACAAATATAAGAATGTAGAAGTTTGTGTGCAAGAATAAGCACAGGAAGAAGAAATTGTTTACTTTGGATAAAGCTGTACATTTTTGTTTTTTAAACTCTTGGCTTTTGACACTAATTTTTGACAGGGTTAAGCAACAAGTTCAGGATTTGGATTATCACAGGCACATTACTGTGCTGGAATTAAAAAAAAAGATTTTTCGCTCTTTGCAGCGCAATATTTGACCGAATGGGTAAAAATGACAGTTATTTTTGTCAGTTACGTCTAGCATTTTGCCCGCTTCAAATCAGACACAGAGATGAAATAGTGCGGTAAGATCACATTAATTTGAATGAATTATAGCATTTATTTCAATTAATTATTGATAGAGAGAGAGATGTACCTGCTTGCTGGGTCTGCTCTCTCTACAAACAATTACTTCAAAAACAGCCATTTTACCATCGTTGCTGAGGAAAATAATGTAGCCATATAGTATCTAGGCTATTTTATTAATAAAAATCACGGGGAAGCATTGACAAGAAGTTTATGTGTGTGTGCAGCGCAATCTGCGATCTCTCACTCTTGCTCTCTCTCTCTGTGTGTGTGTGTGTGGGTGTGTGTGCGCGCGAGTGATGTGTAGGTTAGTGTGCATCAATTAAAACAGCGCATTAATATAGAACGGTGATTAAACTGACTTGTAACTACCTGTGCATTAAATCGGTATACTGCATACCTGCCAGCCAATCAGAATCCAGTATTTAGACACCATGGAATAAATGGTAATATCACTGATGGACATATGGAAATAGTAAAATGTAACTATAGTAAAATATATAATATAATATAATACAATACAAGTTAAGGACTGCTCTATTGTCAGTAAATACCCCAGAAGCCTTTTGCAGAGGAGATGGTGAAAACAGCTACTGGAGAAATGTATAGCCGGAAATAGAGAGAGAGACACCAGAATGACTCACTAACCTCTCACAATCTGTCTTCTTTATCCAAGTCTTCCTTCCTGCTTCATTTTCTTCAACTTTCCTCTCCTAGTATCTGCAGGTCACCCGAGAGTGTTGAAAGTAAAAAAGCATTTCATATTTGTTTTAAATATAAACCAAAGCAGTTAAATCCGCACAAGAGGCCTCAGGGAGTGAAAAGGTGCTTCAGGCCTGTATTACAGGAAGTCAAATCATTCTCTTAAGGTTGTGTGCATTGAGTCGTCCTCTTATTGCTCATTACTGCATTAAACGCATGACTTATAATCAGTGAAGTGGTCCTAAATTTCTTCTGTTCGGATGTGATTTCTGGATTGAATCGTATTGCATCAGAAAGTTGCACTAAAATATGTTTTGTTGTCAGATAAAATATAAAAAAATAATATAGTAGCAAAGGTTATAGTGAAACCAAAGGCAAGGGAGAAGTATGTTTATACAGAGCCCCGTTTATGTACAGAACCACAGGAAGTCTAAGGTGTTACCACTTCCCGTCTCTTGCAAGAAGCCCATTTTATACCATGTCCGTTTAATATTGAAAATGCTTCTACAGAGTCAAGGAAAAAATGCAGTGTGATGAACACAAAGTCAATGTGAACTGCCATTAAACTCATTTTACTTCCATGATGGGAATTATTTGAGTGAAACGGAATAAATGGGAAGAGACAATATTTTATTCATTAGGACTTGATTAAATCATGAAAAGTGTGTGTTAAATACCAGAATGGAGTGAGAGTGATGTCTACAGAGCTTTTTATTGTATTTTGCGATTTTAATGTAATAAAGAAAAACCTTTTTTCTTTTCAATAACAAGCTCTGATTTATCATTCACAATAGAATCTGTAATGTGTTAAAGAAAGTAACTTGGCCCTTTAGAACTGAATGTTACATTCCATTTGACCCAAAACTCCAATGTCATATTTGTCTGAAGTTTCCAGCTCCTCCCAAGATTGTTCTCCCTCTAAACATAAACATCTTTACTGAGCTTTTCTTTGCTACTATCACATTTGCCTTGCTTACCAAGGACATTAAGGCAATAACTGCCTCTAAATCTGCTTTGAAACATTTTTCTTTCAGCATTGGCATCTATTTTAATTATGTAGAACTTTTTTTTTAACCCAGTGTATTTTGCAGAGCTGTTCATACATTGAGTTCTTTGAACAGTGGAAACATTGTGGCTCTGTGGTGTTTGTCAAAACACTGCTTGTGTGTGTGTGTGTGTGTGTGTGTGTGTGTGTGAGCGGTAAACCTCTGGCTCAATCAGTTTGAGCTTGACTATTTGTAGTAACTTGTTTATTCGAGAATTTACTAGTTTACTTTTGACCTCTGTAACATTTAGAAAAAATGAATATGATTTAAAGAAATATTTTAAATGTATAACAGACCACAATATACTCTATAAATAGACTTGCCCATGTTTATGCTATAGTTTTCCCAGTTAAAGGCATAGCCTATTACAAAAGACTAACTGAATACAAAGTTTCTTTTTTTCACTTTAAACAATATTTTCATAGAGAGAGGGGGGAAAACAATCCGGGTTTTCATATTGGAAGCACCTCAGGACATGGGGGAATGGTCATCTACTGAACAAAATGAGTGAAATTATTTTAAATAATTAAACATTTTTAAAAATATGTGATATTATGATAAAACTAAACTAACTTCCATGTTACCCATTATTGTAAGACATATATGATGGAGTCATGAATATGTACCGCATAGTAGAAATGAACCCAGGCAGCAGTAGTTTTAAGCTGTAAAAGTAGTTTATTTTTCATGCCGTTTCAATATTGATGCAATCTCATGTGAGACAGGAAAAAGCCTCAACTGGAATAATGAAGGAACATTGTTCATCATTCAACACAGCCCTCTATCAACACAAGATGGAGAACATTAAGTAAAACTTTAGCTGCAGGATTAGATTGAACACTTGTTGTTAAAAAAGGCTTTTGCAGGATATTAAAACGTTTCTTTTCCTGTCTTTTCTTTCTTCAGGCTGACTGAAATGAAAGGAAAAGCTGCTATGTTCAGATGTTCACCCGGACCAAACAACAGTGTTCCCTCTGTCTGAATCACAGACGAATCTGAGTCAACGTCTTCTAATATAACTGATATTCAGTGTAACAGTATAAAAACAAACATTTAATCACAACACTTTCAACACTAAATGCCTTATTTATTATAGACTGTATATTTTAGTAAAGCATTTTTTCTTAGTGAAGCTGTACTGAATCATACTCTTTAAAGTGACCTAAATCTAAGCAGACTTACATTATATGAAAGCTGACATTCTGTAACCATAGAACAGTCAATAACCAGAAAATGTTATTGTTACCTTTACTGATGTTTTTATATGTGTAATACAATAACAGAGTTTTATCAGGGGAAACACTCTTGTAGATATGAGCACCTATTTGGTCTTTGGTGCCAAGATATTGTCTTGATGTTTGGATTAAAGTGATTAAAGTATTACAAACATTTTCCCACTACAGAGGGAAGTGCACTCATAGCTAAAAACCTTTAGCCCACCCGCGTCATTCTGAAATTAGATGTTTGCATTCTCCTTCACAGCTCTTTGTAATTTGTGTTTTATATAAAGTTCTCTGAAATCTCTCAAATAATAAAGTAAACATGCACTTTGTTAATTTTAAACTGTGTGACGTTGGACATAAGATATTGTATTTCATTTTGCATTGTTAAAAGATAAACAGGCGAGTGAGTCAGAGGTGTACACCATATGTTTTCATCCACCCACTCTAATAATAATAATAATAATGTACCAGGTCTACAGCAAAGTTCATAACATGTTAAACAGTAGAAAATATATAACCAATAATTCCTTATCAGTTACATATCTTTATACATACCTCTTTCTGAATTCATTGGTTTGCCCATCTATCTTATAATATATGCTGTATTTTTCTTTCTTTTTCTTTTTTTTTTTGTGGATAGCGGGTTTATCTAGATATCTTATCAATGTAAAAGCAAAAAAAAGGGTAGTATATATTGTGTTTTGTGATGTTTTATGAGGAATTTATTAAAGAAAAATGTATTAACAATCAGCAATTCGCAAATACAACAAATAATTTCTGAAGCAATTGTGGATTTAATAATTTCCACAGTTGGTCATATTACTACTTCAAAGCAATCCGAACTGCAATATATATAAACTGAATTTCTGAAGTATTGCAGTCACTTAATCTTTAAACTTGACATTAACAACTGAATGAAAAAAATTCTCTTCACATTGCCTGATGATTCAGAAGCATATTAAATAACATTCTGTTCTTCTGATGCTGCTCTGCATCAGTGCACAGGTACACTTGTACAAAAATGGAACAAAATTGTCACTGGGGTGGTACCCTTTATAAAGGTACTAATATGTATGTTTAAAGTACTAATGTGTACCTTTAAAGTATATGTACCATTTAGGCGTAAATAGGGTACAAAGATGTACATTTTTAGCTTTTGTACCTTAGGGCATCACCCCAGTGACAGTTGTGTACCTTTTCTTTAAGTGAGAGTATAGTTTCTTAAACACGGTATACAACAGAGGTCAGCACGTCTGAGTTCAGACAGAGATTGGGAGGAAGAAGCAGGTCATTTTTTTCTGTTTCCATGTACTGTGGAAGTGAAAACAGCATTCAAAACAAAACAACAGATACGATAAACAGTTCCTCAGACATATTTAAAACAAAACAAAACATACCTGATTTTTATTTGCCATATCTTTTCTTGTAGACTTTCTCCCTAAAATATTTCATAGGATTATGCAAGGAAACACAAAACTAGTATCATTTATAAAGCAACTGTTATGTTTAGTTAAAACACTCAAATCACTCACCTTGGCGTCTAATGATATAAAGGAATGATACAATCATAATTGTGAAGACCAGCAACACTATTCCACTGCAGATGTACAGAACATACCAGAGCCACTGCAGACCATCATTTGGAGGTGTATTTAGATCATGTACTGAACAAGGAGAAAATATTTAAGAGATGTAGTAATTATCCTACATAATAAGTTGACAGTAATATCGTGTTGTAAAGGTCCTTACTTGTGATGTTCGGAGTATATAATAAAACATTCTTAGTAAAGACATTGTCATTATCAACTTATAGTTCTTATCAACAAATGAAGATGCATTTGTCCAAGCAAAACGTTACCAGTAATGGTCATGTCCTTACTTGTGTTGCTTTGATTGTGTGAAACCTTATCCTCCCCATTATCTATTAAAATATAATAAAATGTCCAAGTAATGTCATTATTTACATTTAACAAAATATGTGAATGTTTAGAGTCCATCAGTGAATCTAAAGATAATGTGTCTTACCTGTCACAGTCACATTAATAGCATGACCTATAGTCGTGTCTCCTTCTTTACATCTGTAGAAACCTGTATCCTCCATTGAGATATTCAGGAAAATAAAGAAAGCCATCCATTCATGTTCTGTGATGCTCTTCCACTCAGTTCTTATGTGATTTGTGTAATTTAAAGCTTTGCAGTCATTTCCGTAGGTTTTGCACCATGAGACTCTTGGGTTCCTGTGACATCCAGGTAGAGTTATAGTACAGTTTATCTTCAACACGCTCATAACAGGAGCTAGAAACACTGTGTTTCGTGGCACTCTGATCACTGGATAACAATTCATCTCAGACCCTAAAGGAATGAAGATAAAAAAAATTGCTCAACAAAAAAGTAAAGAGTAAATTTTTAGTATGTCAGATCTTTAGATAGCTGCATTGACATCATCCACTAAATTAAGACCACAAGCAGAATCTTCATGCAATCCCGAAAAAAAGTTTTTGATACTGTTATTTAAACTAAGAATGTTTACTGGTATAAACATTAAGAGGACAACTTTATAGAACAAATAAAGAACAAATTTCAAGTGTGCGTGTTTGGTGAAACATCTCACCCTAATAATATCTATGACGAATTGTTTAGATTTTTTTTCATAAAGGTGGTTTAACATTTTAACATTAGTGTAATGCAGAACATTAATGTCTGAGGCTTTACCTTTGCTTATTCTATGCTTTTGGACATAAAGTCAAATGTTCTTCATCTAAATTAATTAGATTTAAGATGAATTAGATAATTATTTAAATATACAGAGGTATCTAAAATATAAATGAAAATTCTGTTATTAAAATTTATAAGCAAACATTTACCAGCATGTACTATATTATAAATAAATTTATAACATATAATAATTATATATAAAACTATTATATGTCAGTGATTGTTTTTTGTTTAGTTTTATTTCTTCTTCAATGCAACAAACAGCAAAACCTTTGTCAGGTCAGGTAAATAACAATACTCACAAAACCCTCTGAACATTAACTGCCATATGCATTGCACACATGCTATGACATTACATTTAACAAATATACTATAATACATCCTAACACATCACATTAGGAATATATTTCTGACTGATATCGGTCGGTCTATAGGGCAGGTCTGAATACTCACCATTTGTGGTGTCGCTGACAATGACACACATCAATATCAGAATAGTGGCCAGGATAATCTGGAAGACAGAGTTGCTTATTGTCGAAGGTCTTTTATCAGAAAATGCATATTTAAAAGCTAATATAAAATGAGGGCTGTACACACTGTCATATGTATGTGAAATGGAAGCTGTGAGTTCTTCCAAGACTTCTCTTACCATCTCTGTTTCTCTTTTCTTGTACTTCTTAACTTGTATTTTCAAATCCTTGAATCACGGGTGCTTTTCATCTGCGTTGTTTCTTACCAGTTCTTTTTATTTGTTAGTGGGCTTTGTGTCTGTGTCCGTTTCTGATGGTTGTTCTTCTTAGTTTGTCTTCTTTCGTCATTGACAGTGTCAAACCTCATCTACTGTGTCTGTAGTGGTTTCAGAGTGTTTGAACCTTGTCCAGGATGGTTGAACCTTCATACAAATATTGAAGAGAAAAGGGATTCAGAAACAATAGGCAGTATTGCCAGTTTAGCAATTTTGGTGCTAGATGTGGTAACTTTTCCCAAGACTACCCTATAGAAACATTATTTTTTTCCAAAAAGCATCTAGCAACTAATTTAGCTATTTAAAAAATTTATTTGGCAACTTTTAGCAACTTTTGAAAAGTGACTCAAACAATAAAAAGACGCTTCCTGTAACCCTACAACACAACAAAATGCAAACATAATTAAACTGTGTAATACAGGTAAAAAACTGTGAAAATCAATAGGGAAAATTCTTTCATATTGACACAATAAATGTGCCATGTTTTTGTTTGTTTGTTTTTGTTTAACAAACTTTTCTGTTAACTAACTACCAATATACTACTTAAAACTATAATTGTTGTGTAGTTTTACTATTTATTATGAAAATAAATTAAATGTAATTGTTTTAGAACATGTAACTTCAGTAATTCAATGTTGTGTTTATACTACTACAAATAATATGTTTATATTAGCTGACTTTTATGAACAAATCTAAATTAACGTTTCAAATCAAACTTTTCAAAAAGTAAAAAAAAAAAATCACTTCAAGCAATGACACAATTTTACCAATTTTATGTTGTTGTTTTTACATAATAATTACCTTATCGTGTAATGACAATTCAACGTAATTTAGCAACTTTTATCAACAAATCAACCTGCCTTTAAGCAACTTCCTCTGAAAATGAGTTGGTAACACTGACAGTGGGACAATGAGTTCAAATGAACTCAGTGGCACCTCCTTGTGGATAATGACTGAACAGCAGCACAGTCAGAATACTCAGATTAATTGTGGTTTTAACAAAGGCCTAAGAAATACACAGTGTGCAGATTTTTAAATCTTTCAAAAAAAAAAAAAAAAAACCTTAGTACAGTTACATTACATTCTTTGCATCATAAATCCTACAGTGATCTAGATGGAAATGTTAGATTGTTCAGTGCTTTTTAAGATTCTTCTGTGCTCCTCCAATCATGATCTCAATCAAAAATGAATCACATTATACTGGTATGTTTTTGATGTGGTTTCCTTTAAGGTGGCACATTCTACAGTCCATGACAGAAAATATCAAATTTTTGCCTTGTTTTGTATAATAACTAGGTGTGTAACAAGTAGGACAATGAAAGGTCATTGTTGTGGTGTTTTTGAACCGAAGAAGCTCTTTTCTTGCCGTTACACATAGGTTTGCAGCCTGATTATGTTTTTCCCCATATGTTTCTATTATACAGCTGCAGTTATATATAATATATATATATAAATGAGGTAGAGGTGGTATAAGGGACTCTATATATACACTGAACAAAATTATAAACGCAACATTTTTGTTTTTGCCCCCATTTTTCATGAGCTGAACTCAAAGATCTAAGACTTTTTCTATGTACACAAAAGGCCTATTTCTCTCAAGTATTGTTAATAAATCTGTCTAAATCTGTGTTAGTGAGCACTTCTCCTTTGCCGAGATACTCTATCCACCTCACAGGTGTGGCATATCAAGATGCTGATTAGACAGCATGACTATTGCACAGGTGTGCCTTAGGCTGGCCACAATAAAAGGCCACTCTAAAATGTGCAGTTTTATCACACAGCACAATGCCACAGATGTCGCAAGTTTTGAGGGAGCTTGCAATTAGCATGCTGACTGCAGGAATGTCCACCAGAGCTGTTGCCCGTGAATTGAATGTTCATTTCTCTACCATAAGCCGTATCCAAAGGCGTTTCAGAGAATTTGGCAGTACATCCAACCAGCCTCACAATCGCAGACCACGTGTAACCACACCAGCCCAGGACCTCCACATCCAGCATCTTCACCTCCAAGATCATCTGAGACCAGCCACCCGGACAGCTGCTGCAACAATCGGTTTGCATAACCAAAGAATTTCTGCACAAACTGTCAGAAACTGTCTCAGGGAAGCTCATCTGCATGCTCGTCGTCCTGACTGCAGTTCGTCATCGTAAATGACTTGAGTGGGCAAATGCTCACATTCGATGGCGTCTGGCACTTTGGAGAGGTGTTCTCTTCACGGATGAATCCCGCTTTTCACTGTACAGGGCAGATGGCAGACAGCGTGTATGGCGTCGTGTGGGTGAGCGGTTTGCTGATGTCAACATTGTGGATCAAGTGGCCCATGGTGGCGGTGGGGTTATGGTATGGGCAGTCGTATGTTATGGACAACGAACACAGGTGCATTTTATTGATGGCATTTTGAATGCACAGAGATACCGTGACGAGATTGAGGCCCATTGTTGTGCCATTCATCCACGACCATCACCTCATGTTGCAGCATGATAATGCACGGCCCCATGTTGCAAGGATCTGTACACAATTCCAGGAAGCAGAAAACATCCCAGTTCTTGCATGACCAGCATACTCACCAGACATGTCACCCATTGAGTATGTTTGGGATGCTCTGGATCGGTGTATACGACAGCGTGTTCCAGTTCCTGCCAATATCCAGCAACTTCGCACAGCCATTGAAGAGGAGTGGACCAACATTCCACAGGCCACAATCAACAACCTGATCAACTCTTTGAGTTCAGCTCGTGAAAAATGGGGACAAAAACAAAAGTGTTGCATTTATAATTTTGTTCAATGTATCTATATAATACTAAAATGTAAATATATATTTATAATAAAAAATATAAAAATTGTGAGAATTGTTAAATACTTTTACGTTTTATATGCTACCAATACATCAATATTGTACATTTTAGTATATATGCAAACATACAAAAATTTAAACACCGAATATGAAAACCTATGAGATAATATGTTTGAGTAAATAATATGTATGAGAAAACTATAGCAAAATATCTAGTGCAGCCAAAGTAGTTTTTACAGAGCTTCGTTTATGTACAGAACCACAGGAAGTCTAAGGAGTTACCACTTCCTGTCTCTTGCAAGAAGCCCTAAGCTTACCTTATACCATGACTGATGACTTTTTAGTTGCCAATGGTAACAAAAAATCTTTGCTTAAAGTCATCACATCATAAATTACTTCAATAAAGTGTTCCTACAGATTCAAATAAATATGTTTACTTGTTTTAACAAACTACTTAATGTCAATGTGAATTGTCATTTACTGCATATTATTTTTTCATAATGTGACCCATTTACAAGTGATATAGGATATTCAACAAGAAAAGTTTTGATCTATGGGGAACTGATTGGATCATGAAAGTGAACGTTACATACCAGAATGGAGTGAGACCAATGCAAGTAAAAAAACAAACAAAAAACAATACCTAAATAGCTATTTGGGTGTTGATTAACATTATTAAATATTCCTCAAGGCCTACGTGATATCAGCAAAAAAGAAAAGGTATTCAAGATGAAAAGCATTTGCATTCTGAAGTGCTAACGTTGTGGTGCTATCAAAAACTGCTCTGCCTGTAGGAGTATTTTTCTATAAATATGATCTTGTCAAGAACTTGCACTTGTTACTGTCACTCAATGACAAAATAAAATTTAATAGAATGGAACCTGACAGGAAGGAAATATAGAGCTTAAAGTCAGCCATCAGATTGATAGTTAACTTACAAGAGCATGTCAACTTAAAGTTAGTTTTGATATTATCATATTAAAGTATTTCAAAAAATCATAACATGCACTGCTAATACTTGCTCATTAGAGAACAGTGTCATTAAGGAATTGGCTTATGTTAGTTGAAGGAAAAGACTAACAGGAAGGAAAGTAATTAAGAAAAACAAATAAATGTTTGTTTGTAATATTTCTGTTAGAGAAAGGAAAAATATGAAGAACCTAGAATATTTCGTCATAAACTGCCAATTTCAAACTTTCGTTTACTGCCACTATAGTGGAGCAGAGAGTACTTAACCACTAAATCACCGTATTAGCACATTCTTGAATTTTGCCTCAATGAACTCCTAATTTGCTGCTTATTAATAGTTAGTAAGGTAGTTGTTAAGTTTAGGTATTGGGTAGGATTATGGATGTAGATCATGGTCATGCAGAATATGTGCTTTATAAGTACTAATGGACAGCCAATGTGTTAATAACAGGCATGCTAATAAGCAACTACTAAATAGTGAGAATTGATCCCTATACTAAAGTGTTACCCATTCTTTAGAAAGGAATCATTTATTTCATTCAGTCTCTTATTGTTATACATCAGTATTAACTTAACATTTAACCAGAAATGAATAACCATTGATTTGCTATAAAAATCTGGGGCCAGACTGACAAAAAATTCCAAGTTTGTAATTATGTTCCTCAATACGATTCTTGAAAAAATTCTATAAAAATATTCTAGTAAACAAAAATGTTGAAAAATGTTTGACGCCAAACTGGAACAGGCCCCCTCTCACTCTAATATTGTAGCTCCTCCCCTGAATAAGCGGTACACAGTCTGCCAAATTTATTCTTCTTAAGCTGCTTTGTTTTTATTTTTTTGTTTGAATCATATTAACAGCATAGACAGCAGTAGCTATATTACGCTGCTACACTGATATAATATACATGTATGTTGTGTGTATTGTTTAACCGTTGAAGTGCAATAAGTATGGCGTCAAATCTATGCCATTAATAACCGAGCGCACCACTTATGCTGGCGCGCGCGGTAAATCACTTCCGCGAGAGGAAAACAGATCTACACGCGAGGAAACGGCAGCACACGAGCTCATTTCAAACACTCGCGCGCGCGTCACTTGTCCTCTGCGCGCAATACAAGCCCTCGCGCGCGTGATCATCCCCCACATCCTCGCGCTCGATCTTCTCTCACCTGCTCGCGCGAACACTTCTATTTTTGTCAGTCGTGGGGCGGGGCTTGCTGTTTTAATTGTTATCTCTAACGCCATTGGTTACTTCCCCTTTTCCGGAAGTCAGCTGTGATTGGACGCCTGTGAAAAGGTCTATCTGTCTATCAACAGACCAGATGCAAGTTGTCATTTATTTTTTTATTTTATTTTTATAAATATAAGTAGGGTAAAGTGCAGAACCCTCTTACAATGAAAGAATATATTACCATCAACCCCTAAAATTTGACATAGTAATACAAAATATATTAAAAAGTTTATACAGCTACTCTTGCTTATTTATATGAACAAATAATTTATTCATCCAAAGGTCCTTTAAACCAATTTGGGATTTACAGTCATGTACATTTACAATTTACATTTATGCATTTAGTAGATGCTTTAAAAGCAACTTACAGTGCATTCAGGTTATACATTATTGTTATTTTTTTATCAGTATGTGTGTTCCCTGGGAATTGAACCCATGGCCTTTTGCGCTACTAACACAATGCTCTACCACTGAGCCACAGGAACACTTATTATTATTTACAATTATTTAATGGACACTTCTCACATTTTTGAGGTTGTATATAAATATGGTTGGGTAAGCATATAGTGGTGAACTACAACTAATTCAGCATATAGCAACAAGTTGACTATTAGCTTTATATTATTTTATTTTCATTTTGCAAAGTTAATATAGCCCAAGCTTTATGTTGTATGAAAATTTCAAATATAACCTTTTTGGTAGATTTACCATGCTAAAAACCGTGGAAACGTATCATTAAAATCTATAAAAAAGGGTTTATGCAGATTGAGGCTGATGTATGGGAGGAGAGCCTCAGTAGAATTCGATCTTGCTCTATTAGTTCTAGGCATCAGTTAATTCAATGTAAGGTGATGCATAGACTGCACTATTCAAAATCTAAATTGCACAGAATTTTTCCTACTATCTCTCCTATTTGTGACAGGTGTAAATCTGCAGAAGGCTCTCAGACCCATCTCTTTTGGACATGTCCAAAACTATACGATTTCTGGCGTGACATATTTAAATGGTTCTCGGATATGTATGGTTGTGTTTTTACACCTGATCCAGAAATTGCATTATTTGGTTATTCTATTTCTCTGTTAGATCATAATGTGTCTGTACAAAGTACAATCATTTACGGAATGATTATTGCTAAGAGTGTCATTCTGAGGCTGTGGAAATCTTACTGGAATATTGCATATGGAAAGAGTCCGGTATGGAGTTATTGGTAATCTTAATAAGTTTTACAGTATATGGCAAGCATTTCTAGATCATTTGGACCAATGTAATGCTGACTCTGACCAGCAACGTAATGCTTAGTATCTTGTCTGTCCCCTATTGAGTGCCTAGTCATTTTTCCATTGAAACAGTTAGTATTCCCTGATTGTTGTTCTCAAAAGTCTGTTTTTTTATTTTTTTTTATTTATTGATTTATTTTTTAATCATTATTATTTCATGTATTTTGTTCTTTTATTGTTGTTGTTTATTGTGCAATATAAAACTAATAAAAATACTTATAAAAAAAAAAAGGGTTTATGGTCCTGTTTTATCTTTGTAACATCATCTAGTAATCACTAGTAAACGGAAGAATTTATGTTAATAAACTTTTATTATAATGATGTATTCTACTGACAGTGCATGCAATTCATTTTCATTAAAACAGCCATGTTATATTTATAAAAAAAAAAAAAAATGACAACTTGCATCTGGTCTGTTGATGAAACCATATCTCAGGTCACATGTGAATTATGGATCGCCTTTTCACAGGCGTCCAATCACAGCTGACTTCCGGAAAAGGGGAAGTAACCAATGGCATTAGAGATAACAATTAAAACAGCAAGCCCCGCAATAATCATTCCGTAAATGATTGTACTTTGTACAGACACATTATGATCTAACAGAGAAATAGAATAACCAAATAATGCAATTTCTGGATCAGGTGTAAAAACACAACCATACATATCCGAGAACCATTTAAATATGTCACACCAGAAATCGTATAGTTTTGGACATGTCCAAAAGAGATGGGTCTGAGAGCCTTCTTCAGATTTACACCTGTCACAAATAGGAGAGATAGTAGGAAAAATTCTGTGCAATTTAGATTTTGAATAGTGCAGTCTATGCATCACCTTAAATTGAATTAACTGATGCCTAGAACTAATAGAGCAAGATCGAATTCTACTGAGGCTCTCCTCCCATACATCAGCCTCAATCTGCATAAACCCTTTTTATAGATTTTAATGATATGTTTCCACGGTTTTAGCATGGTAAATCTACCAAAAAGGTTATATTTGAAATTTTCATACAACATAAAGCTTGGGCTATATTAACTTTGCAAAATGAAAATAAAATAATATAAAGCTAATAGTCAACTTGTTGCTATATGCTGAATTAGTTGTAGTTCACCACTATATGCTTACCCAACCATATTTATATACAACCTCAAAATGTGAGAAGTGTCCATTAAATAATTGTAAAAATAATAAGTGTTCCTGTGGCTCAGTGGTAGAGCATTGTGTTAGTAGCGCAAAGGCCATGGGTTAAATTCCCAGGGAACACACATACTGATAAAAAAATAACAATAATGTATAACCTGAATGCACTGTATGTTGCTTTTAAAGCGTCTGCTAAATGCATAAATGTAAATTGTAAATGTGCATGACTGTAAATCCCAAATTGGTTTAAAGGACCTTTGGATGAATAACTTATTTGTTCATATAAATAAGCAAGAGTTGCTGTATAAACTTTTAATATATTTTGTATTACTATGTCAAATTTTAGGGGTTGATGGTAATATATTCTTTCATTGTAAGAGGGTTCTGCACTTTACCCTACTTATATTTATAAAAATAAAATAAAATAAATGACAACTTGCATCTGGTCTGTTGATAGACAGATAGACCTTTTCACAGGCGTCCAATCACAGCTGACTTCGGAAAAGGAAGTAACCAATGGCGTTAGAGATAAGAATTAAAACAGCAAGCCCGCCCACGACTGACAAAAATAGAAGTGTTCGCGCGGCGGTGAGAGAAGATCGGCGAGGATGTGGGATGATCACGCGCGAGGGCTTGTATTGTGCGCAGAGGACAAGTGAGTGTTTGAAATGAGCTCGCGTGCTGCCGTTTCCTCGCGTGTAGATCTGTTTTCCTCTCGCGGAAGTGATTTACCGCGCGCGCCAGCATAAGTGGTGCGCTCGGTTATTAATGGCATAGATTTGACGCCATAAATAAGATGCAAAAGAATTTAAGTTGCATCCCAAACAATGCACTATATGTACTTATACACTATATTCATCCATGTAATGTATGAATTATATAAGGTTATTATGTAATTCATAATCAAATCTGATAGCCCATCCCCCACCGCAACTTAATTAAAGCTACAACAGTTGAGTGCATGAAGTATTCAACATTCCACACTTCCACCATGTCCAAAATTGAATACTAGTATGCAAAAAACAGTACGCCAAATGAGTAGTAAGTCCGAATTCACATTATTCAAATACTTTAGGCGAAAAGTACCCGGATGACCAATTACTTCTACCCGGATTCTGAAGCGTGCTTTGTGTCATGCCTTACACACACACACACACACACACAAGTCTGGTTTGCTATCCTTGTGGGGACTCTCCCCACAAGGATATTCTATTGCCCTACACCAACCCTACTCCTAAACCAGTGGCGGCTGCTGGTCTTTCAAAGAGGGGAAGCTCATTTTCGGCCTACATCATAAAAATTGTCCATTTATTTATACGTAAATTCTGCCCTATGTTCCTTTTCAAGAAAATGCTCTGTGACCCTGTTGTACCAACTAGGCGTCTTTTCCAGTGACGCTGGCCTAGCCTACTGAATGAATGAATGAATGAACAAACAATCTAAAAAAAAAGATATTAAACTCGACGGAGGAAATGTGAGAATTAGGTTAAACTGAAACAAGGAATGTGGTGTATAATAGGGTTGTCACGATACCATAAAAATGTCTTACGATACTATACCAGCTTAATTTATAATTCAATTCTACAAAATGAATCAAAATTTAATAAATAAATAGATGTAAGTGAAAACAGACAATATTATTCTCTGAATACTTAATTAATGTGAATGAATGACTGGCTATTGTTATCCATGAAATGATATAAACAAAACTCATCTTAGCACTGCACAGAAGCTGCATGAAGTGACATTTAGATGTGGCATTTATTCATTTAGACTGTATTTATAATTGCATAAATAATGTTATGAGATTAATGTTTTAAATACTAAATTCTGAATATAGAAATATGTTGGAAAATAATGTGCAGGTGCTGGTCATATAATTAGAATATCATCAAAAAGTTGATTTATTTAACTAATTCCATTCAAAAAGTGAAACTTGTATATTATATTCATTCATTATATGATTAGAGCTTACAGCTCATGAAAGTCAAAAATCAGTATCTCAAAATATTAGAATATTTACATTTGAGTTTGAATAAATGACCATCCCTACAGTATAAATTCCGGGTATCTCTTGTTCTTTGAAACCACAATAATGGGAAGACTGCTGACTTGGCAATGATCCAGAAGACGAACACTTAAATAAACAGTGTAACAAATAAGAACTTATTATGTGAACATTTCATACCACAGTGTTTAACACATAAACACACACAGGCTGAGGGTCACTGTGGTAGACAGTAGGGAAACACTTTGAGGTCAGATGTAATACACATATTACACACATTACACGCATTCACCTGCTGTCTCTCAGGCTGTGGCACGTCCACACGTATCTCGCAGCCAGTGCTGCTGTCTGTCCCTCTCCTAGTACTATCTTTATTTGTTCTGTTTCACTAATGGTTGTGAAGTTCTTTATTAAGTTGGTGAGTTTGTTGAAGTAGAGGTTTCTTATTGATATGTATTTATGACAATGAAGAAGGAAGTGCGTCTCTGTCTCGATCTCTCCTGTCTCACAGTGAGCACACACCCTTTGCTCTCTGGGTAACCAGCTCTTTCTGTGTCTGCCGGTCTCGATGGCTAGTCTGTGCTCACTGAGCCTGTACTTGGTCAGGATCTGTCTCTGCTTTGTGTCTCTGACACTCTGGAGATAATCTTCCAATTCATAATTTGATTTTATGGTCTGATATAGTTGTAATTTACTTTGTGTTTTAGTCTCTTGATCCCAATATTCCAGATATATATTTTTAGATTGTTTGATAATTTGATTTATTTTGATGTTTGGGTGAGAAGCAGTGCTGGTCTGAGACTGGTTAGTGTTAGTAGAGTTAGTCAGGTTAGTAAGTCTCAGAACCAGCTGACTGAGTGGACTCTTTTCGGGGTTCAGTTCTTGGGTTTGTAGTGCTTTAAAATGTAGCGATTCTGTGGGACTCGATTTAAGATGCATCCAGAATTTGAGGGATCTTTTTTGTATATTAATAATCAATGGGAATCGCCCTAATTCTGCCCTACATGCATTATTGGGTGTTCTCCTTTGTAATTTTAGGATCATTTTGCAGAATTCTGTGTGTAGGGCTTCTGTTGGATGTCTGTCCCATCTAGTGTAGCTCTGATCACTGAGTGGACCCCAAACCTCACTTCCATACAGCGCTATGGGCTGAATCACACTATCAAAGATTTTACACCAAATTGGAAGCGGTATTTCAATATTTTGGAATTTTTTCTTGATTGCGTATAGAGCTCTTCGAGCTTTATCTTTGAGAGCATTCACTGCCGTACTGAAACTCCCCGATGCAGTGATGATCAGGCCGAGGTACGTGTACTGCATCGTGTGTTCTAGGGCGGTGCTGCCTAGACTGAACCGGTATCTGTGTTCCTGACATCTGGGCTTTTTCTGAAAGACCATAATGTTGGTCTTTTTGAGGTTTACAGCCAGGGCCCAGTTCTGGCAGTAGTTCTCCAGCAGGTCTAGGTGCTGCTGTAGTCCCTGTGGTGTTTTCACACTGTGTGAAAAAGTGCTTGCCCCCTAAACCTAATAACTGGTTGTGCCATCCTTTGCAGCAACAACTGCAATCAAGCATTTGCGATAACTGGCAATGAGTCTTTCACATCGCTGTGGAGGAATTTTGGCCCACTCTTCTTTGCAGAATTGTTTTAATTCAGCCACATTGGAGGGTTTTCGGGCATGAATGAACTGTTTAAGGTCATGCCACAGATTTCAATTGGATTTAAGTCCAGACTTTGATTTGGCCACTCCAAAAATGTTTTTCTTGTTAGTTTTTCTTGACACATTCAGAGGTGGACTTGCTGCTGTGTTTGGAATCATTGTCCTGCTGCAGAACCCAAGTGTGCTTGAGCTTGAGGTCACAAACTGATGGCCGGACATTCTCCTTCAGGATTTTCTGATAGAGTGCAGAATTCATGGTTCCATCAATTATGGCAAGTCATCCAGGTTCTGAAGCTGCAAAGCAGCCTCAGACCATCACACTACCACCACCATGTTTGACTGTTGGTATGATGTTCTTTTTATGAAATGCTGTGTTGGTTTTACGCCAGATGTAATGGGACACACACCTTCCAAAAAGTTCAACTTTTGTCGCATCAGTCCACAGAATATGTGCCCTAAAGTCTTAGGGATAATCAAGATATGTTTTGGCAAATGTGAGACGAGCCTTTGTGTTCTTTTTGGTCAGCAATGGCTTTTGCCTTGGAACTCTCCCATGGATGCTGTTTTTGCCCAGTCTCTTTCTTATTGTTGAATCATGAACACTGACCTTAATTGAGGCAAGTGAGGCCTGCAGTTCTTTAGATGTTGTTTTGGGTTCTTTTATGACCTCCTGGATGAGTCGTCTTTGTGCTCTTGGAGTAATTTTGGTAGGCCGGCCACTCCTGGGAAGGTTCACCACTGTTACAAGTTTTCTCCATTTGTGGATAATGGATCTGACCATGGTTTGCTGGAGTCCCAAAGCCTTAGAAATGGCTTTATAACCCTTTCCAGACCGATACATGTAAACTGTTTTGTTTCTCATCTGTTTATGAATTTCTTAAGATCGCGGAATGATGTCACTTTGTCAGACAGGTTCTATTTAAGTGATTTCTTGATTCAACAGGTCTGGCAGTAATCAGGCCTGGGTTTGGCTAGTGAAATTTAACTCACCTTTCTAAAATAATGTGGTTAATCACAGTTCTTTCATGAATTAATAGGAGGGGGCAAGCACTTTTTCACACAGGGCCATGTGGGTTTGGATTTTGTTTTCCCTTCATAATAAAAAACTTCATCTAAAAACTGCATGTTGTGTTTACTTGTGTTGTCTTTGATTAATATTTAAATTTGATTGATGATCTGAAACATTAAAGTGTGACAAACATGCAAAAAAATTTAAAATCATGAAGGGGGCTTGAAACATTTATTTAAAGTGTCAGTTATTGCATTTTTATTTCAGTCAAACCTATTAAACCCTTTGTTGCCCCAAACTACATATAAAAGCCTGATCAGTGGCATAAAAGTAATCAATGCAGCTACTTAATCCTTTGCTACTCATTAATGCATGAACTTCCCCTTTAAATAACGTGATGCTCTGCCCTCTATGTGTGTGACACTTCTCTCATTAAGTGCTGTGTTAGAAGTGAATGAATTGATCAGCATTTCGACACCTCCATAAGGATGTATTAAACTCGACAAAGCGGTTTAATAAAGGATGTATTGATCTCATGAATTAGCGAATTTTACTATACCAATATTTTTTAATTGGCTGTTAAAGTTTATATAGGAATATTACATGACACGCTGATCCTTTAACAATGGTGCAAAAACGCACACCTTTTGGACAAATCTCGCAACACGATTTATCAACTGCCACAAATACTGCCTAAACAAAATACTGATTTTGTGCACTTTATTTACTGTACCAATATTTTAAATTGGCCTTTGAACTTAGCTTTATTGCATGTCAAAAAAAAAAAAAAAAAAAGCGTTACCTTGCCAAAGCACTGATAGAGCCCATTGATATAATGGCGTTGATGAGCGCTCCAAATGCAAGCATGCAACAATCAGGCAGCAATTGACAGCGCTCTGATCCAATGGCATACAGGCATCGTCAGACTGACAGTACTCTAGCCCAATGATGTTGGGGATCCAGTGGGGGCGGCAGTCATATTTCAGGGTGACCGTGCCACTCTTTATCACAACCCAGAGCCATAGAGAGTCTCTCTCTATGGCTCTGTCACAACCCTGCAAAAATGTAGTACCAGTACGCGCGCTCATTGGCGCCCCTTCAGCTGGTGGCGCCCTAGGCGACCGCCTAGCTCGCCTATGCCTAGAAACTGTACTGCCCTCCAATCATCACGCAGAAGCCCGGAGTCCAGGCCAGCCCACTCCTCCATTCACCCCCAGAGACGCTGGGCGTCCGTGGGCGGGACATAATCGCAGCATTTATCCAATGACCGTTTTAGTTTCGAAGCGCTGAAAAAAACTGTTCAAAGCAGCCCCATTGAAGTCAATGGACGCTCGGCTTCAACAGAGAAATACACTGACGCTACGGGAATGTATGAGAAGGAAATCGAGTCAGTCGGCCTGCTATATGTAGCTGATTCTGAACAAACTCGTCTTCGAGATGAACGTGTTCTAACGCATTTTTAGTCAATAAAATGTTAACACAATAGTACATATTTGACAATTAATATTTTGAAGCCGAGCTTCCCTTGCAGTCTTAAAGAAATCCCCACTGACCTAAACCTACCCCTTACAGGAAACCTTCTGCTGTCAGTCCTCTGTCATGTGTGTCATGTGTTCCCGCCTCTTGTTTCCTTATTTGGTCATGTTCCTGTCCTTGTTAAGTGTGATTATTAGTTAAGTTCTGTCCAGCTGTGTTTAGTAATTATCAGTAATTATCATGTGTATTTAATTCCTGCCTGTTAAGTTAGTTTTCGTCTGGTCTACTCGTTATTCCTGTCTGTGTCAACCTTGCCCTGCCCTGATGTTGTCATTAAAAGACTATTATTTTGAAGTTTATCCTCGTCTCCGTGTTCCTCGTTCCTCCCTGCTGTGTGCACCGTGACAGAAGACCAGACCTAACAAAGCGGCGCCCCCCTTTTTCACCGTTTTGTTTTCCGTTTTTTTTTTTTTTTTTTAAGTCTTTTGATTTGGTTCCTGTTTGTCTGTCTGTCCCGCGGCATGGAAGTCGTTGCTCGTTATCCCGCCGTAGCCCACAGCAAGTGGGCGTGGGAGTTCGGCGGGATCGCCGCGAGTCCATTAGTTGGAGCCCCTCCAGTCTGCCGCCGCCCGCGGCTCTCTTCAGCCCGCCTTTCGCGGGAAAAGCAACGCCGCCGTCCGCGGCTCCCTCTAGCCCGCTGTTCGCGAGGATTTCATTGCCGCCGTCCGCCGGCTGTGGCTGACTCTAGCCCGCCGGTCGCTGCTCACCCTAGCCCGCCTGGAGTGCATGTGGCAGGCCCGCCGGCCGCTGTTCTGACAATTTGTGCTACCCGCTTGGATTGTGCTACATCCCATTAAAAAGATAGGTAGCACAAGTCGATAGCGAAAAATGCTACCTATCAGATTGTGCTACCAGCATCTTATTCATGTGGTTTGAGGCTTTTTTTCGATGTCCATACCTACCCCTACCCTAAACCTACCTGTCCACACCTACCCTTACTCTAAACTTACCCTTAAAACAATGCACATATATTATTGGTAGCACAATCTGATAGGTAGCATGTTTTGTCGGCAAATGTGGCCATGGCCACGAAGACCGTCTGCCATGGCTGCCTGAGCTCCCATGCTCCGCCATGGCCTCCGTGTGTCTGTTCCGCTCTGGAGGTCCCTGTCCTGTGTTCCTGTCCATGTCTGTCCTGAGGGGCCTCCAGAGTGCCCACCCCCTCCCCCCCAATCAGTCCTCTGTCGTGTGTGTCATGTGTTCCTGCCTCTTGTTTCCTTATTTGGTCATGTTCCTGTCCTTGTTGAGTGTGATTTATTAGTTAAGTCTTGTCCAGCTGTGTTTAGTAATTGTCATGTGTATTTAGTTCCTGCCTGTTTACTTTCGTCTGGTCTACTCGTTATTCCCCGGTGTTCCTGTCTGTCAACCTTGCCTTGCCCTGCCCTGATGTCGCCATTAAAAGACTATTATTTTGAAGTTTATCCTCATCTCCGTGTTCCTCGTTCCTCCCTGCTGTGTGCTGTGTGCATCTGCATTTTTAGATCAATAATAAAAAAAAAAAAAACTTCATTCTGTGTGATTTATTAGCTTGTTTACCTGTGGGGACCTCAATTTAGGTCCCCACCGTGACACGAGTCCCCATGAGTCTGTGTGTATTCAGGTTTAAGTCCCCACCTGAATAGAAAAACATGTACACGCACGTTATTTGTCATTTATCTGAATGATCTACATACATTTGTATCGGAGTCAGCGTCGTCTAATATAACTGATAGATTTCAAGTGTGAAAGTGTAAATACAAACATTTAATTACAACACTTAGAACACTAAATGTCTTATTTATTAGACTGTATATTTTAGTAAAACATTTTTATTAGCCAAACTGTAATGGATGATACACCTAAAAGAGATCTAAATATTAGCCGAACTTCTGTCTGTAACATTCTCAGTAACCAAAAGTCAATAACCATAGATAAAATGCTTTACAGATCTTGTAGTGTGTTTATGAAAACAATGTTTTAACACTTCTAACTTTTTTTTAATTTTATTTTATTTTTGAGCATTTTCTGGTGCCAAGTTTTTGTTTTCTTGATGTTTACATTAAAGGGAAGTTTTACTTAAACTGTGCCGGTTTCACTTTATTTTGATGGTCCCTTTAACACATTCTGTTGACTAAGTAACACTGCACCTACATATCTACTAACTCTCATTAGAGTGTTAGTAGAGTATTAGTAGACTGATAGGGTTAGAATAAGTTGACGTACTTGAAAAGTTACTTACAGTCAGTAGAGTGTCTGTTGGGAGACCATCACAAAAACGAGTTAGCAGATATGAAGCAGACAGTCTACTAATACTCTAATGAGAGTTTGTTGACATGTAGTTGCAACATTACTTAGTGTCAACAGAATGTTCAAAAGGGCCAATCAAAATAAAGTGTTACCACTGTGTCTTATTGTCCCTCTAGGTGGAAGTGTACTCAAAGCTGAAAATGTTTAGCTCACTCATGTCATTTGGGTGTTTCTATTCCTTTTCATGCCTCCAAAATGTTTCGTTTGTTTTCTATAATGTTGTCAGAAAAAAAGAGGAAATATGCACTTTGTTAATCAAACTGTGCAACACTGTCAATCACACAATACTGTGTGTAGCTTGCTTTGTTTTCTGAAAAAGAAACACAAGGTGATTTTTGGTCAGAGGCATCTACCTTGTGTGTTTTCATCCACCTACTCATAAAGGAAATAATAAAAAAAAAAGCCGCATCACATTTCACAGTTACTTCACCTGGTCTACAGTAATGATCATAACTTGTTAAATAGTTGTACGGTATATAAAAACCTTTTGAATTTTTTTATTTGTGTATTATGCAAAAGGAATTTTATTTGCAGACATTATTATTGTCTTTACACATTGGTTTGCTAATCTGGGGTGCGTTTCCCAAAAGCAACTATGGTCGCAAGTTTTGTTGTTACCAATGGAGTTCAAAGGAACTTGCGACCATAGTTAGCTAACAATGCTTTTGAATCAAATTCCTGTTCAGCACAATGTAGAGGCCAATTGTTTCCCGATTAACATTGAAGCTGGCCCACATTTGTCTAGATCTGGAAAAAAAAAAAAAAAAAAAAAAAAACATGACCAATTTGTACGTATTGCATGAGGTGGCTTATTCTTTGTACAATTTCTGTGAGGGGTAGGTTTAGGGGTGGTCCTTCATACTAATTCCTACAAGTTTGCCACCTCATAAAATATGTATGATTTTTTCACAAAATGTACATGTAATGTCGTCTTATGAGTTCATATGAATTAGCCACCTCGTAAAATATGTACAACTTATATCTGATATCTTTTTTTGTGTGGATATTGGTTTTATCTTAGGGTTGTGGTGTAAAGTCATAATCAAAATAGCCTGTGTTGTGTCATGTTTGGGGAATTTTGATTTATCTAAGTGAATTAATTCTTGTTAAATCCATTCACCAAAAAAATTCGGTCACTCATTCACTGACCCTTAAGGTTATGCCATTATGCCAGTAGGTAGTCGTGGCCTAATGGTTAGGGGAGTCGGGCTTGTAACCTGAAGGTTGCTGGTTCGATTCTTGTGCCGGCATGAATTGAAGGTGGGGATTGTGAATGAACAGCACTCTCTCCACCTTCGATACCATGACTAAGGTGCCCTTGAGCAAGGCACCGAACCCCTAATTGCTCCCCGGGCGCTTGAGCAAGGCTGCCCACTGCTCCGGGTGTGTGTTCACTGTGTGTGTGTGTGTGTGCACTTGTTCACTACTCACTTGTGCACTTGGATGGGTTAAATGCAGAGCACCATTTTGAGTATGGGTCACCATACTTGACAATACATCACGATTTAACTTAAGTGGCATCATATGGTGAGTCATTTGTTTACAAGACTGAAGAAGATAATCTCCAGAAAGAGCATTTATGCATAACACTGCTGCGTGCAGCCAACTTAAGACACATAAATATTTTTGCATATTTCGCTTCTGAAACATTGACAGTGACTTTTCTAAAAGTAAACAACATATATTATCATATAATATATGGAGAAAGCAATTTTATGGATTGAGGACATGCATTTTAGCCAGAAACAATAATTTCAAGTTTAGAATGTCTTAATTGTGGGTTATTGGGATGTTTTTATCAGCTGTTTGGGCTCATTTTGACAACATCCATTCACTGCAGAGGATCCATTGGTGAGCAAGTGATGTATTTCTCTAAATATGTTCCAATGAAGAAACAAACCCATCTACATTTGATGGCCTGATGACTTGAGTGTGAGTACATTTTCAGAAAATTTTCATTTTAGGTGAACTATTCCTTCAACATAATTTTCACATAACTTTGCAATGTAGCAATGGTTGATAATTCAAGTCTTAGATTCTCAGATGGTCAGTTTGTTTTAAAAATGGTCTCATGCATTTTGTATTCTCAATTCTCTATAACCTATCGCGTGTCATTTTTAAAAGCAGAAGAGGGACAAGCAAAAGTAAATCTTTACTGGTGAATGATTCTCAGGACAACTCAAACCATGTGAAATAAAACCTGTTACAGGGAAATGAGAAATGATTTCTGCTTTCTGTCAGAACTGGAAAGAACTTTCTTAACAGAACTGGAAATGTCATATACAGTGTTCCTAAAAGTTGTCATTGGATTATTTAAAAATAAAAAAGCAAGAGGCATTTATTTTATATACATACATACATACATACTTACATACTGTACATCTATACATACATAAATTTGCACCAAATTATAAAATAATCCATTTATTGTTCAAAATGAAGACAAAAATGGTTGTCAAACTTGTGTTTGTATATGCTAATATGATGAACTACACCTGTGGTTACTCTGCTAGGTGAACTCGTCTTCATACATCCGCTATAAAATCACCTTGACAACAGTTAAAAGGCATTGCAAAAAGGTGAAGAAAGCCTCATAGCATCATTTGTTTGCAGATGCCACTTGGTTTGATATTTTTAATCTAATACAGTTACATCACACTGTGAATTCAATTCACACTTTAAAGTGTAAATCGAAAAGAAGAGAAAAGAAACCCTTTTCTTGGGGTTTATGGTGAATTTATGATGGAAAGTAAGTTATTAACATTTATTATAATGATGGTTGCTTGAATTATTTTTAACGATTACATCAGTTTAGTGATTTACAGACAACTGTCTACAGCAAACATACATATTCACATTTATTCCATTTTTTATTATTTAAAAATATCTTGGAGCAAAGGGCTCCCTTATGAGAAGAGAGTCTTGCATTCTGAAACTGTGCTTCTAGTACGTATTCCAAGAGAAACCATTCTCTAACTGACTCATGTCAAGGTAAATAAAGTGTTGAGATTAAATAAGGAAATATTTTGTGGAAGGTCCCTTCAATAGAATGAGTCACAGTCGTAGGTGAAACCAGTCTAGACACACCAACACAAAAAAATACTACAGCAGCACACTGATTTATACACTTGCACATAAGCATTGAGCTTGATAAGGAATAGGCTGTTGGGTTAGCTTTCTCATTCACACACACACACACGCACGCACACACACACGCATGCACACACGCACACGCACACACACACACACACACATGCACACAAACACTCAGTATGTACAGTATAAATAGAAGGGAGTATGTTACTCATTGATTTTTAATTCATTGACAGTAGGAGGTCATATATGCCTACTATTCTTCATTGTGGGTGTACAGTATAAATAGAAGTGAGTATACTCATTGACCTTTAAGGAGGTCGTATGTATTGTTCTTCATTGTGGGTGGTAAAGAATCCCACCATCATATCTGGTAAGTTGCATTCTCCCCTCTGCTCATACAGGAAATGTGTTTGCATGCTTTTGCTCTTGTGGGCTTCTCAGTTTGTACTCTGAGATACTCTACAAATCATAACTTGAAACATGGAACATTCTTATGCCTGGTGATCTATTAGAAAAATCAGAAAATAATAGGAAAAGAATCCTAAATCATAACATCTTTATTTCTGAGTAGAAAAAAAAAGGATTGTTTGGATATATCATTCTATTTCTAAAGGAATGAAGTAAAATATTACAAATGTTACTGTAAAGGCCCTATGACGATATCTACAACTAAACATTTGGTCCCACTTTATATTAGGTGGCCTTAATTACAGTGTACTTACATTTAAATTAATAATTTGATACAATGCACTTATTGTGTACATACATGTTTTTACATTGTACTTATATTTTAAAAAATACCTATATGTACTTACATCTGTAATTAATTTCTGTAATTACATTTATAATTACACTGTTGACCCATCCCTTACACCTTAACCCACCCTTAAACCTACCCAAACCACCAAACATGTCCCTAACCATACCCATATCCCACCTCAATAGCAGAAAAGTGTTTTGCAATACAATATGAACACAATAAGTACATTGTACTTATTTTTTTTGATGTAAGTACATAGTAGTTAAGGCCACCTAATATAAAGTGTAACCAAACATTTTTATAATTTTATGATAATATGGAAGTTTACACCACCACTATAACTATAACAACCCAAAGGAACAATTATTCTCATTACTCATTTATCTTTTTTTTTTTTTTAAACAGCAGTTCAGATTTTTGTATTTACTATGGTGTTTATCAAACAACACCAACTCATAACAGCACTGGGCAGGTGACCAAAAACACCAAAAACAAACCAAAAAAAAAAAAAAAATCTTATTGGTTTCTTCGCAATGCAATATAAAATATATTAGAACCCCACTCTTAAAAAAAAAAGAAAAAAAAGCTGCACTAATGGCATGCAAATGAAGAGTTCAGATGCAAAAGCCTTGACCTTTAACCCTTTGATACACAACATGGGTCTAAAGTGAGTTTACTTTTTCTATATCTTTGCAAGAAATTAATTTCATCATTCAGAATTCCAGGAATTCCTCAATTAACTTCGTTTTGATCATCATAAATTCTTATTTTATTTTTTCTGTCTTACCTTTTGAACAAAAATCGTTTTTTGTGTCACTACCCTTCTAATGCACAACATGGGTCTAAAATGACCCGTTTTCCTTTCCTATGTTATTTCAGATATGGATGAGTGTTTCTTTGCTGAATCTCTGGAAGAAATGTTTTTCTATCATTTATTAATCCAGATAGTCTTTAAATATGTTGATTTTGACTTCCACAAATCATTTTGTTTATTTTTCCTTCCTTATTTTGTAAACAAACACGGTTTTTGGATTTCTACATCAGTTTTACACACATGGGTCTAAAATGACCCATATTCATTTCCTATGTTATTTCAATCATGCCTGAGTGATTCCTTGACCTTGACCTTGAAATCTATTACTAATGAGACAGAGGCACATGTCCAATACTATATTAACTAGCTTGTTGTTGACATATTTTATTTTAGCGAACTAATGTTAGCTAGGTCAACAAAATAAAAGTCAAAATAATACGTTATTATATACAAGTATATTTCATTGCTGTCAGGCAGAAACCTGATATCTCCACATTTTTTTGTTGTTGTCATAAATCAGTGCTATTGGCCACCCTTTATGTCTGTCAGTGTTCCTGAAAAGTAATGGTTTTGGACATACAAGTTTTCTGTCTGACAGCGACATTATATAATCAGTATATACATGATCGACTGCTTGTTGTGCACTCTTTATCCAGAGTGTTAGTTTGGCTGATCCCAGTCATTCTAGATTAACGGCTGAAATTTTTGTAGCGATGCTGCATGATAAGGAAGATCAGGCAATTCTTAGTCCTGATTCAGAGTCTGAAATATATGATGCTGATGACCTATACTATGTGCCACAGGGTCAATCTGGAGCTGTGGGTGTAAATCCAGCTCTCCTAGATGAAGAAGACTCATTTGAAGTGACTGTCATACGTGCAAGCCATTCCGGCGGATGACGTAGGACATGTGCGTTGTATACGCGTAACAAGGACACCTTAAAATAAGGTTACCCAAGCCTTAAGTCATTCAGTAGTAAAAGTTCAGCTTTAAAAATGTTGCCAAAGACAATTTTCAAAAACCACTGCTTATGTTTAATAAAATAGCATATTACATAGACATAGGATCATTCATTGTAAGCTGTTGTCAGTTGTTGTGTGGTTTATTACACCTTCCACAAGTTACAACATCATTCTCCACAATTATTTATTATTTTATTATAGTAGGGTAGAACATTTTTAAATTTGAGAACACTGGCAATTTTTACTGGACCTTTGAGATACCAGCAACCAGTTGCATTATCAACCCGTTTCCAAACGCCTGGACTCTTGCTCCTCATAGAGAGTATTTCTAAATACAGAACCCATTTTTTCACTGCAATTCACAGTGTTCTTTTAAAATTGTCTAATAAATGATTCATTGAATCACCGGAACCGGATTGCGGCATATTCTGAAGGTTCTGGTTCATGTCGTGCTGTTCTTCTCGGCCCTCTTGGCATAGACTGGTGATTCAAAGAAGCATAAACCAGAGCATTCTCTTCTTCTCCTCTTTCTGTGCCAACAGTGTTGTGTCTACCATCTGAAACTCTTCCAGCTGATGATGATCCTCTGACAGGTGGAGTTTCACAGCCACGATATAAAGCAGAGGTCAGCTGATTAGAGGGGGAATGGGTGTTGTGATGAGGAAGAGGAGGCAAATCACTTCTTTGTGTTTCCATGTACTATGGAAGTGGAAAAAAACAACCTTTAAGACCAAATCATTATTTTCAACAGATACAATAAACAGTTTCATTGAGCAAAATTAAAATATAAGATACCTGATTTTTAACTGTCATATCTTTTCTTGTTGATTTTGTCCCTACAGGATCATCCAAGGAAAAGAGAAATAAAAGCAAAATTTTATTGTAATTATATCTAGTTGTATTGTAACTTTATCTATGTCTAGAACAGTAAAGTTTTGTTTAAACTCCCAAACCACTCACCTTGGCATCTGATGATAAACAATGTTACAGTAATAACTATCACCACCAGCCCTGCTATTCCACTGCAGATGTACACATATGGCCAGAGCCACTGTAGATCATCCGTTGGACCTGAATTCACATCACCTAATATTGAAGGAATTGAATAAAATTATATTTAAGAGTTGTTGTCATTATCAACTTATGGTTCTTATCAACAAATGAAGATGCATTTGTCCAAGCAAAACGTTACCAGTAATGGTCATGTCCTTACTTGTGTCGCTTTGATTGTGTGAAACTTTATCCTCCCAATTATCTATTAAAATATAATAAAATGTCCAAGTAATGTCATTATTTACATTTAACAAAATATGTGAATGTTTAGAGTCCATCTGTGAATCTAAAGATAATGTCTCTTACCTGTCACAGTGACATTAATAGCATGACCTATAGTCGTGTCTCCTTCTTTACATCTGTAGAAACCTGTATCCTCCATTGAGATATTCAGGAAAATAAAGAAAGCCATCCATTCATGTTCTGTGATGCTCTTCCACTCAGTTCTTATGTGATTTGTGTAATTTAAAGCTTTGCAGTCATTTCCGTAGATTTTGCACCATGAGACTCTTGGGTTCCTGTGACATCCAGGTAGAGTTATAGTACAGTTTATCTTCAACACGCTCATAACAGGAGCTAGAAACACTGTGTTTCGTGGCACTCTGATCACTGGATAACAATTCATCTCAGACCCTAAAGGAATGAAGGAAAATAAGGGGGAAAATGTAGATAGACCAAGAAAAGCCTAGATATTTTAAGTATGTTTGGTATCGGCATTGACAATAAGTGTAATTTTCACATCATGAGTTTCAATCCTGAAAAGGTAAAGCGAAATCTTCTTATTTTCAATAAAAAGTTTTGAAAGTAATAAGAATCTTTACTGATGTAAACAGTACTACACCAAATAAAAACACACACACACACACATACACACACACACACACACACACACACACACACACACACACACACACACATATATATATATATATATATATATATATATAATCAGATCCACTATTCTCTAACCAGGCATCCCCAACCTGTAAGCATAAGTAAGTGAATGAACTTCTTTTTTTTTAAGTATTGAAAGGAGACTGTTTTATTCATTACATCTACTTGTTGATACTGGCAAAAAGGCTAAGCCAATAGATTTCCAGCTATATTACATCATCTAAGATGAGTTAATGATTTAGATGTATCTAACAAGGTATCTAACATCTAAACTAACTAAAATTATAAAATGTAAGTCCAAGCAAATATTTACTTGCTATGCATAATATACCATGACATCAGGTCAGAAAACAATTTGTCAAGTGAAAGGTTAAATTGTAACTCACAAAACCATACACATACCACAACTGTTGCCATACACATACCACAATGTTCCCTAGAAATCACAATTAACAAAATATTACTGACTGACTTTAGTCAGTAATAGGGCATCATAAAGCAGATCTTAATACTTACCATTTGTGGCGCCGCTGACACTAAGCGATAGCAGTAGGAGAGAAACAGCAAGATTACAGATGATCTGGAAGACACAGTTGCCCATGATCTAATGTTTTTATCAAACTATGTGTGTTTAAAAACTAATGTCCAAAATGAGAGCTGTGCACATTGTTTGTCACGAGTATGTCTGCGAATGCGTGTATTGGAAAGACCAAGAGTGAAGTGGAAGTGTGCCGTAAGCTGTAAATTCCACTATGACGTCTCTCACCATTTTTGTTTGCTTTCTCTTTTCTTGTACCTTTTTTTTATCTTCACCTTCTTTGATCATAGGTTCTTTTCACCTGTGTTGTTTCTCAGCATTTCTTTATATTTCTTAGTCGTCTTTGTGTCCGTTTTTGATGGTTGTTCTTTTTGGTTTGCTTTCTTTTGTCATTGACAGTGTCAAACCTCATCTAGTAGTGGTTTCAGGTTTTCTGAACCTTGTCCAGGTTGGTTGAACTTTCATGCAAATGTTGAAGAGAAAAAGAATGAAGAAAGCGAAAGACGATGAACTCAGTGACACCTCCTTGTGGACAATGACTGAACACCAGTGCAAACTGTCTTTTCTCTCCAAAGAGGTCTACACAATTAGCCTATTTGTTATAATTTCTATTTATTTCAGTGGCAGTTGCTTGACTGATGCAGGAATGAGAGCTTGTTTTTTTACCAGTCCAAGTTTGTTATTAACCGTTTTTCAGGTCTGCTTGAAGAGATATGAGTGGCATTTACACCTGCCATTAACATGTGTTTTGTGTCTGTATAGTATTTGTATGTTACTAGCAGGAATGCATTTGCACCATCATTCCAACGTGTCTCCAGTGACACTGGAAAGAGATATGATTGTACATAAGCCCAAAGTATAGTTTGTTTTTCACCAGTACACTAGGGTACACAAACAGTACATGTGATGTAAATTTTACTATTATAAAAACAATTAATTATGCATAATTACATGCAAGTAACCCTAATCCTAACCCTAACCATATAGTAAGTATTAATATTACTCAGTACTTAAAGGTATAATTACACTGTAACAAGGACACCTTAAAATAAAGTGTAACCTAAATTTTGCCATCAGCATAGTACACACATACTGCACATGAAGCTGAAATTTTCTTTGTAAGTGCAGGTCACAAATGGCCATTGATTTTTTTTTTTCTCAACTAATTGGTTATTTAATAATAATAATAATAATTAATAATAATAATTTGTTACATTTATATAGCGCTTTTCTGGGTACTCAAAGCACTTTACATGGAAGGGGGGAGTCTCCTCATCCACCACCAATGTGCAGCATCCATATTGCACCAGAACACCCAACACACACCAGCTTACTGGTGGAGAGGAGACAAAGTGATGCAGCCAATCAGTGTATGGGGATGATTAGGAGGCCATGATGGTCAGAGGCCAATGGGTGAATTTTGCCAGGATGCCGGGGTTACACCCCTACTCTTTTTCGGAGGACATCCTGGGATTTTTAATGACCACAGAGAGTCAGGACCTCGTTTTAACGTCTCATCCGAAAGACGGTAACAAGGTGACTACAGTGGCCCGAGCACCAACAAAAGTGGCCTGCATTGACAAGCACTTGTATGATGGGATTAAGAGAAAAACCTGCTACCCTATAGTTTAAAGTCAGCATGCAATGGAGATTGTGTTCATCTTTTCTTCCCTATTGTGACACAGCTTCTTGAATGAGAAGAAAGAAATGTCAATTTTGATTTTATGTTGCCTTTAACGGGTACCAAGACATTTTGATCAGTCATAACTTCTGGAGAGAAATAGCTGCACAAAGATAAAACTTTGTAGTGCGGAAATGTCTGAATGCCTGTATTTGTGCACACTATCAAGTGGAGTATACTTCGATACTGCACTCTTACTGCAGTGCTTTCGATACTGCACTCCTCAAGGACAGTGATTCCATGAGCACTATGCAAATCCTGCTTAAAACTGAGAAGTCATTTTAAATGCATGCAAATAAATACCTAGAACTAGATTTAAGCTTTTTTTCCACAAAAGGTTAATCCGGACCTGGGTCCTGCACTCTGCAACTGTTATAGATTATGCGATAGGTTACTGCTATAGATCTGCTTTGATTTTGACATTGGCAACAAAGTTATGTGTTTTCTGTAGTTAATTTACAAAGGATAACCACGAGACTCCGAGACGCTGTGTAAGGATGATGACACTGATGAGTCATGGTTCTAACAAATTCATTTACAAATTCATCAAAGTCATGCTTGCATGGAACATGCAAATCTGTTGATTCTTTTATGTCTTCACAGTTTACTCAGTGATACATTCATGTCAAGCTTATTTAAAAGAAATGCAAATAATATGTATCTTCACCACTCGCTTTATTTTCAGTAGGGAAGTCAAGTCTCTCCCATTTGGTAGGTTTTGTATTTTGGGCTCCACAATCAGGTACTGGGACTGCATCGCCCAGAAGTTCCTCATTCACTCAGAATCACTGTCTAAGGTTAAACAAGCAGACTGAATAAATACATGAGTTTATACATTTATAAAACTATAACATGCATAAACTTTATTCAACATTGAGAACATTTATCTGACTCTGTATTGCCTGAATAATATTCATATCTGCCTTTATATTTTGCATTTCCCAGGACTATTAACTTTTTAATAGACGTTATATATAACACTTTGGCTTTTCCTTAAATTTTTTTTATAAATGATATAAACTCATATAGACATACTTAACAGAGGTTAGTGTTCTATACAGTAAGTACAAACTCCCCCATTGTCTAAACACACACACACACACACACACACACATGTTCGTTTTTGTGAAAAGTGGGGACATGCCATAGGCGTAATGGTTTTTATAATGTACTTACTGTATGTGCTATTGTCCTACACCAACCCTACACCTAAACCTACCCCTTACAGGAGACTGTGCATGTCAACTTTCCCCCCCAAAAAAACTCAGTCTTATTTTAGTCGTGATTTATAAGCGTTTTGAAAAGTGGGAAGTGGGGACATGGGTCAATGTCCTGAGATGTCACCTTCACCTTGTAATACCTATGTCATACATACCTTTGTCATTATACAAATCTATGTTCTGACTATGTTCTATGTTCTAAAACACACACACACACACACACACATATATCTATATCTATCTATCTATCTATCTATCTATCTATATATATATATATATATATATATATATATATATATATATATATGTAATTTAAAAATAAATGATTTGTACACTCAAATAAAAATGGGTACAAAATCTGTCAGTGGAGCAGTGCCTTTTTTAAGGTAAACCTTTGTACCTTATTTAACCATAGGGTGTATAATAGTAACTAAAGTGTACATACTAATTTATATTAATTCATATTAATTATTTCTGAAAGGGTATTGCTGCTGAGACAGATTTTGAACCTTCTTTTGGATAGTGTAAGTAACTTGAATGGAACTTATCAAAATAAAATGTAAAGCAAGAAAAAATCAGCTATGATCAAATGTATTTATCATTATTTATTTTAATATGAAATATTGCCTAAAACAGCAACAACAAAAGATGTCCTAATTCAAATCATCATTGCAAATTGTGTATTATGCAAAGTAAGGCCTTTGAGATGACATTCAGGTGCAAACAAAGTCCAAAACAACAAGTCAAAGGGATAATCCAAGACAGACTAAGTCAGGATGAGGCCAACAGGCTAGGCTCAGAACACGGATGAATCAGGGAATGAGCAGGACTAGACTAGACTTAGGAAACTTTGGAATGACTCTGTAATATAGCTATCGCTAACCCAGGGATAAACGCAAACCATACTCGGCCCTGAAATGTGGTTAGCGCCTCGTATTTATAGTGTGTGTGACTGGCTACAGGTGAGAGTGTAATCAGTGAAATGGAACATGATATATGTAGTCCGGGGTGACATGTAATGGTCTGTGTAATGGAGAGTCAATGTAATGGAAGGGCAATCGGACGGCATGCCACGGACCGGATTCATAGCAAATATAATGATATCAATCTCCTGTTAAAATACAGCATCAGGAAATATCCTAAATTATTATTGTATAAATGTTTAAGATACTCAAATAAAAAAATTGATGTGTTATTTGAAAAAATAGGCTTACTATAAAATATGGTGAGATATTATTTAACTTAACTTCCTCACCTTTCTTTTCAGTTGCAGAGGAAGTTGAACTTCTCGTCACAGTCTCTGTTCTCCCATTTGTCAGTTTTTGTGTTACAGGCTCCAGCTCCACAATGATAGGGCTGAGCTGGGCACTCTATCATTGAGATTCAATTCCCTATACCGTATGCTGGTTACTGACCCAGAAAAATTGACCTACCAGGTAACGCAGGCCTGTCCACACACTTGCCTTGTCCAAATACTCACACTTGCGGTCTTTGCACTTGAGCACTTGACTACTTATATGACGTATTTCCTGTATTTGGCCCAAGTGTTCAAGTGAGAATGAAGCCCACAAGTGTGTGGCGCACTGAGTGATGTAAAAATGCAAGCGTTTACATATAGCTTTATTTTAATTTGAAATACTTTGCATTTTAAAATCAACTTCTAAATGTCTGTTCAGTAGTCCCTATAAAATGACACTATTTAATTTGTAGTGCTTCTAATAAAGTGATAAAAAGCAGTTGCAAATGTTGTACAAAATAAATATCACCACTACTCATCTTTGCATTAATAAAATGTGCAACACTTTGTTTTTATACTAAATTAAATGTAATATCTAATTATTATATTAATATTTAACTTACATTGGAAAGGTTTCCGTGACCCCTCACAAGATCTTTGCAAAAAGTCTCATGATTTATTTCCAGAACATGATGCATGACAGGATATGCTAAGCCTCGAATAGCGCTCCGGAGTGGTATTTGAGATGGTATGGATTTAGTGTGCATTAAGAGCACTTTGCTTTGGCTTTTTTAAGGCCTGGGACAGCCTTGCGCACTTATTTCCTGTCATGAGCACACACTCTCAAGTGGCCAAGACCGCATGTGTGGGTATTTGGACAAAATTTTTGTCAATTTTTGTCATCTGTAATTGTCTGTCAGTAGTGATGCTGGCCAGCTCAGTGTGGTGAGTCCTGCAGTACTGCAGTGCTTCCTCCCATGTCGTCTTCTCTTTAACCAAAATCGAAGACAGCCTTGTAGCAGAAAAAAGTATAGAACTTAAAGTCAAACCAATTGTCAAAACCAAAAGGAAACACAGTACTGAAATCCATAAAGATTATTGGGCTGACCAGGTTTCCACTTTGAGTAAGTAAACAAATTTCCATCAGACCACAGAAACTGATTAATATTGGATTTGTTCCTGTACAGGCCGATCCACTTGTCTAAACTGTTTCCTCCTGACAGCTGTATGAGCCTGACTTGTTCTTCTTATGTATATTATATTATTATATATCTGGGCCCACCCCCAGATGAACTCTTGTAAACTCATGTGGAAACATGAAATATTACACAAAGGATCAAGTGTTCCATTCAAACTGTCACAGGAAATTAAGTCAGGGAGTCTACTTTTATAACAGGGGTAATGAAAACTGTCAGGACAAGTAAATTAAGGGCCCAAGCGCAAGAGCTCTTTTGATTGCCTATAATTGAGGTAGGCAATTGGATGGCACTACTGTAGATTACTCCATTACTTTACTTGCATTAGTGGATCTGTCATCAGTATAGGAAGAATTATGAATGGAAAGCAAGGACATATTCTTCTCCATAAGAAATAACACTATTCACCTGATTCTGGACCAGTTTGAATGGTAGTAGAATATGGTGGAGGCATTGAAGACCTGATCAAACTCCATATACTCTTGCCATGTCCACTTTTCTGCACCATTCAGACTGATCCTGTAGTGTTATTATTATTAATTAAAACTATTAAAATAAGAACAAATTTTTTTTATTTTATTTACATGACAATAAAAATGTATTAAAAGTAAAGCCCAACAGAAATGTTAATAATAATGATAATAATAAATTGCAAAAGAACATAAAATTACTAAAACTAAATTTAAAATGAAAACTAAAAACATAAGCTAATTATTATAATATTACTGATATACTGTACTGTTATAGATTGTAGTATATAAATAATACTAAAATAACACTTCTGTAGTCATTGTTGCTCTTCAGGCAGAGCATGAAGTATGAAATGAACAGGCAAGAAATGAAACTACAATAACAATAAAACAAGTTTATTTCAGATAATTCTTAACATCATAAACAGTCAAAATGAGTTTGCAAACACAATGTATCACAAAATGATACGTTGTAAAAAGGTGGGTCTAGAAAAAAAAAAAAAAAGTCATTGACAGCTTATTGATGAAATTTAAGAACATGGTGATTCCCAGTTGCTATAATTACCTCTAATATTGTATATGAAATGTAGTTTAAAACAGCATTAATAGCCATTTAAAGACATTCTAAAAGCCTAAAATTGCAGATAGCATATTGGACAGAGCAAAGATCGAATGGTATGTGCATTTAAGAAAGTAGTTGGACTCTTTGCTGAGAAGATTTTTTACACAGTTAAACAAACATTATCAATTCCTGAAGATGAAGTATGTGTATTCCATGATAACCAGATATTCCTCTTCAGTTCAAAAACAGCATAAGGAAATATTCCTAAAAATATTATGTAAATATTTCAGATATGCACAACATTTAGCATGTTGCTTATTTATTAAAGCTCATTGACTTAACTTTTGCAAAAACTACTTTACGTCACTTACTTTTCTTTTCAGTTGCAGAGGAAGTTGAGCTTCTCGTCACAGTCTCTGTTCTCCCATTTGTGAGTTTTAGTGTTACGGGCTCCACAAAGATGAGGCTGAGTTGGGCACTCTGGCAATGAAGTCTGATTCCCCAGAGGCTTGTTGCTGACCCAGAACCATTCCCCAGCCAAGTAACGCAGTCCTGTCCACACACACTCGGTCTGAGATTCTCTTGTCTCATTTTTTATCAGCTGTAATTGTCTCTCAGTGGTGATGCTGGCCAGATCAGTGTGGTGAGTCCTGCAGTACAGCATCGCTTCCGCCCATGTCATCTTCTCCTTGACAAGAATGAAGACAGTCTTGTAGCAGAAAAAAGTGACTAACGTATTACAGCTATAGTCTCCCCACGTGGCATAGGAAAATACACAGTTTTGATTTCCATAAATATTATTGGGTTGACCAAGTCCCCAGTTTGAGAAAGAAAATGAATTTCCATCAGACCACAAAAACTGATTAATGTTGGATTTGTTCCTGTACAGGCCGATCCACTTATATAAAGTGTTTCCTACTGCCAGCTCTGTTAGCGTGTTTTGTTCTTCTTGACTTGTGATGGTTGACAGATCTCTGTAATATTTCCTGCAGTAACTCTGAGCATCAGTCCAGTTCTTGTAGATACTTAAATAGAAATGCTCTCTTATCAGAGCTTTAGTCAGTCCACAGATGAAAATCAGGAGAATGATGGACACTTTCATCTTTACAGTGAAGTGCTGAATCAGTGCTTGTATAAGGCTTGTGTTGTGACCCTCGAAGATGATGATGTGTAATGTGTCCGCATTATTTATAAATCATTTGAAAGATATGTAAATGAATATAAAGAGATGTCTGGACCCACCCCCTGATAAACTAGATTATGCAAACTCTTGTATAAACTCATGTAAAAGCTTGCAGGACCTGCATGTAATGGAATTTTTAAAAAAAGGATCAAGTGTTCCACTGAAATTTTAATAGGGAAATTACTGAATTCAGTTTGATAACAGGATGTAATGATAACTATTTTATTTACTGCTAACTAATGATAACTATTCTATTTTTATGCTTTAAGGAAGTTGAATAATCATACAGAAATGTTGCCTGAACACAGTGTAATCAAACATTTAATAAATTCCTTAATAACTATATTCCATCATAGTCAGATATTCCTTTTCAGTTTAACAAGTGCACAAAATGCATTATATTACAATTTCATATACATAAAGAAAAACAAAAACAAGCAAATAAACAAACTACATTTTAATTTTATAACCATCAACCCCTAAATTATTTATTGCATTTTATTTGCTTATTTGTTAAATCTAGGGCTGTCAAAATTAATGCTTTAATTGTGCGATTATTATTATTATTTATTTATTTATTTTTCAGTTTAACGTTAAAAATATTGGTAACACTTTACATTAACTTTCCCTTTATGAAGAGTTTATAGAGGTGTTCATACATGACTAATAACTCATTTATGAGAAATAACTCACATTTACAAATAACTCATTGATAAGCAGTTATAAATACATAAATGCAATACCTGCCAAATAGTAAGCAAAAATAGACTATTATAGAGAGACTGAAGGGTGTTGTATTTATATTTTTTGTCATTTGACTTGTGTCACTTTTCTCATGATTTTTCTTACCAGAAGCTACTCTTTATCTTACCCATGATTTTCTGGAAAAGTTCATTATGCCTATCCACACAAACGATTAAACTCATATATTTTGTATATCAAGATGAAATTATCAAACTTATAAATCATAAAAATGCGTAGACAGCTATAGTCTATCCACATGAGACAGGAGAATACAAAGTTTTGATTTCCATAAAGATTATTGGGTTGACCAAGTCCCCAGTTTGAGAAACAAAATAATTTCCATCAGACCACAAAAATGTATTTATATTGGATTTGTTCCTGTACAGGCCGATCCACTTATATAAAGTGTTTCCTACTGCCAGCTCTGTTAGCATGATTTGTTCTTCTTGACTTGTGATGGTTGACAGATCTTTGTAATATTTCCTGCAGTAACTCTGAGCATCAGTCCAGTTCTTGTAGATACTTAAATAGAAATGCTCTCTTATCAGAGCTTTAGTCAGTCCACAGATGAAAATCAGGAGAATGATGGACACTTTCATCTTTACAGTGAAGTGCTGAATCAGTGCTTGTATAAGTTTGTGTTGTGACCTTCGAAGATGATGATGTGTAATGTGTCCGCATTATGTATAACTCATTTGAAAGATATGTAAATGAATATAAGGAGATGTCTGGACCCACCCCCTGATAAACTAGATTATGCAAACTCTTGTATAAACTCATGTAAAAGCTTGCAGGACCTGCATGTAATGGAATTTTTTAAAAAAGGATCAAGTGTTCCACTGAAATTTTAATAGGGAAATTACTGAATTCAGTTTGATAACAGGATGTAATGATAACTATTTTATTAACTGCTAACTAATGATAACTATTCTATTTTTATGCTTTAAGGAAGTTGAATAACCGTACCGAAATGTTTTTTAATAATATTTTCCTTCATATTCCATCATAATCAGATTTGGTAACACTTTATTTTGATTGGCCCTTTTGAACATTCTGTTGACACTAAGTAATGTTGCAACTACATGTCAACAAACTCTCATTAGAGTATTAGTAGACTGTCTGCTTCATATCTGCTAACTCTTTATTGTGTTGGTCTCTCAACAGACAATCTACTGACTATAAGTAACTTTGCAACTACATGTCAACTTATTCCAACCCTAACCCTACCAGTCAACTAATACTCTACTAACAATCTAATGAGAGTTGGTAGAAATGTAGGTGCAATGTTACTTATAGTCAACAGAATGTGTTAAAGGGACCATCAAAATAAAGTGAAACCGAAAATTTTCCTTCTCAGTTTAACACTTGCACAAAATGCATTATATTTCAGATACATAAACAAAAACAAACAAATGAACTACATTTTAATTTCATAACCATCAACTCATCAATTATTTATGGCATTTTATTTGCTTATTAGTTAAATCTATGGCTGTCAACATTAATGCGTTAATTTTGTGATTTAAAAAAATTATAATAATAATAATTATTATTATATTTCTGTTTAACACGTTAAAAATGTTGGTAACACTTTACATTATGGTTCCTGTCACAACTAGGTTGTAAACCACAAGTTTAATGAAGAAGATGATAGTTCAAAGAGTCTTTAATTAATCCACAGAATGGCAAACCAATAAACACAACCATACACTGACAAGATCGGACAAACACTGGGGAGAAACACACAGTTTAAATAAGACTGGGGACTAACGAATTAATTAACATAAACAGGTGAGAGGGATAACTAATCAGACACAAGGGAAAACTAGGTCAAAGGAACTCAGGCAGGAGAACAAAATCAAAAAGGAAACACAAAAGTCCATGACTGTGACAGATCCCTTTATAAAGGGTTTATAGAGGTGTTTGTGGTGTTTTGAGTTTTACCATTCCAGCAAACTTTGTAAATTTTTCCAAGAAATAAGTTGTAATTATTTTATTTTTATTTTTCATGTCTCTCTATACATAACACTCTTAATAACCTTATAAGAGTATATGGAAGCTATGTGTTTTTGTTTTAAAATAATGTATTGAGTTTTATGTTGTGTGATGTCACTTCCTCTGGTTGAATTGCCCAATCGCGTCCCGCTCTTGTCAGAACAGCTTTGGACTTGAGCAAGACAGGTACTTTGCAAATGTGCTCCGTGACATGGTGTTAAAATATATCAGATTGAGTTAAAATTTTGATTGATATCAGTGGATGACATGTTTTGATGCTGGATTGAGTCAAATAGTGTGTTCGTTTAGCGTTATTTTTCAGTATTTTTAGAGTTTTGTGTTAATGAGCTGTTAATGCGTTGGTTCATGTTACCGCCAGCGGCATTTTTAATGGCGGGGTATTTTTCTGGTAACTTTGGTTCTTAAATAAAACTAAAAAAAAGGTTGATTATGTTTTTAAAACATCATGCAGTTAAATTTGTCAAAAGTATATTGTCATTTTATGTCTTAAATTGTATTTTTGTAGCCATGTACTATCTTTGAGTCATTTATCAGCTGCAGTTACAGTGCTAATGGGGACAGGGGTTCACTTTTCTTTCTTCTCGCAACTCTCACAGACCAAAGAACTGAGAGTGTGTGTTTGTGTGGCGTTGATCCCTGTCCTGTCTTTAATAAACTGCAGGTATGTAATTGCAACAAAATAATTACCACGATCATATTTCATTTTAATGTTAGATTGAAATATTTTTCTGTATTTTCAAAGTATGAAATGATATGTGTGTAGAAAGATAATATATTGAACATTGTTATATTGAGGATCCATTTACTAGGTATGATGACAATTTTCAAACACCCCTAAGCTCAAAATGGATCACATGACTAGACAGAGCTAAAAATTCCCTTTATGACAACACCTGGATTGTGAAAATCAGTTGAGGATTGTGAAAGTTATGATATTTAAAATAACGGGGAATACCGTATTGACCCGAATATAAGACGATGTTTTTTTTCTTGGAAATACATATGAAAAAACGCGGTCGTCTTATATTCGGGGTCTAGACTTTGACATGTCAGTAATACACCCACAACAATAGGTGGCGCTAAAAACACATAAAACGAGTGTGCCATGAAATATGTAATGTATGTGTGTTGTAAAGATCGCAAGTGAAAAAAGAAAAGCTTACAGCGGCACGAGTCCTGACTGTCATGTTAGCCTGATGGGAACAAACTTCCTCTGTAAGTGATTTTAAAACATAAGACAGTACCCAGATTTGAAGACTACAATAAGATTTCACTTCTACTGTTAATACAAATTTTGGTAGGTTACTACCAATGAGATGGATAGCCTAAATGTTATATAGCCTAATTCAGATGGGCTACCTGTTATTTCAATGGTATATCAAAAAGTGTATATTTTTCAATGTCATTGTTGGTACATTTCACCAATATTTACCATACTTTCAAAACAAAAATTAAAATAGGAAAAATATGCAATTTGAAAATAATTTAAGAAAAAATGTTTTACAGAGAGAGGGGAAAAAAACAAGATTTGGTTTTCAAAAAGCCTTTTTCCAAAAGGTACATCTGGAAAAAGGGGGGTCGTCTTATAATCAGGGTCGTCTTATATTCGGGACAATACGGTATATTAAAATGTTATACATTAATTACAATAGAAGTCATGTGACCGAAAATGCTTATTATTCACACATTTTTGCTTGTAACTTCCTCATTTTATCAGATATTTGCATGAAATTTGAATAGAAGGTAGCGTTTTGTTAGTTCTCTCAAATGAAATCATGAAAATGTACTGTTTTAGCTGGAATGGGCATCAGACCCATGGTACCGCACTGAAAACAATTATAATTAATAAGCGTTCATTCATATTCATAAACATTTATTTTCAGAATACAAGAGAAAACAACAATATGCATCACTATTAATTGTTAATTCATATTCATACAAGTACACAACAAATATTCATTGTCATTCACAAAATGGCGCCGCAGATGGCAGCCATGGTTTGTCGGTGCTTGGTACTTGTTCTTTTTTTGTTTGTTTGTCCTGTCTTAAGCAACTTTTTCCCGATCAGCTTTACTAGAAACGAACTCCTGGACATCAGAAACGGCACACCAAATAACTTTCTGCCTACATTTGAGCATTCAGACCTTTTACTGGACATTTTAATCGGAGGAGCTGCGTTCATATACAAGCGCTCCAGGCGAGGGAAGCGCGCGGCGCTCGTGAAACTCCGACAGCGGGGTTTAGGACTCCGCTGCCGAGCATTCATCTGGCGAATCTCCGCTCCTGGCAAATAAATCAGACGAACTACAACTCCTCACCCGCACAAACAAGGACTTTTTAAACTCCGCTGCGCTTTGCTTCACGGAAACCTGGCTGAACGGAGCCATCCCGGACAGCGCGCTTCATCTAACGGGCTTCCAGCTGTTCAGAGCAGACCGCGTCACCGAGTCCTCGGGGAAAACGAGAGGCGGTGGATTATGTTTTTATATCAACGAAGGCTGGTGTACAGGCGTGACAGTTTTAAAGAAGATGTGCTGCCCAAATTTGGAAGCTCTCTTTATTAACTGCAAGCCTTTTTATTCACCGCGGGAGTTTTCCTCGTTTATTCTGTGAGCGCTGCGCTAGAACTGCTGGCCGATCAAATCACACACACAGAGCAGCGTTATCCGGACTCTTTCATCATCATTCTCGGTGATTTTAATAAAGCTAATCTCACCCGTGAACTGCCTAAATATAGACAGCACATCACATGCCCCACCAGAGACAGAAATATACTGGACCACTGCTACACTGTCTTAAAGGATGCATATCACTCTGTTCCCGTGCAGCGCTGGGACTCTCTGATCACTGTTTGGTTCATCTCCTACCAGCCTACAGGCAGAAACTCAAATCTGCTAAGCCTGTAGTAAAACTGTAAAGAGATGGACTTCTGAAGCAGAGCAGGTTTTACAGGCCTGCTTGAACTTACTGATTGGAGTGTTTTTGAGGCTGCAGCTACTGATCTGGACGAGCTTACTGACACCGTGACGTCCTACATCAGTTTCTGTGAGGACATGTGTGTACCCACCAGGACTTATTTAACATTTAACAATGACAAACCTTGGTTCAGTGCAAAACTCAAACAGCTTCGCCAGGCCAAAGAGGACGCCTACAGGAGTGGGGACAAAGCCTTGTACAAACAGGCCAAATACACACTGAATAGGGAGATAAGAGTGGCAAAATTAAACTACTCTGGAAAGCTAAAAAAACAGCTTTCAAGCAATGACTCTACATCAGTGTGGAAAGGCCTGAAAGCCATCACCAGCTACAAGACCCCATCCCCCAGCACTGAGGCCAATCAACAACTGGCTGAAGACCTGAACGAGTTCTACTGCAGGTTTGAAAAGACTGGTCTGACACCCCACACCCGCTCCGACCGTCTCACAGCACAGCCATTCACACCCTCATCCTCCCTCCCTCCTACTGTTTCTCAGCCTGTACTCAAGATCTGTGAAGATGATGTATGCAAAGTCTTCAGAAAGCAGAAGATAAGGAAAGCCAAAGGCCCAGACGGTGTCTCTCCAGCCTGCCTCAAAGCCTGTGCTGTCCAGCTATCATCCATCTTCACATTGATCTTCAACAGATCACTAGAGCTGTGTGAAGTCCCTCCTGCTTCAAATGTTCCACCATCATCCCTGTACCCAAGAAACCAAAAATCACAGGACTTAATGACTACAGACCTGTTGCCTTAACGTCTGTGGTCATGAAGTCATTTGAGAGACTGGTGTTGGCCCACCTGAAGGACATTACTGGACCCTTGCTGGACCCCCTACAGTTTGCTTACCGAGCAAACAGATCTGTGGATGATGCAGTTAATATGGGACTGCACTACATCCTGCAACATCTGGACAAACCAGGGACTTATGCAAGGATCTTGTTTGTGGACTTCAGCTCCGCTTTCAACACCATCATCCCAGACACCCTTCAGAACAAACTGACTCAGCTCTCTGTACCCACCTCCATCTGTCAGTGGATTACCAGCTTCCTGACAGACAGGCAGCAGCTAGTGAGGCTGGGAAAACACACATCCAGCACCCGCACCATCAGCACTGGAGCTCCTCAGGGCTGCGTTCTCTCCCCACTGCTCTTCTCCCTCTACACAAATGACTGCACCTCTAAAGACCCCTCTGTCAAGCTCCTGAAGTTTGCAGACGACACCACAGTCATCGGCCTCATCCACGACGGCGACGAGTCTGCTTACAGACAAGAGGTTGAGCAGCTGGCTGTCTGGTGCAGTCACAACAACCTGGAGCTGAACACGCTCAAAACTGTGGAGATGATAGTGGACTTCAGGAGAAACCCCCCTCCTCTCCCCCCACTCACCATCATGAACAGCACTGTGGCTGCAGTGGAGTCATTCAGGTTCCTGGGCACCACCATCTCTCAGGACCTGAAGTGGGACAATCACATTGACTCCATCGTGAAAAAGGCCCAGCAGAGGTTGTACTTCCTTCGTCAGCTGAAAAAGTTCAACCTGCCACAGGAGCTGCTGAAACAGTTTTATTCAGCTGTTATTGAGTCGGTTCTGTGCTCCTCCATAACTGTCTGGTTTGGGTCAGCCAGCAAATCAGATTTAAGAAGACTTCAGCGGACTGTTAGGACAGCAGAAAAGATCATTGGTGTGCACCTGCCCAGCCTTCAGAAACGGGCAGGTAACATCATCAAAGACCCCTCTCACCCGGACACAACTTGTTTGCACTTCTCCCTTCAGGCAGACGCTACAGATCTCTGTGCACTAGAACATCTAGGCATAAAAACAGTTTTTTCCCCCATGCCATCTCCAGCTTAAATAGCTAACACGTGGATCATTACCTGTGTTCTGTAATTCATTCTGTAATTAATTCTCCATCTTTAATTATTGCCTCCCTCTCAAGTATTATGTAAATACACATACATATGTTTATCTATACAGCTGTATAGAGAGTAAGTAATGCACAAATCTGTACATAAATCTACTGTTCCAGATTCATACTTATTATTATTATTATTATTATTATTAGGATTATTATCCATTGTTAAGTCTTACTATTTAAATGTTTTTTTCTGTTCTCATGTCACATGTGTATTTATGTATGTATGTATGTATGTATCAGGAGCACCTTAAAACCACAACAAATTCCTCGTGTGTTTGCGCACACCTGGCGAATAAAGCTAATTCTGATTCTGATTCTGAAAAGTACAACTAACAGACATTCAGTTGTTTTTTTTTTTGTGCCATTTAAGTTATGTTGTGCAATTTGGACAATGAGTGACCACCCAACCTTAAACCATTTACGCTAAAAATGCAAATATACATTCATATTTATAGTCATCCATTTAAATGATTTTTTTAAACTTTTTTTTTTCATGCTAACAATGAATGATCGGTACGACAAATATACATGCAATCTGTGTAATTATGCTGACTGAGTTGATAACTGGTTATTGACAGGCTATTGTACAACCAAGTCATCCAAGATGACGTCTGCTGCCATCGCATAGACGGACACATCAGTGTCATGGGCATCAAATTCATACACCTCCCCGCTCATGGCCCAATAGCCAACAGTGTATTTCTTTTTTTTAGCATGGAAAGTTTCAATTTTCCCATTGAAAATGACCCTGTTGCCACCCAAATCCCACGCATGACATACAAATGCCCCCACCCCTCTGCCACCCAACAACTCTTTGATCAAGTTCATCTTTTCTTCTGAGAGTTCTGGAAATGCTTCCTTGATCTTGTCTGCACCTAATTCTTCAATCTTTTTCTCCAACACTTTCCGTTCTTGTTTGCTTCTCTTTCTTTCTTTTGCGGCTTGACGTTTGTGCAATTCCTCCTGCAGCTCTCCTTGCTTCTTCCTCCTCTTTCTTCTTTGTATTACACCCAGCCTCACTGCCTTCCTGATGACCAGCTCTTGTTTTTCCTTGTCTAAACTGTCCCAAGTAGTCCACAGTGTTGCTTTTCCGTGCTCGCATTTTACAGGACAAGTAGCAGATGGTGGCATTTGGAGCTTTCTTCTTCAACGCACTAAACATCCCCATCAGCTCTTCAGCATCCATGATCTCGCTGAGGTTGTCTCTTGTTTTAGTTTCTCCGTCACTGTCCATGTATCAGCAAAGTATTGTTGATACTGCCGTTCAAGGACTAAAATGACCGCTCTCAGACTGCTTTCCATCATTTGAGTGAACATGACTGTGTCTTTTGGTGGTTGTTGCAATTTCTCAAGGATTTTGTCTGAAGCATTCAGCTGATTTCCAAAGAGGTCTGTTGTGCGAGTGAGGAATTCAGCAGGTGAGTGTAGTTGATCTTTCAGTTTCTTTCACGGTCTCTTTGATGATTTCAATCCCTTTAATGTAATCAGTTTGGTCATCTGCACCAGTGTAGAATTTGGTCATCCAGGGTCCAGTCAGTAACTTCCCAAGCAAACCCAGAACTTGCATTTCAACCTGTCCAGCTGTAGAGTTGAAGTCTTCCAGTATGCTAGCACGCAGGCTTCCACAGGATGTTCCTCCACTGAGATATGACTTTAGTGCAGCATGATGACTTGAGAATATCCCACATATATGGAAAAGAATGTGCAGTCGATTACCTCTGTAGCGTGGAATGAGGCCGAGAGGGAGATTTTTGTCATTCAGAAAGGTCTTAAAGCCACGAGGGTCACCCTTGCCATCCATATACCTCATCTTATTCATCTGAACCACAATGTTGGCCCCAATGCACACTTTCCCCTTGATTTTCCCAGTAATCCCCATGGATTTCTCGATCTCCTTCAGAGCACTCTTTGTTTTTGAAGCGATTGTTTCCAGAGGATGAAGGTTGCAATTCAGCTCATTCAAAGCCTTGTTCCAAGATGCACAGACTAAACGAATGGCCGCATGATTGGCAGCACAGCGGTCAGTGAGCGTGTTTGATATATTCCCTATCATTTTTTGAAGAATGATTTCATAGTCTGCCTCAAAAAAATGACAGTAGACATTTGCAAGGTTACTGATGGAGTCACAAATATGGATCTGGTAATCCTCAGCAGTGCCTCCTGGAAGTTCATCTACAGCTACAACATAACAGTTCTCTTTGGTGGTGAAATGTATGCTGTTTAAGTGGATTCCCCTTCTCTGTGGTTGCATCAAAACCCAGGGTACAGTGTGAGTTCACTAAAAGTGCTTTGGCAGCCTGGAGGTCACTTGTTGCCCCCAGTTCTCTGGTCATGGCTTCCACAGTAGCCCTTTTTGGCACATCACTTAAAGTAATTTTGAAGCGCAGCCCAAACTTTTTAATCAAATTGTGGATGTTGGCAGTGGGCACCTGATTGGATATCGCATCAAACACCATCAATCGCATTTCATTTGAGTATGACTTCGCATCTGTTTTTGTAAGCTTTTTTTCACTTTCCAAATCCTGGATTTTTTTTCTCCCAAAAGAAGATTTTCGACCTGAAGATCATGAATCTCACTGTCCATTGAATTAATTCTTTCTTCTAATTCGCAGCATCTTTGTTCCACATCATCAACAGCATTTGATTTGTCCTCTCGCCTCATGTGTGTAAGGGATTTCTTCAGGCGCATATGACTTCTTGCTTTCACTTTGTATTGCTTTTTTAATTTAGCGATGGTTTCAGCCTCATATGATTTCAACAGATTTTTCAAGTCGGATATTTGCTTTTCTTTTCTTTTCAGTTTCTGATTAAGTATCCTTATTGTTCCCTTATTTTTCTGCCGTGCTCTGAGTGCCTTAATTGCCAGGTACTTGCTTCTCTGCATCTGCAGATGTTTCTGCCTCATGTTTTTTAGAGACTCCTTATATCTGGTACAAGAAGGACAATTGGTCCTAGCAACCTGTCTTGTCTTCAAAGGACTACGTTTGAACTTGTTCAGCAGAAGGAGACTTTGCTGGAAACTGTGGTGGTAGTGGAGATTCCACAAAATTTTCGCTACATACTTCTTCAAACTGACTAAATTCTCGCTCATTAGTTAGCTTTCTGTATTTTGTTAAAGTTTTTCAACAAGCAGCTTCACTTTAGTTTTGCCTGATCTTCAGTCATTTCTGGTATGTATCTAATAATTTCTCTTGCAGTTGCAATTCTGCTGGATTCTCCAGCTGTGATGTAAAGATAGAGAATATGTCCAATTTGTATAAAATGAGGAGATGGTACATCACAGTACTTGTCCAGGAGGTGCTGTCTGGCTAGACCTGGCTGTGTGTTGGGCCCCTTTCTCCTTCTTTTCATAATTAGCTGTAAAGACATAACATCAAATATTAGGCTAACAAGCCCCTCAACTGTACATACATTGATTAACACTGGATTTCTCTAACATAAGCAGCACCAGAAGCCTAATAAACTTGGAGAATCATCTTACATGTTTGTAAGTATACATAATCTACATGATTCAAAGAAATTGGACATAAAATGTTCAAATCAACATAGCTTATGTGTTGCAGGATACTTTGGATAAAAGAGTAAACTAAATTAACAGACAACAAGCAAGCATAACTTTTTGGTCACATTCATAGATCCAATGCCACTTTTAAATTATGTGAACAGATTTGCTGTATTCAGCTAGAGGTTACATGAAAAAGGGCATAAAAGATCTAAATAATACTATGCTTGCTCACTTTGTCATATCCGCTTTGCAATTGCCGACCGGTTGAAAGCCATGCAAATCTTCCGAAAGTCGCGGTGACCTGAAAACACCTCAGGGCTGAAATCCTGAAGTGTCCAACGCTGCAGGGGTTTGCACCAGTGTTGCCAACTAATTTTCAGAGAAAGTTGCTAAGGGAAGGTCAATTTGTTGCTAGAAGTTGCTAAATGATGTTACACGATGACCTCATTGCGTAATCACGGCGCAAAATTGTCACAACATCAAATCTCAACAAAAATATATATTTTATACGTTCATTTAGATTTGTTTGTAAAATAATATGCATAATATAATATTAAAATATAAATAACTGTATTTTAAAAAAACATTGAATTATTGAACACTTACACATTTTTGAATGATTACAATTTAAGGTTTTTTTTCAATAGCTAGTAAACTAGTAATATAACACATTCTCAACAATTATGCTTTAAGCAGTGTATTAGTAGTTAGTGTGCTACACTCCAAGAAAAGGCTGTAAAAATAGGGCACAATCTACTATGTTAATATGAAAGAATTTTACGTATTGGTTTTTTACCTGCATTTTAAATTACGCATTGTGTTTTCGGGTTACAGGGTTACAATGGATAATGGATAACGTCCTGGAAAATTACTAGTAGCTTATATTTTCCATTTTTCTTACAGCATACTAACTGATCAACAATCGCAAGTACAAGCTATAACAAAGTGTAGCCTATCATAAATGAACAATTATTCAGTTATTATTATTATTATTATTATATTGAAGAAATGTAAATAGCGGCTAATTCAATTCACGTGATGTGTGTACTGCTAGGCATCTTTGGTTTTCTTTTTGTGCAATTTGGATGGAAAATGTGTCTCTCTGTTGTCTGAGTCACTTATCAAAAGTTGCTAAAAGTTGCCAAATAATTTTTAAAAAATTGCTAAATTTGTTGCTAGGTGCTTTTAGAAGAAAATGTTGCTAGGGTAGTCTGAAAAGTTGCTAAATTTAGCAACAAAAGTGCTAAGTTAGCAACACTGGTTTGCACTCGACTGAGTTACCATTGTATTCAGGAAAACCATACTCCCACCAGGCGGCCAGGAGTAGATATTGCATGACACACACATTAACATCAGTGTTGCCAATTTGGGGATTTTGTCACCAAATTTAGCTACTTTCTCATTGTTGCTGCGACTTTTATTGATGTTTTGCGACAAGGAGCTATTTTAGCTATATTTAAATAAAAATAGCGATTTTTTTTTTTTTTTTTTTTTTTTTTTTTGAGATTTTTCATTTTTTTTCTTGGCCACACCCTGCCGTAGTCCCGTGACCTCTCACGTTTGCTCTCAATCACACCAATGAGTGTGCGCACGCCTGCCATGACGCTCACCACTATTTCATTATAAGCGTCAAGATGGCAGAGAAAAAATATGAGCAGCACTTTAGAAATTGCTGGTTGCAAGAACCTGCATTTAAAGACTGGCTTCAGCCTATTATTGGAAATTCATCAAAAGCTTTTTGCAAATACTGCAAAGTCATACAAAATGCTAAGAAGTCAGATCTCATTAAACATTCACTGACCTCCAAACACATGGCGTGTGCAAAGCCTTTTTCTGATCAAAGGCAGGTGCGTATGGGCTCATTTGCATTACCTAGAAATCTCTCTGTTGCGGAAACGGAATGTTCTTTAGCACTTTACGTTGCTGAACATGGATCAATCAGCAGTGTTGACCACTTATCAGATTTATGCAAAGCTTGTTTTAAAGATGCTGCCACCATCAAATTACACAGGACCAAATGCACTGCCATAATAAAAAATGTGATTGCCCCCCACTTTGTCAGTGAACTTGTCGCAGACATTGGCGACGGATCCTTCAGTCTTTTAATAGACGAATCAAATGACATTTCTGTATCAAAAATTCTGGGCATTGTGATCCGCTACTTCAGTCTGTCTCAAAACTGCGTTATCAGCCGTTACTTGGCAGCAGTGGAGCTAGAAAACTTCACAGCAGATGGAATCGTTAACTCGTTGAAGTCTTGCCTGTCTTCTCTGGGCCTAGATATAAAGATGATGTCAGGACTAGGAACTGATAATGCATCAGTAATGACCGGAATAAATAATGGCGTGTATGCAAAACTGAAGCAAGAAATTCCTCAACTGGTGTTGGTGCGTTGCGTTTGTCATAGTTTAGTTCTAGCTGTTTCTCGCGCTTACGAGAAGACATTGCCGAAGTTTCTGGATTTCTTAGTCAGAGAGACATAATTGGTTTGCTCACAGTGCTTCAAGGCAAATTACATACAAAGCTGTGTATGCTGCAATTAATGACGGTGAAGAGCCACTCAAAATTGTAAAGGCGTGTGCAACAAGATGGATATCCGTGGAACCTGCTGTGCGGAGAATACTAGAACAGTGGCTGGAATTAAAAACTCTCTTTGGAGTAGTACGGGAAACGGAACGCTGTTTTATGGCAGAGGAGCTCTACCGTCTCTACTGTGACCCCCAGAGCAGGCCATTTATGCTATACGTCAGGAATACGCTATCAGAAGTACAAGCAGTGAACAAAACTTTTCAGGCTAAAACAGCTGACCCGACTCTGCTGAACGATGGACTTGAACGTCTTGTTAGTTCACTTGGCCCGAAGTGTGACATCTCCCGACACAAATGTGGACTTTTTAACAGAGGACATTACACCATACCTGGATTTTCAACCACGACTTGGATACGAGGTAGAAAGAGCCATGAGAGAAGAGACGGTGCCAGAAGCAGCGGAAACTGCAATCAGAGATTGAGAAAATTTACCGTTCTCCTTCTTGAAGAAATAAAACACCGCTTACCAGAGAATTTTGCGATATTAAAGAAAGTCAACACACTATCAGCTCGTCATGCTCTGACTCCCTCAAAACCTTCAATTGTTGAGCTGGCTGAGGCATTTGTGACCTCTGCAGAAGAAATTGGGAAAATTGAGAGACAATGGCAAAACCTTCCCTATGTACACTGGCAAAATGTGGACAATACAGAGAAACTGTGGACTGAAGTGCACTTGTACAGAGACGCAGCAGGTGACAATCCGTTTAAAGAGCTGTGTAACCTAGCTCTGACAGTGCTGGCACTCCCACACAGTAATGCAGACGTGGAGAGAGTCTTCAGTCAGTTAAACATTGTTAAAAACAAACTCCGGAATCGTCTGTCTCTCGGAACTGTGAACTCCATCCTTCACATAAGATATGGACTTTTGGTTTGCGGCAAATCTTGTTGGGATTACAGACTTCCACGTGATGTAATTCAGAAGGTTGGGACAATGACATCATATGAGAAGGAGAAGGATGATCCCAATGAAGATGTTCTTTGCCTGTTTTAAGATGAGGTTAGCACACATTTACTTTATACTATATATAGATATGCTATTTATTTATTTTTTTAATATACACAAATCAAAGAATTTTAAGAAAAAGAATCATGGTTTCCACACACAAAAGGGAAATATAAATAAAAAAAAAAAAATATATATATATATATATATATACAGTATATAAGCAGCACAACTATTTTCAACAGGTTAACATTTCTATCTCCCTGTTTCTCTTTCTTTCGGCTCTGTGCGTTTTCTCAGTGGGATGGTTGTGAAGGTTCAGGATAAGTTTCGTCACCCAGACTGTTTCGTGTGTGCAGACTGTGAGGAAAACCAAAGGCAGAAATGATACTACTTCATAGATGATGAGCAGTACTGTGAAATGTGTGCTCGCATGCTGTATTTTGCACTTACTTTGTAGTAACAGAGTGTTGACTGAAATAAGTTTGTATGAATAAAGTTTTTGTTTTTGGAGAATCATCTCTTTATCTGTTGTATTTGAGCAGGACAGGGATACACTTTGGTGACACATGAAACAAAACCTCAACATTACGTGTCTTTTGTGTCTATCATTTCCATCATGTTCTATGTGCTTGCAGATCACAAGCATTTCCTAATTTCACTTCAATTTTTTATTACACTTAATATTTTATGTTGTTATATTGTCATCATTTGTAAAGTGTATATACACCATATATTTATATATATATATACTTTCCCTTACCAAATTTACCTGTATTTACTTTTCATATTTGGCGACTTTTTGTGAAAAATTGAGACTTTTGAGGGTGGTTCTAGAGATTTTCTGAGGGAGGGGTTTGGCAACACTGATTAACAGTACCACGCAGTTTGGAACACATTGTTGAGACAGAATGTTTGCCGCGAGTGGTTGCTATGTCATCATACCTACATTTACCTTATTGAATTTGTCTAAGGTTGTGTTATATATTATGTCTGATGCATGTTGAAAGAAAACAAGTGAAACAAGACGCTGTATGTAGAAAGTGTTTATTGTTAAATATGGTCAGAGCAGCTTTGGATTTGAGCGAGACAGACCAAAGAACTGAGAGTGTGTGTTTGTGTGGCATTGATCCCTGTCCTGTCTTTAATAAACTGCAGACGTGGTCCACCGAAGCCAGTGGTGTCGTGGAGTTCTTTGTAGCGAGAGGCGAAGTCCACTACAGTGTTCATACATGACTAACAACTCATTTACAAATGCATTATAAATCACTGATAAGCAGTTATAAATGCATGAATAAAAAGGTGATTTTAATTAAATACCTTCCAAACAGTGAGCAATTTTTAACTCACAAGTTATAAATACTTAATATATTCATACATTTTTTTTCCCACTCAAAACCAGATTAATAATTTATTTCATGATGCAGCAAAAATAGACTATTGTAGAGAGACATAAGGGTGTTGTATTTATGTTTTTCTCATTTACATCTCATGACTTGTCACTTTTCTTATGATTTTTCTTACTACAAGCTACTACTGTATCTTACCCATTATTTTCCACAAAAGTTCATGATGCCTTTCCACAGCAATGATTAAACTGATAGATTTTGTTTATCAAGATGAAATGATCAAACTCATAAATCATAAAAACACAACCATGACTTCATGAGATGTTAATCATGATAATTGCAATTCCAATATTAGATACTTGTGAACCTTAATGTAAAGTGAACACATGTGAACTGTTTGTTAATGAGGTACAAACATTGATAACCTCTAAAAGTGAACCTTAATGTAAAGTGAATGCCTGTGAACTATTTATTAATGAGTTATATACATTAATAATGTCTAAAGGCAAACCTCATGTAAAGTGAACACGTGAACCATTTATTAATGAGTTATATACGTTAATAATGTCTAAAAGTGAATGTTGATGTAAAGTGAACACCTGTAAACCATTTATTAATGAGCTATAAAAGTTAAACTGTGAAAGTGAACCTTAATGTAAAGTGAACACCTGTGGACCATTTATTAATGAGTTACAAACATTAGTAACCTGTGAAAGTGTGCCTTAATGAAAAATGAACACCTGTGAGAGTTTTTCTCTGATGAAATGTATTTTACTGTTGATTCACTATATCAGTAAACACAACTACTTGAAACAAAATTACTGAGCATAACTGCACATGAAGAGTGGCTAAAATAAGTAAACTCACATTAAACAATTCAGAAAAACAATCAAGAACCAAATTATAAGTAAGCATCATATCTATACAACAAATGTACACAAAAAAAAAAATGATTAATTGAATTTACTTAAAAAATTTTAAGGTAAGTGGTTGCAATCAATTTATTTTAGCTACATTTAAATAAACAAATTTAGTTGACTATACCTTCAACAAAATATATATAAATGTAGCTAAAATAAATTGATTACAACCGCTTACCTTAATTTTTTTAGTTAATTCAATTAATAATTTTTTTTCAGTGCATTTGATAAATGCAATCAATAAAGGCACCTAAATACTTGTATTTTATCAAATTTAACCATTTAAAAAAACAACCTGGTCTCATAAAAATATGTACCTCTGCGCACTTTTTGTGCGACACCGTTTTATGTACCTTGCTGCACGTTTCGCCGCAGTTTCAAATAGAAATGTCCACTGAGTGGTGCTAAAACACAGGTTCAATACGTGAACCTGGGCACGTTTTTATTATGTAGATATTCAGGGCCGCTGCTGGCCAAATGGGTGCCCTAAGCAGAATTGTATTGTTGTGCCCCTTCCGTCAAATATTATGGAAGTAATAATAGTAGTAATAATAACAATAAACACATATAGGGGTTAAAATAGAACTTTAATAAAATATAAAAGTTAATAAATAAATAAATAAATAGTAATTAAATTATATTATTTACAAATTACAAATACAACTGTAGCTTTAAACAGTTACCTATGGCTGGCTATGGTTTTATTAATACAGTTGTTTGATTGATTTTATAGTCTCAAGCATTCAGAAATCACGCAAAAGAAAATTAAGCAGTTTTACTATGATAAAACCATGGTTCATTATTGTGATGTCAACATGTTTTTGTTGAAGAAATTATAGAGGCTGTAGCATTTCTATCGCAAAAAGGTGGCCAAAAATGAAAGATTAAGTGGATATTACCCTAAATGTTTGGTCATTATTAAACAAGGATTTGATCGTCCTGTAAGTGTAACAGCAGCAATTAGCAGGCCTTTGGCGCCCTTTACAGGCATTTGTAATGTAATGTACATGAATGGTTTATTTTGTATTACATTATGTATTTTAACAGTGTTATTCAATGAAACCATATAATTATTAATTAACCAATTGCCTCATTGTTTTTATATAATGCATTTTTAAGTAATTTTAAAGGCTGTTGTTGGCTTAGGTTTGTTTTTATAACCACAAAAATTTTTTTTATCCTAATTGTAAACTATTATTTGAAGTAACAAAACCATGGTTAATTTGTGGTTACCATGGCTACAAGAACCATGATTTTTGGTTTTATTCGTAGTAAAACCATGGCTATTTTTTGTAAGGGAACATGGAAACTCAAGAGAGAATATTAGATGCGTTGTTTGTGGTTAAATTATTGCCGCAATTAAAACATGTCATTAATGTCAACAGCCAAAAAAAGTTTCACAAGATTAGGAAAGTACCTGAAAGTAATGCATGGGCTTCATCTTTTGTTATTTTTCTTTTCTTGACGCTGAATTGCTGATTTCTTTTCCCGGGTATAGTTGTCCATCAGTTATGATCATTTGCAGTCAGCTGCAAACGTGAGAGCGTCGCAAGCGCGGAAGCTGGAATGGCGTGTCACGTGTGCTTAGCCTGCTGCCTACTGTGTTCACCATAAAATGCATTTTTTTTATAATGATATACATAAATAAAAATCTAAACATGAACATATATACATATGTATATGTTAATTTTAATATGAATATAGAACGAAAGTGTTTTTTTTTTTTTTGAGTACCTGCATGATGCCCCCCTGGGAGTTGGTGCCCTACGCAAACTGCGTACTCTGCGTATAGGGAGCGGCGGTACTGTAGATATTGGTACGTATTGCTGTTTTTTTATTACGTTGCTTCAGATATGTATTGCGGCGGTTCAGAATTCAAATATCCAGGGACTGTCGCTAAAGGTTAATGCTCTATCGTGTTGAAAATACGCCCTACACCAAATCCAGCCCTAAACCTACCCGATAGTGTTAACAAATGCAAAACTGATATAAAAACATATCAGCTGATGCAACTGTGCCATTTGAACTTCCTTTTACGCAGATTTTAACTGCTTTGTCAAACCGTAGTTACACGGGATTCGAACCGGTGCTTCTCGTCTCCTAAGTCCGTCTCCGTACTCTGTGAGCTACCAAACAAACTTATCATCTATGAAAACCCATAGATATGAAGCTGGATGTGTGCGAGGCTAATGTTCAAAAGCATCAGTTTTCAAATCTCCCAGCATATTAATATTGTTTTGAAGTCATAGCATGATATTCTTCAAGTAATTGTGCGAAAATTACGCTTTATTAATCGCAACTCTGTAAATTTGTGTCAAAGTGTTCATTTATTTTGGAAACTGCAGTGATATGTACTTATTGGTACGTATTTCATGTCACGCTAAAAAGTGCACCCAGGTACGTAAATGCCACGAGACCAGGTAGTAAAAAAAATCAATGACCAAAAGCACGGTTACAGAACATTATCATATTAATAAGCAATCAGTAATTATTTTTGATATCATGATTAAGCCCACTGTAACTTGAGTATTTGACCATCCACACTTGCAGTACATAACATAAATCCAACACCCTTCAATCTCTCTATAATAGTCTATTTTTGCTGCATCATGAAATAAATCAGAAAACTGGTTTTGAGTGGAAAACAAAGTATGAATAAATATATTTATTAAGAATTAGTCATTTATTAACACCATTATACAGCATCCATTTTTACCTGGAATCCTTTGGCTAGCATTACAGTAGTAGACTATATGAACTTGCTAACAAGCATAAGATGCAAAAGAAAGCTTATTGCGCTACTGGCATGCTGTGAACACACACTGAAAAAAATAAATTTACAAGTTAAATTTACTTAATTTTTATTTTGCAAGTTTTTGCACGCATATTTTTTAAGTAAAATTTAAATGCGGAATTAAGTAAAATCTACTTAACAAAGTTATCTAAAATTAGTAAATGAATAAGTAAATTTAACGTGGCCAGGTAGAGTTTGATGAGTAATTTCTAAACTATTTGAAGTTTACCCTACAATACTCAAGTACATTTCACTCAGTCACGGTTTGTAAACTTTACTCAAACAACATAGCACTGAAAAAAATGCCAATAACGCATGTGGTTAAGTTACAAGCACGTATGTAAGCAAGTAGACTGCTCGTTATTCATTTTAAGGTAATATGTGGACTCAATATAGTTATTAACTGAATGAACACAGAGACCTGAATACTTCGCACATGATACACAATGACGGTGACAATCAGTGAATAGTGTATGAATGAGTATGAATGGGTCAATTTGAGTAAAAAATGAACTCCAGATGTGACAAAACAGCAAGTTACTTAACCTAACAACAAAAGCAACCACAAAAGTGTAAAAAAAAAAAAATTACCTTATTAATTATTCATGCCCAAGTGCATGATGAGAACAACGGGATCATGACGTTGATATTTACTTAAACAATATTTGTAAAAATAACAAACAATTCCACGTAAAATATACTTATAAGTTCAAACTTTAAATTCTACAAGCTTAAATTGAGTACTAATATTGAATTTTCTCTTTGATTTAAATTCTTGCCTGAACTAAATTATTTAATGTAGAAATTACATTTGTTTTTCTGTAGTATTACTTCACCACAAAATCATTTTTATCAGTGCAGGCATCCGACACATGCACACGGAAAGCCGCTTCAGACAGCATGCCAGTAGCGAAATTAGGTATTTTTCGCAAATAAAAACACACAAAATTGTCAAAATGCGCAACTTTTGTTTACTAAATAAAATTAAACTATTATTTGTATATTCAATTTTAAGTTTATGCAAATACAATTTATGATTTATGTGAAGACTATTTCAGACTAAGTACTAGACTAAGTTCTAGACTAGACTAAGTTCACTGAAATTAAAAGTTATATTATTAAAAAAAAAAAATTTTTCAATTACACTGTTATTTTGAATTACTATAATTAATGGCTGAAATTGAGGGGAAAATGAATTTAATATAGACTTCGGTAGCAGAATTGTTTTGTAATATAATTTGATTAGCTCTTCATTTAAGCTTTTATTTTGAATTTTAGCTTTAGGAAATCGAATCAGAGATTCGCTGGATCTGATTAATTGGTATTAATCAAAACATATCATTTACAGTGGGTACGGAAAGTATTCAGACCCCCTTCAATTTTTCACTCTTTGTTATATTGCAGCCATTTGCTAAAATCATTTAAGTTAATTTTTTTCCCTCATTAATGTACACACAGCACCCCATATTGACAGAAAAACACAGAATTGTTGACATTTTTGCAGATTTATTAAAAAAGATTAAATACTGAAATATCACATGGTCCTAAGTATTCAGACCCTTTGCTGTGACACTCATATATTTAACTCAGGTGCTGTCCATTTCTTCTGATCATCCTTGAGATGGTTCTACACCTTCATTTGAGTCCAGCTGTGTTTGATTATACTGATTGGACTTGATTAGGAAAGCCACACACCTGTCTATATAAGACCTTACAGCTCACAATGCATGTCAGAGCAAATGAGAATCATGAGGTTAAAGGAACTGCCTGAAGAGCTCAGAGATAGAATTGTGGCAAGGCACAGATCTGGCCAAGGTTACAAAAAATTTCTGCTGCACTTAAGGTTCCTAAGAGCACAGTGGCCTCCATAATCCTTAAATGGAAGACGTTTGGGACGACCAGAACCCTTCCTAGAGCTGAGCTATCGGGGGAGAAGAGCCTTGGTGAGAGAGGTAAAGAAGAACCCAAAGATCACTGTGGCTGAGCTCCAGAGATGCAGTCGGGAGATGGGAGAAAGTTGTAGAAAGTCAACCATCACTGCAGCCCTCCACCAGTTGGGGCTTTATGGCAGAGTGGCCCGACGGAAGCCTCTCCTCAGTGCAAGACACATGAAAGCCCGCATGGAGTTTGCTAAAAAACACCTGAATAAGATTATCTGGTCTGATGAGACCAAGATAGAACTTTTTGGCCTTAATTCTAAGCGGTATGTGTGGAGAAAACCAGGCACTGCTCATCACCTGTCCAATACCAACATGATCTCACAGAATTCCGTGTAATGTTCACGGACTTAATTAACCTCCGAATCTGTGGTGGCATCACGGAATCGCCGAAAATTCCGTGATGGGCTCACAGAAAAAATTCCGTGATGGGCTCACAGAAGTGATACCAATGTAAGTCAGTGACAGGCATCAGCCGTGCTCCACGCACGGAAACCCTTAGCATCAATATGCCGACGCGATACTGGGAAATTTATCGTCATCATTATTGTTCAGAACTGGGTAGGTTTAGGGTAGGGGTGGGGTCAGGTACTCCAGTGAAAGTATAACTGCATCGGAGTCACTCTTTTTACGTGGTCCGATGCAGCGCTGGTGTTGAACCAGTGAATCTGTGCATGGACCACGGCTGATGCCTTCTGTGAGCCCATCACGGAATTTTCGGCGATTCCGTGATGCCACCACAGATTCGGGGTTAATTAAGTCCGTGAACATTACACGGAATTCTGTGAGATCAGGTTGCCATTACAGTGAAGCATGGTGGTGGCAGCATCATGCTGTGGGGGTGTTTTTCAGCTGCAGGGACAGGACGACTGGTTGCAATCGAGGGAAAGATGAATGCGGCCAAGTACAGGGATATCCTGGATGAAAACCTTCTCCAGAGTGCTCAGGACCTCAGACTGGGCCGAAGGTTTACCTTCCAACAAGACAATGACCCTAAGCACACAGCTAAAATAACGAAGTAGTGGCTTCACAACAACTGACTTAAACCCAATTTAGCATCTCTGGAGAGACCTAAAAATGGCTGTCCACCAACGTTTACCATCCAACCTGACAGAACTGGAGAGGATCTGCAAGGAGGAATGGCAGAGGATCCCCAAATCCAGGTGTGAAAAACTTGTTGCATCTTTCCCCAAAAGACTCATGGCTGTATTCGATCAAAAGGGCGCTTCTACTAAATACTGAGCAAAGGGTCTGAATACTTAGGACCATGTGATATTTCAGTTTTTCTTTTTGGCATTTATCAAATACACTGAAAAAAAATTATTAATTGAATTAACTAAAAAAAATTAAGGTAAGCTGTGTGTACATTAATGAGGAAAAAAATGAACTTAAATGATTTTAGCAAATGGCTGCAATATAACAAAGAGTGAAAAATTTAAGGGGGTCTGAATACTTTTCGTACCCACTGTATACTTTCTTAACGACTCGAGCCAGCGAGCATTAAACCAGTATATTTTAGCAATCTCGTGACCACGATAATAATACAGAATTGGTTGGGAAATTTTGAGCAACAGGTAACACGATCTTTGGCAAATAATTTAAGATTTGAAAATCACGGCACCAGACCATTCATTAAAAATTAATCGAGAGTTAATTTACTATTCTAGGATACAATACTAACAAAACACATACACACGTTCTGGCAAGATGAAAGCAGTTTGAAGAAAGTTTAAGGCTATTCTCTTTCCTGAGAATAAAGACGACCTGAAGATGTCACAAACAGAAGACTCGACTATCGTTCTCTTTTAAAGATTCATTCAAGTCAGCTCAGCAAATAGAGATGGTTTGTTTGTTTGCTTGCTTTGAGTTGAGTTGAAGGCTGTTCTTCTTGAGGGAATCCCAGAGCTCTTTTTGCGGCTGCTGTGTCGTTGTCGCGTGACGTCACTCGGGGAATCCTCTCTACGATTGGATGGCTTCCTGGCAGCGTGAATGGCAAAGCTTTGAAGTTCTTACGCTGCAGGCTTTGCAAGTTTCTTTGGTCAGACGTGGACAGAGTGTCCTTAGAGATGTCCTTTGAGATGATCAGCTAGATGTTAAGTCTGTAGGCGAGTGAGGCGAGACCAAAGTTTCCAAGCAGCCAAGTTTTTCCAGCTCAGTTTTTTTTTTCCTTCCGCAGCTTTTCCAAAGCTGGGTGTCTGTTTTATCGGAATGATGTGAGTCCATCCCATTTACTGCTTGGTCCAATCACACTGTCTCTGTAGGGCGGAGTCCCGCCCAGCACGACTCCTTTTCGTGCATACATTATCTTAATGTTTCATCCATCATGTGAGGAACATTTCTTAATAACTTCTTATAAAAGTATTCATCATTCATACGAGACTGAAAATAGACATATAATTCATTTCAACTTCCGGCATTTGAGATAAGCTTTAACCCAATACTACACACGGCTATCTATTCAAAAGACTGTTATAAGGCAAAGATCAAACTAAAACACACCATGCATACATAAAACACCAAGCATATATATAGATATATATAAGACATCAAACATGTCACTTGTTGATACACTTTCTGTAATAGCAATGGAAGTGAATGATTGTCTTTAAAGATCCTCTGTGTAACTAGAGTTTTTTTTTTGTTGTAAGAGAAAAGAGGCGCGCATTCTCTTGGAATGCAGTGAAGAAAAGGGAGTTGTTATGGGGTCATGGGGATGTCCGTGGTGTAGGTTTGTTGAGGTCTGGTCAACGTATATCTGTCTTTTCTTGTTGATACCATCATTGACTTATGGTCAAAAGCAGTCAGGGAATTCAGGGAGGGTCTGTGCTGGAGCATCTCCAGATCCCACGTGCTTTGTACTGTCTGTTTATTCGACTTTATTTATGGTAAACCGGTCAGGAACAACATCGAAGATTCTGTTCTTCAAAGGGTGGCCAGATGTTCTCCTCCCAGCTTCATGGGTCTCATGAGATGATAAGGAGAACAGGCAGGAAGCTAGTCAGATACTTGGGCGTTGTGTTGGTCATTTGTTACATTTTTTACGACTCGGCATGGAGGGAAAACTCCTTGGAATGTTCTGAGTTAAGATTATGTGTGTGTTCTTTTCGACCAGGTTCTGCAGTTTCAATGATACTGGTCTTTATTAATAATAGGCTGCTATAGTAAAAAGATGCCATTCAACACATACTTAAAATATACCATCTTAATGTTGTTTCAACATTAATTTGGAAATTCAATGTGTAATTATAACAGTATAAATAAACTATATTAATATCCAATTAATCGTGATTAATTACAGAAAATGTGTGTGATTAATTAGTTAAATTTTTTAATTGTTCAACAGCAATAGCTAAAACCCATTAATTTTCTTTTCATTTGCAGAGGAAGTTGAGCTTCTCGTCACAGTCTGTTCTCCCATTTGTGACTTTTAGTGTTACGGGCTCCACAAAGATAAGGCTGAGTTGGGCACTCTGGCAATGAATCTGAATCCCCAGAGGCTTTTTACTGACCCAGAACCATTCCCCAGCCAGGTAACGCAGGCCTGTCCACACACTTTCTGTCTGAGATTCTCGTCTCATTTTTTTATCAGCTGTAATTGTCTCTCAGTGGTGATGCTGGCCAGATCAGTGTGGTGAGTCCTGCAGTACAGCATCGCTTCCGCTCATGTCTTTTTCTCTTTAACAAGAATGAAGACAGTCTTGTAGCAGAAAAAAAGTATATAAATTATAACACTCCTAGTCAAACCAGTTGTGCCTTAAGGACACACAGTACTGAAATCCATAAAGATTATTGGGCTGGCCGGGTTCCCACTTAGAGTAAGAAAACTAATTTCTATCAGACCACAGGAAATGATTAATGTTGGATTTGTTCCTATACAGGCCGATCCACTTGTTTGTCCAAACTGTTTGTTCCTGACAGCTGTATGAGCATGTCCCCCCCAATAATTAGAAATTGCCAAATGACCCCCCCAATATTTGAAATTCTTGCACTGATCTGCTGTCCTCCATTACGCAGCGCTCTTGTTAGGATGACAAAAAAGCTTTAAAAGTAATATTTTCAGTCTGCTCTGCCTCAGCGGGCTAACAGCACTCGTCAATGTCAAAATAATTAAACTGGCCAATCAAATCAAAGTAGATGGGGTTTAGCGTTCACAGATGCTGAGCGCACTGCGAAGATTGAAAACACTGAAAGAGAGCAAGGTAAGATGGAAGCTGCAAATCATTTAATGTTTAGTCAACTGTTTTATGGTAGAAATGTTAAATGGTCGACCGTTATATTCAGTGAAGCAAACTACTCGACTTTTTTTCTCAAATATGCCCATTTTGAGAGAGAGAAAGATGAAATGTGCGTGTTAATTATCTGCATCTGTTTGTCTGTCCCTACAAACAATGAAACTGTGAATTTCAAAACTTCAAAAAACACGTCGTTGCTGAGATATATAATGTTGCGATTCAGTATGGAAACTATTTTATTACAATAAAAGTCACGGGGTAGTGTTGACAAGTTTCTGTGTGCGAGTATTAATGTTTGTGCATGCGTCAATTAAAGCATATATATATATATATATATCAAAGATGTATACAGTGGGGCAAAAAAGTATTTAGTCAGCCACCAATTGTGCAAGTTCTCCCACTTAAAAAGATGAGAGAGGCCTGTAATTTTCATCATAGGTATACCTCAACTATGAGAGACAAAATGAGAAAAAAAAAATCCAGAAAATCACATTGTAGGATTTGAGCTGGAGCTGGTTGCTGAAACCATGCCCGCCAAGCTCGACAGTGGTGACAGCAGCGGCAATCCACCTGTCACTCAAGTGGCCATGCCCTTAATTATGCAGGTGTAATTTAAACGGATGAGTTATAAAAAAATAAAATCACCCTCCTCACAATTGTCATGAAGGGCAAAATTAGCTATATAGACCAAAATAATTTTTTTTGAACCAGGCTGTAAATGTTTTTTTTCTGCTGTAAAGTTGGGCATTTTAACATGGGGAGTCTATGGGATTGACTCTCTTTTGCAGCCAGCCTCTAGCGGCCAGTCGATGAATTGCAGTTTAAGTCACTTCCGTGTTGGTTTCAAGAGAGAGTGTGGGAGGTTGCCGCTTGGATGAGACAGACCACTGGAGCTGTTGCTGATGGAGAGTTTATTGGCATGGAAATGCCGATACTGGATGGAGCAGAGAGAGTACAACAATGAGATTCTGAGAAACCTTCGGTGATTTTTCCCACCTCTCCTCAGCGTGCTCAACGCGGTCTCAGTAAACATCACAATGACAACATATCAAAATAAAACAATGTAAACATGTCACAAACGACAATGCAAAAATTGTTACAAATATTATTAAATTGTTACAAATATTTATCCTTTCATATGATTTAATCTTCCTTAACTAACTTTAGACCAACCATGAATTTGAATGAGAAACAAACTGATACACATGAATAAAAAACAAATGAAAAGAGATCTATACCTGGATGGAGCAGAGAGAGAGAGAGTACAACAATGAGATTCTGAGAAGCTTTCGGTGATTTTTCCACCTGGAAAGATTAAACACCAGTTAACTGATTAGTTTCCAACGCACATACATACACTCAGCCCGCTGTACTCGTTAAAAAATACACCCATCCACACATAAAATGCTTCTTAGTACATTTGTAACACTCTTAACAACAATTTCTTTGCATATGAAGTACTTTATAAAACTTCTGATAACTTTTATTACTTATTTTGAAGGAGCACCGCTAACTGCTCAATGCGGTCTGAGCAGTGCGGGCTAACTGGAAATGACGTCACGACGACAAATTAATATAAAACTCTTTTCCCCAAATAACACAAATAATGTACAAAATGCGTTATCCCGGCCTTTCATCCTGTAGCTTTCGAGGGGGGCATGTTTGTCAACTAAAGCAGAAAACTATTATAAAAGAATTCCCAGGCTATTTCAAGGTCAGGAATTAAATTAAGTTGTTCCCACTCCTTGTTATTCAAATCATGTAGGAACCCTTGTTCTGAGAAATGTGAGTGGGACTGTCAACAATCTGAAAAAGATTTAATGCATTGCAGTTGTTTTTAAATTTATCAGTTGGTGAATGCAACCACTGGGCACTTATGGCGATTGTAAAATGATCTTGAAGAGCCATAATACTAGATAAACGGACCAGGTATACGATGTAAAAACAGGACTGGAGGATAGAAGACAGTCTGGCACACAGTAAAGCCAGACACCATATGTCACAATATTTAAAGCACAGAGTATGCAAATATAAAAAATTGCCTTTTGTAGTTACAGGAGTAATTTGTGTATGCAAATTAAATAAGATAACATGCTGGGTTGTTTTCAACCAACAGTTGGATTCAATTTTTATGTTAAGTTAAGTCATGACGTATTGTCAAGTATGGTGACCCATACTCAAAATTGGTGCTCTGCACTTAACCCATCTAAGTGCACACACACAGTGAACACACACCCGGAGCAGAGGGCAGCCATTGCTCCAGCGCCCGGGGAGCAATTAGGGGATCGGTGCCTTGCTCAAGGGCACCTTAGTCATGGTATCGAAGGTGGAGAGAGTGCTGTTCATTCACAATCCCCACCTTCAATTCCTGCCGGCACGGGATTCGAACCGGCAGCCTTCAGGTTACAAGCCCGACTCCCTAACCATTAGGCCACAACTACCCCCATGGAACTTCTTAACCCAACCTTCTGGGCAGTAACCCAACCGCTGGGTCTAAACAACCCAATCGCTGGGTTCGTCCATATTGCCCAGCATTGTTTAGAGTGACAACTAAACATCAAAACTACCCAGTCAACACGTGAGATCATGCGATGATCACAGTGACATCACACAATCCTCATACTGTGATCCACACCATGTGAGTAGTATGTGAGCTCATTGTGAGTTCATATGATCCTCATACTGATATATACCTGGAGGTAAATATCCAAATATCCAAAAAAAGATGAAATAGGCCTACTCTTAGACACTCATAAAGATAAAAAGCCTTTAATTCATCGAACTATATGACTCGTTTTTTAACAACAACAACAACAACAACAACAACTTCTATCTGCAGAACTGTAGCTGTTTTACATTAAAAGCATCAATGTCACTTCCCATTTACCAAAACTCAAAGTGACTGACATTCATTCTCTTATTAACATAACAAGCGACTTTACCCAGACATCAGATTATTAGTCATGCAACACTACATCATTAAAAATGTAAAGTGTAGATCTACAAAAGTGTAGTTTACAGTACTTTAGGCTACACAGCCTTCTTTAGCAATTATCAAAGACAGTAATCAGTGGGAGTGGCTAAGGTTCTCCTCTCAAACAAACAAACTTATTTTGTGAAAGAATTATGTGTTTCATATAATGTTTTAGTAATACATAAGTTCTTTTTAACCTGTTAGGATTTGGAAACAAAAATTAAGGCATTGAAAAGCTCGTAGAAAATCAAAAAAGATAATTTTGGCTCTTCAGAAAAAAAATGAAAACACTTCTGATAGTGAACACTCCTCCAGAGAACTTGAATCAGACTACTCATCAGACGACTCAGGAAATATGCTGAATGTTGTGGAGCAGCATCTAATTGAAGACTTACAAGAACAGTATGATTCAAAATCACATTTACATTTACATTTACATTTAGTCATTTTGCAGACGCTTTTATCCAAAGCGACTTACAATTTGGGGAACACATGAAGCGATTCATCTTGAAGAGGCAATTCGACAAAGGAAGTGCTTGTAACACCAAGTCTCAGGCATTGTTTAAATGAGTACAAGCTAGCAAGGGAAGGAATAAGTAAGGAGAAAGATTTTTTTTTTTTTTTTTTTTATGTGTAGGTTGAAGTCAAGTAGTGTCGAAAGAGATGAGTTTTCAGCTGTTGCTTGAAGATTGACAGGGATCCAGTACTCCGAATATGGGTGGGAAGATCATTCCACCAGCCAGGAATGGTGAACGAGAATGTTCTGGAGAGTGATTTTGATCCTCTTTGTGATGGTACCACGAGGCGTCGCTCACTAGCAGATCTCAGACTTCTGGAGGGATGTAGATTCTTAATAGTGAGTGCATGTAGGCGGGTGCTGAGCCTGTGGTTGTTCTATGAGCAAGCATCAGTGTCTTGAACTTGATGCAAGCTGCGATTGGTAGCCAATGCAATGAGATAAAGAGAGGTGTAACATGGGCTCTTTTGGGTTCCTTGAAGACCAGTCGTGCCGCCGCATTCTGAATCATTTGTAGAGGTTTGACTGTGTTTGATGGAAGTCCAGCCAGAAGAGCATTGCAGTAGTCCAGCCTAGAAATGACAAGGGCCTGGACAAGAAGTTGTGCAGCATGCTCCGTCAGAAAGGGCCTGATCTTTCTGATGTTGTGTAGTGCAAACCTGCAAGATCGAGCAGTCTTTGCAATGTGGTCTTTGAAGGTCAGCTGGTCATCAAAGATTACACCAAGATTTCTGATCGAAGTTGATGGGGTAATTGTTGATGAACCTAACTGGATCGTGATGTCATGCTGTAGAGTTGGAGCGGCAGGAAAGACAAGAAGCTCAGTCTTTGCCAGGTTGAGCTGGAGGTGATGTTCTTTCATCCATGCCGAGATGTCTGCCAGGCAACCTGAGATCCTTGCAGCTACCGTTGGATCATCTGGTTGAAAAGAGAGATAGAGCTGTGTGTCATCAGCATAGCAGTGGTAGGAGAATCCATGTGCCTGTATGATGGGACCCAGTGATGTAGTGTATGTGGAGAAGAGGAGGGTCCAAGAACCGATCCCTGAGGAACCCCAGTGACCAGTGTATGTGCTTTGGATACCTCCCTTCCCCAGGCCACCCTGAAAGACCTACCAGTGAGATAGGATTCAAACCAGCGAAGTGGAATTCCAGCGATGCCCAGTGATGAGAGAGTGAAGAGGAGTATCTGATGATTGACAGTGTCAAACGCGGCAGATAGATCCAGCAGAATGAGGACTGATGATTTGGAATGGGCTTTTGCAATTCGCAGGGCTTCAGTGACCGAGAGAAGTGCAGTCTCAGTTGAATGGCCACTCCTGAAACCTGACTGTTTAGCGTCAAGTTTGTTGTTCTGTGAAAGAAACAATGAGACCTGGTTGAAGACAACATGTTCAAGTGTTTTCGCTATGAATGGAAGGAGAGAGACAGGTCTATAGTTTTCTATAAGAGAAGTGTTTAATGTAGGTTTTTTGAGCAGTGGGGTTACCCGAGCCTGCTTGAACGCAGTGGGGAAGATGCCTGTGAGGAGGGATGTGTTGATGATGTGTGTGAGTGTCGGTAAGAGCGTGGGAGAGATTGCTTGCAGAAGGTGCGAGGGGATTGGGTCAAGAGGACATGTTGTAGGATGGTTGGAGAGGAGAAGTTTGGATACTTCAGCCTCCGTCAGGGGACAGAAGGAGAAAATGGGAGGTTTAGCAGTGGATGTGGTTGGTTGGGGTCCTGTGTGCGTGGAGGTGAGAACTGATCACTGATCGATCTAGTTTTGTCTGTAAAAAGTAGCAAAGTCATCAGCTGTAATAGAAGTGGTGGGAGGTGGTGGAGGGGACAGAGGAGAATTAAATGTTCTGAAGAGATTACGCATGTCTGGAGCGCTGTTGATCTTGTTATGGAAATGTGAGGATTTGGCAGTGTGGACATCAGCAGAGAAAGATGGGAGCAGAGACTGATACCTACTCAGGTCCGACGGGTTGTTTGATTTGTGCCATTTTCTCTCTGCCGCTCTGAGTTTAGTCCGATGTTCACGAAGAACATCAGATAACCAGGGGTTAGAAGGGGCAGTCCGTGCTGACCTAGAGGAGAGAGGACAAATGTCGTCTAGACAAGAAGTTAAGGTAGAGCATAAAGTTTCAGTAGCTGCGTTTACATCAAGAGATGAGAAATGGGTAGGTGAGGGAAGAGAGGAGGATACTACAGAGGAAAGATGGGAAGGAGAAAGGGAGCGCAGGTTTCGTCTAAAAGTAACCGTAGGGGGTTGGTGGCACACGGGTAGCAAAATGTAGTGTAAATGTAATGAAGAAATGGTCCGAGATATGTAGCGGTTGTACCAGAATGTTATCTGCAGTACAATTGCGTGTGTAAATTAAATCAAGTTGGTTGCCTGATTTGTGCGTGCTAGTAGTGGTAAGGCGATTGAGATCAAATGAAGCTAGGAGTGAGTGGAAGTCTGTAGCATAAGGCTTGTCTAGGTGAATGTTGAAATCACCAAAGACTAAGAGTGGAATGCCATCCTCCACAAAAGAGGACAACAACCCGTCCAGCTCCTCTAGGAAGGTGGCTAGAATTTGTCCAGGGGGACGGTAGATTACCACAATCTGGAGTTTTATCGGAGCTGATACAGTAATGGCATGACATTCAAATGAGTTGTAATTGCAAAGGGTAGAGTGGGTTGAGTATTTCCAATTGTGTGAAACGAGCAGGCCAGTACCCCCACCCGACCAACTTGACGCCAAGTATGAGAGAAAGAGAAATTAGTAGAGAGCAGCTGGGGTTGCTGAGTCTTCTGGACGAATCCAGGTCTCAGTCAAGCCCAAGATGCTGAGAGTGGATTTTAAAGAAAAGGCAGAAATGAAGTCAGCTTTGTTGACGGCTGACTGACAATTCCAGAGACCCACAGAGAAAGCCAGGGGTGTAGTGGAAGATGTAGAGATAGGGCGTAGGTTAGCAGTATTACGTTGCCGTCTGCGAGTGATGTTAGAGCGTGGCTGAGAGAGAACCGGAATGTTTTGGAGACACATGATAGAGGTAGAAGGAAAGAGGATAGAGTGAGGAAGGAAAAAAAGATACTTAAGTGTGTAGCTCGGTGTCGTTGCTCGGTTCAAGTCGCACAGGAAAAAGTCGCAGGTCTTTACACTCCTCGGTCTTCACACGAGGAGGCTGAACGCTTCCGCAGACGCTTCCGCGTTAGCGCACACACCTCAAACAAATACACAGTCTAGAGTGAAAAAAAGCTGTGGTCGCTTTTAATTAGCACAACCACCAACCAATCGCAGGCCAATGGCTCAAATCGAAACTAACACTTCGCACTTAAGTGCAGGAAAGGAGTTTAAGCTAAAGGGCAGTTATTATAATGACCAGTAAGTGCAATCAAAAATATAAACCACAACGAAAAAGCAGAATAGAAATAGGTAGGAAACGAACTATTCTTTCCTAGCAGCAAGGAATTAATTTAAACAACAGAGCTAAGAATGAGTATTAAAACACTTACGCACTGCCGTCTGTCTCTTCTGGTGACTAATCGCCTTCTCCCGATCACAACGGAATACCATAACCAATATGCAAGATCAAGTGCTATGGGGTGAAATTGATAGACTAAATGATTCCATGGATGTTACCAGTGAGAGTGACACAGAGCTAGCTTTGTCTCTGGAGAAAAAGCTGTCTGAGTGGGCAATGAAGTTCAACATCTCCTTGACATCTCTCACTCATTTGCTTAAGATTTTGAGGGAACATGATATTGATGATCCAGCACACGGAAGAACACTGCTGAAAACACCTCGTTCTGGCAGTTTGACAATAACTGAAAAATCAGGTACATTTTAACTTGTCCATGCACTCTTTTGGCAATGTTAATCAGAAATTTCACTGAAATGTAAAATCTTGTTTTTGATAGGTGGCAAATACACATATTTTGGAATAAAGGAAGGTATTAAGCCAACTCCGTCTGAGCAAGACACTTACGACCACTTTGAGATTTCTTTGAATATTGATGGGTTACCCATTTTCAAGTCCAAAAACCTCACAATATGGCCACTTCAGTGTGCTGTCATCAACATTGATGAAGTGAAGAGCAGTCCTTTTGTTGTTGCTCTGTATTCTGGAGCAAAGAAACCAGATGATTTGGAGTTTTTGAGGGATTTTATGGAGGAGCTGCAAGAACTGATGGACACAGGTTTTAAAGGGAAGAGAATTATCCTCAAAAACATCATATGTGATGCACCAGCACGAGCCCTCATCAAAGGAATAGTTCAGTTTAATGGCCGCTATGGCTGTGACTTCTGTGATGTAAAAGGAGTTCACGAGAGCAAAATGCATTTTTTGTATAAAGGAAATCTCAGAACCAATGAGTCATTTAGACAGAAGACAAATCCTGAACATCACAAAATTACGACGCCGTTTTAGTGCCACAGGAATTGATTTGAATATTGTTGTGTCCGAGCGGCCGCATCATCTTACTGGGATGTCAATTTTAACGACTCGCGGAAACAGCTTAATATCAAGAATATGATATTTATTAACAGACTGAACAGGAACAACTGTTTATCTTAACATCAGCTCTAGCTCTCTTATTTAACCCTTTTTTAATACACTACAAATATAGCTATGTGGGATTATTAGCAGAAATCATACCATGTGTCATACTCATGAGGACAGTATGCTTGAAATAATATTTAATGCATTCCATTGCATTCATTATTTGTAGTCGTCAGCCACACAATAGCAATAGCTTAAGCTTTTAGTGCTTTTAATATAAAACAAAGTCTCAGCTTTCAAAATCAGTTTTATAACGAAACACAAATTATGTGTCTTACAATAATGTGATTTTCAAGCTCTTTAATGTGGTGTGACAGATCGCTGTATTTATGTGAATAAATTCATTAAATTATTGTGAAAATTCCACCTGCTCCTCAAAAACATCCCAAACTTTCATTCCTCACATGTAGCCTGTTTAATTAAACAGCAATAAAACGTTCTAAAGGTTGAAGTGGACTCAAATTTGTTAACATATGTTATATTGTTGTCTTTTCTGCTGTAAACGTTACTATTCACAAACTGTTTTATTCATGCTCTACTGCAATGACATAATATTTAACGTCTTCCATTCATTATATGACACCAGTAATCACAACAATTTTGTGCTTTATTGCTTTTACACACAGCTCAGCTTTCAAATTATGCCAGTTTTATAACGAAATACAAATTATAAATGTTTTTGCTCTTTATTTCAAGTTTATAGCAAGATATAAATTGAAGGAACATCATAAGGCATAAAAAAAAAAGTTTAGCCTAATTTATAATGAAAATGTCTCGTCGTTTGTTATTGTAATCTGAAAGATGATTGACTCACATGCCGCTTGACAAGCACATTATTGCAATATAGCCTACATATTGTTTGTATTTCGCTATAAAACTGACAGATTTTGAAAACTGAGATTTGGAATATCTCCCGGTGCTCCCAATCCGGGCCATTTGCATGAACAAAAGGCTAGAATAGCCTATCTCAAAATATTATAACTATATAATCTTTATTCTCAAAACATTTCGACTTTAATCTCGTAATATTTCGACTTTATTCTCGTAATGTTTCGACTTTATTCTCGTAGTGTTTCGACTTTATTCTCGTAATATTTCGACTTTATTCTCGTAATGTTTCGACTTTATTCTCGTAATATTTCGACTTTATTCTCGTAGTGTTTCGACTTTATTCTCGTAATATTTCGACTTTATTCTCGTAATGTTTCGACTTTATTCTCGTAATATTTCGACTTTATTCTCGTAGTGTTTCGACTTTATTCTCGTAGTGTTTCGACTTTATTCTCGTAGTGTTTCGACTTTATTCTCGTAATATTTCGACTTTATTCTCGTAATGTTTCGACTTTATTCTCGTAATATTTCGACTTTATTCTCGTAGTGTTTCGACTTTATTCTCGTAATGTTTCGACTTTATTCTCGTAACATTTCGACTTTATTCTCGTAGTTTCGACTTTATTCTCGAAATATTACGACTTTAATCTCGTAATCTTCAATTTTTTTTATTTATTAAGGTGGCACTAAAACGCCGTCGTACAAAATAGATAGCATTCTTTTGAATCTGGACATTGATATGATCAGGCAGTTCCCAATAGATCCCATGCATTGTGTGGATATAGGAGTGACTAAGCGAATGTTGATGCTGTGGAAAGAAGGACCTTTGGCCCATAGATTATCAGCTGTATAGCTTAGCATCATTACTTATTTTCATCAAGCTATCCGACAGAACATACCTCCTGAATTCAATAGGAAACCCAGAGGGTTAGATGAACTGAAGCACTGGAAAGCAACTGAATTCTGAACATTTCTGCTTTATACTGGACCAGTGATTTTGAAATATGTTCTCGATAAGGAGAAGTATATTCACTTCCTTTCTCTTAGTATTGGAATGCACATCTTGTACAGTGAAAACCTAATGGAGCATCGTGATTATGCAGATGAGCTGTTAACATATTTTGTTGAAAAAGGTAGCAGCCTGTATTGCAGGAGTTTCATCTCATATAATGTGCATTGCTTGCTACAGTACATCTCACTGATGTTGGAAATTACAACAGATCATTACACTATTGTTCAGCATACAAGTTTGAGAACAATATGGGTCAAATCAAGAGGTTTATCCTGGGTTCAGGTGATCCACTGATTCAAGTAGCTAACAGATTAGCAGTGAGGCAAGCAATATCAAGTTCTAAGAAATCAAATGTTAACTCTGGTACGCCAAAGACAAAAGAATGCTACAGAATGACCAATGATAGCTACTGCCTTATACATGAAGTTCAAGAAAATCAGAATCAGAATTTTTGCAGAATGGAACCTTTGTACAATAAGCCATGTGACTCCAGAATCATTTCTGAATCACACTAAAATGTTACATGCTGACACAGCTCAACTGAGACATAAAGCAATCATGATACCTTTGTCATTGATTGATAAAGACGAATCCAATGCAGTAGTGCTTATACTGCTCATGCATTCAGTTTGATTTGTACTTAATTCATTAATGGGTGGGTTTTTGCCTTGTTTTATTGCATGTTACTCTGATTTTGATCCAAAGACTATGATTAATGTGTGTGTGTGCGTCTTTCAATATCAAATTTGTTTATTCCGTGATGAACAGACATCTGTCGTACCAATCAGTTGTATTTTTGATGACAATGGAACATTGAAGTGTTGATGGACATCATCACTCTCAAACATTAAAAACAATTCTCCACCAAACCCTAACTGGAAGGTTTATGATATTGTGAAAATCATTGAACCATCTATTGGTAAGAATAAATTATGTGCAATAATTATGTGTCTTTGAAAATTGAAAATCATGAAAATGTATAAAGTGCTTAACAAATTTATTAGACCACCATTTGTGCCACAGCTGCCCTAAACTAACATTACTCTACAAAGACAAAAATATTTATTAGTTTTTATTCAGATGCCAAATTACAGTTATGTACTTGCAGTCCATAATAGAAAAATAAGTTTTAATAGTTAAATGTTACGCTTGATTAATTTGTGACTTCTGAGAATAGTTGAATGTGTGGCTGAAATTTGGGTATAAGAACACAAATTCAAGTTGTTTCAGTTTGTTATGTGTCTAATATAAGACGATCACATTTTTAGTTTTAAATAAGTATTTTACAGATTTCTAAAATATTTGTCTTTTCTCTTTATTATGATAGGTGGTCTTATAAATTTGCTAATCATAATATATTTATTTATTCTATGATGAAAAGAAGCTCTGTGATGAAAGTGACATCCATTCAGAGACATCTTCCTGTGAAGGTCTGTATATATTGAAAGGATTGGTATGCAGAAAACTATTTAGGCATAACTCTGTGATCATTCTTTATTTTTATGTACTAAACAGATGATATGAACTTGAAGCAGTCAGGAAATGAAGTGAAGCAATCTGGTCTGAAAACAAGAAATGTTCCACTGCCCAAACCTCCTATATACCATGGTTAGTCTGTTTTAACTTTTATGAAGAACTTTGAACTCTCTAAAGCACTTTTATATTTTTTTCAATCCATTTTTGATTATTTTATTTCTTCTTTTGAACATTAGTCAATATTCCACTCATTCAGAAAGTTCAGTGTGAGAGTGTTTTAACTTTTTAACTAAACTTTTATTTAATAAAATGAATTTTTCTTCTGCATGATCTGTCTTTAAAGATAGTCTTCAGAGAAGTGCAAAAAAAGATGAGGATGATCCCAAAAGCTCTGCTTTCTCAGGTGATTTAAACATATACACACATATACAAACGATAAATCCATGTATTACGGTTTGTATAATGTGTTACTATGCAGAGGTTTTTACACTTTATATTGCCAAAACCCCCCATGTATGATGAACCTTTAGCTAAGGACCCCTTTCCTGTTATAAAAAAAATAACTTTTAAATTCATACTTAAGAGTAACGGTGTACATGTAAACGTGAAGATAAACATTTTTAGTTCAAATGTATTAGTTTTATAGAAGCTTTACAAAGAATACTGCCTTACAAATCCCATACTAAAGATACAAAACAAATATAAACACTTCAGGAAAAATGTATCTATCAAGAACTGAAAAATGTGACTGTAGCAATGTTTGAATATATTAATATTTCTGCTTTGTCTGTTTTGTATGAATTTTTTGAAGACCCTTACAACCCTCTGGAGGCCTGTTGTGGGTCCCCTGACCCCAGTTCGAAAACCCATGCATTCATGTATTGATGTATATTAAGCCACTTACTTCTACGTCTTCCTCTCAGAATTTCATGATCTTCAACAACATCACATGACTTCTAAAGAAATTCCTGAGGTGCAAACCAAGATACCGGTTGTGTATACATTGAAGGTTTGTTATGGCAAAAGATTAGGTGATCATACTTATTTTCATGTGATAAACAGATGATGTGCATTTAAAGAAGTCAAGAAATGCAATGAAGCGAGTTGGTCTGAAGACAAAGAATGTTCAGCTGGCCTAAACTCACATATACCATGGTAAGCTTGTGTTTTAACTTCTCTAAGGAACTTAGCAGAATCAGCTTTATAATTTTCTTTGCAGTTTTTGAATGTCTTATGTCTTTTCTTGAAAATAGTCAAGAGTCCCCTTATTCAGAAAGTTCCGTGTGTCAAAACATCTGGTGAGTATGAAAAACTTTTTCTTTTTTTTTCTTTTTTTTTTTTTTACTTAAATTGAATCTGGTTAAGCTAATTTGATCATTCAAATTCACATTGTTCAGGTGACTGTCTGGATGATAACACTGAAAGCCCTGATAAGAGTTATTTCAACTCAAGCCAACCAAACCCAGTATTCTTAGGTGAGACAATAGATATTCCCTTCAACACAAAGTAACTTATAAGATAATTTTATGTCATCTGCATGATCTGTCTCACAGATATTCTTCAGGGAAATGTGGCAATGCATGAGGATGATCATCCCAGAAGCTCTGCTTCTTCAGGTGAGTTATAACTGTTTTTCATAAGGGATTTAGTGTGTGTGTGTGTTTTTTAACTTTGTGGTTTTTTTTGTTTGTTTTTTTGACATTGTACCAAATCTCCCCACAATTAAAGTATAAGTCTGAACCACCTACATGTGCATTGTGGATAAAACGATTAGGGAAAAAATCAGTTTAATTGATTTATAAAAAGCAATTATATAAACAATACAATTGATTTATATAAATGCAATTTAACTGACATTATGTATGTAATTTTTATAACAGGGAAGGAACCAAAGGAAACAAAATGCAAAGTCACCATGGAGAAATTGTTTGGTATGTGGTATATCAATTAGACATTATTTAATTCTACAGAAATAAAACATCCTTGGCTAAATAAGAATCTAATTATTAAAATTTTCAGATCTGAATACTGAGATTCTCCAACAAATTCAAATGTTGGAACAGAGACAAGCTGTCATCATGAACGACTTGGCAAAAGTTAAGTCTGTTCTCATGAAGTGGGCAGATGAAGAACTTTTTAAACAACAACAGTGCTCCAGCGTTGAAACGTTTGAAGCCTTCTGTCAGAGGTTTGAAGAAGACAAAAATTATTGAGAGCTTTATGTTAGTACTACTATATAAATCTTACATTTATTTTTACAACAAAGCCACAGTTGAATTGATAATTTATTGCAGCAGATATCATGTAAATGAAATGTTGAAGCGTGGTATATTTTAATCATAACAATATTATGCATGTTTTTGTCAGGTACACTATCTCATCCATACTCACGGCAGCTCCAATATAGGTGAGATGGTGAGACAGAGTTTAAAAAGCATTGTGAGAGACGACGTTCTCTGTCTGTATAACCGAACGGGGAAAGATGGGAAGAAGGTGTTGCCACCTGTGCTCCTGACATGTTTGAAAAGTAAGTCTATAAGTTGTGGTTTGTGCATCTGAACGCTGCTATAGAAAATGTAATATTAACACCTTGCTCTTTGTGTTTTTAGGATGTGTCAGGTCTTTTCAAACACACAATGAAATAGAGGTGAAGAAGCAAAAAGTCATCACAATAACTACACCAGAAGCTGAATGTATTCGCCAAGTTGAAATTTTTGTGTCCAGTGCCAACACCAGGCTGAAAATAAAATAAAATAAAGAAAAATCACTTTTTGTGTGATTGTCTTTGTTGATGGAAATAAAGAATGTGCTTGTAAATGTTTAAGATGACTGATACATTTTAGATAATGGTGAACTAATACAATTATTGCACAGTGGTCTCATATGATGAGCACACAGTGCAGTAACCTCACATTGAGCACAGTATGAGCACACAGTGAGAGCGCAGTGTGGTTACACTTTTAGCTGACTGTGACACACACATTGTGACCACACCATGAGAATATTGTGAGCTCATAGTGACATCATTGTGAGATCAAATTGTTGACTGGGTAAATATTAATTATATCAATGAGACATTTTCTTTTTTGACATTCAGTACTCAAGTTCATTGGTTCCAGTTCAAAGTCTTCTGGCCATTCTTCTGTTGAAATGAAATAAGTAAACAAACATGCGAGCAGTGTACTGTACATCATCTATGATCTAAAGGTGCATCTCAATAAATTATAATGTCGTGGAAAATTCATTTATTTCAGTAATTCAACTCAAATTGTGAAACTCGTGTATTAAATAAATTCAGTGCACACAGACTGAAGTAGTTTAAGTCTTTGGTTCTTTTAATTGTGATGATTTTGGATCACAATTAACAAAAACCCACCAATTCACTATCTCAACAAATTAGAATATGGTGACATGCCAATCGGTTAATCAACTCAAAACACCTGCAAAGGTTTCCTGAGCCTTCAAAATGGTCTCTCAGTTTGGTTCACTAGGCTACACAATCATGGAGAAGACTGCTGATATGACAGTTGTCCAGAAGACAATCATTGACACCCTTCACAAGGAGGGTAAGCCACAAAGAAGCTGGCTGTTCACAGAGTGCTGTATCCAAGCATGTTAACAGAAAGTTTAGTGGAAGGAAAAAGTGTGGAAGAAAAAGATGCACAACCAACCGAGAGAACTGCAGCCTTATGAGGATTGTCAAGAAAAATCGATTCAAGAATTTGGGTGAACTTTACAAGGAATGGACTGAGGCTGGGGTCAAGGCATCAAGAGCCACCACACACAGACGTGTCAAGAAATTTGGCTACAGTTGTCGTATTCCTCTTGTTAAGCCACTCCTGAACCACAGACAATGTCAGAGGCGTCTTACCTGGGCTAAGGAGAAGAAGAACTGGACTGTTGCCCAGTGGTCCAAAGTCCTCTTTTCAGATGAGAGCAAGTTTTGTATTTCATTTGGAAACCAAGGTCCTAGAGTCTGGAGGAAGGGTGGAGAAGCTCATAGCCCAAGTCTCTTGAAGTCCAGTGTTAAGTTTCCACAGTCTGTGATGATTTGGGGAACAATGTCATCTGCTGGTGTTGGTTCATTGTGTTTTTTGAAAACTAAAGTCACTGCACCCGTTTACTAAGAAATTTTGGAGCACTTCATGCTTCCTTCTGCTGACCAGCTTTTTAAAGATGCTGATTTCATTTTCCAGCAGGATTTGGCACCTGCCCACACTGCCAAAAGCACCAAAAGTTGGTTAAATGATCATGGTGTTGGTGTGCTTGACTGGCCAGCTAACTCACCAGACCTGAGCCCCATAGAGAATCTATGGGGTATTGTCAAGAAGAAAATGAGAATCAAGAGACCAAAAAATGCAGATGAACTGAAGGCCACTGTCAAAGAAACCTGGGCTTCCATACCACCTCAGCAGTGCCACAAACTGATCACCTCCATGCTACGCCGAATTGAGGCAGTAATTAAAGCAAAAGGAGCCCCGACCAAGTATTGAGTACATATACAGTAAATGAACATCCTTTCCAGAAGGCCAACAATTCACTAAAAATGTTTTTTTTTTATTGGTCTCATGAAGTAAGGTGGTGGTTGAGGAGAGACCCCCCACATGATTGTAAAGCACTTTGGGTGTATAGCAATACTCAATAAAAGCACTATATAAATGCTTCATTCATTCATTCAAGTATTCTAATTTGTTGAGATAATGAATTGGTGGGTTTTTGTTAAATGCGAGCCAAAATCATCACAATTAAAATAACCAAAGACTTACTTCAGTCTGTGTGCACTGAATTTATTTAATACACTGAAATTTTTTTTAAGGTAAGTAAAACAATTTATTTCAGCTACATTTAATAAAAAAAAATATGTTCAAAGTTAGTCAACTAAATTTGTTTATTTAAATGTAGCTAAAATAAATTGATTGCAACCACTTACCTTAAAAAAATTGAGCAAATTCAATGAATCGTTTTTTTCAGCGTACTCGAGTTTCACAATTTGAGTTGAATTACTGAAATAAATGAACTTTTCCATGACATTCTAATTTATTGAGATGCACCTGTATATACCATCTATATTGGGTAGTTGACAAATAAAAATGGGACTGTTCTATAGTGTGACATAGCAAAAAATGTAGGGGAAAAAACGTAACATACAAATAACATGAGAAAAAATTATAGCATGAGAGAGATTTATCTTCAATGTTTTTTTTTTTTTTTTTACATTTTTCCGTCACATCGTAGGACACATTGATACGTCGTCAACTACCCATTTTTAGACATTCATTGTGAAGAATGATTTTTTTTCTTTTCTTTTTTTACTTAAATTTCTTTTACTAATAGTTTAAAATGCTTGATTTGTTAATTAATTGCATGTTAATTTCATATGTATCCTCACTTACATTCCTGTTCAGTTGCAGAGGAAGTTGAACTTACAGTTACAGTCTCTGTTCTCCCATTTGTCAGTATTTGTGTTACGGGCTCCACAACAACAGGGCTGATTTGGGCACTCTGGCAATGAGACTTGATCCCCCATAGGCTCGTTGTTGATCCAGAAGCATTCCCCAGCCAGGTAGCGCCGGCCTGTCCACACACTTTTTGTCTGGGATTCCCTTGTCTCAATTTGTGTCAGCTGTAATTGTCTCTCAGTGGTGATGCTGGCCAGATCAGTGTGGTGAGTCCTGCAGTACTGCTGAGCTTCCTCCCATGTCTTCTTTTCTTTCACCAGGATGAATTTGGCTTCACTACAGAAGAAAGTTAACAGCAAAGTACGGTAAAAATCAAACTACTTGCTTTAAATCATGACACAGTTCTGAATTCCACCTCTATTATCAGGCTGTTCTGCACCCCAGTCATTGAAGGAAACTGAATTTCCATCAGACCACAGCCAGTTGTTAGTGCTTGTCATCTCCCTGTGGAGGTCGATCCATTTGAACCCTGCTTGCTGTAAAAGCAAATCCTGTTCTTCTTGACGTGTAATGGTTGACAAATCTTCGTAATATTTCCTGCAGTAACTCTGAGCATCAGTCCAGGTCATTGGGGTGTTCACATAGAAATGCTGTCTAACCAGAGCTTTAGTCAGTCCACAGATGACAATCAGGAGAATGATGGATGCTTTCATCTTTCCAGTGAAGTTTTGGATCAGTAGTACTGGAATGAAACTTAGATCTTGAGTGCAGTGAGTTCCGCAAGTGGATCACATATGGAAATATCACACGCAAACAAATTTCAGGCCTTGAAGTACACACCCAGGCAAACTAGTCTTCATTAATGAACATTTAGACAAGTTTTTATGTATGCACAGTAAATTTGTCTGTATAGTGTGTGTGTTTTCTTCTGTTTTGAGTCACAGATCAATGGTAAATAAACTTTTGTACATCAACAAATCTTTACATCTTAGTCAGGCTAGAAACAACAACAAGGAGACTAAAAAGCAGAGGCCAGTAAAATATTACGATAACTAGTATTCTGGAAGCTGAACGCTAAATAAACAATAATATGTGCAATAACAAGAGAACAAAAATGCAGCCATGCCTAATCACTCACAAACACAAACAAATAAATAAAACACAAATAAACAAACATTATTCTTACATATACTTTTGATGGTCTCAGTCACATCGACCGCATTTGTACTCTGTCTCATGACTCTGGATTTTACCAGTCAAGACCACAACTTGGGGATGTCACTAAACAGTGTATTGGAAGTAAAATGCCCTGCTTCTGTAACAGAGTTTAAAATATAATTTATACTAACGATATTCATTGTGTTGAATTACATGAAATTAGAAGGTTGAACTAAACCAAATGGTGTTTTGGTGCCCCCTAGTGGTTAATACATTGCAGACATAATCGTTATTTTGTCCATGTGGCCTACAGTTCAGCAGAAGAATGTCTGATGCTGCAGTCTCTCTCCAGTTCAGTGTGTTTAAAAATATGATACAAGTGTGTTTAATGAGTTATTTCGGATGTAAAAGGGTGTGATTACATCAAAAAATGTACAATGCTTTGGATGGTTTTACATCTCCGACGAAACTTTGTTTTGAGTAGCTACTTTGAGTATAATCGGCGTGTCTCATATAGTTATGGAGGACCAGGAGTGACACTTAAAAATAAAATAAAGAATCAATTTATCAATTTAATTATTCAGACATAAAAATGTATATAAATAAATAACTTTTTAAATTGACAAATTAATACATGTTTATTTAATTCATGTTTTTAAATGTAGTTTAATAAAACAATAAATTAAATAAATTTTTAAATGTATAAATAAATATACAATTAATTTTAAATCAATTTTTAAATCATTAAAAAGTAAATCATAAAAGTTTTTAAATTCCTTGTTTTATTGTTGTGATTATTTTTTATGATTATTTTAATTCCCTTTATGTAAAGCACTTTGAATTACCATTGTGTATGAAATCGAATATTGAAATATTGAATCTCTATCTTACTTTCACTCTCTGTTGTTTAAAGTAGTGCTGTCAATTGATTAAAAAATGTAATCGCGTTAATCACTGTCATGGACTGTGATTAATCATGATTAATTGCAAATTTAAAATACTAGGATTTACCTGTAAATGTGTTGAAAAAGAAGTGCATGACAAACTAGTTTAAGGAAACAGTCTTTCACACTTCCGCTAGGTATGATACATAATCCTTATTATTCTTTTATCATTATTCTTTTGTTTTTATTCAGCCATTATCAGCCTTTATACTGGCAATAAAACGTTTACCAAGCCACATTGCTCCAATCCCAGTATACATTTACCCAACTATTATCAAAAGTATTTCTAAATAAATACAACAAAACATTTCTTGCGACCTTACGTGAAATATTATGACAAAATGCATTATGAAGAAGATTTGGACCTGTTCTGCAGCTGCATTAGAGCTAACATGCTACATAAAACAATTTATGAGATTAATAGTACACTTTTACTCAGAACTCACTTCAAACCACCATTGAGTGTTTGTAATAACTTCCTTTTGCGATCACATGTGGAATTTGGTCGTTTACTGTTGTTAAAATATGCTATTTATCGCCTTTTATATCACTGCACAAAATAGCATTTCAGATGCTCACATTCCCCTCAAGAAAATCACATACAGAACATATCTATCGTAATCGTGTGTTTATTATCTTATATAATCTATAATGGCTGTTGTCATGTTTATTTCTGCTGTGTAAAAGCCTTAACACGTATGCTCTGGCTGAAACTTTTGATGTTTGTGATGTTACAACCGCCTCTCTTTTCTTAAGTTACCAGGGATACATTCCAAGTGTAATACACATTAGTAAAAGGATCCATTTTCATTTTTATTTGTCTATATACACTTTGGGCAGCCGTGGTACATTAAAAAAGTAGCCCAAAAAACCGCAACCCACGGCTCTGTAATTTTTTCCCACGACTGTATTTCCAAAATAGCCCACTTGTGCCGTTACCCTGGCAACACTGGTTCGCTGTACCCTCATCACACAATGATAGATAACCTTCCGCACTGCGATGATGGGAAGAAGTTGGGGTCAAACCTTATCAAACTATGAATTTTTTTATTAATAGCATGTGTTAATGCGTTAACGTTGACACCCCTAGTTTAAAGTGATACAATATAACTTAATTCCCACCATATTTCTGGTATTATCTATCAAACTAATCTAATTTGATCGTTCACTTTTTAAAACCTCGAGGACAGCATTCGTTAGCCGGTTAGCTTGTCATTCGTCTATTGTCACTTGTCACTTGTCACGCCTATTATTGTTTTCTTTTTTCTCGCTCCGTTTCATTTCTCTCTCGCTCCGTTTTTCACAAGTTCATCAAACAACAGTGGTAAGTGAATCATTCATCAATCACGGTGAGTAATGGCTTCTTCGCCTGCTATTGTTGTTTGCACCGCTTGTCACATGTATAGTTTATCTCTCTGTCGGCGATGAGGGATTCACATGTGATAAATGCAGGGAAAAAGTTAGGCTGACAGAGAAGATTTTAGAAATAGAGACACGCATCCAAACTTTAGTTGAGGATAGTAACAATGTGAGGGCTTTGGATACTGCTTTGGATGCGACTAGCTCAGGGAGTCCTGTACATTGTTCGGTTCTGGTTTCAGCACCTCGGCAGCAGGGCAACTGGGTGACTGTGAGGCGGTATAGTCGCAGGTCAAAACGCCGCTCTTCCGTTCTGAACAAAACAGCAAACAGGTTCTCCCCACTCAGTGACACACCCACTGAGAAACCTGATGAAAGTGCTCTAGTTATTAGCAATTCTATTGTACGGAATGTGAAAATAGAGACACCAGCCACCATAGTCCAATGTTTACCGGGAGCCAGATCGCATGACATCTTGGCAAATTTAAAAGTGCTGGCTAATGCTAAACGTAAATTCAGTACGAATGTTATTCACATCGGCGCTAATGATGTTCGACTTCGCCAGTTGGAGATCACTAAAAATAACGTTAAAGAGGTGTGTGAACTTGCAAATACAATGTCAGACACTGTAACATGCTCTGGTCCCCTCCCTGCTTTTTTTTTTCGTTCCCCAGGTGATGAGATTCATAGCAGACTGTTGTCACTCAATGGCTGGATGTCTAAGTGGTGCCCGCAGAATAACAGGTTTTATAGACAATTGGACGAGTTTTTGGGGCAGACCTGACCTGTTGAAAAGAGATGGTCTTCATCCCTCCTGGGGTGGTGCCACTCTTCTCTCTAGAAATATGGTACATAGTCTTAGAGTTCGTACTTGACTAACTGGGGCCCAGGTCAGGAAGCAGACAGACTGGCTAAACCGACCTTCTGCTAGCCGCCTCATGTCACAGAAGTCAGTTAATTTTCAGCACATAGAGACTCTTTCACCAAGATATCACACTATAGAGACTGTGTCTGTTCCCCGAACTAGAAAATACAAAAAAACGTCCAAACCAATTTAACAATAACAATTTAATTGATGTTACAGAGAAACAAATGATAAAACTTGGCTTACTGAATATCAGGTCCTTTTCTACGAAAGCACTTTTTGTAAATTATATGATCACTGATCATAACCTAGATGTGCTCTGTTTGACAGAAACCTGGCTAAAACCAGATGAATACATTATTTTAAACAAGTCTACCCACCAAGATTACTGATATAAAATTGAGCCGCGTCCAAAAGGCAAAAGGGGAGGTGTTGCTACAATTTATAGCAATATTCTCAGTATTTCTCAGAGGGCAGGCTTTAAGTGTAACTCGTTTAAGTGAAAGTAATGGCGCTTCATATAACATTATCTAGAGAAACAAAACTACTAAAAGAGGTGCTTCCAGAAGTCATAGATCCTCTTTTGGCTATTATTAATTTGTCATTGTCATTAGGATATGTCCCCAAAACCTTCAAATTAGCTGTTATTAAGCCTCTCATTAAAAAAAAAAAAAACCCACAACTTGACCCCAAAGATCTAGTTAATTACAGACCGATCTCGAATCTCCCTTTTCTGTCAAAGATACTAGAAAAGGTAATATCCTCACAATTATATTCCTTCTTAGAGAAAAATGGTATCTGTGAGGATTTCCAGTCAGGATTTAGAACGTTTCATAGTACTGAGACTGCTCTCATTAGAGTTACAAATGACCTGCTCTTATCATCTGATCGTGGTTGTATCTCTCTATTAGTGCTACTGGATCTTAGCACTGCATTCGACACTATCGACCACAACATTCTTTTGAATACACTAGAAAACATTGTTGGCATTAGTGGAAGTGCATTAGCATGGTTCAAATACTACTTATTTATTCAATAATACTACATACTTCAAATACTACGTATTTATCTGACCGCCATCAGTTCGTAGCAGTGAATGAAGAGGTATCATATCGATCACAAGTGCAGTATGGAGTACCTCAAGGCTCAGTACTAGGGCCGTTACTTTTCACGCTTTACATGTTACCCTTAGGAAATATCATCAGGTGTTACGTCCAAGGACGTATTCATTTTTGTGTCTGTTAATTAAGAGTGTTATGTGCGTTCGTATTTCTCTTTCTCTCTCTCTCTCTATGTGTGTGTGTGTGTGTCTGACTGATTAGGTAAGGACCACCACCTGTGCTCGTTTACCTGTGAGCGCTGTCCGCGCAGGCGCGCACTGATTGAGTCTAATACAAAGCAGCAGAGAGAGTGCTGAGGAGGGAAGAGACATCGCGGCGTGTGAGGTTGTTCCGCTCTCCAAGCCCAGACGAGTGAGAGCTGGTCGCGCTCTTTGTTGTATGGTCACAATGGTTGTTTTAGTGTTTTGTTTTCATTTATGATTACTTAAGTATTTATGGGTAAAGTAGGGTGGAGGATACCCATAAACTTTTCTCCTGTTTAAGGGTTAGTTAGGGAGTGAGGGAAGTTATGTTGTTTTGTTTTTGCTTTGTTTTGTATAGGTTAGTTAATATTATCTCCTTTTTAGGTAGAGGTCTTTTTGTTTTCTTTTGAATTGGGCCCTCCTCCCGAGGTAATACTTTTGCTTTGGATTTATTTGTTATTTGTGTTCCTTTTACCTCATTAATATTTTCTCTTCTGAACCTTCCACTAAAGAGGAAATAAAAGGCAGACATGCCATTTTGAAAATGTACAACGTGTTTGGTTGTTTGTGACTCTGGGACTGGAGAGCTGGAAACCCTCAAGGTCTCTTCACTTTTTTTTATTTGTTCGTCGTTCCCTATTTACCCCTAGACTAAAGGGGAAGACGTAACAAGGAAACATGGTGTTAGCTTTCACTGTTATGCTGATGATACTCAGCTCTATATTTATTTGCGGCCCGGCGTAACACACCAAATTGAGAAACTAACGGAATGCATAGTCGATATAAAAAAAATGGATGACGAGTAATTTCTTACTGCTAAATTCTGAAAAAACAGCGGTGTTAATTATCGGACCTAAAACCCCCACATGTAATAACTTAGAACACTGTCTAACACTCGATGGCTGCTCTGTAAATTCTTCGCCATCAGTTAGGAATCTAGGTGTGCTATTGGATAGCAATCTTCCCTTTGACAGCCACGTTTCTAGCATTTGTAAAAATGCATTTTTTCCATCTTAAAAATATATCTAAATTGAGACCTATGCTCTCAAAGTCAAATGCAGAAATGTTAATTCATGCATTTATGACTTCATGGTTAGATTATTGTAATGCTTTATTGGGTGGGTGTCCTGCACGCTTAATAAACAAACTCCAGATTGTCCAAAATTAGAACCAGGAAGTATGACCACATTAGCCCGGTTCTGTCAACATTGCACTGGCTCCCTATTAAACATCGTATAGATTTTAAAATCTTGTTAATTACTTATAAAGCCCTGAATGGTTTAGCTCCTCAGTACTTGAGCGAGCTCTTATCGCATTATAGTCCTCCACGTCCACTGCGTTCTTAAAACTCTGGCCATTTGATAATACCTAGAATATCAAAATCAACTGAGGGCGGCAGATCCTTTTCCTATTTAGCGCCCAAACTCTGGAACAATCTACTTAACACTGTTAGGCAGACACACTCTGTCCGTTTAAATCTAGATTTAAGACCCATCTCTTTAAACTGGCGTACACATAACACACTAATACGCTTCTAATATTCAGATCCATTAAAGGATTGTTAGGCTGCATCAATTAGGTCAACCAGAACCGGGAACACTTCCCATAACACCCGATGTACTTGTTACATCATAAGAAGAATGGCATCTACGCTAATATTAGTCTGTTTCTTTCTTATTCCGAGATCACCGTAGCCATCCGATCCAGTCCGTATCCAGATCAGATGGCTACTGCAGTCACCCGGATCCAGTCCGTATCCAGATGAAATGGTGGATCAGCACCTAGAGGTGACCTCTACAGCCCTGAACGTCAACGGAGGTCAGGACACCTAGATGAGCCCCAGAGACAGATCCCCAGTGAAGACTTTGTCACCTAGACGACCATTGGGACAAGTCCTTTACACAATCTGACTTTGCTGCAGTTGGAATTGAACTGCTGGTTTGTCTGGCCAGAGGAGAACTGGCCCCCGACTGAGCCTGTTTTTTTTCTCCATTCTGTCACCGATGGAGTTTTGGTTCCTTGCCGCTGTCGCCTCTGGCTTGCTTAGTTGGGTACACTTAATTTCCAGCGATATCATCGACTTGATTGCACAGATACTATTTAAACTGAACTGAGCTGGATGACATCACTGAATTCAATAATAAAATGCCTTTAACTGAAAATGTATTGTTTAATCTTGTCATTTTACACTATTGACACACTATTTTCCTATTTTGATATTGGAAAGTTGCTTTGACACAATCTGTATTGTTAAAAGCGCTATATAAATAAAGGCTGAAATAGAGTCAATTTTATTGACTCTATTTGCCAAGCTTTGTCGTTTTGCCAAATGCTTTTCTTTATCCATTTGTCAATCCAGCTAAGAAAAAATGCCATTGGACAGTACACATGTTGGAGCAACCAATCAACTTTCGCCTCAATTTGAAAAGCCAAATCCTCTCTCACTTGTATTGTAACACGCACTGTTATTGGACAGTGAAAAAACTATACGTCATAACAGCGGAGTTTGAAGATGGGTTCGAGCGACGCAACAGTGCATGTTACATAATTGAGAGATGGTTTGGCTCACTCGGTGTGGTGTATTAAAACATTTTGATGTATTTCTCAGACATTTGTATTTTTCATCATTGTTGCTGCGGTGAATAAAAGAACTGATAGCCAGAGTGTTGGTGTGCGTCATGCATTTGAAATTGGTTAATAAGTTAATATTTAGTGACTTTCATTTTAGACAATTTTAAACACAAGTTTTTGCTCTATTTTGCCAACGAAAATAGTTCCAAACAAATCCATAGCAGAAATGCTATGTTTCCGAGCAACACACAGTGTTTCATGACTGTGATTTGCAGCCACTTGCTGGCAGTTTTAGTTTCATATTTAAAAGTATTGTTTTATTTTTCCATGGTATATTCAAACATTTATATTAAAACATTAATTTCATAACACTATTTATGCCATTGTAGTTGTAGAAATGACTTTTTTTCTTATTTTATCAAGGAGGGAAGTTTTTCTACAGTAGGTCATTGATATTGTTACACAAGTGTCATTTTAATCATATTTTAAACATTTTATTCAATTTTAAGAGGTACAATTTTTAAAGAGTGACAAAGGAATATCTGACTACACCAGGTATAAATATAAATAATTATTATGATAATCATCAATTGATTTTAACTAGCCTATTTGAGAAAATTAAGTTCATACAATTAGTTCATACTGATAATACAAATTATCAGCAGAATTCCATCAGTAAATCAGTGACATACTTGGGCCACAGGATGGAGCCAAATTGTAAGGCAAAAAAGAAGACAGATTTTATGTCTTTGAAAGTTTAATCTGCACCGGCCTGGGTGTATATAATCTGGGTGTGTATATAACCTGGGTTGCAAATAATCCAAAATACATAGGAAACCAACACTGAGTGATTACAGATGTATTTTCTTTGCTGCATATCAGTATCTAAACTATATTAACTTGTAATTCACCAGCCTAGCAGAATACGCTAACACTGACAACACCAAAACCACTGAAAAAAAAAAAAAAAAAAGGAGAATCTGGGTCTTAAATTACACTGAACAAAATTATAAACGCAACACTTTTGTTTTTGCCCCCATTTTTCATGAGCTGAACTCAAAGATCTAAGACTTTTTCTATGTACACAAAAGGCCTATTTCTCTCAAATATTGTTCACAAATCTGTCTAAATCTGTTAGTGAACACTTCTCCTTTGCTGAGATACTCCATCCAGGTGTGGCATATCAAGATGCTGATTAGACAGCATGACTATTGCACAGGTGTGTCTTAGGCTGGCCACAATAAAAGGCCACTCTAAAATGTGCAGTTTTAATGTATTGGGGGGGTCCAGGGGGGTCCGAAAACCAGTCAGTATCTGGTGTGACCATCATTTCAACACATCGTGAAAAACACAACTCCTTCACATAGAGTTGATCAGGTTGTTGATTGCGACCTGTGGAATGTTGGTCCACTCCTCTTCAATGGCTGTGCGAAGTTGCTGGATATTGGCAGGAACTGGAACACGCTGTCGTATGCGCCGATCCAGAGCATCCCAAACATGCTCAATGGGTGACATGTCCGGTGAGTATGCCGGCCATGCAAGAACTGGGATGTTTCAGCTTCCAGGAATTGTATACAGATCCTTGCAACATGGGGCCGTGCATTATCATGCTGCAACATGAGGTGATGGTCGTGGATGAATGGCACAACAATGGGCCTCAGGATCTTGTCACGGTATCTCTGTGCATTCAAAATGCCATCAATAAAATGCACCTGTGTTCATTGTCCATAACATACGCCTGTCCATACCATAACCCCACCGCCACCATGGGCCACTCGATTCACAACGTTGACATCAGCAAACCGCTCACCCACACGACGCCATACACGCTGTCACATATAGTAAGGAAAAGAGTATAGTGTAGTCAGAGAGGGGGGCCTTAATCCAACAACATAAGGCATTTAGTTTCTGAACCTGGTGCTGCTCCTTTCAAATTTCTAATATAGAAAGGGAGGGGGCACTACATATATGTATACAGAAGCCTCTTGGGATAATTTCTCGAGTGAGAGCATGATGTTTACCTCTCTTCCTCCGAGGAGGTTGAAGTGGCCAATTGTGTTCCAGCTCCTCATTCAGGGAACGTCACTTCTCGTACTCCTCAGAATTTTGGAGTCAGAGTGGCGCTCCTGGGCCAAAAGCTTCTAGTAGAAGGCGAATCTGCGGACCGTCATTCTCACTGGATAGTCTTCGGCTAGAACGTTCTGATGCCTATGGCCCAGGGATTTTGAGGGCTGGCCGGCTCTGGGGAAGAACGGTGTACACCGCATCACACGGTGCCCGTCTCTCCTCAATGCCCTCAGGAGATCGGTCTGCCAACCCTGCCAGTGTTCCAGGGCGTGGCGGTCTCCAGCGAGCGCTCCTCTCAGTCTCTTCCGCCCAGAAACGTAGCGGAGCTGAGAGGCTCGCCACCCCTCCGCTTTAGGGCACCGAGCTAGCTGCTCTAAGTGCACCAGAGGCCAGTCTTGAGAGACTGGTTACCTTAGTAGGTCACCTGGCAGTGTGGGAGCCCCTGCCAAGTGTGTCTCGTTGGGTCCTGCCTAGCAGGCTCTGGTTCTTCCAGTTTAGTCTTCCTGGGAGATGACACGGGTCTGAGGACCGTTGTTTCAATAGAAGACTTCAGTAAGAGAGTCCGGATGTTTATGGCTTAGGACTTCGGGGGGCAGGCCCCTCTGGGGAAGAGCAGTGTACACTAAATCACACGGTGCCCGTCTCTCCTCAATGCCCTCAGGAGATCGGTCTGCCAACCCTGCCAGTGTTCCAGGGCGTGGCGGTCTCCAGCGAGCGCTCCTCTCAGTCTCTTCCGCCCAGAAACGTAGCGGAGCTGAGAGGCTCGCCACCCCTCCGCTTTAGGGCACCGAGCTAGCTGCTCTAAGTGCACCAGAGGCCAGTCTTGAGAGACTGGTTACCTTAGTAGGTCACCTGGCAGTGTGGGAGCCCCTGCCAAGTGTGTCTCGTTGGGTCCTGCCTAGCAGGCTCTGGTTCTTCCAGTTTAGTCTTCCTGGGAGATGACACGGGTCTGAGGACCGTTGTTTCAATAGAAGACTTCAGTAAGAGAGTCCGGATGTTTATGGCTTAGGACTTCGGGGGGCAGGCCCCTCTGGGGAAGAGCAGTGTACACTAAATCACACGGTGCCCGTCTCTCCTCAGTGCCCTCAGGAGATCAGTCTGCCAACCCTGCCAGTGATCCAGGGCACAGCGGTCTCCTGCGAGCACTTCTCTCAGTTACCACCCAGAAACGTAGCGCTACTAAGAGGCTCGCCACATCCACGGAGGTCCCTAGAGCAGCTAGATTGGCCATCCCCTGCCGCTCCTCCGCTTCAGGGCAATGAGCTAGCAGCTCTAAGTATACCAGAGGCCAGCCTCGAGAGACTGATTCCCTTAGTAGACTATTTGGCAGCGTGGAAACTACTGCCAAACGCGTCCTGGGAGTCCTGCACACTGTAGAGTGAGGCTATAGAATCCAGTTCGGTTCTCCTCCTCCTCAGTTTAACGGGGTCATCCCAACTCTAGTGGGTCCCGAGCAGGCTCTGGTCATGGAACGGAAGTATTACTCCTTTGAGGAAGGAGGCCATTGAGGTGGTCCCTCCTAACGTAGGAGAGTCCGGGTTCTACAGCCGGTACTTCACCGTTCCGAGGAAGGATGGAGGGTTGCATCCTATTTTAGATCTGTGTCATTTGAACCGCTCAGTCAGGCGACTGAAGTTCAGCACGCTCGCACTCAAACAAGGTCCGAGGACTGGTTTGTCACAATCGATCTAAAAGGTGCACATGTCTTTATCCTTCCTCATCACAGGAAGTTCCTGAGGTTTGCTTTTGGGGGCAAAAGCTTACCAACACAGAGTTCTTCCCATTGGCCTTGCACTCTCACCCCACACTTTCACGAAGTATGTGGATGCTGCTCTGGCTCCTCCGTAATTCCAGGGCATCCGCATACTCAACCACATCGTATGGCGGTTTGACATTGATATGTCGTTCTCGCTCACATGAAAAAGCTGGGGGTAAAAACTAAACGCCAAGAAAGGTGTGCTTTCTCCATTACAGAGGACCACTTATCTCGGTGTGGTGTGGAATTCGACCACGATGCAGGCACGTGTGTGCCCTGCTTGGTTCGAGTCGATCTTCACAACAGTCAAGAGTGTGAAAGAAGGCCGGTCACTCACTGCCAAGCAGTTTCAGAGACTGCTGGGTCTGATGGCAACTGCGTCCAACATGGTTACTTTTGGCCTGCTGTACATGAGACCCCTACAGTGGTGGCTCAAGACCAAGGGGTTCTCCAGTGCTGCCTTCGTGCCTTATACATGTGGAGGAAACCTTGGTTCTTATCTCAGGGCCCGGTGCTGGGAGCTCCTGGTCGCCACGTATGCTAGCGATGGATGCGTCCCTCACCGGTTGGGGAGCGGTCATGAGTGGCTGCTTGGCCCACGGTCTGTGGAGTGGTCGCCATCTCACGTGGCACATCAACTGCCTGGAGATGCTGGCCGTGTTTCCAGCATTAAAACACTCTCTCCCGAACTTAAGAGATTGTCATGTGTTGGTGCGCACCGGCAACACAGCGGTGGTCTCTTATATCAACCACCAAGGAGGTCTACGTTCGCGCTCCCTGTACAGGCTGGCGCGCCAGATCCTTGTGTGGTCTCAGGGCACATTCCTCTCGCTGAGAACAGTTCATATTCCTGGGCATCTCAAGATGGGAACAGACATCCTGTCGAGGCAGGGGCCGAGGCCCGGGGAATGGAGACTTCACCCCAGGTGGTGAAGCAGATTTGGAGAGTTTGGCCAGACTCAGGTGGACCTGTTCGCTACTCGAGACATCGCACTGTCCCCTCTGGTTCTCTCTGACTCATCCAGCCAACCCAGAGCTCCCTCTACGAGGAAACTGTACGCCTTGAAGTGGAAGCTTTCACTTCTTGGTGCGGAGACCGCCAGCTCGACCCAGTCAACTGCCCAGCTGGTACAGTTCTAGAGTTCCTGCAGGCCCATTATTTTAATATTTAACTAGCCATGCATACAGCGCCAGACATGACATGTTTTCTGGTATGCAAAAAAAGTACTTTAATATAATTTCTTAGCTTATTGCATTTACTGTGGCAGACAACAACAGCACAGCTTAACCCTCCGCACATTTTTATATTTATTTATATTGAAAAAGTTTCAATTCAGTCGATCTTTTTTACCCTGTTTTAACATGATTTCTATGGAGACTGGCCGTAGCTGTCGGGCAAGATGGCGGATAGCAGCAGCGGCACATAATCTCCGCATTCTGATTGGTCAGCTCGCCTGTCAATCAAGCTCTTTGTGAACAGTCAATTAAGGATGCAGCAAACCTGTGTAACTTACCTGGCCTTGGTCTTATGACGTAAAACATAAAAACAAAAATGAGCAATTCTGGCTCCACCTATCCTGGTAGCATGGCAGCTCTGCTCTAGCACCATTGCTATGCGACAGAGTGCTAATCGGGAACCCCTGGTGACGCAATTAGGAAATCCTGCAAAGGCGGAGGGTCCTTTGTGTGGCCTTCGAAGTGTGTGCACTTCAGTTTGGGACACAGCTAGCAAGTTATGCAGCCTTGATTGTAATGCAGATCAGGGACAGGTGTGCTGGTGAATGGTAAATAGGTGTGGGTGATCAGAACTCCAGCGACTGTGCTTGTTGTGTGTTGGAGAACCCTAGCATGTCTGTGAAAATAGGTAACACATATGCCAATATCACTTATGATTTAGGGCAGGGGTCTCCAAACTCGGTCCTGGAGGGAAGGTGTCCTGCAGAATTTAGATCCAACCCTAATCAAACACACCTGAACAAGCTAATCAAGGTCTTCAGTATTACTACAAAGTTGCAGGTGTGTTTTTTTCCAGGTTGGAGGTAATCTCTGCAGGAAAGTTAAGGACCCATGAGTTAGAAGGTGAGTTTGGTTTGTTCACAATCACTCTCTGGAGGTTGATTAGTTATTGTTGTTAAACCTAAATGTAAGGTTTCATCTGAAATAAACAAAAAACAAATAAATAAATCAGTATAATTATTTAAATATCTTTTATTTATGAAACATGGAGAGGATACATGTCATTTTCTAATCTAATATTTTTGATTGAAAGCTATATTGCAGATATATGAAAAATTCCCGTACCAGTTAAAAACTACAAACACTATTTGAAACAAATTCATTTCATAAATTAATAATTAAAAAAATAAAAGAAAAAGAAGAAAAAAAAGTGTTAATTTATGTATTTCATTGTTGTGTATTTTAGTTATTCATACATGGAGTATTGGCAACCAAGAGGTTATTGCATCAGTTCTACAGTAAGTAAGAAGACAAAATTTAGTTGAGACAGAAACATTCTAGGTCTTCAGGATGCAGTATAGTGAATCCAAAGAATCTGTAACAGCAAAACAAAGCCTTTTGGTGAAAAAAAAAATCTGATACATTAATAACTCAATCTCTCAGTATACAGTGAAAGTTATCATTAGGTAAAATACAAAGGTTAAAAGATTAAGATCTGTATTTACTTTGAAATTTTAACTCATGTACTCTGTAAAAATGTTTGTAATTTTAACAGTAAAAGACTAAAAATTCAATGGTATAAACCTGTTTATTGGTTAATGGTAAATATCCTCACATTTATATGGTAGAAATCTAACTTGACATTTACTGTTAATTTAGCAGTTTTTGGAAGTTAAAAAGAATAAGTTATAAGATATAAGAATAATAAGAATAAGTATAAGGTTATATATATGAATGTATGCATGTATGGATATATGAAAGTGTTCAGATGCAAAAGCCACTAAGTGCAGTCTGAAATTTTCTTTTTTTTTTTTTTCTCAGGTTTCCGTTTATGTTCAGTTATTTCACTTTAATGGCAATGAAAATAACCTATTCATTGCCATTAAAGTGAAATTACTAAACCTAAACATGAGAGCCTGAGAAAAAATGCTCATTTTAGAACAAAATTTCAAATGGCACTTAGAGGCTTTTGCATCTGAACTCTTCATACATACATCCATGCATACATTCATATTTTTGGCACATGTACCTCTATCACTTACCCTCAATTCTAAGAACAGAGGAAGTGGAGCTTTTCTTCACAGTCTCTGTTCTCCCACTGCTCAGTCACTATATTGAGGGCTCCACAACGGTTCGGCTCGTTTGGGCACGCTGGCAGTGACATTTCATTCGCAACAGGCTGAGTGTTCAACCAGTACCACTGTCCAGCAACAAAGCGCAAACCCACCCAGATTCTCCTTTCATCCAATAGATTGTTGTTTTTAACCTGTTGCAGTTGCACATTAGTGGTGAGACTGGCCAAATCAGTGTAGTGATCTCTGCAGTGCTTCATAGCTTCCTCCCATGTCTTGTTGTCTCTCTCCAAAATCATATAGCAAAAGAAAGGCAGTTTGTCATCACATGTATAATCAGCCCATCCTGTGTCATCAATTTCTACACAGTGTTGACCCCTGTCTCTCAGATCCGGTTGTCCTACTTTCCATTGATAGAAGTTTGTTTGTAAGTCCGCGTCAGACCACAGGAACTGGTCCAGGGATGTACTGTTCCTGTACAACCCAATCCAAGCATGTTTCCCCCCTAACATTGGCTGGAGAAGGAGATTTTCCAGTGTACTGGAGATGGTGGAAAGGTCTTTGAAATTTTGCCTGCAATAAGACTGTGCTTCTTCCCATTTTTTCCCTTCCTTCACATGGATATGCACTCTTGTGACTGTTGAGAATCCACCATGGATAATTAGAAGAAAAAGCAGAAATATGTTTTCCATTTCTTATTTGATGAATTGCTTGGAGTGGAATGTCTCTGAACAATTGCTAGCACTTGCATGGAGTGCACAAATCCTATGCTAACTATCCACTGATCCTCCAGTACCCAGTTAAAATCTCATTCAAAACACATGCAAATGAACACAACTGAAGCAATTACTTCATCATGGAAAATAAATCTCACTCAAGATACTTCTTTTTTTATCGTTACATCTTAATCAAGCCCAAGCTGTTTTTCGGTCTCAGTTGATCTCCCAGTCTGCTCAGGCAACTCTTTTGGCTTGTTTTAGGTTTGGTCTCCTTCTCAGGTGAGGAGACCAGCTTGACCAGCTGAAGACTAGCTTGTCCTGGCTGAGAGACCAATTTCAACCATTTTAAAGTGTACTAGAGAAATGCAGATGGGATTTTTACTTAAACACGTTCTGAAGGCAGAAAAGAAAATGATTGATTTACAGATTCAACCAATGAAATTGAAGCAGAGGCGGGTCAGGAAATTTGGACTTGTGGAGGGAATACTTCAGACAGATACATTACTGACACTTCGTGGGAGGCATTTATTGCAAGGTAAGTGAACCATGTATTTTCATGAAAAAATAAACATCTCTAACATTTCGTGAGATAATTAGTGAACAAAAATGCACAGAACAAATAATCATCGACTAAATATATCATATAGTATGCATTTTCATTAGACTGCTTCATCAGTCGATCGCACCAAAGCTGCTAATGAGGTGATTGGAGTAAAACATGCTTTTCCAATGCTACCGCGCTGTCTGTGAAACCGATTTGAGCGACAACAGAACTCTTTCAAATCTCCGTGACATTTCATCAGTCAGTTAATGTTAGCATTAGCATTAGCACTACTCTCAGGGCAGGAGTACTCAATATTCATATCACTGTTATTTTTACTGAACTATGCGCTGCTGTCAGGGCAGGAGTACTCAATATTCATATTACTGTTATTTTTACTGAACTATGCGCTGCTCTCGGGGCAGGAGTACTCAATATTCATATTACTGTTATTTGTACTGAACTGCTATTCTCAGGGGCATTCACATCAGTGATCACTGAATCTTAGCCTGACTATGTCAGACTTCGTACTTCCGCTCAATTTCAGTTCGCTTCTGTACTCTGTCTGATATAGCAAACCAGCTCCCAGATTATCTCTGGCTCCGCACCAGCCATCCAACCAACGAACAGAGGGCGGGTTGAGAGCCGTGATGTAGACGCTAAGCGCCGAATTTAAGATTGTAGTTTAGGTTGGGGAAATCTAAAATGACATCGAACATGGAGACACGGGATGCTATTCGCTCTGTTGTGGAGAATATTCCTGGCATTTGCCAACTGAAGCCCGAACAAGAAGAGTGTTTGGTTCACATTTTAAATGGAGGTGATGTTGTGGCCCTACTTCCGACAGGTTTTGGGAAAAGTTTAATTCATCAACTGTTACCGATCATCATCGAAAAACTGGGGAGGCCAAAGTCCGGCAAGGCGATAATTGTGGATGCGTAGATTTACTTCACATAATCTGCAAAAGTCGTTCACAGCCATCTTCACTCCGGTATTTCGCTCAATGGTTTTGTTTTCGTCGCATACCTGTGTTGTTTACAGCGGAAGTTTGAGGCAGTTGAGTCGGCGAATAACATACGTCATAACCAACCGTTATTTGATTGGCTTACGGGTACACCAATGATTTTAAACTTCAGACAACCCCCCCCCAACTGAATCTGCTGTTAAAAATTAACCATCCATTCATCATACCATCGTGCAAAACTAAGAATTAGTCTAATTAGAATCATTGTAATGTGACGATCGGGTGCGGGTTGGGTCGGTTATCTAAATCAGAGTAAAATATAGGTGCGGATGGGTGGCGGGCGGATAATTTATTTGAAGCAGCGGATTCGGGTGACGTTTGAGCTCATCCGCGCATCTCTAGTAAGTTCCTCTAGTTTTAGTTGAGAATCTTGTTGATATTTGAAGTGCCCATATTATTTTTTCCCCCCAAATATTACCTTTCAGGCATTGTAAAATAGCTGTTTGTAAATGTAAACGTCTACTCTAATCTGTCCTCAATCACTGTAGTTGTAGCTGAGGCCAAACAGAGTATAGTAGGCTCTAGGAATGGCAGGGATTAAGGATGTATTACGTTTCATTAAGAAATTGTCAAATTTGAGGAAGTTAAATGTGAGTTTTATCTTTGATCTTATGATTTTACTAATAATTATGTTTGTTTACACTGCTACATTTCAGATGCTGTGCAGTGAGCTGGTCAGTAATGTAATATTCCTGGTATGCAAGTTTTCTCCACAAAATAAAGTGGTCCAGGAAATATATGAAAATGAGGATGTTCATGATTCAATATCCAAAACTAAACCCTTCAGGTAAAATACATTTGTTTTAATTTTTTAAAACTTATCAGTGTAAATTGAAACCAGATTATTTATGCATTTCAAATGCAGGAAGACATTGCAAACATGTATGGAGACTTTGAGAAGATATCTAGCAAGCCGACCTATGGCCTAGGGCCTGGTTTAAAGGGAGCACGTTCAAACTACAGCAGTTTAATGATACACCTGCTATAACTTTTTGTTGTGAAATGTTCCTGTGTATTATACATGTATTTTATTATCTGGATTTGTGGTAACACTTTAGAATACTGTTCCATCATTAATGAATAACTACACAAGAACACATGAGTAATGCAATATTAGCACTCTAGTAACTTCTAGTAACTAACAAGCAACTCTGATTAATGAATTAGTAAGTAATAGTGCTCGAATGTGGTAGTTTACTATTAGCTAATCAGTAACTTTTTTTTTCATACCTCCCCAAGAACTACTAATAACTACTGTATACAGGTTGATAATTAATATGAATATTACATAATGTATAATTCATTCTAAAGTAAAGGTCATGATAACCCACTAGTAATGACTCAAGTATTACCAAATTCTTCAGAAGGAATTACTAATTATTTGGATCAGTATTCTAAAGTGAAGATCATGATATTTCCCTTGTAATGACTGAAATCATTGTAAGCTTTTGAGGTTTTTGTAAAGTACTGAATAGTAATTATCCAGGTGTTACTACATCCTTCTAAAAGAATTAGTAATTTTTTGGATCAGTATTCTAAAGTGAAGATCGTGATAACTCCCTAGTAATTACTGAAGTCATTGTAAACTTTTACTAAAAAAAGGTTTTTGTAAGGTCCTGGTTAGTAATTCATTTAGCTAGATTTGGTAACACATAAATCATTACTAGTGGGTTACCGTGATTTTCACTTTAGAATACTGATCCAAGTAATTAGTAGTTCATTTAGAAGGATTTGGTAATACTTGAGTCATTACTGGTGGGTTACCATGATCTTCATTTTAGAATTAATTATTCATTATGCATAATTCACATTAATTATGAACCTGTATGAAGTAGTTCTTAGGAGTTCTCAGGATATATGGAAAAAATAGTAGTTATTGGTTAGCTAATAGTGAACGACCAGTTTCAACTTGGCGCTATTACTTAATAAATTGTTAATCAGAGTTTCTTGTTAGTTAATAGTAGTTACTACAATGTTAATAGTGCATTAGCCATTTGTTCTTGTATAGTTATTCATTAACGACGGATCAGTATTCTAAAGTGTTACCAAATTTGTTTGTAATTGTATAAAAATGGAAATAAGTCCAATAATAATTATACAATTTTATTGTAATATTGGACCTGTAAACTAGAGGCTGACATTTTTTCGGGAATCCCATGGGTCACAGGAATCCCGCGGGATGGGAAACAAAATCGCTACGAATCACGTGATTGGGACGGGACACTAAAAAATGTCATCGGGAGTGGGCGGGACTGGGAATAGTAATGATACCCAACTTTATACACAAATATACCTTATATATAAAAAAACTATAAACTGTATATTTTAATTCTGAACTCAATTCTAGTTGCCCTGTCTCGCTCTCCTCCTGTTTGCTTTGGTGTGTGTCACGAATCCGGTCTATGAACTTCCGTTCACTCACCACCAGAGGTCGCTCGCTCACCACATTGACTCTCACACCATACATCACACTGGACTCCATTTCCCATCATCCACTGCACTGATGACACATACACAGCTGATTACACTGATTGCACATACACAGCTGAAGGCACTGATCACACAGCTATCACCAATCACACACTCTACTTAAGCCATGGACTTTCTCTCCCTCACTGCCGAGTATTGTATGCACTTATCCCTCTCTTAGCGATAGCTACTCTACGGAGCCCACTTAGTTGTATTAGTCTTGCCTTGCCTGTTTTCCCGTGTTTGATTCTAGCCCGTGTTTCCTGGATTAACCCTTGCCTTGCCGTTTGGACTCTGTTTGCACCTCTCTTGGATTATAGCTCGTGTACCTGGATTATCTCTCTGCCTTGCCCCATTGGATATTGTTCGCCGATTGTAGACCCACGCTTGCCCTAGGATTACTCTTTGTCTTGTTCCTGCCATACCTGTTTGCCATTGTTTTGACCCTGCCTGTATTTATGACCATGCCTTTAAATAAAAGCTTGCACATGGATCCGCACGTCTCATGTCTCGTCAGCCCCGTTACAGTGTGGCTGGTTAAGTGAATGATGCAGTCCGTGACGGACAGATCGTTAATGGCTGGTCTATGTGGTAATACACACTATCATTCATCGACCTCAAATATGGCTTTTCATCTGAAAGATCTATGTAACTTTACATGGCCGCTCAATATGATGTTAACCTAGAGAAATGTGCGCTATTGAAGTGTTTGTGTGGAGAGTGGAAGCTGAATAGCGTGCTCGTTGCAGGGCAGGCGCCGGTGCGCTCACTTGCTCTTAAAATCTCCGTAATTTTTGGTCATACAGATAAAAGTAGCCTAATACATCTTTCGAATCTGTAAAGACTCTACGTTTATTTGTGTACACTCAGAATAACAACGAAACGTTGCGCTTTAAAGCAAACAGGGTGCACTTTAGGTCTCTGAGCAAGAAACTTCGAAACTCCGTCTTTGAAAAATATATCTATAGAGAGTGAAATATCTACTTTCAAATGAAAAAAAAAACAAAATTCAAATAGAAAACGTGTGTGTTAGCATGGATGATTTACATAAAATTTAATGTGTGCAATGTAGCCTACACTGTGCATGAACTGGCTTTCAGTTCAATATAATAACAAAAAACTACATTTTGGGTTTTTATTCAACTAAGGTGGGCACGCTGTGATCTGTACTATATTTTTACTGTAACTGACAGATTTCATTAAGTGAAATCACTTAAGTGCATTAAGCATTAAGTGGTTACACATACTGTAGATTGATACTGGGATCTTTTGCAATCACATTTATGTATCACCAAGTCAACTCTGAGAGAAGTCCTATCAGACGGTAATTGTTTCTCATGTGAACATTTGTAAAAATGTATTTACATGGCACCTCAGTGATAACTCATGGATCTGATGCTTTATTCACAGCGGAGAAGCAAGATGTGTGATCATATGAACCTAGGAATGCACTGCTGACATGGCCAGTCACATGGTTGTCTGCTATAAATAAAATGTCATATGCTTGGAATAATAAATAAATTTAAATGTAATAATATACTATTCATTATTTATTTAAATCTCTGGTTTAAAAATAGGAAAATTGACCCACTATAGTTGAAATGGTTTTCTTAAATTTTATCTCTCAAAATGATGGGTGTCATTAAAAATGTGGAGATTAGCAGAAATAAGTTAATGCAACCTATTATTTACATGAGGTAAACAAAGCTGCTTGGTTTACATTTTTATGTATGTAATTGTTGGCCTATACATATTTTAAAGTTGTATTGTATACCTGTTACTGCCATAATAATGACCCATTTCAAATGTTTACGTGTTTGCTGGTTTTTTTGTTCTTAACAGCACCCAATCGTTGTGGTGGAGCAGTTATGAAATATTGTTCTTGTAAATAATTTCTAGCATTTCAGTAGTTTTTTTCAGTAATTAATATGCAAGCAAAGTACAACAGTTAGTATATCATGTTAAACGGTGGTCAGAAAAGATTTAAACAGTTCATTTTGAATCGATTTCTTCTCAGAGATGTGGATTCAGACAGCAATTATATTACCACATGACCTTGTTAATTCGGCCGGGGATTTTTACAGGGATGGTGGGAGAAAAACACTGACATTCTGGATTAGGATGGCAATAAAATCACAGACTAACCCCTGTAAATGTTGAAAATCGCTTCCGTCCCCATGAGAACCAATTACTGTCCAAATCTGGCTATTATGTGCTTTTATCAGGTGGAACCAAACATACACCATTTTTCATACATCTCCATTTTTGCACCATTTTGGACACGGCAGTATCAGATGCCTCTTCAGTGTTAGCTCCTTTGATTTGTCCAGTTGCTGCCAGCTCCTCTAGGTAACTGAAGAATGAAATAAAAGATCAATCAATAATACAGACATTGTCTACTGATTTATAAATGTAATGATTAAAAAAAAAATTGAATACCCTTAAAAATATGCATAAATTTACTAGACTAAAACTAATAAAGATGAACAGGAAAATGATGTCAAAATATCAATACTATATAGAACAAATGATATATATATATATATACAGTGGGTACAGAAAATTTTTCACTCTTTGTTATATTGCAGCCATTTGCTAAAATCAGTTAAGTTCATTTTTTTCCTCATTAATGTACACACAAGCACCCCATATTGACAGAAAAACACAGAATTGTTGACATTTTTGCAGATTTATTAAAAAAGAAAAACTGAAATATCACATGGTCCTAAGTATTCAGACCCTTTGCTGTGACACTCATATATTTAACTCAGGTGCTGCCCATTTCTTCTGATCATCCTTGAGATGGTTCTACACCTTCATTTGAGTCCAGCTGTGTTTGATTATACTGATTGGACTTGATTAGGAAAGCCACACACCTGTCTATATAAGACCTTACAGCTCACAGTGCATGTCAGAGCAAATGAGAATCATGAGTTCAAAGGAACTGCCTGAAGAGCTCAGAGACAGAATTGTGGCAAGGCACAGATCTGGCCAAGGTTACAAAAAAATTTCTGCTGCACTTAAGGTTCCTAAGAGCACAGTGGCCTCCATAATCCTTAAATGGAAGACGTTTGGGATGACCAGAACCCTTCCTAGAGCTGACCGTCCGGCCAAACTGAGCTATCGGGGGAGAAGAGCCTTGGTGAGAGAGGTAAAGAAGAACCCAAAGATCACTGTGGCTGAGCTCCAGAGATGCAGTCGGGAGATGGGAGAAAGTTGTAGAAAGACAACCATCACTGCAGCCCTCCACCAGTCGGGGCTTTATGGCAGACTCAGTGCAAGACACATGAAAGCCCGCATGAAGTTTGCTAAAAAACACCTGGAGGACTCCAAGATGGTGAGAAATAAGATTCTCTGGTCTGATGAGACCAAGATAGAACTTTTTGTCCTTAATTCTAAGCGGTATGTGTGGAGAAAACCAGGCACTGCTCATCACCTGTCCAATACAGTCCCAACAGTGAAGCATGGTGGTGGCAGCATCATGCTGTGGGGGTGTTTTTCAGCTGCAGGGACAGGACGACTGGTTGCAATCGAGGAAAAGATGAATGCGGCCAAGTACAGGGATATCCTGGACGAAAACCTTCTCCAGAGTGCTCAGGACCTCAGACTGGGCCGAAGGTTTACCTTCCAACAAGACAATGACCCCAAGCACACAGCTAAAATAACGAAGGAGTGGCTTCACAACAACTCCGTGACTGTTCTTGAATGGCCCAGCCAGAGCCCTGACTTAAACCCAATAGAGCATCTCTGGAGAGACCTAAAAATGGCTGTCCACCAACGTTTACCATCCAACCTTACAGAACCGGAGAGGATCTGCAAGGAGGAATTGCAGAGGATCCCTAAATCCAGGTGTGGAAAACTTGTTGCATCTTTCCCAAAAAGACTCATGGCTGTATTAGATCAAAAGGGTGCTTCTACTAAATACTGAGCAAAGGGTCTGAATACTTAAGACCATGTGATATTTCAGTTTTTCTTTTTTAATAAATCTGCAAAAATGTCAACAATTCTGTGTTTTTCTGTCAATATGGGGTGCTGTGTGTACATTAATGAGGAAAAAAAATTAACTTAAATGATTTTAGCAAATGGCTGCAATATATCTGTAACAGATTGGATCGGACACAAAGGTAAGTGGCAGTACGTGAGTATTTATTGAAATGTAGAAGATGGCTGGAGTGATGGATCAACGTGAAGAGGTACGTAATAGTGTTCACTGGTGAGATCCGATAGGAGAGGAGGTCGATGGTAATGTCTTTCTTTCCACAGGGTAGCCACGATGACGAGAGGAGGAAATCTTCTGAGACGTTCGGGGATCGAGACAGATGATCTGGGAGGAGAGGAGGACACTAGGAGTAGAGACAGGAGGTAAGGCACACAGAGGTAAGTAGTCAACGAAGTATATACTCAACACTTGGATAGTGGGGAGCAGAGTCCACGTAGTAGTTACGAGATAGTACAGGTTGAGTGCCTGTTGTGATGGTTTATATGTTGGCGTTGATGACTGATGTGTTAGGGTGCAGGTGAGCGTGATTAGTACTCTGGTGATGTGGATCATTGTGATTGGTGGGGTGTAGGGCCTGACTGATCCGTGACAGTACCCCCCTCTCCACGGCCCGCTCCTGAGGGCCGCCCTCGGCGTCGTGGTGGTCTACCCCGGCCTCGGGTGCTGGGCGATCGGGATGTGTTGAATGGAATTCTTCGAGGAGTGTCCGGTCCAGAATGTCATCCCTAGGTACTCATGAGCGTTCCTCAGGACCATAATCCTCCCAGTCCACGAGGTATTCCAGTTTACCACCACGGCGTTGAGATTCCAGTATCTCCTTTACTCGGTATACGGCCCCTTCGTCTACGATGAGCGGGAGAGGGGGTTCTTCAGTCTGGTCAGGCCCTGGAGAAACAGGAGGAGAGAATGGTTTGAGTAGGGACACATGGAAAGTGGGGTGAATTTTGTAGTGTGGAGGCAATTGTAGTTTATACGTGACAGGGTTGATTCTTTCCAAGATGGTGAAGGCGCCAACGAATCTGGGACTAAGTTTTCGGCTAGGCAGGCGCAGCTTGATGTCCCTTGTGGAGAGCCAGACCTTTTGCCCAGGTTGGTATTCGGGATTGGGGGATCTTCGAAGGTATGCTGCCATCCTTTGTCTGCGCACTGCCTGCTGGAGTTGGTGATGTGCGGTGTCCCAGACTCTCTCGCTCTCTCGGAACCAGTAGTTGATGGCGGGGACTTCAGACGGTTCTCCTGACCAAGGGAACAGGGGAGGCTGGAAACCGAGTATGCACTGGAAGGGAGTGAGTCCAGTGGAGCTTTGACGTAGTGAATTTTGGGCGTACTCGGCCCAGCCTAGGAACTGGTTCCAAGAGTCCTGGCGACCATGGCAGAAGGTTCTTAGGAAGCATCCTACGTCCTGAATCTTGCGTTCGGTCTGCCCTTTTGACTGCGGATGGTAGCCAGAAGATAGGCTTACGGTCACACCATGTTGGCGATGTTCGGCCAGGCTCCGGGAGTAGATGAGGATGTCGTCTATGTAGACGATGACAAAGCGATGGAGGAACTCCCGGAGCACCTCATGCATGAATCCTTGGAAGACTGACGGGGGGCATTGACTAGCCCATAGGGCATGACCCGATACTCGTAGTGGCCGGTGGGGGTCACAAAAGCGGTCTTCCATTCGTCTCCTTCCCGGATCCGAATGAGGTTGTAGGCGCTGCGGAGGTCCAGCTTGGTGAAAATGGTGGCACCGCAAAGTTGTTCCAAAGCGGCTGGGACAAGGGGAAGGGGATATCTGAATTTAACTGTGATCTCATTGAGTTTACGGTAATCGATACAAGGTCTCAGGCTGCCATCCTTTTTGGCCACAAAGAAAAAACTGGAAGCAGCAGGGGAGGTAGATGGAACGATGTAGCCTTGTTTCAGAGCCTCCTCAATATACTCCTCCATGGCCTTTTGTTCAGGTGGTGAAAGTGGATAGATTCTCCCATGCGGTACTGGCTCACCCGGTATGAGATCGATCGCGCAGTCCCACGGCCGATGCGGTGGTAGCTGGGCAGCTTTCTTGGGACAGAAGACGTCACTAAAGTGGGCATAACAGGATGGGATCTCGATGGATAGTTTCTCTACTAGGCTTTCTATGGAGGTGGTATGGACGGGAAGTTGGATAGGATCCTTGATGGAAGGCTTTGGTAACCTGGGGAAACAGTGAGGGAAACAGCTCTTGCCCCACTGTAGGACTTCTCCTGTCTTCCAAGATAGATGGGGATCATGCTGCACCAGCCAGGGGCGGCCAAGGATGATGTCCACAGTGGAACCCTCCAGAACCAACAAATGCAGTTCCTCCTGATGTAACTGTCCAATGCATAATAGTAAGGGTCCTACACTGTGGTGAACATGACGTCGTGTTATGGGTTTGCCAGCTACGGATTGGACCTCGTAAGCTATCTCCGTGACCAAGGTCGGGAGCTGGAGCTGCTGGATAAGGTCTCCAGAGATGAAGTTTCCCGCAGAGCCGGAGTCGAGGAGGACGATAACTGTAATCACAGAGGATTTGGCAGTAAGCTGAGCACATGTGGAAAGCGGGTTTAGTTTGGTGAATGGAGGATGGACAGTACTCACCAAGATCCGGGGAGGACGGAGCGGGCACTCCAAGATCTTGTGCCCACTAGTGCCACAATATAGACATTGACCTTGGGTGATCCGTTTTTGTCTCTCTTGTGTTGAAAGGCGGGTTGAGTCAGTTTACATGGGTTCTGGAGGGTCACTGGTCTCTGGTTGGCATGGAGGAGGAGTGGCAATGGCTGTAGAGGAATCGGTGGAGCAAGACTGCATGCGGTTGGAGCATCTGATAGCCAACTGAATAAATTTCTCTAAACCATACGTGTCGTCATAGGCGAAGAGGTGAAAACGGAGTTGGGGATTTAGCCCCTGTCGGAAGGCCATAAGCAGAGACGGTTCATTCCAGCCGCTGGCAGCAGCGAGCGTTCGAAATTGGAGAGAGTATTGGTGGATGGACATTGAACCTTGTCGAAGTCGATACAGTTTTTCTCCCACAGAGGAGTCTCCTGGAGAGCTACTAAACACTTCTCGGAAGTGGTTGATGAAGTTGGAGAACGTCTGAGTGACAGGTCCGTCCTGGCTTAGAATTGTTTCTGGCCATCTGAGCGCAGGGCCTGTGAGGGACGTAACGACAAAGGCTATCTTGGACTGATCCGTGGGAAACATATGTGGGTGGAGATCTATGGTGAGGATGCACTGCAAAAGAAAGCCATTGCACTCCTCCGCCGATCCAGAGAAGGGGCGCTGGTCTGGCCATGGGACTGGCGAAAACGATCGGAGAAGAAGTGCTGGTTGGTGTGCGGTTAGGAAGATGTGCAGGAGTGGATGGTGCCGGTGGTGAAGGTGATATTTTCTTAAAGGAGTCCACCAATTCCTGAAACGGGTCCGTAGAGCTCATCTTGCTGTCGGTATACTTGGTCCGATCTTCTGTAACAGATTGGGTCGGACACAAAGGTAAGTGGCAGTACGTGAGTATTTATTGAAATGTAGAAGATGGATCGTTGGGATTGGTGGGGTGTAGGGCCTGACTGATCCGTGACAATAACAAAGAGTGAAAAATTTAAGGGGGTCTGAATACTTTCCGTACCCACTGTGTATATATATATATATATATATATATATATCTACACAGTGTAGACTACACTGCTTATTATGGGATTGTGGGACAACTTGCTTCAGTTTTACAACAGTCAAGAATGTTCAGGGAGCTGATAGCCATGTTTACTGAATGTTCTTCAGGATTGATATAATGTGTTGTTTAAAAGAATGAACAATGGTTAGGTCATAGAGTATACTAAACATAACAGTAATACGGACCTATTGAGTACTCCTGAGCAGCGCATAGTTCAGTAAAAATAACAGTAATATGAATATTGAATACCCCTGCCCTGAGAGCAGCACATAGTTCAGTAAAAATAACAGTAATATGAATGTTGAGTACTCCTGCAACGAGAGCAGCACATAGTTCAGTAAAAATAACAGTGATATGAATATTGAGTACTCCTGCCCAGAGAGCAGCACATAGTGCAGTAAAAATAACAATGATATGAATATTGAGTACCCCTGCCCTGAGAGCAGCACATAGTTCAGTAAAAATAATATGAATATTGCGTACTATTGCCCTAAGAGCAGTACATCGTTCAATAAAAATAACAGTAATGGGGACCTATTGAGTACTCCTGCCCCGAGAGCAGCACATAGTTCAGTAAAAATAACAGTAATAGGGACCTATTGAGTACTCCTGCCCTGAGAGCAGCACATAGTTCAGTAAAAATAACAGTGATATGAATATTGAGTACCCCTGCCCTGAGAGCAGCACATAGTTCAGTAAAAATAATATGAATATTGAATACTCCTGCCCTGAGAGCAGCACATGGTTCAGGAAAAAAAAACAAAAACAACAAAAAAAAAACAGTAATATGAATATTGAGTACTCCTGCCCTGAGAGCAACACATAGTTCAGTAAAAATAACAGTAATATGAATGTTGAGTACTCCTGCAACGAGAGCAGCACATAGTTCAGTAAAAATAACAGTGATATGAATATTGAGTACTCCTGCCCCGAGAGCAGCACATAGTGCAGTAAAAATAACAATGATATGAATATTGAGTACCCCTGCCCTGAGAGCATCACATACACTGTAAAAAAAGTTGAGCCAACTTTAAAATTTTAAGGCAACCAGCTTCAGCAGATTTTTGAGTTTGCTCAACTTATTTTTGTGGGAGATTTTTTGTTGTATAAACCTAAAATGACAAGTTGAGAAAACTCAAAAATCTGCTGAAGCTGGTTGCCTTAAAATTTTAAGTTGGCTTAACTTTTTTTTTTTTACAGTGTTCAGTAAAAATAATATGAATATTGAGTACTCCTGCCCTGAGAGCAGTGTATAGTTCAGTAAAAATAACAGTAATATGAATAGAGTACTCCTGCTCTGAGAGTAGTGCTAATGCCAGACATGTTCACAAGTCTCTGAGGTCCAAGTCCAAGTCAAGTCTCAAGTCTTTGAGGTCAAGTCTAAGTCAAGTCTCAAGTCTTTAAAGTGGAGTCCAAGTCAAGTCTTAAGTCTTTGAGGTGGAGTCCAAGTCACGTCTCAAGTCTTTGTTCTATTTATTAGCAACAGTTCTTTCAGCTAGTAATTGAGCTAAATCAATTTTGAAATACTGATTTCACGATATGATTTTCTCAACAACAAAACACTTTAATAAAATTTAAGACAAATTAGAAATGAAAAGGTGTCCATTTATTAATTGTCAGATAATATGCTGCACATTTCTTTGTAAAATTGAAATATGTCAAACAACAAAACAAAATTTTAAAACAAACCCCAATTAATCAAATGATTTACACAAATGAAATAAATCTCATATAAACAAACTAAGGCTTTGTCTGTGCCCTTTTTTCAATTTAAAATTAGAGGCAACCGCTGTATTTTAAACACAACACAGTCCAAACAAAGAGGCTGCATACATCCAGCATGAGCAGTTTTTAATCTAAATTGGATTGTATCATTTCGAAATTTGAAGCAAAAACAAAATGGTCTGACTTTAGTTTTGTGAAACTATTCTACATAAAACATCTGCAATAAATAAAAAGAAATAAAACAGCAGATGGGCTGAATTAATGCAGATTCACTCTCTGCCAGCAGGTGGCGCTTGAATATCAATTAAACATCGTTTCCTTGGTTGCTGCTGTAAACAAAGCAGCGTTGCGTTTATGAACACTACTTTAATATGCATTATACGGAGGCAGGATGAAAAGAAAATACCATCTAAACTTTTTTTAAGACAGCCAGTTTCCCTCAGAGATACATTCATATAAACTCCTATACCAAATGACTTGCATTTTTTACGAGTCTCACGAGTCACGAGTCCAAGTCAAGTCTCGAGTCAGCTGTTCACGAGTCCAAGTCAAGTCCCAAGTCTTTATTTATGCGACTTAAGTGCGACTCGAGTCCAAGTCGCAGACTCGAGTTTCCATCTCTGGCTAATGCTAATGCTAACTGACTGATGAACTGTTCTATTGTCGCTCATATCGGTTTCACAGACAGTGCGGTAGCACTGGAAAAGCATGTTTTATTCCAGTTACCTCATTAGCAGCTTTGGTGCCATCGACTGATGAATCAGTTTAATGAAAATGCATACTAGGCTATACGATATATTTAGTCGATGATTATTTGTTCTGTGCATCTTTGTTCGCTAATTATCTCACTAAACGTTAGAGATGTTTTTTTTTTTTCATGAAAATACATGGTAAATTCACTCACCTTGCAATAAATGCCTCCCACGAAGCGTCAGTAACATATCTGTCTGAAGTATTCCCTCCACACATTCAAATTTCCTGACCCCGCCTCTGCTTCAATTTCATTGGTTGAATCTGTGAACTAATCATTTTCCTTTCTGCCCTCAGAACATTTTTGAGTAAGTAAAACTCCCATCTGCTAGAGAAATAGATATGTTGGAAAACTTCAAAATGCTGCCTTATCAAACAGCATCTGGAGTAAAGAGTTTTGATTAATAGGTGCCCATACATCCATATCTGTTTAAGCCCTTGACTGATTAGGCAGCAGGCAAAAAAACAGCTGCCTTCACAGCAATTTACTGCATAGAGTTCATGGCAAAACATATGCAGTATAAAATAACACATGCAATAATAAGTCCATAATGTATGGGGAAAGTTAAGATTTACAATACATTGCCGATTTACATTGAGTTCGATGTCTGCAAATAGATTTACAAAATGCAAAAAATTACTCATTACACTATGAAATTAAACTCTGCTTAGATAATGTAAATCTTAAGTCACAACACACCTCATGTTTTTACAGGTCTAATTCAAGTGTAACCTTATTTAAAAATGATGCAAATAAACACCAAAAGACAGGGAAACCAACATAACATTCATTATCTTTTGTCTCAATGGGATGATTGCAAAACACATAAATTTTCACTTTGCTCTGGTAGAAACACTGCCGTGGATTTAGTTTACGTTTTCAGTGGGAAAAATCTTAGAATTGCTTCTTACTTCTTGAAACTAGTAAATACAGGTTCAAAATTCCTTTGTTTTGAAGAGTGTGCCTCAGTGTTATTGCAAGTCATTCTTATATTTTACATCATCTGTGCATAATGATTTGCATTCCATTCTCTTACATACACAAACAAACAAACAAACAAAAAATGTCAAAGTAATGTTGCATTTATACCAAATATTTTATTTCTGTTTCAAAAGAGTGATATAAATAACTTGCATATACATTTCACCTCCACTGATAGAGGACATACCATGTAACTACATAGTTAGTAACAATGTAATTACTATGTGAATAAGCTAGTTTAGTAAATGCATTTACAGTTGTACAGATGAAGTGGTTTTTAATTGTTCAAATTTGTTTGCGATTTAAATGTTTTTTGTTTTTTTTATCTTTTTTTTTGTATTCTATATTTATTTATTTATTTAAAACTCTTAACTGTTCTGTGTTTTTCTGATGAACTGTAAGCTATTTAGCTCTTTGATGTTCCGGATAGCAAATTATCAGTTATATATAATGAAGATCATCAATAAAATGAAGAGTTGATATATACACTCATTTTAACATTTGAAATTAGACAGATGAGCTACTTTACAGCATTACAGATTATTTAAATTGTATTTGACATGAATAACAAATATTCTTGTATTCATGAATTAACTGTGGAAAATGAGCTATTAATAGACTTTGTTATTTTTATTAGCATGCTCTTTTAAAGGGGTCATGAACTGCCATTGTTTTTTTAATTTTGTACTGTTCTCTGAGGTCCACTTATAATGTTATCAAGATTTTCACATCAAAAAACATCATAATTTAGAAGTAATTTAGAAGTAAGACTATTTTCTGTCCCGTTTTGACCCCCCTCATCAAAACTCTCTGGTTGAATAGGTGTGGCGGAATGTAGACTTGAAAGTAAACGCCCACTGCTATGATTGGCTAACACTTGTGTACAGTGGTGGGCCGTCAGGGCCAACAAAGCCTTGTCTGCTGGCCTAAACACTATCAGAATCACTGACTTAATTTTGTGTATTAAATTATTTCCAATAGTCTATTCTCTTCATTTCATAGCTGTTCTCTTGGTTGCGCTGCTTCCAGTAGTGTCTGTTTATATTAGAGCTTTTGTCCAATCATATTTCAGCAATCGTGTTGCCAGGGTCAAAGAAATCTGCCTAAAGGTGCGTTCGCACCAGACACGAATGAAGAGTTAAGCACGAGTGATTTACATGTTAAGTCAATGCAAAGATGCGAATAGACATCTTGCTTAACGTGTGATTCGCACGAATCAAAAATCTGAACTTTGGCGAAAATTCGCGCAGCGTTAACCAATCAGGAGCTTGCTGTAGTAGTGACGTCATTACGACGTAGTGAGGGAGGCAGAAATCCGAAACAACAATGGAAGACAAAATCATCGTAGCTGTATGTGGATACCTGGAGCTGTATGATACATCTTCGTACTTTTATAGAAACAGGAATGAAATGGATCTTGCTTGGTGTGTTACTTTGTGCACAACATAGTAAATCATAATTCATAGCCTATTTGTTACATAAAAATATTATTTCTATGTTAAGACTAGAATAGGCTACTTACAGCAAACATTTGTACATTCATTCTAATTATCCTATTGCAAATACACTCACAATAGTATAGTAAAAAATAGTTATTTGTGATTGGACCAGTGTAGTGTAATGAGACTGGAGCCGCCTGGCAGAAGCTCCTCCTTGACGCGAATTCGCGTCTATTGTGAAGTGAATTTCACACACGAATGAAGCAAGTAAACTCAAAATGTTCAAGCGTCCAACTGCGTGCGAATAGCGCGATTTATTCGCGCAAGTCGCGTCTGGTGTGAACGCACAGTACGGCCTTCAGAATCAACAGTGCAGGCGTGTGTAGCTTAAAATCAATGGCAATGAAACCGTTGTTTTAACCAATCAGATTTCGAGTTGGCAGCACCAGGGCCATCTAGCAGGCTTACGATAGCATCAGCATTTTCTCGTCCTTTGATTGGATGCTGAGAGAGCGTACTAGTCAAAGCTAGCTAATAGCATAACTGTAAATCATTTTTGTTTTCACAGTATTATTAATGTTTCTCAGGTTTCTTACCGTATATGCTATGTACAGTGCGTTATTGTATATTTTCAGTGCATTCTGAAAAATATTCGCCTTCTGTAAATCTAAATACTAAAGTAGGATTCCCGAGGATAGAAAGACACTTTCAACTCGCTTGATCAACTCAATAGACCTGATACAACAAGCAATCCTACAGACTGATTACCATCAAAGTCAGTGCAGATGGAAACACACCTGACCAAAAGACTGTAGCGACACAGAACGCCTACGCTCAAGGGACTGGGCGTGTCAATAATGTGCATTCTGCAGTGCTTTCCTCAACCTGTTTTAATGTTGTCATTTCAGGTGACCACTCTGCTCCTGTATGCATCACTAGTGCTGCCCGCTCTGCAAAGATATTGGCAGTAATGAACATCATTCGAAGATCATTTCCTTATGGTCCCTTAGGTACCACTAAGAGTTTGCCCCAAGGGACAAGGGAAGGACTGTAGGGAGTGAAATTATTTCCTTATGAAATTAATTCCTCATGAAGCCAAGACTCAGGAACTCACAAATGCCATGCAATAAAGCCATACAACTAATCTGGAGAAGAGATCTCCAAATAGAACAAAATATCTTTCTTCATGTTTGGTATCATTTTAAAGGTCTCTGTGCGATTGGTAAATTGGTCTCAATTTCACAGTAGTCACTTGTATTATGAGAAATATTGAAAACTTTTGTAGAATTGTGTTCTGCTGAGGAGGGGGTGTGTCCCCCTTTAGGGGTCTGCGGGAATGTTTATCCATCTTCATCCAGGTGTGACCCTGGAGTACTAGAACCAAAAACACCAAAAGGGTCTTTTATGGTTTTACAACTGATCTGAAGATTTTTTTGTCTTTCTTATTTTGGCATACAAGGGAAGTGACACAACACTACTTCTGAATTTCTGTAGTCAGAAAACCCCATGCAGTGTGTGAGGGTCTCTGGAGCTCTGCTCCAGAACTCTCGCTGCTGTGTGTCTCTCTTCTGTCAGGTATGATTTAAAAATGTAATTGAGTTAAAAGATATTGTGCCCATAGAGCACACTGTACAGTTGTTTGTGCTACTACTTATGCACGTAGGCTAATTAAGTTTATTCTCTAAAACATCTGAGTGCTTTGCTATGCATTTTAGACTGTGTGTTTTGTTAAATTAGGATAACTGTTACATGTGTGACTATGTTAAATTTGTTCGTCTCCTGCGTAGGCCACTTGGCTATTTCCCATATAGCCACAGTATCTATGTACAGGAGCAGGGTTGCCACGCAGTTACAATGTGATTCACAATTGCATTACCCTTTCTAAATTGGCTTCTAATTGTTTCATTATGTAATTAGCATGATACAACTTTACCTGACTAATAATAAATTGTTATATTTGATTTATTCTGAACTGTCCTGAAATCATTATGACTATTAGACTGTGAGGAGGCTTTTGTTACCGCAAATCTATGGTCAGGATAGGTCAAACTGAAGGCTCATGCATGAACGGAGCAGTAGGCACGTCATCGGAGACCGCCGATTTCTGTCTATCACTGGTGCTAGCAAGTTGTACAGGAAAAGACTAAGTAAACTACACTTTTTGTCATAAGCAAGCAGTTGGCGGCAGACAGTTAGGTATTAGTCTACCTACATCCTCTGACTAACATCAGACTGGCGAGTTTGTGTCTGTGAGATCTATGCAAAAACCCGGGGCGTGAGACATTAGATCCCCAGTGAACGGATAATTAAAAATTTTGGATGTCTAGAATAATCAAATATCTAAATTAATATACAATCGATGTCTGTGATCAATTTTTAATTATAAATATTTTCTCAATTTAATGATCACTTGAAATTGGAGTCAGATCAAGCAAGGAGCTAGACTAAAATTGGAACTAAATCCTGATAAATTCAGAAGCGCAAGTAAAAGACCGAACATGCATTAAACCTTTGACCAGGCTGCTGGGCTGCAAAGGTGAATGTGTTGCTGTCAGTCATCGCACCGGTGTGGATGTTTACTGTACTTCGCAATCACAGATTCTAGCCTACGTCTTGGAATATATGACCCAAATAAGAATTTTCACCGTATATTGTCATCTGAACAAGTAAAAACTCTGCCACGTTTGTTCTGACCAACTGAGGAAAAAAGAATTACAATAAATCGCGCTACCAATGATGATTAAATCTAATGATCGTTTTGCTCATATCATATCAAACCATGCAAATTATTATTGTTATACTTTATTCTCAAATTATTAATGTTAACAACATCAGCACTGCATGACTATGATTATAGTGTGTATTAATGTGTAGATTTCAATTTCTGTACAGTCTAATCTAATTGTCATGCAATTCGAATTTCATATTAAGAATTTCTTTTAAGCCAAAAAGCAAATTAGGCTCCCTTCGAACTGGTTTTCTTTAAAATACAAATATTGTGTAATCTCAAGCTATCTGTAATCAGAAACATATTTAAAACTGGAATAAAATTTGATTTCACTGAACATGTGTTTCATAAACCCATAATCCTTTCTGGATTACAGTCCGCCATCAAAATGATGCATTTAATTATTCTAGCTGCTGTGATAAAAGGCTATAAACAATCCGCCACATGCAGGATCCTCACATATGATAGCCTAGTAGCCGGGACAACTTCTTAATGTTTACAGACATGACGTAATGACACGGCAGCATGCTCGAATTTCCCGCAAAAACCTACCCGTGCCACTCAAATTACTGTAGAAAACATTATTATAAGCTAACCGTTGTGAATTGGGCTAAAGTAAGGTGATAGTTTTGAACACTGGCAGGTTATGTACTTGCTCAATGTCCATGGAAAAAATTAAACAAAACAAAAAAGAGAAAAACTCTGTTCTAACAGTGTAGGCCAGTTATTCTGTTACGGGTGCTGTGCTAATAAAGCGCACGATGAAGGAGTATTCCAAATAATAGTCTTTTTAATTATAATCCACAGAAGAAACAGAATGAATTCCAGAAGCACGGTGTAGCACAACACAATACAAACGATAACTGGCAAATGAACTGGGGAGAACTCAGGACTTAAGAACAGAGGTATTAATCGGATAATTAATAAAACAACAGGTGATAACGATGAACTTAACAAGACAGGCAAAAACTAGGTCAGAACAGAAAGTCAAAACACAGACATGTGACAGATCGCCCCCTCCCGGGGAGGCGCATCCTCGCGCCGTAAAGAGTTCCAACTGAGGAGGGAGGGCGGGGGCTCTGGAGGAGGGAGTGGAGCAGGAGAGAGGACAAACCAAACCCGGAGCAAAATAATAGTCCATGGGGGAGTGGAAGGTGGGAGGAGCCAAGGGGAAACCAGGAGCAGGAAGAGCCAGGTGTTGAGCCAGAGACCAACCAGGACGAGGCCCCAGGGCGGAGTCGAAGGCGGGAGGAGCCAGGGTGGAAATGATGCCTTGACATTCGTGGACACCCTGGGGACGACCGACAGAGGTGCAGCTCTCGCTGATGGAGACCCAGATGGAGCCGAAGAGCCGATGAGTCCACGCTCAGCCGATGGTCCTGGAGGCCGAGGAGGAGCCGCGGCAACGAGCGTCCAAGGAGGAGCCAGAAATCCAGAGAGCTGGAACCGTAGGTGCAGGCAGGACGATAACTGACCAAGGCAGAGCCGGAGGGACGAGGGAGCCCGGAGAAGTCGTATGGCCGATGGTTTCCGGTTGAGCCGAGGGAGGGAGGAGCCAAGGTGGAGCCGAAGTGTCGACGGACCGAGGTGGAGCAGGGGGCACAGAGGCTAGAGGCGGAGATAGGGGATCCTCTGTGTAGGATGGAACTAATGGCCTGAAGACTCTCTGTATATCCAGCTGGCCAGTAGGAGGTGCAGAGAGGCTGAAGGACAGCAGTGATGACGGGGCTGAAGGACTGGTTGACTGAGAAGGCGGGAGAGGGAGGCTGGGTGGGAATTCAGGACACACAGGAGATGCTGGAGAGACAGGAGTATCTGGAGAAACAGGGGGCTTAGGGCTCACCTCTCCAAAAAAGTCAATCAGGTCCATAGAAAAAACGTCCTTCAGTTCCTCGTAATATCCACCAGAGGCCCGTCCGTACTCGCTCCTAGCGGTGGAAGTGCGGGCGGGGCAATCCGCCATATCCCCGAACTCCACTAATACTCCCTCGGTGCTCAGCGGTGTAGCCGGCTCACACACTTGGTCAGACCTTTGCGGAGAACTAGGCTCCAGGGCGATGGTAACTGCTAACCTTGTCCTCGGTCCAAGTTCCTCCATCGCGGCATGCCGTGCTCCTCTGTCTGCGGTGGGTTCGTGCGACACCTCTGTCGCATCATTCGCTGGTGGTGGGCTGGTCTCTGGCAGTGGTGGAGTGGGGCCAGTGGTGAAATCATCCTCCACAGGGCCGATGGTGAATGCCGAGTTGTTGTGTACCAGCACCCACTCCACAAAGGCGACGAAATCCTCTTTAGGACCGCCGGCTGGAACACGTGCCTTAGACCGCTCGCTCAGGCTGGTGAAATAAAAAAACACAAAGCGAGCGGTCTGGATAGTGGGTAAGGCACGCGAGCTGAATAAAGTCCAGGGTGTGATCTTCCAGCGGGCGATCTCCCTGCTTCAGGCAGAGAAGTTTTACGGGGGGGAAGGTCCATGGAAAAAATTAAACAAAACAAAAAAGAGAAAAACTCCGTTCTAACAGTGTAGGCCAGTTATTCTGTTATGGGTGCTGTGCTAATAAAGCGCACGATGAAGGAGTATTCCAAATAATAGTCTTTTTAATTATAATCCACAGAAGAAACAGAATAAATTCCAGAAGCACAGTGTAGCACAACACATAATACAAACGATAACTGGCAAATGAACTGGGGAGAACGCAGGACTTAAGAACACAGGTACTAATTGGATAATTAATAAACCAACAGGTGATAACGATGAACTTAACAAGACAGGCAAAAACTAGGTCAGAACAGAAAGTCAAAACACAGACATGTGACACTTATTGTAGGCTACCATTTTTGACAGGAATAAATCCATTCTCATGCATGTCTCGCATGACATTATTTACATTATTTCCCATATCAATTCTTGTGCGTGTTTGGTTGTGAAAAATAGTTTGTAGATTATGCAGAGTTGTCAGCGATTCTTTCTATTGAAAATTTGTGTAATGTGGGACTGCCTATCACCAATCTGTCAGGTAGTGTGCACACAACAGCAGCTAGTTGGTACCCCAGACAGTTGTGAAGTGTGAGAAGATCAGTGATCCGGCAGCTTTGAAAATCATGCAGTGCGAACCTGGCAATAGTCATTTCAAATACAGTTTCTGAATTGTATTCATGTATAAAAGTACCTGATATTCAAAATTACTGTATATAGTATCATATTTCAGTGGAAACACTTTTACCTTGGTTATGTGAGGTGTCTGAAATTCAAGGCATTTTAACAGAACTTCTGCTCACATATTTGAAACCAGCTATTGGATCATTGAGGGTAAATATGTCATATTAAAGGGGTCATGTGTCATATACCATGTCATGTTTTCCTTTGTCTTTGGAGTGTTACAAGCTGTTTGTGCATATAAAAGATTTGTAAATTTGCAAAGATTAAAGTCTCAAACCCAAAGAGATATTCTTTGTAAAAGTTAAGAGTCTGCCATGCCTTCCTAAAACGGCTCTGTGGCGAGTAGGGCCGAGAGCCGTGGGAGCGGAGCGAGGCCAGTAGAGTTTAATGATAATGTGCGACACCTGCGCCACTCACCGGTCTTGAGTCCCACGGAGGAGCTCTGGAAGAATAAAAGGAGGAGCGACGACAGTGCAAGACGAGAGAGGACCAGGCCTGGACTTTTATTTTGTGTTTTGTGTGCCCTCTCTGCTGAGGGGGATTGCGGTGCTGAGGAGGTCGGGCAGCAGGAAGGAGCAGTGACCGCCAATGGCTGCCTGAGGCAGTGGTGCTGGAGCGATTGTGCAACAGGTGCGACGGAAAGACTCGCTACCATGCTACAGGGTCGAGGAGGGGTGGCTGCCATCCAAGAGGGAGCGGAGGAGTCGGTGCCGTTCGCCAGGAGGCTGGAGCCTGCTGCTGTCCGCCATGTTGGGGAGGAGCAGGGAATGGGGCACTCGCTGCCGGCTGCCCTAAAAGTGGAGGAGCCATCACCGTCTGCCCTGAGGTGGAGGAGCAGTGGGCCATCCACCGAAGGATGTCCAGTACCCAAAGTAATGACTTGGAGAGGATCTGCATAGAGGAGTGGGACAAAATCTGTCACAAATCCGGTCCATGGTCTTCCGTCTGATTGCCACCAGAGGTCACCCTTCCATAATATTGACTCTCACACCACACAGACTGTTTCACATTACCTTGGACTACATTTCCCATCAGCCATCTCACTAATCACACGCTCACCTGATCATACGCACACAGCTGTATCCAATCAGACATGCTTTATAAGCCCTGGACTTCCTCGTTCAGTCGCCGAGTATTGTATGCACATATCACTACCATAGCTGATAGTTACCTTACGGAGCCTGTCTTAGTTTTCTTAGTCTTGCCTTGCCTGTTTCGGATTGTGTTTTCCCCCGCCTGGATTATTGCTGTGTCTCCTGGATTAACCCTTTGCCTTGCCCTGTTGGATTCTGTTCGCCGATCGAAGACCCACGCTTGCCCTAGAATTACTCTTTGTCTTGCCTGTGTTGTACCTGTTTGCCATTGTTCAACCCTGCCTGTATTTATGACCATGTCTTTAAATAAAACCCTGCAGATGGATCCACTCGCCTCTTGTCTCGCTTGCCTCGTAACAAAATCCCTCCTGAGATGTGTGCAAACTCGGTGGCCAACTACAAGAAACGTCTGACCTCTGTGATTGCCAACAAGGATTTTGCCACCAAGTACTAAGTAATGTTTTGCGAAGGGGTCAAGTACTTATTTCACTCATTAATGTGCAAATCAATTTAGAACTTTATTGAAATGCATGGTGACTCTTTAGAATAGGGAACACTTATTCACTATTAACTACGACTTTCCCCTCAATAAATTCCTAATTTGCTGCTTATTAATAGTTCGTAAGGTAGTTGTTAAGTTTAGGTATTGGGTAGGATTAGGGATGTAGAATAAGGTCATGTAGAATAAGGCATTAATATGTGCTTAATTAGTACTAATACATGACTAATATTCTAGTAATATGCATGCTAATACATAACTAATTAAGTGAGCCTCAAATAAAGTGTTACCAAATGCGTTTTTCTGGATTTTTTTGTTGTTATTCTGTCTCTCACTGTTCAAATAAACCTACCATTAAAATTATATACTGATCATTTCTTTGTCAGTGACCAAATGTACAAAATCAGCAGGGGTTCAAATAATTGCCCGCCACCTACTGCTTCTGTGTTGTGATAATCTGTAGTGAATTATTAAACAAGTTCTTCCTGTTTATTCTAGTTTTGTTCCTGTGTATTCTTTCTGGAGTTAAGTGTTCTTTAGTGCTCTCTGATTTATCTTTAGATTTTTGTTTGAGTTTTTTGTTTTCCTTAATCTTCCTTAGTAATTTGCCTTTAGAGTTTTCCTTTAACTAGCTCCTTTAGTTTCCCCCCGCTTTAGTTTTCTGTTTTTAGTTTTCTTCTCTATAGTTTTTCTAGTTATTGCTCACCTTTTGTCTTGTTGTGTCTTGTCCTGTGCAGTGGTGTCTGTTGTTTCTTTTTAGTCCTGTCCTGTCCTGCAGGCTAAGCTCTGGGGCTGCTCCCTTTATCTGCTAAGCAGCAAGATGTGTGCAGTGCCTGTGAGACCATGAGTGTGGTGTGGCTTGTGCTTCGTGTTCTTGTTAGGCCATTGCCGATAACCTCTGGTCTCCCTTTGCACTGCCATAACTGCTCACCGGCCTACTGTCATCCAGGGCTTCTCTCTCAGCCTTATTATTTGGACTGTGTTCACCCCCTCCTCACTTTGTCTTGTCTGCCGTTTTGTTAATAAACCTGTGATCCCGGGCCCGGCAAGATGGCGGCGCGTGTACATGCAGCGGCTCAGCGCTCCGCGTATCGGCTCCTTTTGTATAGTCTATTGATAGTTTATGTTTCACTAAGTGCCACGTATGCACAGACACATGCACAGAAATATGTAAAATACAGTCAGCACGAACTGATCATCATCGGTCTGATGCCTGGGGACTGTATTTTTAACCAGGATGATCCTATACACGACAAACAGAAGCAAGGCTGCAGAGCTGGGATACGAACCAGGCTAGGCAAAGACCCATACAAGCCTCCACTGCCGACCCTCTTCGTTACAAACTCAAGATCACTTACCAACAAAATTGACGAGCTGGAACTTATTATACTCACACAGAAAACCATCCAGGACTGTTGTGTTTTGGTAATTACGGAAACTTGGCTGAACCCAGCTATTCCAGAAGAGGCTATTCGCTAACAGGCCACGTAGCACACCGGGCAGACAGGACCGCAGACTCCGGTAAGAGCAGAGGAGGGGGGCTTTGTGTTTACACTAATGATCGATTGCTTCAGTCTGTTCCTGTCTGTTGTGCTGCTGAGAGGTTTGCGATTGTAGCTCCGTGTAGCTTCGTTTTTATAGAATCTCTACCTTACTTTCACTCCCTGTTGTTTAAAGTGATAATATATAACTTAATTCCCACCATATTTCTGGTGTCATCTTTCAAACTAATCTAACTAATTTGATCGTTCGCTTTTAAAACCGCGAGTGCAGCGTGCGTGCAACGTGTTGGCATTCGTTAGCCAGTTAGTTTGTCACTCGCGGTTCCATTCGCGCCTATTATTGTTTTCTTTTATTTTTCTCTCACTCCATTTTCATTTCTCTCTCGCTCCGTTTTTCACGAGTTCATCAAACAACAGTGGTAAGTGGTAAGTTAAGTTGGTATCGTTCATCAATCACGGTGAGTAATGGGTTCTTCTCCTGCTATTGTTGTTTGCACTGTTTGCCACATGTACAGTTTATCTGTCTCTGTCAACAGCGAGGGATTCACATGTGATAAATGCAGAGAAATAGTTAGGCTCACAGAGAAGGTTTTAGAACTAGAGACACGCATCCAAACTTTAGTTGAGGACAGTAAGAATGTGAGGGCTGTAGATACTGCTTTGGATGCGACTAGCTCAGGGAGTCCTGTACATCGTTCGGTTCCGGTAGAGCCCGTGCAGCAGGGCAACTGGGTGACTGTGAGGCGGCCTAGTCGCAGGTAAAAACGCCACTCTTCCGTTCCGATCAAAACATCAAACAGGTTCTCCCCACTCTGTGACGCACCCACTGAGAAACCTGATGAAAGTGCCCTAGTTATTGGCGATTTTGTTGTACTGAACGTGAAAATAGAGACACCAGCCACCATAGTCCATTGTTTACCGGGAGCCAGAGTGCCTGACATCTTGGCAAATTTAAAAGTGCTGGCTAATGCTAAACGTAAATTCAGTAAAATTGTTATCCACGTCGGCGCTAATGATGTTCGACTTCGCCAGTCGGAGATCACTAAAAATAATGTTAAAGAGGTGTGTGAACTTGCAAGTACGATGTCAGACACTGTAATATGCTCTGGTCCGCTCCCTGCTTACCGTGGCGATGAGATTCATAGCAGACTGTCGTCACTCAATGGCTGGATGTCGAAGTGGTGCCCGCAAAATAACATAGACTTTATAGACAATTGGAAAAATTTTTGGGGCAGACCTGACCTGTTGAAATGAGATGGTGTTCATCCCTCCTGGGGTGGTGCCGCTCTTCTCTCTAGAAATATGGCACATAGTCTTAGAGTTCGTATTTGACTAACTGCTGCCCAGGTCAGGAAGCAGACAGACTGGCTAAACCGACCGTCTGCTAGCCGCCTCACGTCACATAAGTCAGTTAATTCTCAGCACATAGAGACTCTTTCACCTAGATATCACACTATAGAGACTGTGCCTGTTCCCCGAACTAGAAAATACAGAAAACATCCAAACCAAAGTAATAGTAACAATCTAATTGATGTTCAACAAATAAAACACAGATATAATACAGATAAACACATGATAACGCTTGGCTTATTGAATATACAGCCTCCGAGTCCTCGACTACACCTCGGCCCTCCAACCCATCGGCTCCACCTCGGCTCCTAGATCCCTCGTCTCCACCGTTGCCCGTCATCCCACCGGCTCCACCGGCTCCACCGGGCTCCCTCGTCCCTCCGGCTCCGCCTTGGTCAGTCGTCGACCATCCGCCGCATCGGGACTCCACTCCTCTGGCTTTGCCTCATCAGTCCATCCCTCCGGCTCTGTCAGGCTCCTCCTTCCCTCCGGCTCCACCTGCATCCTCAGTCGCACCGGCTCCACCGCGGTCTTCCGGATCCCCGTCTCCGCCTCAGTCGCCTGAGCCTTCAGCTCCGCCTTGGCCCTCCGGATCCTCAGTTCCGCCCCGGCTCTCCGTCTGCCCCGTTCCACCTGGGTCTCCTCCTCCAGCAGCGCAGTCTCCGTCAGTCGGCCCCCTGGTGTCGTCGACCCATTCTCCACCATGGCTCCTCCCACTGTCGACTCCGCTGTGGGCCGCCATCCTGGCTGGCCTCTGGATAACCATCTGGCTTCTCCTGCTTCAGGCTCCTCCCTGGCTCCTCCCACCCTCCACTCCCCCTTGGACTGACTTTTGGTTTTGCCCCTTTCCCATTGCCTGCCCTCCTCTTGCTCCACGCCCACCTCCAGAACCCCCACCCTCCCTCCTCTGTTGGACTGTTTTTGTTCCGGGAGGGGGCGTTATGTCACATGTTGACCTAGTTTCTTCTGTTCCCCTATTGGTTAATTAGCTCCTCACCTGTTTCTGTTTCCCCTTGATTACGTTTATTACTTAAAGCCTGTGTTCTCCCATCATTCTTTGTCTGCTATTGAGTTTACCACATGTGTTTTGCTACTCCATGCTCCTGGAAATCTTCTGTGGATTATTATTAAAAGACTTTCTTTGCTCTACTCCTCGTCGTGCGCTTTATTAGCGAACACACGTAACGTTACACCCACAGTGTTGGGGAGTATTATTATTAAAGAACTGTGCTATAAAATAGAGGGCTGCATTGGCTTTGGGCTCCAGCGGGACCCAACGCAAATCTCGTGGGAGCCGGCGGTTTTACCTTTGCTGCGGGCGGGAGTGGGCGGTCAGAAAATTTCACGGGAGACCCGGAGAAAATGGTGGGATTTGGCGTGCAATAGAAATAAAGCGGCTGTTTACATGGCAAAAGCAAAGTAAGGCAAGTCAGACATCTGGAAACAATTCTCAATTGTCACAGAAAAAAATGGGAAAGAATTAAACTTCGTAAGCCGCTAGTTTTGTTTTAACGGTTAATATTTTATAATGGTAATAAAAAATACCCAATGTTTTTGTCACGTGTTGTGTTTTGGTTTAGCATTACTTCATCTTATTTAAATGCAATCATGTTTAAAGCCTGTTATTCTGGATGTTAACTTATTTAGTTTGAGTTTGTGTACATTTTTCACAAGCTCTGAGAGAAAGTCTGCAGGAGCGGGCGGGAGTGGACACAAACATTGCGGGCGCGGGTGGGAGTGGAACACGCAAGTTGTGGGAGCGGGCGGTCCTGGTCAGAAATTCAGTGGGAGCGGGCGGGTGCGGGTTTAGGAAAACAGTCCCGCGCAGGGCTCTACTATAAAAACCCCTACAAATACAACTCATTATATATACTATAAACACTTTAAAAGAGAGGTAGATGTTTGTGAAACATTTTCTCTGTTTTGGAGGATGATCATTTTTAAATCATATTTATTGCATTACAATTTATTAATAATTTACTACGGGGTGGATAATTTTATCAGTTGCTTATTATTTATGCAACAATGTATATTACTGTTATAGTTTTCATTAATAATTGCAGTTTCAAATAGAAATGTCCACTGAGTGGTGCTAAAACACAGGTTCAATATGTGAACCCTGGCACGTTTTTATTACGTAGATATTGGTACGTATTGCTGTTTTTTTATTACGTTGCTTCAGATACGTATTGCGGCGGTTCAGAATTCAAATATCCGGGGACTGTCGCTAAAGGTTAATGCTCTATCGTGTTGGAAATATGCCCTACACCAAATCCAGCCCTAAACCTACCTGATAGTGTTAACAAATGCAAAACTGATATAAAAATGTATTAGCTGATGCAACTGTGCCATTTGAACTTCCTTTTACGCAGATTTTAACTGCTTTGTTGAACCATAGTTACATGGGATTCGAACCGGTGCTTCTCGTCTCCTAAGTCCGTCTCCATACTCCGTGTGCTACCGAACAAGCTTGTCATCTATGAAAACCCATAGATATGAAGCTGGATGTGTGCGATGCTAACGTTCAAAAGCATCAGTTTTCAAATCTCCCAGCATATTAATATTGTTTTGAAGTCATAGCATGATATTCTTCAAGTAATTGTGCGAAAATTACGCTTTATTAATCGCAACTCTGTAAATTTGTGTGAAAGTGTTCATTTATTTTGGAAACTGCAGTGATATGTACTTACTGGTACATATTTCGTGTCACGCAAAAAAGTGCACCCAGGTACGTAAATGCCACGAGACCAGGTAGTAACTTTGTCTAGTGCTCTTATAAATGTTTTTAGCATGACTTTGTGAAAAATTAACTACTATACTGAATGACATAGCAGAGACTTCTTCGTGGCTATTGTTTGCATAGGCTATTTCATTTAATTCTGGAACCTGTTCTACAGTTCTGTGTACTTAAATGCTACTGTTTTTGACAGCATTGATAACATTTCTGACAGATAATATCATGCTATTTTTTTGCGCTTTCATTACCAAATGTGCTATCCTGTCAGATATAACCTGTCCATGGGCTTTTTTGATTGCTGTCAGTTTAAATGCCGGCGATGCAGTGTTGCCAGATTGCTATTAATACAAACTAAATCTTAAAATAAATAAAAATAAACCTAAATTATTTCAAATGTTTTGCAAATAAGATAGGATAAAGATATTGCTGACCCTAAGCTGCAACTTCCCACTTTATTAACTTTCTAAAATGTCAAATTGAGTGGAAAAGACCAGAGGCTCATGCCCATTCAAAGTGAGGGGGCACGTTCCCCCTCACATTTCTGAGCCAAGGGGATTTTGAATGCAGCTCCCAAAAGACAAAAAATAACCAAATAATATTTTTTATATTTGATACAATCACACCGGTGTGATTAGATCGTTCAGTGTGGCACAGCATCAGATGCTAAATTCAAATCTGCATTCGCGTTTTGGCTGGTGCTGAGCCAGAGGCAGATGCATTTGTACAGTGCTGCATTAATGCAATGGCCAATCTGAGACGTTCAGATGACTCATCATTAAAACGCAGTGTTTTGTTCACTTGCTCGCTTATGAATGCAAGTAAGATATTCATTCGAGTTTTTGAGAGTGCCTGACCTCTGGCTAGTCTCTTATTTGATAATGTAAATGTTTACTCTCTGTAATGTTTACTCTCTGTAAAATAAAAGTGTTATAATTAGTAACTTACAATATGGTTATTAAATTTAATTAATATGGTTATTCACATTAAATACAAAGTCAGTCGTATTAAAAACATTTTATGGAATGACACCCATATCTGGTACTTAAGTAAAAAGTTGGGGGTTTATGTGTAGTTAATAGATTACACTATTATAGGGTGACCATATTTTAGTTTTCCAAAAAGAGAACAGTGGGGGGCAGGGGGAGGTGTTACGAATCCAGTTTGTGGCCTTCCGTCTGATTGCCACCAGAGGTCACCCTTCCATCATATTGACTCTCACACTACACAGACTGTTTCACATTACCTTGCACTACAATTCCCATCAGCCATTGCACTGACAACACACACAGCTGATTGCACTGATCACACTGATCACACACCCTACATAAACCATGGACTTCCTCTTCCTCTTGGCCAAGTATTGTTTAGCATGTGTCACTGTGATAGATACTCTTCGGAGCCTCTCTTAAGTTTTCCTAATCTAGTCGAAGTCATAGTCTTGCCTGTTTTCTTGTGTTTTTGAGTCTTGCCTGTTTTCTTGTGTTTTTGAGTCTTGCCTGTTTTCTTGTGTTTTTGAGTCTTGCCTGTTTTCTTGTGTTTTTGATTCTTGCCTGTTTATCTTAGATTTACCCTTTGCCTTGCCGTTTGGATACTGTTTGCCCCAGCCCAGACCATTGCTTATGTTTACGGATTACCTCTTTTGTCTAAGCCCTCTGGATGTTGTTAGCCGACGATTGACCACGCCTGTTTAGGATACTTCTCTTCCCTTGTCCTCTATATACCTGTTTGCCATTGTCTGAAACTCGCCTGTTTATCGACCACGTCTCTGAATAAATCTTTGCAGATGGATTCCGAACGCTTCATCTGTTCCTTCCGTAACAGAATACTCTGCCGCCCCAGGATCCAGCAGCTTTTCAGATGGACACTGGCCAGGTATGGACACAGCAAAACTGCTGTTAGCTCTCAAGCAGGACACTCGATAGCTACATTCTAGAGTATTTAGAGATCGCTAATGATTCTGATTTGCCTGACTGTTTGCTCATAGACTTTTTTTTTTTTTTGTGAGGGCATTAACCAGCCACTCAAATCACGATTAACCCTTCCCGGGCTCGCAAAATCGCTCCCGGGGCTATTGTGTTTTCCAGTCGGGCTACCAAAATGTATCACTGCCTGCCCGACGGGCTACCTTAAATACAGATCTCCCACGGGTCCTTAAAAACTCTGAAAATGAGTTGTATGAAAATTAAGGCCATAAGTTTTAAATACGTTAAATGGTATAAGAAATGTCTTAATTATAATTTCAAGAGGTCTTACAGTTGGGGATGGAAAGACAAGAGTCGCGATACAGCAGGATTAAACTTCAAAAGGCAATGATGTCATTGAATAAATATGAGCACTGCACGTTTAAAGTCAAAACGTGGCGCGGATGTCTTTATGTGACTGTATCTGAAGGGAATCGACTGTCCTCAGAAAGAGTCTTTGGCATTTTAATTTAATTTTACCTATAATTCCTGATAAAGCAGTGTTTGAGCGCTGAGCTGCTTTGTGTACAGCGTTTCCGGGGAAACCGCAATATTTCAGCGCTCCTAAAGCGCCACCTCGTGGCAGAGAATTAATCTGCATTTCCAATAAGCCTTTCTTGCTGTTTATGCTCAGATCAATGCAAATATCAACTCATGTTTTTACGCAGCAAACACATAGAGTTGTAAATGAGAAAGAAGTTGATGTGCCTTCTAAAAATCTAAACAATTAAGACAATAATATTTATACGTTTTAAATTAACATAATTTATATGCTTGATTGATCCCTTTTCATAAAAACGGTCTATAGCCTGAAACGCTGTTGTATAAGATTTTAGTTTTTGTGAAAACCTGTATCTGAACTGTAAATCATGTAATTTTATGGCTCAAAACTGTTACCATAGACATTGTCTAACCCCGCTCATTCTGTGTTCATTTTACTTGTGAAGCTCTTAAAATGGGTCATAAATTGCCTTAAATATATTTTAAAAAATTCTGCAGATACCCTGTAAATGGTGAAATAAAATTCCTTCCTTCATATTTGTGTATTGAAAATATTTTTGATTGACATTTAAACTCCTATCTGATTTTCTATATTTTAAAATAATAATAAAATAAAATGGTAATTTTTGAATTCGGGCTACCAAAATCTGAAGAGTACCTGCCCGAAGGGCTACCAGGGATTTTGAAATTTTGCGAGCCCTGCCTTGAAGGTCCCCGTTCGTCTAAGTGATTTTATGGACTATGCTTTATTGACTGTTGGTTCAGGGTTCACTGTGGGTGTCATGGAGAAATGCGACACTGCACTCACTCATGTAATGGCAGCTACACTAGAGCATGCTCACAAAATGGCGGTGACAGCTGAACCCGTTCACAAAATGGCGGCCACAAAAACACCCCGTCATGTCATTGCTGCCATTCATGAGTCCAGTCAAGTCACAGTCAATCTACATGAGCCCAGTCAAGTCACAGTTGATCTTAAAGAGCCAAGCCAAGTCGCCGTTGATCATCATGAATCAAGCCAAGTTGATCTTCATGAGCTAAGTCAAGTCATGGTTGATCGTCATGAGTCAATTCAAGTCACAGCTGATCTCAAAGAGCTAAGTAAAGTCACAGTTGATGTTAATGAATCAAATCAAGTCACAGTTGATGTTAAAAAGCCAAGTCAAGTTATCGTTGATCTTTATGAATCCAGTCAGATCATAGTTGATCATCGTGAGTCTAGTCAAGTCACCGTTAATCATCATGAGCTAGGTCAAGTCACAGTTGATCGTTATGAATCCGGTCAAGTCACATTTGATCGTTATGAATCAAGTCACATTTGATCGTTATGAATCAAGTCAAGTCACAGTTGGTCGTCCTGGGTCTCGTCACGTCACAGCTGATCATCCAGAGTCACGCCACATCTTAGGTCATCCTGAGTCTTGTGACGTCCTGTCCATCACACCCAGATATTCAAGGTCAGTGCTTCAACTTCTGGTATCCAGTGTAAGGGATGCACTGTTGGTGTCTGCATGCACAGCTGATATCCCCAAACCCATTTATTCTAGCCCTCCTGTTCCTGATCTGATTCCCCTGTCTAATGCGCTGCCTATGATGGGGCTTGCTTTTTGGTGTGTTTGGACTGCATATACCACCACGCAAACCTTAAAAATTGCAACGCCCACTATGATGTCTCCAGAGGTGGCGGCTGATGCTGCGGAACCTCCTGGTGTAGTGGCACACACTGCCAAGTTCTCAGAGGCGATGCCTGCTGCAATTTTTATTGTAGCAGGTGTAATTAGAATGATCACCAGAAAAATCAGGAAATCTGAATATGGGTAATTGAAATGCTGCATATAACTAGAGTTATGAACAGGCTTTGGTTAAATTTACTGCCCAATATTCAAGAATTTCTCTTTTTTTTCTTTCATACACACAGTTATATACAGGACACAACTATAAACCTGGTGTGCATTTCACATCATTAGCTAACTATGGTTGCAAGTTCCATTGAACTCTATTGGTAATGATAGAACTTGCAACCATAGTTGCTTTTGGGAAACGCGCCTTTGGTCAGCTACTAAAGCCGACGCCAACAAACTAGTGGCAACGAAAGCAGACTGCGGGATCGGCTCACGTCGGCAGCATCTTGGTCCAAAGTTGCCCTGACTCACCAAGCTGACACTTGACAACAAAGTAGCATGTCCGTTGTGTGCTTTTCTCGTGCACTGGTTCGCCAATTAAACAGCCAATCAGAATGATCAGATGGCCCGACTGACCAATGAGCTCCAACGCCGATTCAACATGTTAAATCATCCGAAAAAAAGCAGACGAGGACCAACTTCAGCCGACGGCGCGGAACACACTGAGAAAACTGCCCGACGGCTGAGCGTCAGCTTGGTGTGTACCGGGCTTTAAACTTTGCATGGTGCACTTTGCCTTTGTGGCCCAGTGGGAAAGATTTCAGACAGTCTTTCCATTTGAGCACTTATGTATTTTCTTTTTTGCATTACACATAAAATGAGACTGTTAAAGACTAAGCAAGAAAACAAATAAATGAGCACAATATTGCTATTGTGTGCAGTTCCTCAGAGCAACAGCAACTCAATACACCTTGTTCGTTAACTTAACAGAAAAATTATTTACCTGAGACAACTTGTAACATATGCAGCCGGACACAGAGGTAAGTGATAGAACGTAAATGTTTATTGAACAGGATGAGGAATACTGAGCAGTGCCGGTGAGACTTGAGGTGAGTAGCTGACTTCTGAGGTATGCACCGAGGATGGGTATGAATGACAATGAGAATCCTATCGTCCACAGATACGAAGGGCAGATGAGACGAGGGAGTCTTCAGGAGCACACTGAACACAGAGACAGACGATCTGGCAGGAGAGGAGGACACAAGGAGCAGAAACAGGAGATAAGGCACAATGGGTAAGTATAGTAAGGTTAATACTCAGCAAGATGGTCGCAGGAATAGAGTCCACGTCATGTGTACAAGATCGGACAGTGGATGAACTGTGGCGTGTGCTTTATTGCTGAGTCTGATGACAGAGGTGATGAGGTGCAGGTGGGCCTGATTAGAACTCGGGTGATGTGGATCATTGTGATTGATGGAGGGGAGGGCCTGGCCGACCCGTGACACAACTAAGCTTGGAGCATTCTAGAAAAACACACCATATGTACTCTTCCAACTTGTGCCAATATTTAAAGCACTTTTGTAGATACAGTAGGAATTTGTGTATGTAAATTGGATAAGAGAACCTCTAATTCACTCAGTATATTCCCATTGTTAGTTAAAATAGTGATTAAAGTGGTCACTTTTCTGTGTACACAAGTGTGACAGTTAATAAGGATGGTGTGTGGGGTGGGGCGCATGTATCTATTTTGCCCAATAAATGGCGCAAAGATTAATGGCTTGCGTACCAACTTGACGTTTTGACTTCCGCTATCCTCTTCCGTTGTCGTGATTCTGGAAACACCATAGTGAGGTATGAGCATGGCTTTTGCTTTGCTGTAAGAATTTGTATAAAGATGTTGTTTTTTTTATATTGTTTATTTTGGTGTTAAGCGCAGGGAGATAACCCTCGATACGGGAGTGTGGGCTGTTAATGCGTTCGGAGCTGTGGACTCCGGGCTTAGCCTGTAGTAGCGAGCTGTTGTGCAGTGTTTTTATCCCACTTTATTGTATAGTCACGCTCCACTCTTGGATTACGGCGGAGGTATGTGTGCAGTGGATTATGATTGTCACACGGACGTGGATTGTGTATTTTTAAAGGTTATAGTGCTGTTACATTTGCTTTAAGGCAAGTGTTTTATTTGTTAATGTGTTTTTATCAGTATTTGATATTAAGCTAGTATTTAGAGGCATTTGTATTTTGCGTTTATGTGTTTTTTTTTTTTTTTTTTACTTGACAGATCTTTTGCTGTGGTGCTTTATGCACATGGAACTCTGATGTCTAGGCCCTGCTGTTTTGTTTATGATTTATTTTTGTCATTTAAATTGTTTATTTATGGTTATGACTTTTGTATTTTTGTGATTGTTTAAATGTTATTTTTGTTAGCTGAGCGTAGTTTCTGCCATCCATTTAGGTTTGTGTAACCAAGTTTTCTGTGTTGTAGGAACCAGCCTGTATGGAGTGCTTTCTTCTGGGGTCGTCTGGGTTCCTTTTCCTTCTCTGCATGGTGGTGTGAGATTTACTCCACTGCATGAGTATCGAGTTGAGAGTGGAATGTTATTTGTATGATTCACTACAGGCTTTTTCCAAAAGTTATTGATTGATTGATTTGTTTATTAGCACACGTGTGGTGTGTTTGTTTCTACGTCTGGGGATTTGTGGCCTTGTGATTCTCCCCTTTTCCTCCAGCAGGCTTGGTAACCATATATTTTTAAGGTAGTGGGTTATGATTTTAATCTTTGGCCTAAAGCCCTGACCTTTTAAAGTTGTGATTCCCCTTTTTTTTTTTTTTTTTTTTTTACACTTTATTAAAGTCGATTATTAATTTAAACAATAGTTACTGTGTGTTAAGTGTTAAACTTGAAGGTCACGTCACTGTTCTTCATTTATCATGGGCTATTGAACTTGTGTTGCTGTGTTCAGTTATTTCTGTGGGTATAAACCCCAGTGGCATAGTCGGAATTTACAACCTGATCTCACAGAATTCCGTGTAATGTTCACAGACTTAATTAACCTCCGAATCTGTGATGGCATCACGGAATCGCCGAAAATTCCGTGATGGGCTCACAGAAAAAATTCCGTGATGGGCTCACAGAAGTGATAGCAATGTAAGTCAGTGACAGACATCAGCCGTGTTTCACGCACGGAAACCCTTAGCATCAATATGCCGACGCGATACTGGGAAGTTTATCGTCATCATTATTGTTCAGAACTGGGTAGGTTTAGGGTAGGGGTGGGGTCAGGTACTCCAGTGAAAGTATAACTGCATCGGAGTCACTCTTTTTACGTGGTCCGATGCAGCGCTGGTGTTGAATCAGTGAATCCGTGCATGGACCACGGCTGATGCCTTCTGTGAGCCCAGCACAGAATTTTCGGCGATTCCGTGATGCCACCACAGATTCGGAGGTTAATTAAGTCTGTGAACATTACACGGAATTCTGTGAGATCAGGTTGGGAATTTAGTGTGAACGCCAGACCATCGCACTGTTACATCTGGAGTAGTTGGCAGAGTTGCTTGTATAAAACGGGACGTGACTTCCAAGAGTAATTTGTATACCTGGTGGTTGGCTTTGTTTTTTTTGTTTTTTTTGTTACAAAACAGCAGTAGCCTACAACCATTCAACGGGAAGGTGCTTTGTCAGGAGATTGCTTCTAGCCGCGACGACGACAGGAGGAACTGTGTCCGGCGATTATGAAGACAGAACTGCAAGAGTTGCGGGACTTGGTTCAACAGCTAAGAACTGATAATCAACGTCTTTTAGAGGCTCAAACTGCTCCTATAAGAACTGAATCTTCTAATGCTGTCCCTGATATTCCCAGGTCTTCGATTCAGTCCAATGGGTCCCATGACCGTTTTGTGTATGTGCCCAGGGAAAGGAAGTATCCTGTCTTTAGAGGTACTGTGGGAATCGGAATAGCCGAATGGGTAGATGAGGTCCGTGCTAGCATGCGGGCTCTGGGCTTAACTTTGGTTGACCAAGCTTAATTTATTTATGATCATTTGGAGGGGGAAGCTAAAAGTGAAATTAAATATAGGCCTAGAACAGAAAGGGAGGACCCAGATAAGATTCTTTCTATTCTTCTAGAAATGTATGGTTGCCCTCAGTCTTATGTTGCATTACAAGAGAAATTCTTCTCCCGTAAACAACTTGAGGGTGAGTCGTTACAGGAGCATTATCATGCTTTGTTTGGGCTTATGAATGAGGTGTTGGAACGTGCTCTAGATTCAATGCCTAACTCTGCTACACTGCTGAGACATCAGTTTGTTGAACATGTTATTGACCCAGCCCTTCGACGGGTATTGAAACAAAGTGTCCGAGTGCATCCAAATTTTACGCTTCTAGATATTCCTAAAGAGGCTATTCGATGGGAGCGGGAAGGTATTTCTGTAGAGTTATTCTGTGCCTTCATTGTGTGCGACTCATGTATCTACTACATCAAACTCTTCTAGTATAAGTAATCACTCTGCTGAAATAAAAGAACTGTTGAAGCGACAACAAGAACAGTTAAGTCAGCTGGGGGAGCAGCTTTCGCAGTTGCAGAATCCTCCTAAATGGGCCCCTGTGCATCATAATCAAGTTGTGTGTAGGCGCTGTCAGCAGCAGGGCCATTTTGCTAGCCATTGTGATAATGAACATGTTGAACCTCGACCTCAGTCCCATTTCAGACAGAGAATAGGATCCCAGCAGCAGCCGTCAGAAAACTAGTTCCCTCTTAGTCACGGTTCAGGAGGGGACAAGTTTAACTCAAGTAATTTTAATGAGGTAAGCTGTTTTAATGTGCCGAATCTAGTAGGGCCATGCTCTTCAGTTAAGGTGCTCATGGGTGGGGTCAGGGTGCCATGTCTTTTGGATACTGCATCAATGGTGTCCACGGTAGCAGAGTTTTTCTTTTTTTGTTTTGGCGAACAACTTCACTCTTGTAATTGGTCACAACTAAAAGTTGATAACGAACTTGATTATACCTTATTTCGGGTATGATGAGGTGAATGTAGAGGTGTTGGGGAAAGCTATACCAAATAAGGGTATCCTGGTTGTGAAAGACACCCCTAGTTTGCAGTCAAAGACAAATTCTCCAGGTGTTCTGGGAATGAACATTATTAGTGAGTGTTATGATCTATTGTTTAGTCAGCATGGTGCTTCTCTTTTCAGTCTTCCATGTGTCCAGCAGGCTCCTGAGGAGTGGCAGCAGGTCCTTCAGTTTTGTCACAGCACCCCATCATCGATTAGGCCGTTATCATCGTTATGAAACTAGTGGCAGCAACCTGCTCGCAACATCTTATAGATCAGTCCAAGGCTGTCCTTTTCGAGCCACTTTCTAATGTTACTAGTAGTCCCTGCTGTAATACAGGTTTTTAAGGGTACTGTTTATGTTCCAGTGCTAAATGTTAGCAATATGGATGCTCAGGTCCCTTCACGTTGTGCATTAAGCACTTTGAAGCCAGCCCAAATAGTCAGTTCACCTGCAGGGGTTGTGGAGGTTCCCTTTTTACCAAGGGTTGGGGAAGTTCAGGCTATGGTTAGTTTACAACCAGGGAAAGTTGACAAAGTACAGCAGCTGCTACAATCAGTTGACTTGTCCACCCTCTCTGATTTGGAGCAGAGCAAAATTATTTCCCTATAGACAAAGTATCAGTCAGTGTTTGCGACCCATGAGGGAGATTTGGGTTGCACTACCCTTATTAGCCATGAGATCCCTTTAACTGATGAGGTACCCATACGACAAAGTTATAGGCACATTCCACCCGCTGAATATGATGCAGTGAAGGCACATATAAATCAGCTTTTAGAGAGTTAGGTAATAAGGGAGAGTTGTACCCCTATGCATCCCCCATAGTTCTAGTGAAGAAGAAAGATGGTGCTCTGCGTTTGTGTGGATTATTGCCAGTTTAATCGCAAGTCTTGGAAGGATGCTTTTCCTCTCCCTCGGATTGAGGAGTCTCTTGATGCCCTTTCAGGTGCCCGCTGGTTTTTAACTTTAGATCTGGCAAGCGGCTACAATCAGGTGCTGGTTGAAGAGCGATAAATGTAAGACTGCTTTCTGTACACCTTTTGGGCTCTTCTAATTTAATCGTATGCCCTTTAGGTTATGTAATGCCCCTAGTACATTTCAACGACTCATGGAGAGCATGTTTAGCACTTTCAAACTCTGCTGCTTTATCTCAACGATGTGATTGTATTTTCCTGTTCTATAGATCAACATCTGGAACATTTGGAAATGGTTCTGAACCGAATGCATCAAGAAGGCCTTAAAGTGAAACTGGAAAAGTGTTGGTTTTTTTTTAAGACTGAGGTGAAGTATTTGGGGCATGTGATATCCAATAAAGGGGTTTCTACTTACCCCGAGAAGATTACTGCCATAACTAATTGGCCCCCGACCACAGGATGTAGCAGCACTGAGATTTCTTGGGTTTCACCAGCTATTATAAAAGATTTGTTAAATTTTTTTGGTGATTGCAGCTCCCCTGTATCACCTGATTGGAGAACTGGGCGGAAGTAAGGATAGAAAGGGTGCACGGAGACCCCTGAGTGGTGCTTGGACAGATGATTGTGAGAGTAGTTTTCAAGATCTGAAGGTATGTATGACTACTACTCCTGTGCTGGCTTATGCTAATTTTTCATTTTCGGAATTTAGTGTGACTGCCAGAGCATCGCACGGTTACATAAGCATCAACATGTATATGTAAAATTAAAATAATTATATTAATGTGAAAAAAAAAAGTTATTTATAAGTTCAGTAGTTCCAATTCAAAATCATCTTCATCATGGACAACCTTCTGTTGAAAGAAAGTAATGAATGAATGAAATGAACAAACGAACGAACGAGAATGCAAGCACTCTACATTTATGATCTTAATTTAGTTTAATTTACTGCATGTGAATTGCATCTGTATCCCTCATTACCTTCCTGTTCAGTTGCAGAGGAAGTTGAGCTTCTCGTCACAGTCTCTGTTCTCCCATTTGGCAGTATTTGTGTTACGAGCCCCACAACGACAGGGCTGAGTTGGGCACTCTGGCAATGAGACTTGAACCCCCATAGGCTCGTTGTTGATCCAGAACCATTCCCCAGCCAGGTAACGCAGGCCTGTCCACACACTTTCTGTCTGAGATTCCCTTGTCTCAATTTGTGTCAGCTGTAATTGTCTCTCAGAGGTGATGCTGGCCAGATCAGTGTGGTGAGTCCTGCAGTACTGCTGAGCTTCCTCCCATGTCGTCTTTTCTTTCAGCAGGATGAATTTGGTTTTGATACAGAAGAAAGGCAATGACGAATTACAGTAATAATCATTCCACTTGTTGTTATTTGCGAGTCGACACCGTACTGATGTCACATATCACAGGGAGGTACGGAGATGAGGAGTTCACACAACGAAAGTTTTTCATTTCCAAAAGGTAGACCGGGATCACAGGCAGGGAAGACATACAACAGCAGATGTGAAGACAGGGAAACACAGGGCTTATAAACCAAAGCAAATCAATTGAGGAAGAACAGAAACAGGTGAGGAGTAATTAAACACTGCTGGAAACTAATCAGGGAAACAAAATGGGAACAGGAAATCCAAATAAGGGCAAAATGGAACAAACACGTAAAAACTGAATTCTATTCACATTATTAGACTGGCCTTCGTCCCAGTCAATGAAGGTGACTGTATTTCCATCAGACCACAGCCAGATGCTAGTGCGTTGTATGTGCCTGTAGAGCCCAATCCATTTTAAATTTTGGTTTCTTCCTGACATCTGTATAAGCATGTATTGTTCTTCTTGACTTGTGATGGTTGACAAATCTTCATAATATGTCCTGCAGTAACTCTGAGCATCAGTCCAAATCAGTCCTATACTCAAATAGAAATGCTGTCTAACCAGAGCTTTAGTCAGTCCACAGATGACAATCAGGAGAATGATGGATGCATGCATCTTTCCGGTAGGTGTTGAAACAGTACTGGAATGAGTGCAGTGTGTTCAGCAAGTGTATCACATAGAGTGAATATAAAAAGTCTACACATCTCTGTTAAAATGCCAGGTTTCTGTAATGTAAAAAAAAAAAAAAAATGACCAAGATAATTTCAGAACTTTTTCCACCTTTAATGTAAATATCAACAACTCAATTAAAAAACAAACAAAATATTTTAGGAAAGGGGGAGTAAAGATAAAAAAAACCTAAAATAATGTGGTTACATAAGTGTGCACACCCTCTTATAACTAAGGATGTGGCTGTGTTCAGAATTAAGAATTATCACATTCAAACTCATGTTAAATCAGAGTCAGTACACACCTGCCATCATTTAAACTGCCTCTGATTAAACCCAAATAAAGTTTAGCTGTTCTAGTAGGCTTTTCCTGACGTTTTCCTAGTCGCATCTTACAGCAAAGGCCATGGTCCACAGAGAGCTTCCAAAGCATCAGAGGGATCTCATTGTTAAAAGGTATCAGTCAGGAGAAGGGTACAAAAGAATTTCCAAGGCATTAGATATACCATGGAACACAGTGAAGACAGTCATCACCAAGTGGAGAAAATATGGCACAACAGTGCCATTACCAAGCACTGGACATCCCTCTAAAATTGATGAAAAGATGAGAAGAAAACTGGTCAGGGAGGCTGCCAAGAAGCCTTCAGCAACATTAAAGGAGCTGCAGGAATTTATGGCAAGTACTTGTGTGTAGTACATGTGACAACAATCTCCCATATTCTTCATATGTCTGGGCTATGGGGTAGGGTGGCAAGAAAAACTTCCAAGCCTGACTAAATTTTTCAAAAATGCATTTTAAGTCTCCCAAAAAGCATGTGGGAAAATGTGTTATGGTCTGATGAAACCAAGGTTGCTCATAATTCCAAAAGGTATGTTTGGCACAAAAACAACACTGCACATCACCAAAGGAACACCATACCCACAGTGAAGCATGGTGGTGGCAGCATCACACTTTGGGGCTGTTTTTCATCAGCGGGAACTGGGGCCTTAGTCAAGGTGGAGGGAATTATGAACAGTTCCAAATACCAGTCAATATTAGCACAAAACCTTCAGGCCTCTGCTAGAAAGCTGAAGATGAAGAGTAACTTCATCTTTCAGCACGACAACAACCCAAAGCATACATCCAAATCAACCAAAAAATGGCTTCACCAGAAGAAAATTGAAGTTTTGGAATGGCTCAGACAGAGCCCAGACCTGAATCCGACTGGAAATCTGTGGGGTGATCTGAAGAGGGCTGTGCACAGGAGATGCCCTTGCAATCTGACAGCAATATTTGCCCACTCTTCTTTGCAAAAATGGTCCAAATCTAAGTCAAGATGTGCCATGCTGATAGACTCATACCCAAAAAGACTGAGTGGTGTAATAAAATTAAAAGGTGCTTCAACAAAGTATTATTTTAAGGGTGTGCACTTATGCAACCACATTATTACAACCACAGGTTAAAGTTTACATTTAAAGGTGGAAAAAGTTCTGAAATGATTTATCTTGGTCTCATTTTTTTACATCACAGAAACCTGGCATTTTAACAGGGTGTGTAGACTTTTTATATCCACTGTATGTAAATTGCACACGCAAATAAAATTCAGTCAGGCCACACGCCCAGGCAAACTAGCTTTCATTCATGAAAATTTCACCACCAGCTTTTTATGTCTATCCAGCCCTGCTTCACGCAAGTACATTTGGCTGAAAAAAAATATTTTCTTCTCATTTTTGTTGACAAATGAATACGTCACAGATGAACAATTAATAGATAAACTTTTGTACATCAACCAAAGTTGATTCAACAACTTATTCAACAAAACAACTTATTCAGGCTATAAATGACAACCAGGAGACTAAAGACCAGAATTAGACCAGTGTCAGTGAAATTTTATGATCACTGCTGTTACAGAAGGTGACACAGCAGGCACACAACATCATAAGACGTTGATATTTGGTTAAATTTCGGTTGCAATGTCGGGTGACCAAAATTCAATGTTAATTTGATGTCCAATACGATGTCAACAGACACGGGTTGCTGTCTGGGTAGGTTGTGTAACCAAAATCAAACGTTGAGTCAACATCAAATTGGCATAACATATCAACATAACAAATACTGACGTCAACCTGATTTTCATTCTCAACCAAAATGCAACATCTGTCTGACGTCATGTCCAACGTCAACCTGACATTATCTTGGCGTCCTGTGCCTGCTGGGTAAATAAACAATAATATGTGCAATAATTTAGGGTGACCATATTTTAGTTTTCCAAAAAGAGGGCCGTGGGGGACAGGGTTTGTGGGCGGGGTCAGGAGGCAGGGATTTACCAAACAATATACGTAGCTAGGTTTTTGTTTGTGTGCTTGTTTTTTTTTTTTTTTTTTTTTTAAATAAATAAAAGGAAAACAAGTAGATAGAATAGAAAAAGAATAGGGAATGCTAGTGTTAGAGGCTAATTTTTAAATAAAAATAAAACAAGTCAATAGAACAGAAAAAGGATGATGCTTGTGTTAGAAGGTCATTATTTATAATAAATAAAAAGAAAATAAGTAGAAAGAATAGAGAATGCTAGTGTTAAATGCTCTTTTCTTTTAAAATAAAACAAGTAGTTAGAATAGAAATATAATAGAGAGTGCTAGAGTTAGAGGGTCAAATGAAGATGAAAGAGATGTATTTTCAGCCATTTCTTGAAAATGATAAAGGACTCAGATACTTGGATTGAGTTGGGCAAGTCATTCCACCAGGAGGGAACAGTTCATGAAAAAGTCCATGAAAGTTTTATCACAGGTTGAATGCCAAATGTTTCAATACAGGAATTTCAGTCAAATGTATTTTATGCAATATTTCAAACCTTTAAAAAATCAAAATCAACCCATGGCAACAGTTAAAAGTAGCCCAATTCTGTGGAAAAAACGCGGACTTGGCAACCCTGAATCCAAAAAGAGCTGCAGGAGTCAGATTTGACTGATCATGGCCAGGTCAAAAATGACTGACAAGACCATGCTGGAGTATTTGCTGCTTAACAGATCCTGAGCTCACTGACAAATATATTATCTTGCGAGCTGTGCTCCCTTTACACAGAGTGCTTGTGGAAGTTGTGATCGCGAAAGTGAAAGTGAACAGCGTGAACGCTCATTCAAAAGAGATTTAACTCTAGACCCGCCTCGGGGTAAATTTTACCCGTGACTGTTTTTCAAATGTACATAACAGATTTTCAACAAAACGTTCAAGTCTCCCAGTCATTGACTTTTACTAAAATTGTTATTTACAACCCAATATTGTTAAAAATTATTTTGATAAATCCAGATAAAAAAACAGCATTTATACATAAGTGCCGCAAGGGTCAAATTTACCCGCTATATAATGCATGTATTTTCGTGCTGCTTGTGTTTTAACATTGTACATTTCTAGGCAACGCCTTTCACTCACTGATTTAGCGGTTATCAGTTTCATAAATAAAGTCAAAATGAAAAAAAAAAAAAAAAAAAAAGGCGATTTATGGAAGGTAGGTATTAGAAACACTAAATGCCATGAGTGATGGAGAGTCTGATGGTAAGTTATGCGTCCTGGGTTGGCTCAGCATCTGACAGTGATCCAGACATCATATTTAGATGTTTTAGCCTAACATTACTCATAATTGGTCAAACTTTGGTTTTATTATTTCATTTTTTGTCTTGCCATATCGTTTATTGTTCGCTGTGCTGCTATTTATTCTAGTCTGGCCGTTTCCTGAAGAAAAAAAAATCCGATCTATGATGTAATGAATAACTTCTTGAACATAAAACAACAGGATAAAAATATAGTTGACGACTAGACATAATCATTTCATGACTCTAGACACTTCTTTGTGAAGACAGTGGCATAATACAGTGAATTAATATGTTTTTTAGCCATATAAAAACAGTTGCCATGTTTGCGGGTAAAATTTACCCGCTGGCGCTTTTCGGTATACAGCGACCTCTGGCGGTTCTAGTGTTAAATACTTCGCATACTGAGAGCGGCTCCCTGATACGCCAAAATTATATACAATATTAGAATGTTTAATGAAAGTCGCGGGAGCGAAACATATTGTGGGAGCAAGCGGCAATGGTCAGTAATTATCAACAGTTTTACATGATGATTATTCAGAAATTCTAATGTGCTGATTTGCTGCTAAGGAAATATTCCTGATTCGTATTTTGTTTTGTGTGTATTATTCAGGATTCCTTAATGAACAAAGTTTAAAACGAACAGTGTTTATTTGAAACAAAAATATTTACTCTCACTTCTCATCAATTTAATGCATCCTTGCTGAATAAAAATGAATTTATTAAAAAACCTCACTGACTAAACTTTAGAAAGGTATTGTACAATACCATTTAAAGGTCTGGAGTCTATTTAACAATGAATCCTGAAAAAAAAAAAAAAGTTTACACTAAAATGTTTATCAGCACATCTTTTTTTATATTGTTAATAATCAGAAATGTATCTTGAGCAGCAAATCAGATTTATTTTTGAAGGATGATGTGACACTGAAGACTGGAGATATGTTAAATTCAGCTTTGATCACAGCAATACATTACAATTTTAACATATTCAAAAAAAAAAAAAAAAACAACGACCAAAAAAAAAAAATTCTCTTGAATTGTAATATCATTTCACAATGTTATTGTTTTAACTGTTTTTTGAGTTGTGAGTATAAGAGACTTCTTTTAAAGATGTAAAAATCCTACTGACTCAAGACTTTTTAACAGTTGTGTAAATTAGTTATGATGTTCCTCCCACTTCAGTAATACTGTGGCATATGTACACTGTAAAAAATCCAATAGAGAATGGGAACCTACGTCACGCCGCGTCGGATTCCGCCATGTTTTAGGTCACGCTCAGGCGCACACAGCGTAAACAAATGCAAATCACCACAGAAAAAGCCAACCGTTTTACATTAATATTTTTTGAAAAACATCTTACATATGCTTAGAATAAAACGGACTAATAAAATAAAAAAATAATAAAAAAACGCTCTGTTGTTTGTCTGAGAGGCTGCAAATATTCATTACTATTCAGTCTCCTTCACTACAGTGGTACTGATATAACTTAGGCTAACTGCTAAAACGACAATTAAATGGTTTTACTATAGTAAACGTGTAGTGACTGTGTTTTTGGTGTATGTATTACCATTCGTATAACCAAAATCTTATTAAATACCATGGATAAACTATGGTTAGAGTAGCAAAACCATGGCTAATTTTGTAAGGGGAGAATACACTATAGCTAGATCTCAAACATTGTTATATCGTCATATTGCCCGGTAAAACTGCTCGGTGTTAAGAGTTAAGCCATTATAGAGGTAACAGAACTTGAAGCTGCTTTGAAATGATGTGTATTGTGGATGCTATGCAAATAAATACATTGACTTGACCGAACCAAGTTGAAGATTCCAACTAGCGATGCTGAACAACGATGCGAGCGATCAAATAAATGAATGAAAGAAACTTAATCAGTGCAAAAAGTGGCCGGGTATTAACGAGCTGCCGCAAATAACATTACCATATATGATTTCCTTCTGGTGTGAGGGCTTACAGTTTAATGCAAATCACTGTATCTATAATATATTAAATCTACAGAGATGAATTATAAAGCCACATTTTATTTTAGATGTTTACCATACCGAGTTTCAGTTTAATTTTCATCCAAGTTCCGTAGTGAATGTAGACATATTTAATGTTTATATGATTCAACTTAGATCGCGTTGGAATGATCAATTGCCATAGCCTTTATCATCAATGTCTGCAGATAAAACCTCTGCTTTTTCGGCTTTCTAACGAGGGAAAGCACGTTTTTCACACCGGCCGTGCAAAGGGATATGGCAATTGATGATACAGTAAGCCTTAACCACTGCAACGTGATCTTAAGTAGAATAATATAAACATTAAATAATATAAAGCGTCTACATTCACTACCACTCAGTCTCCGCTGTAGCTCCCGTGACCTAAATTCCCAGAATGCATTGCCGCTGTGACGACACATTCCCAGACTCTATTAACAAAATGTTGAAAGGGCAAAAATATTTGGTTACACTTTAATTTGATAGTCCACCTTAGACATTCTACTAACTATAAGTAACTTTGTAACTACGTGTCAACTAATTCTCATTAATTTGCAACTACATGTCTACTAACTCTCAGTAGGGTAGGTTTAGGGTGAGTAGAATAAGTTGACATATACTTGTAAAGTTTCTCATAGTCAGTATGTTGTATGTTGTGGACTATCAAAATAAAGTGTTACCAAATATTTAAGTTGAATTGCTTGTGCTTAGTTGAGAAGACATATTAAGTCTGCACAAATATATTTTAAAAATATTAAATGAATGGTTATTTTCAAATCCTGTCAACATTCAGAATGCTAAATGTTGACTAAACTAATAAAAACAAATCCAGCCAACACTGAGATCATTCCGCACGTGCACGAGCCTGAGTGACTTCGCGGGAGAAACAGTGTTGTATTCTTGTATTCTTCCACTACATGGACCTGTGTATCATTAATGACCACCCTTTGAAGGGCAAGTGTTTTCCTACTAAAATTAATAATCATCTCTTTTGTTTTTGACACATTCAAATCCAACTTCATCCTATTACACCATAGAATAAAATCATCCAAAACCGGTCCATATTCCTGATCTGGATACGACAGCAAAGACAGAAGCACAGTATCATCTGCATACTTTACCAAATAACTGTTATTGTACAAGCTCTGACAATCATTTGTATATAAAATAAAAAAAACAGGAGAAAGTACACAGCCTTGTGGTGAACCTATAGAGATCTTTAACGTGTCTGATAAGACACCATTGACTCTAACCTTTTGTTTCCTATTCGTTAAAAAATTCATAATCCATAAAACTAAACCATGGTTAAAATTAAACTGACTAATAAGCTTTTGCCCTAAAATAGTAGGTTGCAAAGAATTAAATGCAGACGAAAAGTCCACAAACAAAAGCCGCGCAAAGGCTCCACTATTTTCCAGATGTCGACCAAGAGCATTCAGCAAAAACAGTTTTGCATCCTCTACGCCTCTTCCAGCGCGATATGCAAACTGCAACGGATCTAAAAGTGGTCCAACAAATGTCATCACATACTTTTTTATCTCTTTTTCGAAAACCTTCATGACCAAAGAAGTCAAGGCAATAGGACGGTAATCATTCAACAATTCTGGCTTTAGTTTTTTTGGTATAGGTACAATAATTGAGCTTTTCCACAAATCAGGTACCAACCCTAAATCTAGGGAGGATTGAAAAAGTAAGTGGAAGACTCCACTAAGCTGTTCAGCACAGTGACTCAGTGTTCTACCACATATACCGTCTGGGCCTGGGGCCTTATTAAGCCGTGTAGCCTTCAACTGCTTCAATATATCAAATGGATTCAATTTAAAATTATTAAAATAGCTAGTATTATCTTTAACAAGAGCCATCTTACTGATATTATCTATAAAAAGCGCCATCTCATCATCTGTAGCTGATGTATTAAACGAGAAAAATTCATTATACTTGTTAGATAAAAGAAAATTATTATCACAATTCTCCTTAGGCCTTTGTTGATTTGATACCCAAGTATTAACTTCAGTCATATTCTTAATTCCTTTCCAGGCAGCTTTAAGATTACCTTGCATAAACACACCCTCAATCTTATTTTTTTAATTACTTTTAGCAATTTTTATTGCCCCTTTAACTTCCCTGTTTATCTGTTTTTTCTCCTCATTAGTTCCTGAGAGAAATACTCTCTTCTTCATATTCAATATACTTTTTAACTCCTTCATAACCCAAGGTTTATTATTGGGATACAAGTTGATCTTTTTTGTAGGTATAACAGAATCAACACAGAAAGTAATATAGTTAGAAACTGTGAGCACCTGTTCATTAAGATCAGAGCATGTGTTCAAAAACATATTCCAATCAGTGCAATCGAAACAACCCTTTAAAACTTCAATATTAGAAGGTGTCCATTCCCGAACATATCATTCTTCTTTCTTCACTTGCTTAACAATAGGAACATACACAGAAGACAACATGATTATATTATGATCAGATGAACCAAGGGGTGGTAGTGACAAGGACCTATAGGCTCCCGGGATTGGACCATAACATCTATCCAAAACTTTATCAGAACGAGTAGCGCATGTAACATATTGATAATATCCCTTTAAATATTTGTCCATGATACAGTGATTAAAATCACCTAAAATAAATGTCGGTGCATCTGGGGATATATTATCCAGTTTATCCAGGACATTTTTGACAGTTTCAAATGCTATATCAGTCTTGGCACGTGGATGAATATATACTACTACAAAAAACAGCTGAGGGAATTCACGAGGAAGGTAGAATGGGCGTACCGAAACCGCAATAAGTTCAATATCTGAATTACAAATCTTATATCGTACTATTGCTGTATTACACCAGCTTTCCTTAATATAAACACACACACCTCCTCCGCGTTCTTTCCCCGTTGCATCTTTATCTCGGTCCAGCCTGATAGGTGTTCCGAAACCCTCGATCCGTAAAGTGCTATCAGCAACTGAATTGTCCAACCAAGTTTCAGTGAATGCCATTATTTGCATGTTTCTATATTCGTGCATAAAACTCACATTGGCTTGTAATTCATCCAGTTTGTGTCGAAGCGAGCGCACATTGCCTAAAAGTATTCCGGGCAATGGGGTGAATCTTTGAGCCCTCTTTAGTCTGCGTCAAACTCCACCTCGACTCCCGCGTTTCCTCCCTGCTTTCCTCTTTAGGCCTCGAGAATTCGCAGAAGGCCGAATTAATTCTCCAGGAATATTCCAAGCGGGATCAACAGGAACGGTGTTCGAACACAAGTCCAACAAGAACTCCCTGGTCATTACTGGCACGCTCTCCGCCATGTGCCCAAACTGAGATCACATTTCCCCAATTGATCGACAGCAGCAACAACGCAATCTTCCACAGACTTGTCATCTTCGTGTTTATCTACATATAAAGAAAGAGCGGGGTAAGTCATTCTTGAAATACCCTCAGCTTTAGCAATGAGGGTTCAGCCTCTTAACAATAAATCTCTCTGTAACCATGAATTGAATTTCCTTTTAGTTTTTCCAACAACTGGGTCAAAGTTTGACCTGTATCTGGCTTTATCATCCATACATATAGACACACCAAGATAGGTCACCTGTGATTTAACTGGGATACTGTAAAGAAAAGGAGAGGAACAAGATTTAATAGCTAATAATTCACATTTATCAAGATTTAACTTTAAACCGGAAGCATTAGAAAAACATTTAATGAGTTCGATAGCGACTGGAATTTGTGATTTATCTTTAAGAAACAAAGTAGTGTCATCGGCTAGCTGACTAATAAGTATATGCTTATTGGCAACATTAATACCTTGTAGATCACTACTTGAAAGGGAGGAGGAAAGAAGTTGTGCAGCTATAAGAAATAAATAAGGAGAGACGGGACAACCCTGACGAACACCTCTTGACAACTGAAATCTAGGAGAGGTACCCCATTTAAGATTGATAGAGCAATTGGCGTTACTGTAGAGAGTTCTTACAAATTTACAGAATGGATCCCCAAATCCAAGCTTTTGGAGAGATAAAAAGATAAATTCGTGATTGAGAGAGTCAAAAGCTTTGTAAATGTCACGAATCTGGTATGCACTTCCATTCACCCTCCACCACAGGTCACTCGCTCACCACATTGACTCACACCATACATAACACTGGACTTCATTTCCCATCATCCATTGCACACACAGCTGAAGGCACTGATCACACAGCTCTCACTAATCACACACTCTATATAAACCCTGGACTTTGTTTCCCTCACTGCCGAGTATTGTATGCGTTTACCGCTCCCCTAGCCGTAGCAACTATACAGAGCTCCTGTTAGTTTTCCCCTGCCTGTTTTGGATTGTGTTTTCCCATGTTTGTTCTAGCCCGTGTTCCCTGGATTAACCCTTGCCTTGCCATTTGGACACTGTTTGCACCCCTATTGGATTCTAGCCCGTGTTCCCTGGATTATCTCTCTGCCTTGCCCACTGGATACTGTTCGTCGATCGTCGACCTTCGCTTGCCCTAGGATTACTCTTTGTCTTGTCCCTGCCATACCTGTTTGCCATTGCTCGACCCTGCCTGTATTTATGACCATGCCTATAAATAAAAGCTTGCACTTGGATCACAAAGCATTTGTAAAATTCAGCCGTTAGGCCATCCGTACCGGGAGACTTGTTATTTTTAAGGCCTTCAATACCATCAATTATATCAGTAATATTTATATTTTTATCACAGGCAGACTGCTCATCTCTAGATATTAGAATAGTTTTCTTTAAAGATTGAAAGAAACGAGAAGCAGATTCTTTACAATAATTAGACTTATAGAGTTCTGAATAAAAGTTACTACAGAAAGAGGCAATTTCCTTAGGATTATCTGTCAAAGCACCATTAACTTGCAATGAATTAATAGTAAGATTCCTAGAATTATGTTTTTCCATTCTAAAAAGAGCATTGCTCTCCTTGTTCCATTTCCTCCTAGAACGAATATAGGAGCCTTCAGCTTTGTACTTATAGATATTATCTAACTTAGATTGAAGCTCTGCAAGTTCTGTTGAATCAGCATCTGTTAAATCTTCCTTAATTTTGTTCTGAAGTGTTACGATCTTTGAGATTACCTTTTCCTCTTCGTACCTTCTCTGTTTTGCCAAATTGCTGCTGAAATGCCTAACACACAATCCTATTTCATATTTTAATAACTCCCAGTTAGAACTAAATTTTTTGTCAGATGAAGCTTTGGCCCAATAGTATTGAATCAAAAAGGAAATTATTTTTTTCAATTCATCATGCTTAAGCAGAGAGGAGTTCATTTTCCAATAAGAAGCTCTAAAACTAGTATCTGAGTGTCCTGTGGATAAAGGAATAGAGAGGAGAATAGTGTGGTGGTCTGTTAAAGGTGAGGGAAGGATACTAACTGAAACATTAACGTTTTTAAAGGAGTATGGTACAAGCCAATAATCTAAACGAGAAAGTCTTGAATGATTCTTGTTACTCCATGTGTAAGATTTAACATTTGGAAACTTCTCTCTCCAGATATCGATTAAATCGAACTTCTCCATGAACATTTTCAATTTTGAATTAGAGGAAGCAGACTGTCTGGGAGGAAATCTATCAAGATTGTTATCAGGAGCGATATTAAAATTTCCGCCATTACAAATCAAAGCATCTGGAAGTGTATTAGACCATAACAACATTTTTTCTCCTATCTCTTCAAACAACAAATCGTTTTCTCGGGAGGTATTATATCCATAAATGTTAATCAATAATATAAAAATATTATTAACACAAATTAATAGTAAAAGAAAATGCCCCTTAGGATCAATATAGTTCTGCAAGACTGAACCAGCAAAATGGTTTTTCATTATCATTACACCAGCAGAATGCTCGGAACCATGAGCCATCCAAACCTCATTGCCCCATTGGTTTTTCCAAAAAGTAGAGTCATTGAACACAGAGTGAGACTCCTGAAAAAAACAAAAATCAGTTTTAAAGGATTTAGCATACAGAAACAGTGCTTTGCGCTTTACATTGTCGCGTAGTACCCTGGCATTGAGAGAAACAATTGAGATAGACATAAAAAAAACAGAACAAAAATAATAGAACAAACTTTGTAGAACCTTCTAAAGAGAAAGTGCATCAGTAGCTGACTAAAAGTCAAATGAATCCAATCTTTGGCATAAATGCAGTCAGTCACTCAGTCCTTTCTTATACAAAATGAGAAGTTTCATCCACTTAAATCAAACAGGTTTACCGTGCTAAGGTGGAAATATTTCAGATCCATCAATGAAAGCACGGGCTCCCACGAAGTGAGCCCTCTTCCCCTCCTTTCGAGCCTTTTCAACAGCGGGCCAAAGTAGCCGTCTTCTTTCCTGATCAGGCGCGATGAGATCCTCCGTGAAACGAAGTTGATTGGTACGAAGAAACTTCCGACGTCCTCGCAGCTTTCCACACTACGTCCCTTTCCACTCGCGAAGAAAACTGAATAATGATGGGTCGAGATGTCTTCATCTGTCTTACCCTTTTTGGATGGAGGTTTAGCTGGGCTATCTGGAGGCGGCGTTTTAGCACCGGACCGAGTTTCCCCCGCAACGTTAGATGCATAACTGTGAAAGTCCATCTTGTCAGAATGCTGCGAAATACGCGACATATCTCTCCTTCTGTCAGTGGTCGACTTCATATTTCAAATCTCAGGGTAGGGAAAAAGGTAGATGTGGATAATTTTATGCAAATGTAGCTTGAAAGAATGATATGTATGCCGTTATAAAAGTTTGTCAGCAGAGCTCAGCAAAAGACAAGTTAGCAGGACGCCATCTTGGACTCCCCCTCGCACTTTGAGCTTCAAAAATGTGAAACCTACGGGTGACATCACGGACACTACGTCCATTTTTTTTTTACAGTCTATGGTCTCATCTAGTGATGTTACATTCAATACCGAAGCTCCGAAGCTTGTATCAAAAAAACACATTTCACATTGAAGCGCTGTATCGGAGCTTGATTAGTTTTGCCAAAAGCACGTGATCTATGACGTCTGAAGTTTCGTTCGCCTGAAAACCACGTGACTGCTTCAGTATCTGCTTCAAATGAAGCGAACCTCAGCGCCGTTTTCTTTACATTATATGAATATATATATATATATATATATATATATATATATATATATATATATATATACGCGTTAGCATTATTTTCTTTTATCATAATTTATATATTAAGGTCAAATGAACTTTGCCCATGAAATAACAGTCTAAGGACTGAGGCAGAGTTAACATTGACGGATCACAAATTTAATTAATGAGTTTATGTTTGATTTATTTGAATTATTTTAGTGGCAGTACACAGACACAAATGAATGACTTTCACAATGGCCATTATTTTTATACAATAAGTTAAAACAAGGAATCAGCTGTAGAACCAGATGTGAAACCAGCGGCTGTAATGGAATGCACGTCCTGTTGTTGCCGAGTTAGACGTGTGGATTGAAAGCTTCACTGGTTCAGAACGCTTCACTTCGCCATCACTAGTCTGATTATTGTACACAATGCAGATCGTAACAGTGACAGTTGAGACCGGTTATATTGGCTTGATTTTAGATGATTACGTAACGCATCCACGGGTGCAGTCAGCTAAAGCTGAGCATTTCCTTATATAAACATCAAATAATCAAAACAATTAATCAAGTTTGGAAACCTGTTAAATCATTAACTGAAAATAATAAAGGTATAGATCTTCCATCATGTATTATGAAAGGCTCTCATGCAATCATTGATAAGGTAAAAATGTTTAATTGTTTCAATGAAAATAAAATATATTTTTTTAACTTTCTGCTGATTTTTCGTGGTAGCTGTGAAAAAAAAAAAATTAAATTAAAAATTAACATTCATCTGATACCAGAAATCCATTTGAAGAGATTGTCCATCATCCAAATCCTTTGCTTGCAAGCTGTTTATTGGTGTAGGTATGCAATGCAGAGAGAAGTATATGTGATGCCCTCTTCTGGAGACAGGGTGGGAATATGCAGCTCATTTGCATTTAAAGTGATACACAACAAAACATAATAAATGATCTGTGGGGTATTTTGAGCTGAAACTTCAAAGACACATTCTGGGGGCACTCAAGACCAATATTACATCTTGTAAAAAGGGGCATAATAGGTGCCCTTTAAGTACATGAAGAATAGCTATGATAATGCTAGTTAAACAATTACTGGATGCACCTTTTATGTCTAGTCAAAAAAAAAAAAAAAAGTTAGTGCATTTACTGCTGGAAAGTAGCTGCTACATAGATATAACCACCTAAAACATTTCACATTACACAACTTTATATTTACATTAGTTTACATAATCTAGTTTATCTGGGGGTGGGCCTAGACATCTCCTGGAACTTTTTTTTTTTGCATATTTTTCAAATGATTTTAAATAATGTGGGCACATTCCACATCAAACTTGGAGAGTCACAACACAAGTCTCAGGTTGACATTGACTCAACACCTCACTGTAAAGATGAAAGTGTCCATCATTGTCCTGATTGTCATCTGTGGACTGACTAAAGCTCTGATTAGAGAGCATTTCTATCTGTCAAGAAGAACAAGGCACAAGGCCGTAACCATGTCTCGAACATTGGGGGGGACCAATTATTTATATAGACTATGTATATATATATATATATATACTGTATATATATTATACATCTCTGATATATATATGCTTTAATTGACGCATGCACAAACATTAATACTCACACAGAAACTTGTCAACACTACCCCGCGACTTTTATTGTAATAAAATAGTTTCCATACTGAATCGCTACATTATATATCTCAGCAACGACGTGTTTTTTGAAGTTTTAAAATTCACAGTTTCATTGTTTGTAGGGACAGACAAACAGATGCAGATAATTAACACGCACATTTCATCTTTCTCTCTCTCAAAATGGCCATATTTGAAAAAAAAAGTCGAGTAGTTTGCTTCACTGAATATAACGGTCGACCATTTAACATTTCTGCCATAAAACAGTTGACTAAACATTAAATGATTTGCAGCTTCCATCTTACCTTGCTCTCTTTCAGTGTTTTCAATCTTCGCGGTGCGCTCAGCATCTGTGAACGCTAAACCCCATCTACTTTGATTTGATTGGCCAGTTTAATTATTTTGACATTGACGAGTGCTGTTAGCCCGCTGAGGCAGAGCAGACTGAAAATGTTACTTTTAAAGCTTTTTTGTCATCCTAACAAGTGCTCTGCGTAATGGAGGACAGCAGATCAGTGCAAGTATTTCAAATATTGGGGGGGACATTTGGCAATTTCTAATTATTGGGGGGGACATGCTCATACAGCTGTCAGGAACAAACAGTTTAGACAAGTGGATCGGCCTGTATAGGAACAAATCCAACATTAATCATTTCCTGTGGTCTGATAGAAATTAGTTTTCTTACTCTAAGTGGGAACCCGGCCAGCCCAATAATCTTTATGGATTTCAGTACTGTGTGTCCTTAAGGCACAACTGGTTTGACTAGGAGTGTTATAATTTGTATACTTTTTTTCTGCTACAAGACTGTCTTCATTCTTGTTAAAGAGAAAAAGACATGAGCGGAAGCAATGCTGTACTGCAGGACTCACCACACTGATCTGGCCAGCATCACCACTGAGAGACAATTACAGCTGATAAAAAAATGAGACGAGAATCTCAGACAGAAAGTGTGTGGACAGGCGTTACCTGGCTGGGGAATGGTTCTGGGTCAGCAAAAAGCCTCTGGGGATTCAGATTCATTGCCAGAGTGCCCAACTCAGCCTTATCTTTGTGGAGCCCGTAACACTAAAACTCACAAATGGGAGAACAGACTGTGACGAGAAGCTCAACTTCCTCTGCAAATGAAAAGAAAATTAATGGGTTTTAGCTATTGCTGTTGAACAATTAAAAAATGTAACTAATTAATCACACACATTTTCTGTAATTAATCACGATTAATTTGATATTAATATAGTTTATTTATACTGTTATAATTACACATTGAATTTCCAAATTAATGTTGAAACAACATTAAGATGGTATATTTTAAGTATGTGTTTAATGGCATCTTTATACTATAGCAGCCTATTATTAATAAAGACCAGTATCACTGAAACAATACTGCTACCGAAGTCTATATTAAATTCATTTTCCCCTCAATTTTAGCCATTAATTATAGTAATTCAAAATAACAGTGTAATTGAAAACCTTTTTTTTTTTTTTTTACCTTTAATTATGCTTTGAATAATATAACTTTTAATTTCAGTGAACTTAGTCTAGTCTAGAACTTAGTCTAGTACTTAGTCTGAAATAGTCTTCACATAAATCATAAATTGTATTTGCATAAACTTAAAATTGAATATACCGGTAGTTTAATTTTATTTAGTAAACAAAAGTTGCGCATTTTGACAATTTTGTGTGTTTTTGTTTGCGAAAAATACCTAATTTCGCTACTGGCATGCTGTCTGAAGCGGCTTTCCGTGTGAATGTGTCAGATGCCTGCACTGATAAAAATGATTTTGTGGTGAAGTAATACTACAGAAAAACAAATGTAATTTCTACATTAAATAATTTAGTTCAGGCAAGAATTTAAATAAAAGAGAAAATTCAATATTAGTACTCAATTTAAGCTTGTAGAATTTAAAGTTTGAACTTATAAGTATATTTTACTTGGAATTGTTCGTTATTTTTACAAATATTGTTTAAGTAAATATCAACGTCATGATCCCGTTGTTCCCATCATGCACTTGGGCATGGAAAATTAATAGGGTAATTTTTTTTTTTTACACTGTTTTGTGTGACGGCACGAGGAGAACAGATGACTCAAAGGCAGAAGATAGATTCAAGCACAAGGTTTATTTACCAAAAGTGAACAAAACAAATAAAACTGTAACAAAACTCAGCGAGCAAGTCTCTGGGGTAATCCAGCTACGGTCGGCAGTGAGATGCGGACCCAACGAGCGGATCACTGCCCAAGACCCAGCGCTCGCACAGGACTAACCACTAAAGAGTGGAGTGAGGCAGAGAGTGGCAGTCCTTCTCTCTATGCGTCCTGGGGTACAGACAGACAGACGTGAGCGTAATACCAAAGCACAGAACACAAAACAATCTACTCACAACAGGAACTAGTCAGAAGAGAAATATAAAGGAAAGGGTAATGAGCAAAAGGTGGAATAGAAGCAGCTCGTGACATGCGCAGCCCAACCGCCAGATCAGCGCTGATTGCACCTGTCACGAGCTGCCGAAAAGGACATGACAACACAGACAGCAGAGGGAGCCAGGGAGGCACCCTGGCCCGTGACAGTTTTGTGGTTGCTTTTGTTGTTAGGTTAAGTAACTTGCTGTTTTGTGACATCTGGAGTTCATTTTTTATTCAAATTGACCCATTCATACACTATTCACTGATTGTCACCGTCATTGCGTATCATGTGCGAAGTATTCAGGTCTCTGTGTTAATTCAGTTAATAACTATATTGAGTGCACATATTACCTTAAAATGAATAACGAGCAGTCTACTTGCTTACATATGTGCATGTAACTTAACCACATGCTTTATTGGCATTTTTTTCAGTGCTATGTTGTTTGAGTAAAGTTTACAAACCGTGACTGAGTGAAATGTACTTGAGTATTGTAGGGTAAACTTCAAATAGTTTAGAAATTACTCATCAAACTCTACCTGGCCACGTTAAATTTACTTATTCCTTTACTAATTTTAGATAACTTTGTTAAGTAGATTTTACTTAATTCCGCATTTAAATTTTACTTTAAAAATATGCGTGCAAAAACTTGTAAAATAAAAATTAAGTAAATTTAACTTCTTATTTTTTTCAGTGTATGTTCACAGCATGCCAGTAGCGCAATAAGCTTTCTTTTGCATCTTATGCTTGTTAGCAAGTTCATATAGTCTACTACTGTAATGCTAGCCAAAGGATTCCAGGTAAAAATGGATGCTGTGTTAATTGTCTAAAATATTTTAGTAACACTTTACATTAAGGTTCCCTTTATAATGGTGTTCATAAATGACTAATTCTTAATAAATATATTTATTCATACTTTGTTTTCCACTCAAAACCAGTTTTATGATTTATTTCATGATGCAGCAAAAATAGACTATTATAGAGAGACTGAAGGGTGTTGGATTTATGTCATGTACTGCAAGTGTGGATGGTCAAATACTCAAGTTACAGTGGGCTTAATAACAATGGATGAAATTATGGAGCAAATTTTGTGCCAATATTCATCAAACAAGTCTAGTGTTTTGCAAATAAACACAATCTGCTTTGCAAAGAAAAACTCGACTTTCAAACAAACGCAAAGTGATTTGCAAATACAAAACTCTATTTGAGAGAAAATGCAGAGGTATGGACAAATATATGTATTGTGTGTTACAACTGTGAGACTCATTTGCCTTTTTATGAGGAAACTTGGCTTGATTTTCTCACACAAGTACTGGCAGATTTTCTCACACGCGAGCAAGCAGATTTTCTCACAAATGCAGTTGAGCAACTTTCTTTTCCAAAAACAGCAGATGGCACTGTCGGTCAATTTACGCTAGTCTCCCGAGACCCAAAACACCTCTTTACCTTTTCAGACCAATATGAGTGGGGAACAGGTGAGTGTCTGTCTTACTGTCTCTATAATTAATCATTTAGATGTTTTCACAAAGCGACTCTAGTGTCAGTGAAATTCACAACAAGTGCTGTAAAGTTGTTAACATGATTGATTAGGCTTGACATGGCTAAACATTTAACTAGGCAGTTTTTCCCTATAAAAACTGATCCAGTCTCCGTACCTCTTATCCTCTGTTGGATCGTGGGATATAGAATATACATATATATTGATACAATTGTTCAACATTCAAAACAATGCAGGGGTAAACAATATATTGTGTCACAATAAATTTTAATACTAAAATGCAAATGTATAGTGGATAGCGAACAATATTGTGTACCAAAAATTAAAGCGTTTTGAATTGTATTTTTTTACGTTAGGTCAAGTAAGATTTATTGTCATTGCTATATATGTTGAGACATAGCCTACAGTGGAGAGAAATGTTGTAGGCTACCTCTGCAGTAAAAGTTTAAACAAGTATAAATCTACACATAGACAACCTACTGAAAGAGTAGGCTAAACTAATTACAAATAGGCTACTATAAACAAAATAGTTTAAGTTCAGGTGAGCTTTATTGTGATTCAGCTATATAAATGTACCAAAATATGATCTAAACATTAATATCTCTTACGAAAATTAACCATGGTTTTACTAAATAAATACCATGGCATTTGTAGTAAAGCTGCCTATATAGAAACGGTAACCTGCAAAAAAACATGGTTACCACACTTTTACTATAGTAAAACCAAGTTTAATTTTCATAAGTGATATCATAGTTTATTATCATATTTATGTTTATATATAGCATAGTAATATACATGCCTTGTACAACATTTAAAACTAAAAGTGGACTGTAAGGAGGTATTTCATATTTCAACAAATATACCGGCAGATTTTAGTCTGACAATAGCCTGTTTGGAAAAATCCAACTGAAATGATGTAGCTTTTTATATAAGGCCGAGCAACATTTTAACTCATGAAGTTAAGAATAAAAGGCTACTGGCAGGAATTATATTAGTGGCTCTTTAAAATGCAAACGTTCGTCATCTGAGTCACTCCGAGAAGAGTCCTCGCTGTCCAGAGTGTGTCTTCACCCATGTAGCACGTTGTTTATTAAACCACTGTTGAATTTAGTATTACATCAGCGTGAACTTGATCCTTCTCCCCAATTCACAGGACAAGAGTTACACCAGAAGAGAAATATTCATAATTTTGCTTAGCTAAAAAATACGTAATTATTTTAGACAAATGATTGCAGTGTTACATCATTAAAAAAAAAAAAAGTTTGAAATATTGTACTAAATAATGTGATTTGTTTTCTTTTTTTTTTTTTTTAATTAATAATTAATGACCTCTATATCTGATATTAAATTGTCTAAGCTTTCATTTTTGGTACACAATATTGTCGCTCCCCACTATACATTTGCATTTTAGTATTACAATATATTGTGACACGATATATTGTTATACCCCTGCATTGTTTTAAATGTTGAACAACTGTATCAATATATATGTATATTCTATATCCCACGATCCAACAGAGGATAAGAGGTACGGAGAATGGATCAGTTTGGGAAAGACTGCCTAGTTAAATGTTTAGCCATGTCACTACTGATTTTTGAACTAATCAATCATGTTAACAACTTTACAGCACTTGTTGTGAATTTCACTGACACTGTAGTAGAGTCACGTTGTGAAAACATCTAAATTATTAATTATAGAGATAGTAAGACAGAAACTCACCTTTTCCCCACTCATATTGGTCTGAAAAGGTAAAGAGGTGATTCGGGTCTTGGGAGACAAGCGTAAATTGACCTACAGCGCCATCTGCTGTTTTTGGAAAAGAAAGTTGCTCAATTGCACATGTGAGAAAATCTGCTCGCTCGCATGTAAGAAAATTTGCCCGTACCCGTGTGAGAAAATCAAGCCAAGTTTCCTCATAAAAAAGGCAAATGAATCTTACAGTTATAACACACAATACATATATTTGTCCATACCTCTGCATTTTCTCTCAAATAGAGTTTTGTATTTGCAAATCACTTTGCGTTTGTTTGAAAGTCGAATTTTTCTTTGCAAAGCAGATTGTGTTTATTTGCAAAACACTGGATTTGTTTGATGAATATTGGCACAAAATTCGCTCCATATATGAAATCTTTAGACCTCTACAGATGAGTAAATCTAGAGTGTGTCCACGATTGTGTGTGGGTCTATGCACATGCTGAATCAGGTCAAAATTGTTTAAAACAGTTATAATTTATTTTGTAGTTTTGATTTCTGCATTATCTATGTGAATATTAAAATCCCCTGCAATAGCAAAACAGTCAAACTCTGAAGAAATCACTCTTCAACAAAGTCTGGGGAGTATTTTGGAGGCCTGTAAATAATGATAAACAGAATGTGTGGAGCACCTTTCAGTACAATACTTAGGTATTCAAAATACAAATACTGACCAAATGACACATGCTTGCATTGATAAACATCTTTAAATAGAGCAGCTTGTAAAATTAAAGTTATGAGGGACTGTTTCACTGAGGTCTTCTAGCCATGTTTCATTTAGAAACATAGGTCACACTTTATATTAGGTGGCCTTATCTACTATGTACTTACATTAAAAAATAAGTACAATGTAATTATTGTGGTCATATTGTATTGCAAAACACTTCTGCTGCTATTGAGGTGGGATACGGGTAAAGTTAGGGACAGGTTTGGTGGTTTGGGTAGGTTTAAGGGTGGGTTAAGGTGTGAGGGATGGGTCAACAGTGTAATTATAAATGTAATTACAGAAATTAATTACAGATGTAATTACATATAGGTATTTTTAAAAATATAAGTACAATGTAAAAACATTCGTGTACACAATAAGTGCATTGTACCAAATGATAAATTGAAATGTAAGTACATAGTAGTTAAGGCCACCTAATGTAAAGTGGGACCGAAACATAAAATCCAGGTTGTTTGTGGTTATTAAATCATTGATAAGAAATGATTTATTTTTTAGGGAGCGAATGTTTAAAAATGCTAACTTGATGGAATTACATTTTGTCTCTACAGCAATCTTAGATTGATGCATTACAGGCCGCAGATTAGATGGGTCAGCCGTACGGCTTGAGAAGGCCTTAGACTTTCTATCATGTGATAAAACAAAGATAGAGAAAGCTACAGGCACACTGGGTTCCCGCTTGTTCTATAGACATTTGTGTAAGTTGCTGCTAACATAGCGGGGACCCGACACACATCACAGAGTAGCTATCAGTTGTCTTTGGTTCACCTACAGCCGATGGAGGAGGGTTTGGGCCCTGGCATTGCGACAGCGGTCGGATAGCTCTCACAGGAGGAGGGAAAGCTGTGCCTGCAGTCTTTTTTAGTTGATATCTGGGGGCTTGCAGCGAAAGAGTGGGAGAGTTTGGTCCCAGCATACACCAGTCCCTCCATTTTCTGTGAGAAGCTTAGAAGTGGAGATGCTGGAGAGAGGGATAGTGTGTCTGGTGAGCGGGGCTCTGGTGTTTCTGGTGGCTGTGATATGTTGTACTGGTTTCCCTGGCTGTTTTCCAGAAAATCGTCTTGGAGCTGTTGTAGTACGTCACAGTCCGTCTGTGATGAGGTCTGTGGGCAGGTTATAGTTTCCAAGAGCAGTGCTTGTTGTGGCTGTGTGGCGTTATCAATGTCCTTGTGGGATGTGTCAATCACATGATGACTCGGAAGCTGATTTGAAGTCCTGTGGTCACTCATATTCTGTCCAGGTAGGGAGAAATAGATATTGTCCTTTAGCACTCTTACACCAAGTTTGTTTGTGTGGAGGCCATCTAGTTTAAACAGTTATCTATGGCCCCAGAAAAGATTGAAGTTGTCGATGAAGTTGACTCCTTTTATACTGCAGGTTCTTTGTAGCCATGTATTCAGCCCAAGCAGCCGTGAAAACATATTAGTTCCCCTTGCTGGGAGTGGTCCACTGATGAACGACTGAACTTCAAGTCTTTGAAGTGTTTCAAAGAGTTCACTGAAATCCTTCTTAAGGAGTTCTGACTGCTCTTTCCGAATATCATTCTTCCCCACATGGATGATGATTCGATTTGCAGTCTTGTGCTTCATCAGAATGTTCCAAAGTTCCTTGTTCACATCAGAGACGCTTGCTTGAGGAAAGCAGCATGTAGTTGTAGTCCTGCTACTAATGTTTCTGATAACAGAGTCGTTCACTATCAGAGTCCTGGGCTCAGCTGCGCTCTGAGCTGAGTGCTCAGTTTTCTGGAAAAAGTTCCGTATTATTCCCTCTGGTCTGCTAATGTGTTATTTCGCCAACACTTCGTGGCCTATGCATACTAGCTTGCTTGATTTGCATGTTACATTAAGTGTTTCCCGTGTCAGGTACTAGGTACTAGGTACTAGTATGTTGCCATGACTTTCACGCATGTGTGAAACCACTACGATGGTACCTGAACATTTCAGACACACCGTGAAACACCGCAAAAATAGGCTGGAACGTGATGCCTGGAAAATGCAAATTTCAAGATTTTCTGAGGTGATACTTGAGAACCACTAATTTAAAGCAAGCAGCTTTACAGTATTAAATATGAAAAAACAGTGTCAGTGCCACTTTCAGTTAGAATTACAACTTGATTTTCTGTTAAGCAGCTCTCCAGTGTGGAGCTAGCTAATGATAAAATCTTTTTATTAGTGAATGCAAAAGTAAATAAATCATTACATCAAAGTGATAGTTTGGTTTGCACAGATTAAAGCTTAATCTAGCTCAGGACTGTTTGTCACGTCCCTGGACTGTCTTGTGTGTGTTTTGCTCCCCATGTGTGCCCTGTGACCTAGTTTCTGTCTCCCCTTGATTGTTTAATTTGATTCCAGGTGTGTCTCCTTAGTTCATTGATTGTCTTGTCTTTATAAACCCCAGTCCTTTCAGTTAGTGTTTGTCGGTCTGTGAACGTCAACGTGAGTGTCAACCTGAACGTCAACCTGAGTGTCTACCCTACCTGTGATCTATGTTCCTGTCTGCCTATTAAACTCCCGTGTTGCTATTCCTCGTCTCCTCGTTCCTGATTCCCGGGCTCCCCCGTGAGTTGTGACAGAAAGACCGACCTATACAGTAACCTCCGTATTTTTCCCTCCGTTTTGTTTTCTCGTTATACCCAGTGTTTTTTCTTTCCGTTGTGTTCGATGGATCCCTATGTTCGGCCCGAATTCCTCCTCCTCCTGCTGGAGCAGGGGGACAGATCTCTCGAGAACCACACCAGAAAATTCCTGATGATAGCTAATGACACCAGCTACCCGGACGGCACGCTCTGCTCATTCTACAACGCAAGTCTGAACACCGCGTGCAGAGCGCTGTCGTCCGAGGATGGTCCTCGAGAGGATTTCGCCGCCGTGAAGTGGATGCTGGTGAGAAGCGGATCACCCTCACCGTCTCTTCCGAGGATGATCTCGCCAGATCCACTCCAGACCCAGAGCCCAGCCCACCAACTCCCAGCGGTACGGAGCATCAGCCCGAGCCCACCGATGACGGAGAGCCATTGCCGCTGCGATCTGCGAGCCAGCGCGAAGCCGGCGACTGAGCGGAAGATCGCCCGGAAGTTGAGCCCAACACGTCAGATCAGGTGCGAGCGGCGGCGGTGCCCATCGCGAGGAGCCAACCGTGGGCGGTGTGAGCGGGTGGAGCTCCGCCCCTGCATCACGGCTGAGGATGAGCTGATCATCTATCTGGGGCTGCTGGACATGGAGGAGGATTTACTGGACTGGGAAACGGATCTGAGGTCAACGTTTCCCTTCACCAGCCGCCGTTCGCGGTCCAGGAAAACCCGCCGGCAGAAAGTATGGCAAGCCCGCCGGCAGAGAGTATGGCAAGCCCGCCAGTGCCGGCCCCTCGCAAGTGCCCGCCAGAGCGCCCCCCCAGTGCCTGCGCCACGGCGCTTCCAAGAGTCCCCGCTGGTCCCGTCCAGCACCGCGCTGCCAGGGCGCCCCAGTGCCTGCGCCACGGCGCTTCAAGAATCCCGCTGGTCCCGTCCAGCACCGCGCTGCCAGAGCGCCTCCCAGTGCCTGCGCCACGAAGGCGCTTCCAAGAGTCCCTGCTGGTCCCGTCCAGCACCGCGCTGCCAGAGCGCCCCCCAATGCCTGCGCCAAGAAGGCGCCTCCCTGTCTCCGCGCTGCAAGAGCGCCTCCCTGTCTCCGCGCTGCCAGAGCGCCCCCAAGTGTCCGCGCTGCAAGAGCGCCTCCCTGTCTCCGCGCTGCCAGAGCGCCCCCAAGTGTCCGCGCTTCAAGAGCGCCCCCCAGTGCCGGCCCCTCGCAAGTGCCCGCCAGTGCCGGCCCCTCGCAAGTGCCCGCCAGTGCCGGCCCCTCGCAAGTGCCCACCAGTGCCTGCGCCAAGAAGGCGCCTCCCTGTCTCCGCGCTGCAAGAGCGCCTCCCTGTCTCCGCGCTGCCAGAGCGCCCCCAAGTGTCCGCGCTTCAAGAGCGCCCCCCAGTGCCGGCCCCTCGCAAGTGCCGGCCCCTCGCAAGTGCCCACCAGTGCCTGCGCCAAGAAGGCGCCTCCCTGTCTCCAGCGCTGCAAGAGCGCCTCCCTGTCTCCAGCGCTGCCAGAGCGCCCCAAGTGTCCGCGCTTCAAGAGCGCCCCCAGTGCCGGCCCCTCGCAGTGCCCGCCAGTGCCGGCCCCTCGCAGTGCCCGCCAGTGCCGGCCCCTCGCAGTGCCCACCAGTGCCTGCGCCAAGAAGGCGCCTCCTGTCTCCGCGCTGCAAGAGCGCCTCCTGTCTCCAGCGCTGCCAGAGCGCCCCAAGTGTCCGCGCTCAAGAGCGCCCCCAGTGCTGGCCCCTCGCAGAGTGCCCGCCAGTGCCGGCCCCTCGCAAATGCCCACCCTCCCACCCGCTCCTGCCTCCTCCAACGCTGTCGCCTGGCAGCCCCTCTGCTCGCCCTCAGCCCACCATCAATACGGTGCGAGCCCCACAGGACTGCCATCCTCCAGCGTCGCCGGGGCTGGAGTATCCCTCACCTCCGCCTCCAACCTCCTCGGCCCGGACTCTGCCTCGGCCCGTTGACCCAGCGGCTCCACCTCGGCTCCTAGCTCCCTCGCCTCCACCGTCACCCGTCGATCCTCCAGCTCCACCAGGCTCCCTCGTCCCTCCGGGTCCGCCTTGGTCGGGCGTCGACCCGCCATCGCCTCAGGACTCCTCTCCTCCGGCTGCACCTCGTCGCTCCGTCCCACCGGCTCAGTTGGGCTCCTTCCTCCCGCCAGCTCCACCTTGGTCCTCAGTCGCTCCGGCTCCGCCCGCGGATCTCCGGAGCTCCGCCGCCTCGGTCGCCAGAGCACTCTGCTCCACCTTGGCCCCGGATCTCGGCATTCCCTGGCTCGTCGGCTCTCCGTCTCCGCCTCGGGCTCCTCCACCACCTGCTCCGCCGCTGGTCGGCCCCTGGAGTCGGAGGCCATTCCTCCTCCATGGCTCCTCCCTCCGCCGGCTCCACCGTGGCCATCATCATGGCTGTGGCCTGGGTCCGCCAGGCTCCTCCTGCTCCGTGTCCCTCCTGTCTCTTCCCTGGCTCCTCCCTCCTTCGTTGCCTCCCTGGTCTCTGTCTGCCGACCTCCTCCCGGTGGTCCGTCCTCCTCCTGAGCCTCCGCCATGGTTCCCACCCGTTTCCCCCCCCCTCTGTTGTTCCACGGTGCGAGGACGCACCTTCCGGGAGGGGGGAGTAATGTCACGTCCCTGGACTGTCTTGTGTGTGTTTTGCTCCCCATGTGTGCCCTGTGACCTAGTTTCTGTCTCCCCTTGATTGTTTAATTTGATTCCAGGTGTGTCTCCTTAGTTCATTGATTGTCTTGTCTTTATAAACCCCAGTCCTTTCAGTTAGTGTTTGTCGGTCTGTGAACGTCAACGTGAGTGTCAACCTGAACGTCAACCTGAGTGTCTACCCTACCTGTGATCTATGTTCCTGTCTGCCTATTAAACTCCCGTGTTGCTATTCCTCGTCTCCTCGTTCCTGATTCCCGGGCTCCCCCGTGAGTTGTGACACTGTTTTGATTATTATAGCATTTTAAGGTTTTTCTAAGGGAGCTAATGTTGTGATTAAATAATTTATCCAAGAATAAAATGTCTTATCACTTACCTTTATTTTGTTTCATATCCATATGTCTGACAAAAGGAGATGTGATGTCTGTCTGTCATCTCATTTTATGTGCCAAATATATATATATATATATATATATATATATATTGTATTGTAAAAAATAATAGTAATATCATTGTTTGACATTTACAAAAGCTGAAGTGATTACCTACACTGTAAAAATGATATGATGAATAAGTCATGACAACTTATGTTTTAAAGTTACTTTAACTCATAAAAATAATTTAAGCAATTTCAACTTTTTTGTAAGTTATGCTTGATTTTTAAGTCAGTTTAATGTTATTGAAATTCAAGGAGACCAATTTAATTCAGTGAACTTAACATTTTAAGTTCTAACTTACTGGTACACTGTAAAAAAAAAAGAAGTTGAGCCAACTTAAAAGTTTGCTCGACTTATTTTTGTGCGCTGTAAAACCCGACAAGTTAGGTTAACTCAAACTGTTTGAGTAAACTTATTGCCTTAAACCATTTAAGTTTATAAAACTAACAATTATGAGTGCTCTGAACTTATTTCAGTTGAGTTCACTAAAATAAGATATACATTGCAATTAAGTGATTAATTGAGTAATAATTGAGCATTAGTGATGAACACTTGCTGTTAACAAACATAATCACTGAAGAAAAAGAAACACAAGAACAACTGACTTCAGCCACAGCCTTAGATGAAATCAACTGAAATAAAATACATTAAATCTCTCAAGATCTGATTAAACAACCCCACAAACATCATCACCAGCTCCACTTATTAATAACCAGACTGACTTTATTTCTGTCAGACATCTACAGAAGATCTTATTGAGAATTAACTAAGGTTTAGATGTTGATTTATTGTTTCATTTGAAGTAACCATGTTAGAGATTAGTGTCTGCTTTAGTTGGGCTCTTGACCCTTGACTTCTGTTTTAGTTTATTTTTTCCTCCTCTTTTTCTCTGGCTGTTGTAACCGTGTGTTTTTCAAACATATTTGTTATAACTCAAAAGCCCAGAGAAAATGATCAGTAGTTGGTTGTTATATGTTTATAATGACAATCATCTGTTAGCGAACTGATCTCATTGTGTGTCTGATTTCTGGTTAAATGATTGTATTGATTATAGTAAGAGTGATTCTAAGAGCCACTGGTTCTGTGACCGTCAGGTAACAGAAAGGACTTTCCAAACAGTTTGTCCACAAAACGTTTTAATCTATGGTAGCAACTAGACTAAACACAGACATCAAGAATCAGCTTGTGAACCTCAACAATGGTGACCATTATAAAACAAGAAAAAAAAGAAAATTCATGCTGCAATGCATGCTGGGTACTAGCATAGTACAAAACTCATCCATGGATCCCAGCATGCATTGCTGCATGATTGTTTTTTTTTTATGGTCACCATTGTTGAGGTTCACAAGTGATTACTTTTTTTTTAACTTGACATGATTAGTTGAAACAACTAATACTGAAAAGTCCAATCAACTTACAGAGAGTAGTTCAGTGCTAGTCAGGATTTTACAAAGTGAGTTGAAATGACTTGTATTTGTAATTTGTTTATACTTAAAAATTTAAGGCAGCTACAAAACTTAAGTTTTTAAGTTGAAATAGGTGAAATTTTTTTACAGTGTAATTTAGTAGTTAGAATATGTGTTACTCCATATATTTATCTAATTGTAAAAACTGAGTAATAAAACAAAGCCTATTGATTGATTAATTGGTGAAATACGATTAGTCAATTGTTGTAATAATCGTTAGATTAAATAATCGATTATCAAAATCCCTCCAAGATACTCATAATGTACACCTTATCAATATTGGCAGCTGCGGTCTCCATATTGCACACGGTGCCTTTCAGAAAGGAGTGGAAGGGACAGACTGGAAAGTTGGTAGCATATTGCAATCCATGCATCACCTTCTGAGGGATTCTCCAGCTCGTAGAGAAGATTATTTCAATATAGCATGATCAGGTTCCCCAACACCACTAAAGTTTTGCAGGACAAGATGGCTGGAAAATGTGCCTGTACTAGAAAGGGCTTTGGAAGTATTACCACACATGGCTGCATATGTTGATGCTGTAAAGGAAAAGAGGTGTCCAAATCCAGGCACAAAGTCATTTGAGGTGGTCCAGGAGGCTGTTGAAGATCCACTCATGGCCGCTAAACTTAATTTCATCTTGTCAGTGAGCAAGGAAGTGACTCCATTTCTTGCACGCTACCAGACTAATAAGCCCATGGTGCCATTTGTTTCAACAGACCTGTTCAAGCTGCTGAAGAGCCTGATGTCCAGGTTCATCAAAAGACATCATGAAGGAAGCAACAACACCTCATAAACTTCTGGACGTTGAGGTGGAAGATCAAGCTCGTCACGTTCTCACAGGTGGACTAGGGTTTTGTTACAGGGAGAGGTTTGAGGGACTTGTCCACATTGAAGACAATTGGACAGAAAACACTCCTGCTCTTCAAACACACTTGCAAGAAGTGCTTAGTTTTAACTGTACAGAAGTTCGAGAAGTCCCCCCTCAAATATCCTCTTGTCTCTCACTTTTCCTTCCTTGATCCAAGGGAAATGGCCTGCAAAGATGCAGGTGTCAGAATAACTAAGTTCAGGAAGGCTTTGACATACCTTGTGCATGCCCACCGTGTAAATGAAGACTGTGATGAGTTAATTCGACTCTACAGTCAATTCATAGATGAGATTGTGCTGCCTCAGAGTTCACAGTTTTCCCACTTTGATCCATACACAGACAGGGTTGACACATTTTTGCATGACAGGATGTCCACACAGAAACCATATGAAAAGCTATGGAGACTCTGCCGCCAACTTCTCCTCCTCTCACATGGGCAAGCCTCTGTAGAGCGTGGATTTTCAATCAACCGTCAAATTGAGGATGATAACCTTTCCGAAGATTTGTACGTGGCACAGAGGTGCATTTTGGACCACCTCAGGGCTGTGGGTGGCACCAAGAATGTCACAATTGACAAACCACTATTGATGTCAGTTGGTGGTGCCCGACAGAGATACATCAAACATCTTGAGGATATGAGAAGAAAGAGAGATGATAAGGAAAAAAACACTAAGAGAAAATATGTGCTGGATGAAATTGAGGAACTTAAAATGAAGAAAAAAAAGACTGAAAGATGACATAGATGCACTTGAGACCTCTGCTGACAAACTGGCTCTCGAGGCAGAGAAAACAGGCAAGCTAACTCTAATTGCCAAATATAACAGCTTAAGGAAGGGAGCAAAGGAAAAGAAAGCAGAAATGGTGGAAGTGGAAAAATCGCTAGATGAGAAATTGAATGAATCGAAAAGCAAATGAAGGCAAAATCAACAAAACAAATTTGACTTAAAAAGGTAAACAACCAAAGAATACTTTTGGGAATGCACTTTTTTTATATATATGTTTTCAGCTGACCTGACTGTTATGTTGGGAAATATTGTATTCATTGTTTACTATTGTTTATTCATTCATGTGCATTCATGTCCTGATGGTAATAATATGATAGTGTTGCTTTACAATGTTACAATGCAAACATATTTTAAGGTGACCTCTTGTTAAAAGTATTTCATTCATTGTTTATTTATCCATTCATGTTTATTTTTGTCTTTATGGTAATGTCCAAATACAATGTGGTAATGGTAATGTACAGCAGTGTTTGTGTTTCTAGTGCTTACACTGTGAAACTAAATATTTTCAAGAAACATAAAACTGAGTTAATCATTAACTGAATTCAAAAGTAAGTTGTAGAACCTGGTCGAAAAGAACGCACACACATAATCTTAACTCAGAACGTTCCAAGGAGCTTACTCTTCATCGCAGTGTCGTAAAAATGAACAAATGACCAACACAACGCCACAATTCTCTGACTAGCGTCCGGCCATACTCTCCTTATCACCTCGAGAGACTCGTAAACCATGATAAGTTTGAGGATGAAATGACCGCGCTACATCTGCACGGAGTTAAGAACAAAGAACTACTTCTTTGGAGAGGTTCCAGAACCAGAGCGTTCGCGATACTGCGACCCCGCTTACCATAAACTACGCTTCTGATAAACAAAAAGCGACTGACTTACAGCTTCGTCTGAGCTAAGAAGATCACCAGAGCCACACAACGTGATACTCCTAATGACCTCAAGACCTCAGCTTTGGTCTCCCGCCTTCCAAAGGAATGCGCTCCTTTTCTCTCCTTCTGCAAAAGAACACCCAAACTTTTATGGACTTTGCCAAAAGGACAATCAAGAAAAGACTGCTGCTATTACAGCAATATACTCAAGAGACAATATATACATGAATGTGGTATTTTATGTTTTTTTTTATCTTGCTGTGGTTATTAGAATTTAGGATATTTTAATCTATGACTTAACCTGTTTAGTAGGTAAAATTATAGGTATTTCATATGACAAATACCTCATGTGTGGTATTGAATTAAACCTTATTTTTATTGCAATAATGTGATAAGGATGAATGTTGACTTTTAGCATCATAAGGCATGATTGTAACACTTTATAGAAATCTGCTAGGATATTTCCTCCATGTGACATATTTATTAGCAGATAATGTATGCACGAAAAGGAGCCGTGCTGGAAGGGGCTCCGCTGTACAGAGACAATGTGATTGGACCAAACAGTGAATAGGATGGACTCACATCAGTCCGATAAAACGGACACCCAGCTTTGGAAAAGCTGTGGAAGAAAAAAACTGAGCTGGAAAACTTGGCTGCTTGGAAACTTTGGACCCGCCTACAGACTTAACATCTAGCTGATCATCTCAAAGGACATCTCAAAGGACACTCTGTCAACGTCTGACCAAAGAAACTTGCAAAGCCTGCAGCGTAAGAACTTCAAAGCCTTGCCATTCGCGCTGCCAGGAAGCCATCCAATCGTAGAGAGGATTCCCCGAGTGACGTCACGCGACAACGACACAGCAGCCACAAAAGGAGCTCTGGGATTCCCTCAAGAAGAACAGCCTTCAACTCAACTCAAAGCAAGTAAACAAACAAACAAACAATCTCTATTTGCTGAGCTGACTTGAATGAATCTTTAAAAGATAACGATAGTCGAGTCTTCTGTTTGTGACGTCTTCAGGTCATCTTTATTCTCAGGAAAGAGAATAGCCTTAAACTTTCTTCAAACTGCTTTCATCTTGCCAGAATGTGTGTATGTGTGTGTATGTGATTTGTTAGTATTGTATCCTAGAATAGCAAATAAACTCTCGTTTCATTTATAATGAATGGTCTGGTGCCGTGATTTTCAAATTTGAAATTATTTGCCAAAGATCGTGTTACCTGTTGCTCAAAATTTCCCAACCAATTCTGTATTATTATCGTGGCCACGAGATAAACAGGATTGCTAAAATATACTGGTTTAATGCTCGCTGGCTCGAGTCGTTAAGAAAGTATAAATTATACGTTTTGATTAGGGATGCACCGAATATTCGGCCACCGAAAATTTTCGGCCGAAAATGGCCCAAAAGTGCATTTTCGGTTTTTGGCCGAAATACTTTTATCACCGAAACAATACAGCCAAAATGTTGTGATGACGCAAAGAGAAACCGGGACCTGCACGTGCTTGTCTGAAGCAACATGTCTGCGGTGTGGACGGATGTTTTCAAATGGAGCGGCATTTAATACACAGAGCCGTAGTTCACTGACAAGCTACGCAATATCACGTTCAATATCGCAGACGATTCATCTGCGATTCTGAGCGCGAATTGTGTAGTTTGTCAGTGAACTACGGCTCTGTGTATTAAATGCCGCTCCATTTGAAAACAGGTGATGGAGATTTAGCGCTAATCACAGAACTGGCTTTACTGATGAGATGCGCATGACTATCGCATGCAAAATATCGTGCAGCCCTACCTGAAATCCAAACATTCCGATCGCTACGCTGAATATGAGAGGAACGCAGCACAGAAAAGGAAAACGCCTCCGAGCATGCCCACTCCGTCTGTGGCAGACGTTTTTGAAAAAGCAAGGAAGTTTCCCAGTGATGGTGTCAAGGCAAAGGGCATAAACATACACAAAAGTTAACATATGGGCTATGGCAGTCTTTGTTTTGATACACTATTATGTTGAAGGCCTACAGAGAAAATATTATTGTATCTTTAAGCAGTTGCACTTGTTCTGAATGCACTTTCTTGTAGTATTCCTACAGAGAAAAATTTAAAATGCACTTGACCTAAATGCACTTTGTTTTTATGAGAGAACATTTAATTTTACAACCTTTCAGCAGGCCAGTAGGCCTTTACATTATTATTTAATGTACACATGAGTGGGGTCAAGTTAAACATTTTAGTTTGAATTTTATTTTATACTGTGCATTGTTGCAATGTGCTAAATAAATATTTGCATAATTTGTAATTGATTTATTCTTTGAAACTTTAATATTAATTTATGCAATTGCAATGCCTTGATTTTAGTAAAGTTAGTACACAGTCATGGCCATAAATGCAATGGTACTAAAAATTGGCATAATTTCTTTCTGTGTTTCGGTTTTCGGCCTTGGTTTCCTCTTTTTCGGTTTTTGGTTTCGGCCAAGAATTTTCATTTCGGTGCATCCCTAGTTTTGATTAATACCAATTAATCAGATCCAGCGAATCTCTATGATTCGATTTCCTAAAGGTAAAATTCAGAATAAAAGCTTAAATGAGGAGCTAATCAAATTTATTACATATAAATTAGAGCTAAATTCCTTACAAAGTGAAGAGAAAATGAACAAAGCGACAATCAATTTAAAAAGGAAAACCACCAGAAAATACCTCAGGGAATGTGTTTGCTCTGTTACATATTTTAAGCTGCCCTTGTGTTGGAAGTTTTTTATTTATTGTTTGATATTGTTTATCCATTCATGGCCTTATGGTAATGTCCCATATTGGAATGTTTTATAATGTATTTGATCTGCACTATGTTGTGATATGTTTTCAATGCTTACACCGAACCCAAATATGTTCAGTCAATGACTGTATATTGTGTTCAATAAACAAAACATTTGTGATAATCTGTTGGCCAAATATTTTATTTAATGTAATGTTGAATTGCTTTGCTTGTTAAGATAATGTAAACCCATTAGGCAAGAAAAACTTAAAAGCATACATGAGCCTGAGCTCTTTTCAATAAAATCCACGCAAAAGTTAATATCAGATCATTTTAGAATACAGTATAGGATGTACCAAATATTATTCAGTCTTATGCAAAACAGAAATACGACAAATAGAATATCAGGTCTCTGTCATATAATAAATACAAAAAAATGCTTTTTTGCATAGTTGTGTTTGACACATGAAAACTGTAACAATGGATCTTACAAGGTAGCACGGTGTAACCTTGCTCTCACTTGAAATGTGTCCCCACATTAAGTCCTTGAATTTGAGGATATTGGACCTGGAAAGTCCTTGAAAGGTACTTGAATTTGAAGTTAACCAAGGTGTGGGAACCCTGATTAAAACAACACCATAATTTAAAACTTAGAGGGTTTTCGGTCCCTCTTTATATTGAGTGGCCTTAACACTTAAATTAATCATTTGGTACTATGCACATATTGTGTACATAAATGTTTTACATTGTACTTATATTTTAAAAATACCTTTATGTAATTACATCTCTAATTAATTTCTGTAATTACATTTTTAATTACACTGTTGACCCATCCCTTACACCTTAACCCACCCTTAAACCCACCCATACCATTTAACCTGTCCCTAACCTACCCGTATCCCACTTCAATAACAGCAGAAGTGTTTTGAAATACAATATGAACACAATAAGTACATTGTACTTATTTTTTATTTTTATGTAAGTACATAGTAGTAAAGGCCACCTAATATAAAGTGTAACCTTTCTTTTTTTTTTTTTTTTTAACTATGGTATAAACATATAAAAAAACTAATAAAAAAATCATAAGGTACAGGGTATACTCAGGGGTTAAGGTGAGTTGGAGCCCATCAGAGTGGAGTTCACCTACTGACTGTTGCATATTCTCTATTTTGTTTTAATATTAAGTTCTTGTTTTGTTGTCCTTTGTTATTTTATTATTTATTGCTTTACCATATCATAGTGTTGGCAACTCTTACAGATTTGTGTTGAAACATTGCTGTGATGCAGAGTCCTCATAGAAGTCCTTTTTTTATATTTGGTTAAATATAAGCTTTGTGCAACACTTCTTACATTATGCAAACTTGACATGTATTAACATATATATATATATATATATATATATATATATATATTTGTCAGACTTTGTCTCAGCGTCTTGTGTTTCCCCTCCTCTCATGTCCTTATTTGGAGTTCCTGTTCCTGTCCTTGTTTGTCTTGTTCATTAGTGTCACGGATCCATCTGGCATTCCACACAACGTCATCACTGAGCACCATCACCTGAGTTCTAATCATGCTCACCTGCACCTCATCACCACAGTCATCAACCTCAGTACTAAAGCACACGCCACAATCTCACTCATCGTCCGATCTTGTACACACAACAAGGACTCTACTCCTGCGACCATCCCGCTGAGTATATACCTTTCGCCAGATCGTCTGTCTCCGTGGTCAGTGTGCTCCTGAGGATTCCCCTGTCTCGTCAGCCCTCCGGATCTGTGGACATTAGGATATTCACACAGTCATTCCCATCTCCGGTGCATGCCTCAGAAGTCTGCTACTCACCTATCATCACCCCTGCACAGCTCAGTTTCCTATCCCTGTTCAATGAACATTTATATGTTACTATTTACCTCCGTGTCTGGCAGCATATGTTACAATTAGTTAATTAGTCCCCAGCCTGTGTCGTTAATTATCTAGTCTCCCCAGTGTTCTTAAGCCCTGTGTTTCCTTGTCTCAGTGTTCGGTCTTGTATGTCAGTGTAGATTGTCTTAGTTTTGTAATGTCAGTAGATTGTCGTAATAAAGTCCTTTGTTCCGAAGCTCCACGTTTCCCTGGCTCCAACGACTACGTGACAGAAGACCGAAGCAAAACTAAGATGGAAGTCGCCGCTCCGATCCTTGCCCTTGCCCGTCAGGATCTCCCCTTGTATGAATCCGTGGGGGAGTTTTGCAAATGGGCCGCGGAGAACGGCTGTTCCACCTGTTCCGGCTCGGGGTCTCTTACCACCGCCCCGTGGACCTCCCAGACACCTCAGGTTTGTGTTGGAGGGAAGGGGTCTACCGGTGTCTGGGAAGTGTCCGGTCCCGAGTCGGAACCAGCCCGCCGCCCATGGCTCTCCCTCACACGCCGCCGTCCGCGGCTCTCCCTAGCCCGCCGTCAGAGAGCATGGCAAGCCCGCCGCCAGAGAGTGTGGCAAGCCCACCAGTGCCTGCCCCTCACAAGTGCCCGCCAGTGCCTGCCCTTCGCAAGAGTCCTCCTGCGTCTCCGCTGGTCCCGTCCAGCTCCACGCTTCCAGAGCGCCCCCAAGAGTCCGTGCTTCCAGAGCACCCCCCAGTGCCTGCGCCACGAAGGCGCCTCCTATCTCCGTGCTGCTATATAAGATGTCTTGTTGCCACAAGTGATTTTTGCAGTGGTCCAGTTATGCTCCCCTTCGTTTTTCTGTTTTCCTGACTAAGTACTCCCACATTTTATGTTATAATCAGTGTCTTCAAATAAATTCCTTTTTTGGACTGAGCCTTTTGTGTCAACCCCTTTTGTGTTATGACTATTACGATAACAAATGCTTAATGGGTAACTTTGTGGGGCTTTCAGCTCCAATGCTCACCAAGACTCTTCCTCTGCAGTCCCTCCTATGCTGGCCTCTGTTCCAGGAAAATCCTCAGGTCAAAAACACTCTTCCTTCAAACTCTATTTCTGCTGCTTCTTTAGGCAGTTTCATAGTGAAGAAGAGTTTTTCCAGTTACGTTCTCGTGGTATGTGTTGGCTGTTAGAGTGACGCAGTAACATATCGTGAAGGCCACGGAAGCTGTGGGTACGTTTAAAGTGCAAACCCCGCTTTATTTTTGTCATCAAGAGTTTTTTTAACATGTCTTTTTGCTGTATTTTGCACTTCTCGTGTTTTGGTTGAAAAGCATCGCCAAGAGCTAACAGTTTAACGGGACTGTTCATGTGTAATTAAGTTTCCTGCACGTGTCAGAGCACGTGAGACCAAGATCGCTGTATAATGCAGTTAATGCAGAGACGTAACCTTTCCGCCGATTCAAGTTTTAAGATTGTGTTACTACCCTGCCATTCAAGTGACATCTCAGTTTGATTCATCTTCAGTTTGGTCCTGGTTGAGACAGTTTATCTGTAGGACATTTTATACAAAGTTGAGTGAATTTTTGAACTTGCACACTTAAACTACGTGATCTCCAGTTTATTTCAACGCACCCAACGTCCAGACAACGCACTCTAATTCATCATTCTACGAACTCGTATTTTCCTAAATTTTTCCATTTTTTTCAGTGACTGAACTGATAAACAGTGAACTGTGGTAATTCAAGTGGACTAAGGAACTTGAGTAACTGTGAGTAAACATTTGAAGGGAAGTTTCATATAAGTGCTCATTCTGAGATTTAATTGTGTATGCTTTGTTTTTTTTTTTGTTGTTGTTGTTTTCAAATGTGATTGTTTGAAGGTGATCATTTGAAAAGGTGAGAATTAGTGGGTTTACAAATGGACAAATTGCAAGTGATCTCATTTTGAAGTTTCATAAGAGATTTGTTATACCACAAGTGAAAGGTCAACTGTTGTGTTGAAAGTGTAACACAAATACTGTAAATTATTTTATTTTATTTTATTTAATCCTTTACTCAAACAGAAGAAATAATTAATCATAAGAACAAGGAATCTAAAAGAATAAACTCTGTTTAATTCCTTTTTGCACTTATTTACAGTGTACCTTTTTGTTGAGAGCTGCTAGGGAGTGATATTTTAATCGTAATAATCAGTTCAGGAACAAATTAAACAACACCAAAATAACTTCAATATAACATTAGTGTAACTTAATGTAACTCAAGACTCAACAAAGGTGGAACACAAACTGAATGCTTATAAAGCAAACTGAAACTAGGGAGGAAACGAGATAATGACCAAACACAGGTGAACAGACTTTACCTTAATTAACTAATAAAGAACTAATGAGGAAAACCGGAACAAAACCAACTTAGGGAAAACAAGAACAGATAGATGAAACAGAAACAAACTAAACTGAAGTCCCAACTCCTAACATTACTCCCCCCTCCTGGAAGGCGTCCCGCACCATAACAGTTCCAATGGGGAGGGGGGCGGGCGCTCTGGAGGCCGCTGCGAGGCCAGGACAAGGGAGACCTCCAGGGCGGGCCAGTGGAGTCTGGTGGCCATGGCAGATCCGGGGACTCGGACGCCCATGGCGGAGCAGGATTCTCGACATTCTGGTTGTCATCATGCTTTCTCCTGCTCCATCTGCAGCTCCCATGGTCATTTCCCAGGTTTGTGTCCAGAACCCGTATGTGGAGCTTCCATGTCAAACTCCAGTCTCCTTAGTAATGTCTCTGTAAGATCTAGCACAGACACGCTAGGTCATCCATTAGAATATATGAATGGTTTTCCCATATGTAATAACTTTAACGAATCTGTCTGTACTTTTCATCAATGTATTTTCTCTCATAGTTTTAGTATCTGCAAAGATCTCTTCCCAAAGTACATGTAGTACATGTGTAGGCTACTCCATTCCCAAAGAGGATAATGGAAAGCTCCTTCAATCTGCATCCCTCTGTTCTTGTCAATGTGTCTGCTCTTTCTTATATATGTCATCTCACCCTGATCCTCCATTTGTCAATTACCAGTTGTCAGGTCAGGTCAGGAAAGGAAAGGAAAGGCCATGTAGCCAATTATGGTGTCCCATACTCGGAATTTGTGCTTTGCATTTTACCCATGGTGTACTGCTCTGCTAGCTAAATGTGAACGACACATTATTGTGCCATCCCAAAGAGGCACAAAATCACTTTCACAGACTTTTTCATTAACTGTTCCCATCTGGGGGAATGACCTGCCCAACTCAATCTGAGCAGCTGAATCCTTAGTGTAGAACCTTGTTGAAAAGGACACACACATAATCTCAACTCAGCACATTCCAAGGAGTTTACCCCTCCACCGTCGTAAAATTAATAAATGATCAGCACCGCGCCCAATTATCTGACCAGCTTCCTGCCATGCTCTCCTTATCATCTCATGAGACCCATAAAACAATGATGGGTCTGAGGAGAAAATGACCGTGTTAAATCTGGATGTACTTAAGAACAGAACTTCAGTGTTGTTCCTGACTGGCTCCTTATCACTTAAAACATAATTCAATGATTTTATCAACAAGGGAAGACTGTTTTACGAGGAGACGTCCGCTGAAGATGCACACCCAAATTGACTTCCTGACCCCCAGACAGCCCCTTCTCTCCGTGCATTCCAAAAGAATTGCGCCCTTTTCTCTAGGTGCAGACAAAGAACATACAAACTTTTATGGACTTTGCCAAAAGACAGTCAATAATTACTGCTGCTATTAAAGCAATATACTCAATAGACAATATATACTAATGTTATATTTTATGTCTTTTATAAGTTTGCTGTGTTATTGGAATCTATTATATTTTTAACCTTTGCTGTATAACTTTTCCCTTTTAAGCCAGATCACCAGTGTTTAGTATGGTTGTATAGCTTGTGGTATTTGCAACAAGTTGGTGTGGATGAAATGTGACTTTTAGTATCATATGCATGATTACAACACATTATAGAATTTTCGGCGATTCCGTGATACCACCACAGATTCGGGGGTTAATTAAGTCCGTGGTCATTACACGGAATTCTGTGAGATCAGGTTGCCCAGAACGCATCACGCAAGGACCGCATAACCCAGCCAACATTTCCATGTGGGCCCCATGTGGGTTTTTGATGGGCTGTCACTTGGGCGCCGCATGGGCAACCCAAATGGGACCCATACAATTTTGTCCATCGGCTCCACTTGGGCCCCATGTGTGTTAGCCCATAGGGGCACATGATGGGTCCATAGTGGACTCCAAGTGGGGCCCATGTAGATTTTCATTATATGGGCCCACATATGTCCCAAATGGGTTCTATTAATTAGGGCCAAGATGGGCCACATACGGGGCCCAAATGGGTGACCACACTGAATCCACAAAAAGCCCATAAATGGGGTTTTTGTGGGACCACAGTGGGTTAGAACTGGGCCCCATTTATATTTCTTTATTAATTCCTCTGGATAAAATTAGTGTGCTAATATGCAATAAAACTCTAAATTACAATGTTTTTTTGACCTAATATCAATTTTATGTGGTGCTCAATACATTTTAAATTACATGTTAAAATATTTCAACTGTTAAGAAAATGATTTCAACTCAGAATCTCTAAAAAACATTTTTTTATTGGGTAAAACAGGATAAAAACTGTATAAAAATACTTGAGCAGAACAGGGTGAAATGGGCCTGTGCAGACTTCTCAGCTTCATACCTAAAAAACAGTAAAGAAAGAAAAACAGAAAAGGCAATTATTTTAAAATACTACTAAAACATTCACAAAAGCATTAAAAAGCATGCATGGTTATAATTAAGCTGTGCCAGTACTTCATATTTCTGCCTGAGTGACAAAACTGTCACTTAAAGGATAGTTATGCTACTAAAAGTAATATGAACAAGTTAAAAGTGACACTATTCAGTTTAGAAATGTAATTATGTTCTAGGAGCTATTTTTGTTACGACACAGCGTAACAAAACACAACAACACAACACAGTTTGATTTCAAAAGAGTGTATAACCGTAAAATGTTTATTGTCAAATTAACAGTAACGTACTGGCAACAATTATCCAGTAGTTGCAGTATTTCATACCACAGTAAAATTACTGTGAAACTAAGTACAGTAGTTTTAAGTGTACTATTATTTTTTTATTTTATTTTGTTATATATTCAATAACACAAGTTTTTGCTTCACACCAACAGCTTTATTCACGAATCATCTTTTATATTTCACAGCTGAACTTCAATAACACAGAATTACCAGCATATTAACCATATTTCATCAGTGAACATACATATAGCCTACAAGTAAAATCACAGATAACACATTGTGCCAGTGGAAAATAAATGGTGTAAATATAAAAATAAAAGTTTGAAGAGTTAAAGTACTTAATAATTAAGACTATACAACAATAATCAGAGAACACATATCATCTCAAAACATTTAAAATGGTCTTCTTTATGGCGACGACTCTTCCTGCCTGCCTCACGATGGTCCAGCTGGTCAGCCAGCACCACTGCGGGAGGGAAATGCTAGTTAGAACGGCTTAATTGATAAAACAAATGAGACAACTGCAAGTGTTTTAAAGTTCACCTACTTACCTATTTAACGTACTTGTACAACTTTTCATCTTCACGAGTCTCCCCATTGGTCTGCTAGTGCCACTGCGGGAGGAAAATACTAGTTTACTAGGAAAGTGAGCAAGTAAAATTACAATAATAGGACCATGATGCTGAAGAAAACTGTATACATGTATTTTAATGTATACCTACCAATTTAACATACTCTTAGGACTTCACGACGAGTCTCCCCCTGGTCTGACAGCCATGCTGTGGGAGGAAAAGGCCAGTTAGCACAGCTTGACTCAGAAACTGAGCGTTTGCTCACATATTCTTATAAAAATGAACAAATATAAAGAGACAAAAAAGTTGAAAATTAAAGTTAACTTACCACACTCTTGTGAGCTTTCATCTTCACAATAAATCCATCATGGTGCCATGCCATCGGATGGGGAGATGTTTGGTAACACCTAAAACTCATTACACTCTCTGTGTTGTCTGACATCAAGTATCAACAATTTGTTGATACTTTACTACATGTTAGGTGTGGATAAATGTATGTATTATTCAAGCAACAATGCTTATTACTGTAATAGCTTAAGTTTTGCTATATGTATGATAATAAGAACTTTGTCTGTTGCTCTTATTAATGTTTTAGCATGATTTTTGTAAAAGGTTAACTAGCAAACTGAATGATGCAAACTGAATAAATAGCAATCTTCATGACCAGTGTTTGCATATTTCACTCTGTAACCTATTAGTTTTATGCTCCCCACAAAGACGCTTATAATAGCTGGATCTGGCAACACGGCGGAGGCTGCGCCAGTGCCCTCACTATCAACTCTCTCTCAAGCCCTGTTCAGAGACCAAATAGCTGTCTGACTTACACATCCGACACGTTTGCCAACAAAGATAGCATTTTTAATCTATTATGAAGCAGACGTGCCTGTATGCGCTCACTTTAAAAGCTTTTTATTGAAGTGGAAACGTTATATGGGCGATTGCGTTACACACAGAAACATTCGAGCATAAATGACTGCATAAAACAAGTGCTTTTAGATTATAAGGGAAAAAATACCCTTTGAGATACTTATAAATAAAATGAGATTATTCATAAAGTAAATGGTCTTGGATTTTTATACACAGTACATTATGATATAATCCTTCATGGTATAAAAAACTAATGAAATACATAAAATTAAATCAATTTATTTAATTGTTAAGGTTAGTTACCCATAATTGCATAAAAATAAATCAGCTGCAAAAAAAAAAAAAAAAAAAAACTAAATTTATGTAACTATAATTATATCCTAATATAGCACAAATGTGGCCCATATGGGACCCACAAATAAACAATAACGGGCAACCTAACTGGGGCCCACAACTTCATCCAAGCTGGGGCCCACATTCAGCCCATCAATGTGACCACTCTGAGCCCATGCCCAGTTGATGCCCATATAGCCCAGATAAATCTCATGTGGGGCCCACATGGACATGTTGGCTGGGTAGCAGCCAATCAGCAGCCCGGGGTTTCCCAACCAGGAAGGAATCGGAACCGGAGAGTACCTGCCAAAATCAACTTGAAAAGCAAGTAACAAACAATCTCCGTATCTTGCTGAGCTGGTTGAATTAATCTTTAAAAGTAAAGATAGTAAAAGTTCTCTGTTGTGACTTCCTCAGGTTGAATTTACAGAAGTCTTGGAAAAGAGCATAAGAACCTTAAACTTTCTTCAAATTGCAATCATCTTGCCGGAACGTGTGTGTGTGTGTGTGTGTGTGGTTTTGTTTAGTGTTGTATCATAGATTAGCAAAAATAAACTTTGATTCATTTATAAAGAATTCTTGTCGTGGGCTGTGTAATTTTCAAGTCAACCTTAGCCGTGATCCTTGTTACCTTGCTCGGAATTTGATATACTACTAGCATTTTGTTTGTGTTATCATTGGCCACGTAATAATATAAACAGAATTTCTAAGCTACACTAAGTACTAGACGCTGGACGAATAGTTGAAGTGTATGCTATCAATCGTGAATAAGGTGTAAATTATAAGATTTGAATTAAGATCAATTTAATCAAATCAATATAGAATTTATAAAATTCGATTCCAAAATTGATAAAATAAGCTAATAAATGCATTACATTAGCCATCTTCAAGAAATGGCTAAAAACACATATCTTCCATCTTTATTTGACCCTCTAATTCTAACACTCTCTAATCTAAATCTATTTTATCTATCTGTCTTCTTTTATAAAAAAAAAAAAAAACTCACACACACTTGACCCTCTATCAATTGCATATTTATTCTCTAACTGATAGCTTTTCTTGAAAAACTAACACTAGTTTTCTTTTTTCTATATTCTATCTACTTGTTTTCTTAAAAAAACAAACAAAAAAAAAACAATCTTGCTACGTGTACTGCATTAAGCTAACCAAGACTTGTCATAGCACTTGCATGTTGTTGCTCTTTTGTTTGTTTTGATTGCTTCTATTGTCCTCATTTGTAAGTCGCTTTGGATAAAATTGTCTGCTAAATGACTTAATGTAATGTAATGTAATGTAAATGTAATATTATAGAATGCAGATTATTGGTTATCATCCAGCAGTTTATTTAATTTCTTATCCATTTAAAATACATAAGAAAAAATAAAGCCTGTCAATTAGACAAAAGTCAAATTTTCTAAAAAATGTTTTACATTTCTGTCCCCCTCACTTTTGAAATGATGGCTACACCCCTATGCTTGCAGTACAGAAAACAGAGCACAAGTCTTCTTGAATGGTTTAATGTCATATTAAAATGCGCACAAAGGAATTGATAAGAGGAATCGGAATTTTAATTTTATAACAAGTAGATGATTCCTGACCTTAAGCATCCTATTCCAGAATACCGAAAATGTGCCTGGAGTCCACCTTTGTTATTATAACTTACGGAAGGAACAGAGGAAGCGTGCAGATCCATATGCAGAGCTTTATTTAAGCACCACCACCAGTCCTAAATTCAGTCAACATGACAAATGTGCATTCATACATAGTTATTCTAATTACTAAAGTTATATCATCATATAATGCTAAATTATCATAATATCATATTATAATGCTTGACTGACTGATGGTAAGTGATGCTAAGTGTCAGATATTAATATTAGTCTGGTGAGTAAACTAAATAATTTACAAACCAATGGCGATTCTATTGCCAAGGTGTCCATAGAGGGTTGATAATATTTACAATAATCATAATAGGTGTCTCTCACATTGTCCCACAGAAACATTAAAATAGTGTAGATTAATGTACAATGTTTTATAATAATAATATATTCTATTTAGTGTCCATTTTATTAATTTAACATATTCTATATTGGGGGCATCCACGTTATTCGACATATTTCAACTTTTAAAAAAACAAACAAACAACGCAATATTTACTTTCCCTGGTAATTAGTTACTTTTATAATGATGTAACTCAGTTACTAACTCAGTTACTATTTGTGAGAAGTAACTAGTAATTATAACGAATTACTTTTTTACAGTAACGTGCCCAACACTGCTCCTGCCATCTTTAGATGTGCTTGTATACATAATCAGACATTTGACGCTTTCACCTGAAAGTCCAGTTATGACATTTGGATTAAACATTACAAGGTCAATTTTTTTTAAAGTGAAACATATGCACACAAGAAGTGTTCACAATGAAATCTATAACATGCATTCAGAAAACAGAGGGAATTTACATTTCATGCTAACTTTAAAATCAAATGAATGGTTTGTGATTTTCAAGATTTTGAATCATCTCTTCATTTCAGTTGGTGACATCATGTTTATACTAAAAAAGGTAAATGTACACAAATTAAATTTCTCTAATTTGAAAGAGGACTGTGGATGCTCATTTCTTTGCATGCAAAAATGTAGAACAAATGCAAACAGCAACTACATTTGTTTGATGTGTTGATGTTTAGGAGAGTCAATTTTGATTTCATGTTGGCCACTGATCAGTGGCTGCTTAAAGGTGGTTCCCTTTATGGTCTTAAAGAACAATGTTTTGCTTCTTGTACCTTCTTGAAGAGAAAACACTACCACAGATTAAATTTTACACACCTTAGGGTGACCATAAGTGCCATTTTTCCCGGACACGTCCTTGCCAGGATTTTGGCTTTTTTTTTTTCCTGTATTCCTGCTTGCTGAAGGTAATGATTGAAAAGTAGTTGTACCAATAACATGCAACATGAATATGGAAACAAGCTAAAACTTGAATTATAGAAAGTGAGATAATGAGCAACATCAGTCTTGAGACTCTGAATGTGAACACACCCATGAAAATGTTTGCATTTTTTTCCTATATGCAAAGAAATTCCTCATCTACATGCAAAATCTTAGTTCAAATGAGATGAATTTGACTTCATGTACCCAGTCCTTACTACTCATGCTTAACTTAATGGTTGTTTGATACAAATATGTTACTGTTGGTCCTTTATCCTGTTAATGTCATCAGTGAGGTCAGTAATTTTGCATGCAGTTTTAATAAGAACGTACAAAGATCTGCTTGTCAAATAAGCTACTGTATATAGTTCTTACAGTATTTTTTATGGCAAGAAATTGTTTAAATGCAATTCATAGAAATCTACTAGGCTACCCTGGGAGCAACAGCAAATGGTTTCTGGCACAGTGGTTCTCATTACTTGTCCTAGAGCAGTGATTTTCAATCTTGTTCCTTGGGACCCACTGCTCTGCACATTTTGCATGTCTCCCTTATCTGACACACTGGCTGTATCCGAATTCGCCCCCTATGCCCTCAAATAGGGCACTATTTGAGTGGACAGCCATTTTAAGTGGTGTCCGAAACCATTGTGGACATTCTCGAGTGCACTCATTCAATCCCACAATGCACCGCAAAAACGAGTGAACAACCAACGTCTAGAGATAACCCATAATGCACAGTGAGAGCCGCGCGCCAAATGAATTCCCACGTCTCGCCAGAAGATGGCGCCCGCAGCTGAATCATCAATTTATTTTAAATGCGCTCGTCCACAGCGTAATACAACACAGGTACAAATTCATTGTAAATTGATTATTAAATTGTTTAACTATGGATTATACATAATTTCCGTGACAGAGTTCAAGATAAATCCTTTAATCTTACTACTGGAGCTGCCCGTTTCAAATGATTAGTAAACAGCAAGCAAAACGGCAGTCTTTCCGGTGCACTCAGTGTCCGAATTCACTCACTCGTTTTCATTCACTCCTTCGAGAGAACTGTATGAGTGGACTAATGTAGGGAATAGTGAATGAAGGTATAGGGGGCAATTTCGGATACAGCCACACATTTGAGTTCATGGAGCTCTTTCCTAATGAGCTGATGATCTGAATCAAGAGTGTAAATTAGGGAGACATGCAAAATGTGCAGAGCTGTGGGTCCCCAGGAACAAGTTTGAAAACCACTGTCCTAGAAGATCCCAACACTGCACATTTTACAGGTCTTATTTGTAGTATATAAGTTCTAACAGATAAGAATTATAACTATACAAAAACAATAAGGCAAAATTTGCCTAACCATGAAAGAAACAGACTGTCACCAAGACAACAAGGGGAAATGAAGATAGGCTCAATATGCCCAGACACCGATGCAAGAAACACTTGTGTCAGGACATATCTAAAGCTGGCTGCACACTCAACAATTTTCAAATCTTAAAACGATTTTAAAACCATGGGAGACCACAGATATGAAGACAGTTCAACCGATTTTTAGCCTTATAATCCTCTGAACGCACACACCAGACAATTCAACCAGACCACGAGACCACACACTTGAAGATTGTAGGAACGATTTCACAGTCACACGAAATCTCACTGACACTCGCGAGATCAAATGTGACTATAGAAGAAAAACAAATAGAGGACAATCAACGTTGTCAGCTGGCTCTCCTGGTGCGCGTTCTGTTTCACAGTGAAAAACAAAGTATACAAAAGAATATGGGTGATATTCTCTGCTTTCATGTCATGTTTGTGGCTGCCAAGTTTCAGCTGTAGAAGCATGCAACATCCGGTAGGTGACACTTGCTCGCTCTCATTGGCTATCACGTCAGAGTCAGCCTGATGAAGAGTCGTAAATATCAAACATGTTTGATATTTACGATTTGAGTTTGACGACGCACCGTCTCGATCGGGAATAGATAAATAATCTTAATGACACCACACAATAGAGGATTTTTGGACAAAAAATTTGCTTGCGTCAAGCCGCGGACCACACCCCCTGATCGTTCGGGGGTGCAAATCAGGCTTAAAATCGGCCTTAAAATACTCTAGTGTGCGGCCGGCCTAAGACAGCACCCACTTGACTTTGTCTTCAGATGACTGAATCTGATCTAATGCTTCATCCTTGCATTTCATTAAAAAATGTTCTGACATTATAATGTCTAATCAAAATGTTGTATTTGGATCATTCAGTGAATGTGACTGTCACGATTCAAGCCAGAGACAAACAGGTAAGTGAATGTTTAGACCGGTTTATTGACAGGAATGGAGATGCAGATCGTGAAGAGCCAAGGAAGATGAGTGTCTAGCACTGTGTTCAGTTTAAGAGTTCTTAGCTGATTGCTGATATTCAATTCAATTCAAGTTTATTTGTATAGTGCTTTTTACGATACAATCGTTGCAAAGCAGCTTTACAGGAAATTAAGTTTCTACTACACACATACACATATACATATATATACACATGCATACACATATACACACATGCACACATATATACACATACATATGTGAAGAAGAAACCCAATATATTTAAGTTATGACAGACTTAACTTGGTAATTGTGTATGTTGTCTGAGGGTTGGCATCCTCCGTGGTCCTCTGAGGTGTTGCCATCATCTCTTCTCAGGTGTTTGGTCATCCCGGATCTTTTTAAGGGTTGGATCCAGACTGACGCTTCAGTAATTCCTAGTTACCACGGGATGTTAATCCCGTGGCAGAATCAGAGAAACAGATAGAGACGTAATTAGCGTAGCTGCTGTTCTATTCAAGCAAAAATGATTTGTTCAACCCAATCTAAAGAATTATAATGTACATTTGATTAGATATAAATGCAATACAAGATTATGTGAATGCTTGGCTAAAGAGATGTGTCTTTAATCTAGATTTAAACAGAGAGAGTGTGTCTGAACCCCGAACGTTATCAGGAAGGCTATTCCAGAGTTTGGGTGCCAAATGTGAAAAAGCTCTACCTCCTTTAGTGGATTTTGCTATCCTAGGTACTACCAAAAGTCCAGAGTTTTGCGACCTTAGGGAGCGGGTTGGATTGTAGCGTGGTAGAAGACTAGTTAGGTACGCAGGAGATAAACCATTTAGTGCCTTATAGGTAAGTAATAGTATTTTGTAATTGATCCGGAACTTAATAGGTAGCCAGTGCAGAGACTGTAAAATTGGGGTAATTGATATATGCTTTTGTTGCAGGTCTGTTGGTGAGAGGAAGTCCAGGAGTGTGGGGAATCAACGTTGGAGAATTGTTGGAGATCTAAAGGTGCGCATAGACAGGTAAGTATTGCATGAGGGTCTGGTGTGGTTCAGAATAGTGAACAGTAGACCAGACAATCTGTGACAGAGTGGAGCGTGACTTTATATGTTGTTTGATTGGAAACGGCAGGTGCAGGTGATCAGAATACAGGTGAGTGTGATCTGGTGTGAGTGGTGGCTGAAGACTGTGGTGACTGTGATTCCCTGACAGTGACAAGATTCTCTCTGGTGACCAGTGTTGGGCATGTTACTTTAAAAAAATTAATTAGTTATAGTTACTAGTTACTTCTCACAAATAGTAACTGAGTTAGTAACTGAGTTACATCATAGATTAATCTACACTATTTATCTACTGACACTTAGCATCAGTCAGTCAAGCACTATAATATAATATTATAATTTAGCATTATATGATGATAGAACTTTAGTAATTAGAATAACCATGTATGGATGCATATTTGTCATGTTGACTGAACTTAGAACTGGTGGTGGTGCTTAAGATATTGTTTGTCATTTAGAGTTTCTATAAAAAAAGGGGGGGAAATTGATAAGATTACAAAACTACTACAAATTCTACTACTAATAACAATATAAAACGCACTAAGGATTAATGAGCTGCTGGGTTCATGAATATTAATCGTGTTGTATGCCTTTGCTCAAATTGATTTGCTGAAATCAAAACAGGGACGATAGCTCCAGCCAATGAGACTGTAGTTTGCGCATTAGTTCCGCCCACTACCAGAGAACCCGGTAGTTCTTAAAAGCTGAAGAATTCCAAAGAAACTGCATCTTTCTTTGTGTGTGTGTGAGACAAAGCGACGGTGGGTCGTGCGCCTTCACACTAGAGTTTATGGTACGTCAAATACAGTGTGATAGTTTTATTAGCTCTTTATTGAAGCTTTTAATTTGAATTTTAGCTTTAGGGAATCGAATCATAGAGATTCGCTGGATCTGATTAATTGGTATTGATCAAAACGTATAATTTATACTTTCTTAACGACTCGAACCAGCGAGCATTAAACTAGTATATTTAGCAATTCTGTTTATTTCGTGGCCACGATAATAATACAGAATTCGTTGGGAAATTTTGAGCAACAGGTAACAAGATCTTTGGCAAATAGTTTCAAACTTGAAAAACACAGCACCAAACCATTCATTATAAATGAAACGAGAGTTTATTTACTGTTCTATGATACAATACTAACACAAAACATACACACACACATACACACGTTCGGGCAAGAGGGTTACGATTTGAAGAAATTTTAAGGTTCTAAGACCTGACGGAGTCACAAACAGAGGCTTTGATTTTACTCTTAAAGATTAATTCACATCAGCTCAGCAAATAGTGATTGTTTGTTTGGTTACTTGCATTAAGTTGACTTGAAGGCTGAGCTGGCTCTCTGTGCTTGAGGGAATCCCGGAGCTGATTTTGCGGCTGCGGTGTCGTTGTTGCGTGACGTCACTCGGGGAATCCCTTTTGGATTGGTGGCTTCCTGGCCGCGCGCAAATGGCAAGGCTTTGAAGTCCTTATACTGCAGGCTTTGCAAGTTTCTTTGTCAGAAGTTGATAGTGTTGAAGTCTTGGATGGTCAACCTGATGTTAAGGCTGTAAGCTGTCCAGCAGCAAAGGTTTTCCAGCCGCAAAGATCTTCCAGCGGCCCAGTTTTCAGCTGCAGCAGCAGCAGCTTTGTGTCACGGAGTTTTAACGGGCTGGATTCTGTCCACCCACTAAAGGCATCTTCCAATCAGATTGTCTGTACAGGGCAAAGCCACGCTCCGCACGGCTTCTTTCCGTGCATATATTAAAATAATGCTTCGTCCATCATGTGAGGGATATTTCTAATAAATGGTTATAAAAGTATTCACCCTTCATATGAAACTGAACATCGACATAACATAAATTCCAACTTCCTGCATTTGAAATACGCTCTAATATGATACTACACATGGCAATCTATTCAGAAGAAAGTTATAAGGTAAAGATCGAAATATAGCACACCACGCATAACATAAAACATCAAGCATATATGTAAGACATCAAACATGTTATTTGTTGATACACTTGCATCAATGGCAATGGAAATAAAAGATTGTCTTTAGAGATCATTTGTGTAAGTTAGTGTTTCTTTTGTTGCAAGAGAAAAGTTGAGGACAGAGCACGCGTGAGTCATCAGACGGTCATGTTACAGATCTTGTGGTTTTGGCGGCCTGAGGGCAGTAAGTTCCTTTAATGGTCCTTTTCCTGTTTGAAATGTATGGATCCCTATATCTTGATTAAATCACGCGGTTGCTGCAAAAGACAAGAAAGACTCTTGCAGTTCTTTAAAACACAGGAGCTTTGTTTTTCCTAATTAAGTTAGTCATTATCATCCCTCTGAGTGGATGAGAAAACGCTGACAGGAAACGGGTCAAACCGTGGTCTGAGATTAATCGTTAACTAGTCTCATGACCGCAGATGGCTGGTAGAGGACTTCTTTTAAGGACTGTGCTGTTTTCGCACTAATTTTGTGTGTCCATTTGTTGAGGTCCTACAACAGCTTGTTACGAACCCCTGTTTAAGTTAGCCAGGAAGGGGAACACCACATAAAGGTGAACATGTGAAACCAAGATATCGTGAAAAAACATTTATTTTAGATAACAAGGCAAAACATGACAAAGGAAACACGTATCAAAACAAGAAAGAAAAGAAAAGAAAAGAAAAAGTTCCTAAAGCATCTAACGAAAGATAATGAATATAACCAAGCCATGGAACATCTCCAAAATATAAAGGCAACAAAAAATAATCAACCAAAATTAGAAAAAAAGAATAAGGGTGATAAATCTTGTTTGCTGATGGATCTCCTGCCCTTCCTGCCATGCTCCTCTTCAGTGTCCTTAATATAGGTCATCAGCACTCATGCCATCAGACGCAGCTGCGCAAAGGTGGACCTAAACAATCAGACTCCGAGAGAGGGATTAGAAGAGACATGACGGCATACAAAGGAGGATACACCCTCAAGGCATAAGCCGTAACACAGCTACACTGCACATCCATTCAGATGAACTGAAAAATAAAATTTGAATAATGTTATAATAAATTATAGTAACGCTGCATTTTATTGTCAGTAATAGTAACAGCGTTGTAACGGGGGAAATTTTGAGTATTCGTTTGAATACTCGTGTAGGATCAGAACGAGTCAGACAAAACTAAGATTCAATCAGAACATCGAAACATGAGGAGCCGAAATTCCGGAGAGGCCCCAAGAAAACAGGACAACGTCATGAATCTGATTCCTAACCATGAGTCTGGAGCAAGCCTTACCAACAAGCCTCTTTCACAGAACAGCTCGCAACATTAAGACAAAAGAATACTTATTGATAAGTACAATGCCGGAAGGAGATCGTCAAATTTGGGACAAATAATCAAGATTAATGGTCAAAGAGATGGCCATCACATGCGTTCCACAAGAGAAATCACGAGCTTCTTTAGATGGACTTTTCCCCCACACATACAAGACAAAGACTGAGACTGAAATTCTTTAGGAGACCTTTTAACCTCTCTCTGGTCTTCACCGAACATGTCCCTATGTCCTACATAGAACTACACAGAGACTTTCTTTTTCATATGCATATAAAATTATCCTAAAAGGACATTTCTAGGCATAACACTATATTATGTATGTAACCACACATTAGACTATCATGTTTTAAGCACATCTTATGTATGTCTTTTTAATAACTATTGAATGACTTTAAGGTTTATTCATGTTTGGTATGTATGAGTTTGACACTTCTAGCTTGAAATGTTTATTCCAACTGATTCTTTGTCAGATGTATCATATTCTGGTTATAGAAATCACATCCAAAAATATACTTTGCAAGAGTGTGTAAAATTCGGACCACGTGACTGATAACATGCTGATTTATGATGGAAGGAACAACCCTAGCTAAGATAATAGCCTATCTAATTGGTCAAGACACCAAATGGGATGTGTCCAGAAGCCGAGTTTAAAAACTCAGGACACCATCAAATCTTCGCTTCTTCCCTTCTCGCCCTTCTCTCTCCCTTCTCGCCACCGCATTTTGACGCTGTTTTAGCGCTCTTTGAGCGTGCTCTGGCCTACAGGCCAGTTGCTACTTAACACCACGATGAGAAGAAAAACCACCTAGTCTCGTTATATCCTTTCTTTTCTTTTAGTTCATTTTCCGTTGTGAGTTTTGTGTTCTCAGTTTAAGTTTTGCCGCCACGCCTTGTCTCCGAGTTCAACTCGAGCCTGTGACTGCCTCAAAACTTCAACCAGACCAACTCCGCATCCTCAGCCAACGCCCAAGACATCCCTTCAACGACTACTGAACGTCCAGCCAATCACCAACTCGGGAAACCCCTTTCCTGCAACGACGACAAAAGGGAATCCCTTAACACAGAGGCAACGCAACGCAAGTAACCTCCAGATTCTGAACTGGTGCATTTAATATAAATTTTAGCCTCATTGAGAAACTCAATGCGAGGGTTAATTAAGTGATTGACGGTTGTTCAGGTCTCTGCAATCGCACATATTGCTATAAACTTGGGATTTCACATTCTCATTCTCTAAACTCATCCTTTCTGTCTTTCTGCAACGTGTGAATGTGTGAATGCTTGTGTTCATGTGTTAGATTAGTTTATGTCTTAGGTTTATATAAATAAACTATTTATATTGAAAAGAGAAGTATCTTGTGTTTTGTGCTTACAAGTTAATGTCTTAATCTGCCGATCTTGTTACTGTGCTTATTACTAGTGTTTTCACTATATTTTGGATTTGAATATCCAGTGCAGAAGTAATGTTATACGGCTCGTTCAGTGAATCGCTGCCGACTCAAAACAGTGATTCTGTTCAAATTCCCTATAAAATCATAAATGATTCCCTTTGAGCTAAATTAAATTATATTTATGTATCAAACCCTACACTCGTTACTGAAAAAAATAACGTTGTTAGTAACGCCTTTACTCCCATCACTTCTGGTGACGTATTCAGGATTTATTCAATCAGCTAATCTGCTTAAGCCCTGTCCCTGTAAGCCCACATTCATCTGCCTCCACTTTCGAATGCAATGCCCACATCTAAATATCATTCAATGTTACACTCGAATGTATGGCACAGGTCAGATTTTTGTGCCACCTTAAAAAAAAAGAGGTTTGTCCAAAACATACAATAAATCTGCAATTTCACTTTTTTAACGTTAGTTAGTGTGTAATGTTGCTGTTTGAGCATAAACAATATCTGCAACGTTGCAGCGATGAAAGTTCAATGCGAACAGAGATATCGTCTTTTAAAATTCTGGAAGTTTAATGCCTACAAAAATGGCTGGTAAGGGACTACAACAAACTACTTCCCGGGTCTGATATGTCACTGACCCAGATAAACCCCGCCCTCGGGAACATGTAAGGAAGGGGGCGAGGCCATGCTATGCTGCTTTAGAGAAGAGGAAGAGAAAACTAGGGGTGCACGTAAAGATCTATTCTAACGATTCTAATGGATTCACAAGTTTCAAAATTAATGTTCTAAAACAGCCGTTCTTAATACTGTTCCTCACGTCGCCCTGCTCTGCATCTCTCTCTCTCTCTCTCTCTCATTCAGATCGTCAGATCAGCTCCAACAAACTATTCCAATTATACATTTTCACATAGCAATGAGAAGCGTTATACAATCCATCAAGTTAGCATTTTTAAACATTCGCTCACTAAAAAATAAATCATTTCTGATCAATGATTTTATAACCACAAACAACCTGGATTTTATGTTTCTAAATGAAACATGGCTAGAAGACAGCTGCAGTGTAACAGTCCTCAATGAAACAGCCCCTCCTAACTTTAACTTTACAAGTGTCTGCAGGACTGTTAGGAGAGGTGGAGGTGTAGCTGCTCTATTTAAAGATGTTTATCAATGCAAGCAAGTGTCATTTGGTCAGTATTTGTCTTTTGAATACCTAGGTATTGTGCTGAAAGGTGCTCCACGCATTCTGTTTATCATTATTTACAAACCTCCAAAATACTCTCCAGCCTTTGTTGAAGAGTTCACAGAACTGTTATCAATGATTTCCTCAGAGTTTGACTGTTTTACTATTGCAGGGGATTTTAATTTTCACATAGATAATGCAGAAATCAAAACTGCAAAATAAATTATTACTGTTTTAAACACTTTTGATCTGACCCAGAATGTGCATGGACCCACACACAATCGTGGACACACTCTAGATTTACTCATCAGTAAAGGTCTAAACATTTCATCCATTGTTGTTAAGGATGTAGCACTATCTGATCACTTCTGTATTTTCTTTGATATATTGATCTCTGTTACCACTGAATCTAGATCTGTCTCTGTCAGAAAGAGATGCATTAATGAGAACACTAGTGCGCTATTTATGAAGGCTATATCTTTAACACCAAGCAAGACTCTGTTGATCTTCTCCTGGATTCTTTTAACTCAAAAGTTAAGAATGTTATTGATGATATTGCTCCGACAAGGGTCTGCAAGAAGAATGGCAGACAAAAATCACCATGGAGAAAATCAACAGCAGTTCAGAGTATGAAAAGACAATGCAGAAAAGCTGAGCGGATGTGGCGGAAGACAAAACTTGAAATTCACTATAGCATCTATAAAGACAGCCTTCATGCTTTCAATGTGGAACTAGCCACAGCTAGACAAACCTTCTTCTCAAACCTTATAAACAGTAACTTAAACAACTCTCGCACTCTTTTTGCTACTGTGGAGAAACTGACAAACAGCACATCACAGCACAGAGACAGCACTCATTAAGATAATAAATGATATTCGCTTCAATTCTGATTCAGGCAAAATATCAGTGCTGCGTTTGACACTGTTGATCATAACATACTTCTAGAGAGACTGGAAAACTGGGTTGGGCTTTCTGGGATGGTACTCAAATGGTTCAGGTCATACTTAGAAGGGAGAGGTTATTATGTGAGTATAGGAGAGCATAAGTCTAAGTGGACGTCCATGACATGCGGAGTCCCACAAGGCTCAATTCTTGCACCGCTCTTGTTTAACCTGTATATGCTCCCACTAAGTCAAATAATGAGAAAGAACCAAATTGCCTATCACAGCTATGCTGATGATACGCAGATTTACCTAGCCTTACCTCCAAATGACTATAGCCCCAATGACACCCTCTGCCAATGCATTGATGAAATAAACCGTTGGATGTCCCAGAACTTTCTTCAGTTAAATAAGGAGAAAACTGAAGTCATTGCATTTGGAAACAAAGATGAAGTTATCAAGGTGAATGCATACCTTGACTCTAGGGTCAATCAACTAAAACCAAGTCAAAAATCTTGGGGTGTTTCTGGAGACAGACCTTAGTTTTAGTAGTCATGTCAAAGCAGTAACTAAATCAGCATACTATCATCTCAAAAACATTGCAAGAATTAGATGTTTTGTTTCCAGTCAAGACTTGGAGAAACTGGTTCATGCCTTTATCACCAGCAGGGTGGATTATTGTAATGGTCTCCTCACCGGCCTTCCAAAGAAGACCATTAGACAGCTGCAGCTCATCCAGAACGCTGCTGCCAGGATTCTGACTAGAACCAGAAAATTTTAGCATATTACACCAGTCCTCAGGTCCTTACACTGGCTTCCGATTACATTTAGGATTGATTTTAAAGTACTTTTACTCGTTTATAAATCTCTAAATGGCCTAAGACCTAAATACATTGGAGATATGCTCACTGAATATAAACCTAACAGACCACTCAGGGTCTGTTATACCCTGACAGAGGGTGCTAATTGCGTCAATACAAAAATCAGCAAATTCTGATTGGTTCTAACCCATAGATAAACTTAGACAATTTCCACACATGGACGTAAAATGCTCCACACATATCTTCAAATGATTATCACAGACGTCAGCAAATGGTGAAGAAGACACCTCAGCTCCGGCTCAGGATCCAGACAGGAGACAGTCTTCCTCCGACAAAGGGTGCAAATGCCTACACACACACATACACCAAACCCTTATCTGTTTCTTCAAGGTTGTCTTCTTCTAACAAGCACCTTATCGGTTGGTTACACACATACTATTCAGACATCAATCTTAGAGAATAGAAATACAGGTTTGAACCGGAATTTTAATATCTGTTATTCAACATAAGAATATCCCAGTTCTCCTCTCCACTCGTAGCTCACGTAGATGAGGGGGGTCAGCCTGACCCTTATCCTGGCCTTCTGACCCTGAGACAAAAATACACTCAGCAAGTATTCACATTGCTTACTCGGAACCTTTACTCTGAACACTTCTAAAGAGAATACACGCATACTTCAATCTATATATAAATATAGATGGTTCTACTTCTTAGTTTAATCATCACATCACTTGATTAATAATTCATACAGCAAAATAATAATAAGCAAAGGAATATAATATTAAAAAGAGAAGGATATGATTGATAGGCCTCCACTCCATCCTCTCCTTCACAATACACTGAGCCAGCTAACCAATCAGAGCCCATCACGTATTTCTGAGGGAGGGGCTTCATAAAAACAGGAAATAATCGAGGCGTTTGTCAGAGAAGGGACAGAGCGGTGTGGAATATAAGTAAATTATATGAAAAATAATGCGTTTTAAAAAAAAAACTAAGCATGAATACATGTTAGACTGCACCCCATAAACACAATCAAGCCTAGAAAAAAAAACAGTAAACAACCCCTTTAAATTAATTTTGAAAAACAAAGAAACAAACAAAAAAAAAGATGAATGTCAGGATTTGAACCTGGGTTCCCTTGCACATAAACAAACTCTTTAAAATATACCACTGTTTTGTTTGTTTGTCCCATTTGAAGTAACTTAAAGACTTTTTTAAAGACTTTTGAACATTCAAACTTTTTACTGGATATCGTAGTCGGAGAATCCGCAATCCAGTACAAGCGCTGGTGTGCTGGTGAAATTCTGACAGTTTGGGCTTAGGACCCCGCTGCCAAGTATTCATCTGGCGAATCTCTGCTCTCTTGCCAACAAAACAGATTAACTATAACTCATGGTGGTTAGTAAGCTGCTGGCATTATCCAGTCAAGACAAGGACATGGATGTAGTTGGTGATGACGAGAAATGTGTGAGCACTGAGTCATCCCAGCACGCCAGCCTTCCCCCAGGATCCTTCCAAGATGTTGAAGGTTATGGCCCATGCTGCTAAGAGACTGGAGCTAGTTTGGAGGTGAGAGAAACAGAAGCCTGCTCCTAGTCGTCTGGACAAATGGTTAGGACATGGCCGTCCCTCCCCCAGGAGCCTGCCGTTTCTCCCCGATATCCATTCTGAGCTTAAGAGATTGTGGTCGAGACAGTATTCAGCATGCCTTTACCTTTTTCAGCACGCTGATTATGCGAATGTTGAGGGTCAAGCACTAACTAAGCATAGACAATTATTTGGTCCCCTGCTGATTTTGTACGTTTGCCCACTGACAAAGAAATGATCAGTCTATAATTTTAATGGTAGGTTTTTTTGAACAGTGAGAGACAGAATAACAACAAACAAACAAACAAAAAATCCAGGAAAAAGCATTTCAAAAAAGTTATAAATTGATTTGCATTTTAATGAGGGAAATAAGTATTTGATCCCCTATCAATCAGAAAGATTTCTGGCTCCCAGGTGTCTTTTCTAAAGGTAACGAGCTGAGATTAGGAGCACTCTCTTAAAGGGAGTGCTCCTAATCTCAGTTTGTTACCTTTAGAAAAGACACCTGTCCACAGAAGCAATCAATCAATCAGATTCCAAACTCTCCACCATGGTCAAGACCAAAGAGCTGTCCAAGGATGTCAGGGGCAAGATTGTAGACCTACACAAGGCTGGAATGGGCTACAAGACCATATCCAAGCAGCTTGGTGAGAAGGTGACAACAGTTGGTGTGATTATTCGCAAATGGAAGAAACACAAAATAGCTGTGAATCTCCCTCGGTCTGGGGCTCCATGCAAGATCTCACCTCGTGGAGCTTCAATGATCATGAAAATGGTGAGGAATCAGCGCAGAACTACACAGGAGGATCTTGTCAATGATCTTAAGGCAGCTGGGACCATGTTCACCAAGAAAACTATTGGTAACACACTACGCCGTGAAGGACTGAAATTCTGCAGCGCCCGCAAGTTCCCCCTGCTCAAGAAAGCTCATGTACATGCCTGTCTGAAGTTTGCTAATGAACATCTGAATGATTCAGAGGAGAACTGGGTAAAAGTGTTGTGGTCAGATGAGACCAAAATCGAGCTCTTTGGCATCAACTCAACTCGCCGTGTTTGGAGGAGGTGGAATGCTGCCTGTGACTCCAAGAACACCATCCCCACCGTCAATAATGGAGGTGGAAGCATTATGCTTTGGGGGTGTTTTTCTGCTAAGGGGACAGGACAAGTGCACCGCATCAAAGGGACAATGGACGGGGCCATGTACCGTCAGGGCCAGGGCATTGAAGCCAGCCAGGGCATTGAAAATGGGTCGTGGATGGGTATTCCAGCATGACAATGACCCAAAACACACGGCCAAGGCAACAAAGGAGTGGCTCAAGAAGAAGCACATTAAGGTCCTGGAGAAGCCTAGCCACACTCTAAAAACTGCTGGGTTAAAAACAACCCAATTTGGGTTATTTTGGCAACCCAGCGCTGGGTTGTTTTGACCCAACAAGTTGGGTTATATGTTTGACTCAGCATGCTGGGTTTTTATGGTTTAAAATTCCTACATTGCTAAGCTAAAATGAACCCAAATCAAGCTAGGCATTAAACCTACAAATCTTGTGTAGCATTTGGACCATACGCCGTATGATATGATTACCAACCGATAAATTCTTAATTGATAAGTAATCATTTGTTTTGCACAAATCATCGTTTCACTTGTTAACATAGCTGTTCGAGGAAGGCTTTATGACCAAGCGGAATCCTCTGCCGCCTGGTTGCTCCCGGTTCACAGCGAGCGGAACTCGTGCTGACTGCAATTTCCCTCACCATCCACGTTTTGATTTTGGCAAATCAGTTTGGGTGAATGCAAACAATGTGATTATCATGAGCACAACATCCAGCTAGTCAAGAAAACATGCAATCTACCTGAGGGATGACTTCTTTCACTATTTCACAGACCAGTGGTTTGTGTGTAATGTGTGTGACATTTTTTTGTATGACATTACAATTCATTTTAGAATAATTGTACATAAATACGTTAAGCAAACTAATGAGATTTTTGTTCGGCCAGGTTCCGGGAGTAAATCAGGATGTCGTCGATGTAGACTATGACGAATTGATGAAGGAACTCCTGGAACACCTCGTTCATGAACCCCTGGAAGACCGACGGTGAGTTCGAAAGGCCATACGGCATAACCTGGTATTCGTAGTGACCTGGGGGGTTATGAATCCTGTCTTCCACTCGTCGCACTCCCGGATACGAACGAGGTTGTACGCATTACGCAGGTCCAGCTTTGAGAATATGCGAGCCCCACGGAGTTCCTTGAGTGCGGCCGGGACCAGAGGAAGTGGATAGGGGAGTTTGACTGTGTGAGCATTGAGGGTCCGGTAATCAATGCAGGGCTGCAAGCCTCCGTCTTTCTTGACCACGAAGAAGAAGCTCAAGGTGGCCGGAGAGGTGGAAGGGCGGATAAACTGTTGTTGGAGAGCCATACATTTCCTTGCGCTCTGGGATGGACAGGGGATACACTCGACCCTTAGGGAGTATAGCACCAGGCAGCAGGTCGATTGCACAGTCCCATGGACGGTGAGGTGGTAACTGTGTGGCTGCCTGTTTGCTGAAAACATCTTGGAACTCCGCATAGTCAGATGGGATCTTCGAGGGGTTCGGGGCTCTCCACGAGGGTGGAGTTAACCTGGAGACTGGAAGGACTGACTGGGGATACTGGGACGTTGGAGAGACAATTATGGAAACAGGACTCACTCCATTGGAGGATCTCGCTGGAATCCCATCTGACTGCGGGGGAATGTTGTGAGAGCCATGGACCCAGGATAACATCGACGGTGGGTCCCTCCAGTACCAGAAAAGAGATCGTTTCCTTGTGGAAGCATCCAACTTGGAGAATGACTGAAGGAGATCGGTACCTGATGCGCCCACGCCCAAGCGGCTTTCCTTGAATAGTCTCAATCTTGAGTTCCTGGGTTTGCCGCTTGCGGGGGAGATCGAGTCGTTTTAGGAGGTTTTGGGAGATGAAATTCCCTGAGGAGCCAGAGTCAACAAGGGCAGATACTGAAATTGAAATTGAATGATGAGGGGTGAGTAGTTGTACTGTTAGCAATGGCAAGATGGAGATCTCAGGTTCAACCTGGAGTGTACTCACCGCTGGGCGTGGGGGACGAGAAGGGCACTTTTGAATAAAGTTCCCTGATGCTCCACAATATAGGCACAGACCCGTGGCGAGACATCATGCACGTTCTGTGCGAAAGAGTCGGTTGAATTCCAGCTGCATGGGTTCTGGTACTGGAGGACAGGCAGCAGGTGAGGCTTGTGAATGAGCGGTTTCGTCGGGCAGACAGGCGGTGAGTCGCTGGGAGATCTTCACTGCCTTTTGCATGAAGCTTTCAAAGCCGACATTGTCATCATAAATAGCCATTTGGGTTCTGATCTGGGGATCTAGGCCCTGGCGGTAGGCAGTGAGCAGCGCCGTCTCATTCCATCCACAAGAGACCGAAACTGCAGATTGTACATGCTCACCGAGGAAGTGTCCCGTCAGAGACGAATGAGTTGGTCGGCGATGGACAGACAGCCGGTAGACAGGCCAAAGACTTCCCTAAAGTGAGTGGAGAAGGCATCGAAAGAGTTAATAATACTGGTTTGTGAGTTCCAGATGGCGCGAGCCCAGAGCAACGCGTTCGTCCTGAGAGCAGGGAGATCAGGAAGGCCACCTTCGAGCGTTCAGACACGAACTGCTGGGGCTGCATCTCTATAAAGAGAGAGAGTAGGAGCAAAAAAAATGCTACATTCAACTGCCTCACCTGAGTAAGTAGCAAGAAGGGCCATGGGACTGGCTGAGGCAGATGGAGGATTTAGGACCGGAGAGAGAGCAGCTCGAAGAGCGCTGACAAGCTCCTCGGGAGGATCCGCCGCCACGGGATCTCCGGACTCCATCCCCGGTTTTCGGTTACCGTCTGGTCTTCTGTCAGCAGATAGACAAGGGACACAGAGGTAAGTATGAACAATAGCAGGTTTATTTGACAATGGCAGTGGAGTGAAGCAAGGTAGTGATGTGACGTTCGACACCGAGGCTTTGAAGCCTGTATCAAAAAAAACTAAGCATCTCGCAGTGAAGCACTGCACTGGAGCTTGATTCATTTTGCCAAAACCACGTGATCTGTAACGTCCGAAGCTTCGTTTTCTCACACAACCACATGACTGCTTCGTATTGTGTTTCAAATAACACAAACCACTTGCGCAGTTTGAAGTGTCACTCACACGAATAAATCATAATACGAATAAATATTTGTACATTTAGTTTTGTGCATGTTCATTTTGTATTAATTCCCACTTCACAATCACTTCAGCTGACCATTCTGATAATCTTCTTTTATTTTGATCATATATGCATATCATATATTCTTGCCTATTTTTTTTTCCACAAATTTATTCACAGACTCATTTATTCATATATTGTGTAAAAGTGAATACTTTGAGTGAATACTTTCTTTGCTTTATTTTCATAGCACAAACTGATTTATTATCTGAAACAATCCAAAAATGGCTGGCGTAAGGAATTTAGCTCAAATTTATATGTAATAAATTTGATTAGCTCCTCATTTAAGCTTTTATTTAGAATTTTAGCTTTAGGAAATCGAATCATAGAGATTCGCTGGATCTGATTAATTGGTATTAATCAAAACATATAATTTATACTTTCTTAACGACTCGAGCCAGCGAGCATTAAACCAGTATATTTTAGCAATTCTGTTTATCTTGTGGCCATGATAATAAATTGCGAATTCTTTATTTTGAGCAACAGGTAACACGATCTTTGGCAAATAATTTCAAATTTGAAAATCATGGCACCAGACCATTCATTATAAATGAAACGAGAGTTTATTTGCTATTCTAGGATACAATACTAACAAAACACATACACACACATACACAAGTTCTGGCAAGATGAAAGCAGTTTGAAGAAAGTTTAAGGCTATTCTCTTTCCTGAGAATAAAGACGACCTGAAGACGTCACAAACAGAAGACCCGACTATCGTTATCTTTTAAAGATTCATTCAAGTCAGCTCAGCAAATAGAGATGGTTTGTTTACTTGGTTTGAGTTGAAGTTGAAGGCTATTCTTTTCTCTGGATGGTTGCTTGAGGGAAATCCCAGACTTTCGCGCTGATGTGTCGTGGTCACGTGTCGTCACTCGGGGAATCCTCTCTACGATCGGATGGCTTCCTGGCAGCGCGCGAATAGTTTTCCTTCCGCTTGCAAAGTTGGGTGTCTGTTTTGTCCAATCACATTGTCTCTGTAGGGCGGAGCCCCGCCCAGCACGGCTTCTTTTCGTGCATACATTATCTGCTAATAAATGTCACATGGAGGAAATATCCTAGCAGATTTCTATAAAGTGTTACAATCATGCCTTATGATGCTAAAAGTCGACATTCATCCTTATCACATTATTGCAATAAAAATAAGGTTTAATTCAATACCACACATGAGGTATTTGTCATATCAAATACCTATAATCTTACCTACTAAACAGGTTAAGTCATAGATTAAAATATCCTAAGTTCTAATAACCACAGCAAGATAAACAAGCATAAAATACCACATTCATATATATATATATATATATATATATATATATATATATATATATATTGCCTCTTGAGTATATTGCTTTAATAGCAGCAGTTTTTTTCTTAATTGTCCTTTTGGCAAAGTCCATAAAAGTTTGGGTGTTCTTTTGCAGAAGGAGAGAAAAAGAGTGCATTCCTTTGGAAGGCGGAAGACCAAAGCTGAGGTCTTGAGGTCATTAGGAGTATCACATTGTGTGGCTCTGGTGATCTTCTTAGCTCAGACGAGGCTGTAAGTCAGTCGCTTTTTTGTTTATCAGAAGCGTAGTTTATGGTAAGCGGGGTCACAGTATCGCGAACGCTCTGGTTCTGGAACCTCTCCAAAGAAGCAGTTCTTTGTTCTTAACTCCGTGCAGATGTAGCGCGGTCATTTCATCCTCAAACTTATCATGGTTTACGAGTCTCTCGAGGTGATAAGGAGAGTATGGCCGGATGCTAGTCAGAGAATTGTGCCGTTGTGTTGGTCATTTGTAAATTTTTACGACACAGCGTGGAGGGAGGAACTCCTTGGGATGTTCTGACTTAAGATTATATGTGTGCATTCTTTTCGGCCAGGTTCTACACTGGGTCGTCTGGGATGCAAAGGCAGCTTTTTCCACCTTTTGACCACAAGATGTTGTTAGTGTGCATCATCTTGAAAAGCTTCGAGTAATTAACCTTTTTACGATACAGTTGAGGGGAAGCCTCGGTGCTTCGCAAAGCTTCATTTTTCCATCACTAAAGCAAGGTGGAGAGGCCAGGTGAGTGCGCAGGGAATGGAAATGTCCAAGAGAGTCTTATCTGAGCCTAACCAGTTCTTTTTCCTATTCCAGGGGATCCAGGGGGAACAATAGAGCGAGGACGGTGGCGCACAGGAACGTCAGGTAAGTAACACATACAATGTTTGAGACCAGACAGTGACGGCTTGGGAGGAGTGCGCTGATATAGTGCTCTTGATGAGTTGAGACAGGTTGCGGTGCTCAGTAATCAGGTGATTGTGATCTGGTGAGTGTCGTTGGTGGTGACTGTGGTGAGTGTGTTTCCCTGACACTAGTGTGGACTTTATGTCCCAGTTTAAATAAAAACTACTCAGGAGCAGGATTGGATATCACCACCTTAAGTGATTTTTTTATAAACACATTTCGGGAGGAGCATGCACAGATAATTAACACGGCCAGTTCATCATTGGTGATCACACCATTTATCCAATCAGCACAAGAGGAAACTCCTATAAATAATCAAGTACGTCCTAACTTCGTTATCTCTCGACTTTCAGCATCCCTCCACCAACCTAACTCCGCACCTTCAGCCAGTTTCTACCCCAGCATGGGGAGAAGCACTCAGGGAGCGCTTTAAGGCCGGGCTGGACACCAAGCTCGGACCCCTCTCCCTGGACAGGGGGGATACCCCGGGCTCAGGAGTCTTGCCGGAAGCCCTCTCCCTGGACAGCACGCCAAATACGCATAACCTCTACTCAATTTAATGATATGTAAGTGTGAACTTGTGAAAGGAAATCAAAACTCCTGGAGTTTGCTTCTAATCCATATGCATTCAATGAATCCTGAATACCTTAATTAGCTGGCTCAGGGGTAGTTCCCTGCTAGTTATGTTCAATAAGGCTTCCAAACATTTCAATAACCAAAATATTATGATTACAGTACATATGATGTTTTTTTAGTTCTTTTTTCATTATTGGACAGACCATTGACAGAACATACTGTATATACTGTTATTATTGCTATATCTATATGTGAATCCTATTTAGAAGATTTAAATATCACAAATATATCACTGAACACTTTAAGTGTTTAAAATCATCTTCAGTGGGTTCACTTTGAAAATTCCATATTAAATAAAGTGACTGTATAATTTGCACACTGATGCCAGTGCATGAATTCCGCCTTAATGATGAGTCTGTAGGATTTGCATTTTGTACGTCAACACCCAGTGAGAGTGATAAATAAAAGTGCTCAACCATCCTTAAACTCCAATCTGGCACACACCAGAACAGAGCAGAGATGATTCTTACTGTATTTTTCCTGTTTATCCTTTATAGAGAAACAACAGGTTCAGTCAGAGTGCATGTTTATGTGACCACTCCAATGACCTGCAAAGAAGCTCGAAAGTATTGCCAAACATATCATACAGACCTGTCTACAATCAGCGGTGAAGAGGACGTCCAGATGGCACAAATGGCAGGTGGAGGAGCTTACAGTCAGAGTTGGTTCAGCTCGCTGATTCAGGAAACGGAAAACTCGTGCACGTTAATGAATTATGAGGAATCCAGAATCCCAGCTCTGTGGGTTGCATTGTGTGAGCTTTCTTGGCTGTGTACAAATAAGCATCCTTTCTTCTGCTATGAGAACTTGAATCTGGCGCTAGAGAAAAAGACATGGGAGGAAGCTCTAGAGTACTGTCGGTCTCACGAAACTGATCTGGCCTACATGGATCCTAAGATCCGACCAAATGTGAGTAATGCCCAAACAGACAGTGTGTGGACAGGCCTGCGTTTCCTGGCTGGAATGTGGTTCTGGGTCAGCAAGGAGAATGTTGAGACCAGCATCGCTCTCCCCTCATGCCCACCTGAGCCGTACCGTTGTGGAGCCCGCAATGCCAAAACAGGGAATTGGGAGAACAGAGACTGTGAGGAGAAGCTCAATTTTCTTTGTTTTTAAAGAAAAAGACAAGCGATGAAGCATCATGTGAGTATTGTTTTGACTTCATTTACAAATTATGATGGACTTTGAATGCATTTTGAAAAGCACTTAACACTAGAACTGCCAGGGGTCGTATACCTAAAACCTTCACCGGGTAAAATTTTGCAATGTAGATGACTACTGTTTTGATAATGCTTAAAAAAACTTATGTCACTGTATTATGCCACTGTCTTCACAAAGTAATGTCTAGAGTCATGAAATTATTTTTTTATGTTAGGCTGTGTATTGGCAACAAATATTGGCTAAACCAGCCTGCAATGACAAAAAGAATTAAAAGGAAATGCATAAGGGGAAGTCAGAAAAAGTAGGACATCAGCTAAAATGGGACAAATAGGCTTTTGATGTAGTGTTCCTTTAAAAAATAAATAAATAAATAAATACTGATAATAATGGGTGGTCTTGAAATGTTGTAATAACAGTACTTAATTTGAATATCAACATTTGATTAGTCAAATGTAAATCACATGGGCGTGGTTAACACTCAAATGCTGGAAGGTCTGAGAAAGTACATGGTAAGTCCCCGTATATATAAATTTGTATTACATCCTTTGATATGATCATTCAGTTTTATGCAATTTATGCAAAAAAATTTTTAAATGTATTGTTTTGTTACTGTCCCAATTTACCTGAACATGTTAGATTAATTGGGACAGAAGCATTCTGCTAAAGTGGGACATCCTATAAATTAAAAGATAATGCATTGCATAATGTGAGAAATTGTTTTGTTTTACAGAAAATGTCACAAACTGTAGGCAGAAGACAGTGAAAAAAAAGAAGAATATCTTAGGTTTTAATGCATAAAAAGTGCTTGTAAACAAACATGTGCCTGCTGTCACCCACAGTTAAACACATACATTAACACACAAATATGAAAGCATGTGTCACACACACACTTAAGCACACAATTAGATACAAACACACACACACACAAGCAGGCACATCATAGATGAAATCATGGCATTTTTATACTACGCAGTGCATTGTAATTATGTTAAAGTGATTCAGTTCTTTGTTTTTGTCCTTCTTTTGGAGTGTTTTAATTGTTTAAATCTGTACTTCTTTTGTACTGGTTTAATAGTCTAATTCTTCACATTTTTGCTTCTGTTGATGTGTTTTAACACCGCACCACACTCCAGTGGTTTGAGTCTTACCTCTCAAATAGGTCCTTCAAGATTTTTTGACGAGGTGAGGTATCCAAGTCACAACATCTGTTATCAATGTTTTAATTACATTTTAATGAATGTTGCAACTGCCCCTGTGGACTGTTGCAATCATCCCCTATTGTGGGGTCAGTTGCAACATTTGACTTTGTCTATTAAAATTATAAATTGTATGTATATAATCATATGTGCATGTGTTACAGCAATGTGGGTGAGTAGCCGACTGATGTGGCTTTTTTGTATTAAAATTCTGGCTTTCTAATGCAAACAGTCTCTGAAAAATTAAAGGAAATGCAAAAAGTGTTGCAACCGTTCCCACTCTCCCCTACATGGGTCAATTTTACCCGCTGGTGGTTTTAGGTATACAGCGACCTCTGGTGGTTAAAGTGTTTTAACGAAACAATTTTCAACAACAGGGTATTGTAAATAACACAATTTTAGTAAAAGTCAGTGACTGGAAGACTTGGATATTTTATTGAAATCTGTTATGTTCATTTGAAAAACAGCCAAGGGTAAATTTTGCATGGCAGTTCTAGTGTTAAAAGCATGCAATGCAACATGGATGTTAGTTACTCTGACCACAAGTTATGTCTTTCTTAACAGAACACTGAATACAAAGAGGTCTGCAAACAAGAGGAAGTGACTCCAAATATTTTGTCAAAATATGTCTAAAAATTAGGTCAAAGAGACCTTTTTACCACAGCTTTGAGAGTAAATTTGCACAAACACACTTTTGATTTCATTTGATTGCATTTATAGTAAATCTTTTTTATTTTATTTTATTTTTTTTACTTTATTTATTTAGTTGGTTGGTTAAATGGTCCCAATATGTTAAAACATGTTTAAAATTAAATATGGGCAGCTTGGTGGTGGCAAAATTATTATTTTGAAATTTTATTAAACTTTATTTAATTTTATATCAAATTATATAGCCCATTTATTAAAAATTATTAAAGTGAATTCATGGACACAATTTAAAATGTACACTTTTTAAATTGGTTTTACAGTCCTTTTATAAAATAGGTCTACATTTTATTCTAAAGACTTTTTCTTTTCTTTTCATGATTTACAAAGAGACATTGAAAACAAAATGTGTTACAACATTCTCCGGTCTTCGCAATTATATGTAATATCTTACATGTCGTCAAGAGATGAATGAATCTGGGATTAAGGTGGTTTGAGAGGCCCGGAATAAAACATAATTAAACTATAATAATTTCTAGTTCTTGTTGACTTTTGATGTTCTTTAGTGTGCAGATGTTGCCCTTCATAATTTTCTTGTTGTTTGGCATACGTCACATCTCCAATAATTGCCAAAGCCAACATCAGAGGTCACTATCTCCTATTCACTTTGGTTACTAGTACACCTGCTCACAATTTATGTAAAAATCCTGCATATTTCCATGTTTTATAAGAATTTTGCAAAGTTACATCACACTTTTTTTCTGTTTTTACTTTGAATACGATTTCCTTTGTTGAATGTGGTTATTGTGTATGCATTAGTAGATTTTTAAGATTTGCATTATTTGTATTTGACTCTCAATTAAACTGCACATAGATCTTACAGTTTTTCACATTTGTTGAGACACCAATAACTGCCAATAACCTAAACCAATTTGTCAAATAAATCACTATTTCTGCAAAACCTTAAGCAAGTTCAGGCGGTTCAGACGACGTTTGCAGATCTCATGCACTCTTTTTGCAAAACTCTAAACACATTCTCACTTACTAAGACGCAGATTGCACAACTGCAATTTCAGAAGCACCGACCCAGTGTTTACAAAGTGAACGTGCAAGGAGGGTCAAACACCCTTTCCAAAAAAAAAAAAAAAAGGTAAAACAACGACGTAGTACGATTTTGAAGTTGGAGGAGAAAAGTGCTGGGAGTTTTTAGTCATACCCTTGAACCGTTGTACACAAAGTACAGATGCACCTCGCAGAGCTAGACAAGACGAGCATTTGTGGTTAAAAAGTGTATAAACACTTTTTTTTTAAAGAAAATTACAGATGGTTTCACTAGATAAGTTGTAACTGATAAATTCTTTGCGACTGAAGAAAGGGAGAGATGAACATCTTGGATGGCATGGGGGTGAGTAAATTATCAGGAAATTTTTATTCTGAAAGTGGAGTAATTATTTTAAAACTGTTGCTGGCATGTACTCTGTAGCCTACTGTAGCATGCTAAATACGTATTTAGTTGTGTGTGTTGTGTTCGCTCCGTGCAGCTTGTAGGTCTCCATCTAACCGGCTATCAGCAATATCTGCTCGCTCGCAATTGTCTAGAAATGTGTCGATGAATAGTGAATGTTTGTCGTGTTATTATTTGGAGTTCTGATAAAGAATAGAGCAATACGTTGGTGTACAAACTGCAGTGCTTTATCAATGCGTTTCTGCATTAGGCTAACACATATACCATGGCTGTTTGGGTGTTTACCACGGAGCTCTGGGCTAGTGATGGGTCGTTCTTTTTGAACGAATCTTTAATGTGACTCGGGAAGAACGAGTCGTCTCTGAGAGTGATTCGTTCAGTCGCGCATGCGCAACATCCTATAGGTTCTGCACTGAATTAGTTCACCTGTTTCGAGTCTTCGGGTTTGAGTCGTTCGTTCATCACGTGACAGCCCCATAAGCTAAACCTATTCAGTCTGAGGGAAAAATACTTAATAATAATAATAATAATAACCAACTCTTACCTTTGTTACCACATTCAGTGTTATGGGAAAGAATCATGACAGAAATTCACATTTATAAACTATAATTAAAAAGCTACAATTTGAGACCAGAAACGCATCACGTAACTGTAAGAGTAAATAATAATAATAATAACTATGCACCCGTTTGTAAGGAAGCTTGTAAATTAACTCATTTATATGTCCAATGCTGTCACGTCACGTGACAAAAGAACGAACAAAGCGAAAGACTCGAGAGAAGAACTAATCAATTCTCTTTCCGGCTCTCACTGCATAGGTTTAGCCAGAGCCATAGAGAGACAGAGTTGCGACAACGGAAGTTCAAAACGCTCGATCGTCACGTGGTTCACGTAGACCTCAATAGTTCCAGGAAGTTCATAGCGGGTAATTGGAATGCATTGAGTTAGTGACTATAGTGAGACAGAACTGCGATTTTTGGTAATTAGTAGACAATAAAATACTTTATTTACATTATTTATAAAATAATGTATGCGTAGTATATGTAGCTGTATCAGTGTTATTTTTAAAAGATAAAATTCGCTAATATTTGAGGATTAATGTGGTCAGCTGTCCTTACCTGCCATGTTAACATATTTTAGGCTGACGTTACCGTGGTAAAAGTCCATGTTTACTATATAAACGACATCGTGGTCTTTTACCAAGTAACTTCAGCCTCTCTGTATAAATATAATTATGTGTGTGTGTTTTCTAACAACTTGTTAGTCAAGTGCAATCACATCTTAATGTTCATTGTCGTTTTATTAATCTCATGGTAAATGTTAAGTTTGTTGTCTTTGAAAATTCATTCCAAATAAGTGAAGAAATTTTAAGATTAAGTGGGAATTAATCTCTTTTAATGTTTTTGATTCTTGTGCACCCCTCCATTATTAATATATAAATATATATTTGTAGTATATTCAAATTTAAAATAACTTAAAACATTTTTACCCATTTAATCATATATTTGATGTATGTTAACTTTTGTTATGCACTTGTTTACATGCTATAAAGCATGTTGTCCTTGAACGGTCTCCACTATAGTTTGCTGTGCTGCATGGGATGCTCCAGTCACTCAGAAATGAGTGTGAATGTATGGTTTCCCTACTGACACGGAGAGGAGAAAAAATTATGCATCATGTTTTGTTCAATTCACATTTATTTGTATAGCACTTTTTATTACAAACATGGTTTCAAAGCAGCTTTACAGAAAATGAATGTTTCTACATTACAAATAAGAGTTCTGTTAACAGGTGTAACTGTGTCAAAGTAATGCTCATATGACAGAAATGTTCTGAAATTAGGCGATACAAATCATGCAGTTAAGTAATGTCATGAGTTCAGAAACAATGAATAAATTAAAGCAATGGTTACATGATTTGATCATGTTGATTACAATGAAAGGAAAATTGATCAGTTTTGTATGTTTATTCAGAGTCAGAGACAGCTTCATCTGAAGTCCTCTCAAGGCCTGGCGTCATCTCTTCACAGGTGCTGGTCATCTGAAGTCTTCATAAGATGCTGGATATAGTCAGCAGGTGCAATCTATAGATTACACCAACAAAATGTGATGTAATCATATGGGAACTGGCACTTTTTCACAAAGAACATGGAGAGACTTGCCAAACCCAGTAAAGAGACTCATTGTGAGGGTGATTTCTCATTACAGGGAGTCTTCAGGTGGTTCTTGTTCTGATGCAGATAGAGAAGGAGAAAAACACAGGAGGAATGGTTAAGTGATGCTCCATCACATTTCAGTCCTGTGACATCTGCTCCTTCAACACAGTGCTTCTAGAGTAGCTAAGACATTTAAGTATAAAATACAGTACAGGTTTATTGTGATTACTTCTATAAAATAGTAGTGGTAGGCCTATATAATACATTTTTGGAAATTTAGCCTAGCATGATTCTGAAATGAAAACTGCTCGCCTATTTTTATTCTCACTCAGGTCCATCAGCATCCTTTGCAATAAATCTAAATCTATTAAATAACTTCCCAGCAGCAGAAATCACGTTTAAAAGCCTTAATTACACAACAACGAATGAAACTGCCTGAAGAGAATGAATAACATCCCGTAAATCTACTAATTAAGTGAGGAATAATCTAATAATAATCAGTTTTAATGCACAAGGTAATTTGATTAGCTGTGCTGATAATATACAATTTTGTTCTATAAATATCTCACCTTTTAAAAGTTCATCACAGCGGTCTCTTCTGCTGCATCTCTACGGCGCTGATAGTATGAGCGCGAACTTCCGGGAACTATTGAGCGGCTCCATGATCCGCCATTGCTGTAAAAAAACGGTCCATTGGAGTCAACGGAGTTGTCGCAACTCTCTCTCTCTATGGCTCTGGGTTTAGCTTAGGAGGCTGTCACGTGATGAACGAATATCTCAAACCCAAAGACTTGTCAGATAAGAGGTGAGGTGAGCTAATAATAGAAGACCCAGGTAAACAATGAATTAATCTTTTCTGTTTCTTATAGCATTAGTTTTGTATTGTTTGTAGTGTGATCAACGTTTGCATAAGTAGTAGATGTGTTAGGGAAGTAGCACGTAACATAATGATATTTTGCTAAAATGAACAAAATGACTCGAAAAAAGATTTAGACCAGTTTTACATGAAACATGATTTCTCGACTGCCACAAATACTGCCTAAACAAAATGCTGATTTTGTGCACTTTTTATGTATCAATATTTTAAGTTGGCCTTTGAACTTGCATGGCAAAAAAAAAGCCTTACCTTGCCAAAACACGGACAGAACCCATTGATCTAATGGCATTGTTGAGCGCTCCAAATCCAAATGTAAACTTTGCATGCAACAATCAGAAGCAGCAATTGACAGCACTCTTATCCAATGGCATACAGGCATCGTCAGAATGACAGTACTCTAGCCCAATGATGTTGGGGGATACAGTGGGGGCTGCAATCATATTTCAGGGTGTCCGTGCCACTCTTGATCACAACCCTGTTAAAATGTAGTGGCAGTACGTGCACTCATTGGTGCCCCCTCCAGCTGGTGGCACTCTAGGCGACCGCCTAGCTTGCCTTTGCATAGAAACGGTACTGTGCACGTCAACCTGTTGTTGGGGACTCCCAAAACCAAAATATGAACCTTTCATAACCCATTAGGGGCACTTTAACTAAGAATAATGGTCAAATTTATAACTGTTAATATTCTAAAATAACATCTTCTTTATGGCGTATGCAGCCTACAAATGCGACCTCTGGAGGATGCAGCCTTCCGTTTGAGAAACGGCCTAATTCATCAGTGCTTCACAATAACTCCTCACATGTGCAAACACTCATTGTTTTACTTAACACCAACCAATCATGGCTTTAGAATAGGCCTATAAATAGGCCACAGGTCAAGTTACATATTTTTCTCAGTCGCTTCTTGATGCATTTCTCAGATCAAAAATGAAATTCTCAAAACTACTTGTTCATCCTCCACATCATCTAGTCACTTGTGCACATCATAAAAGCAGTTTCTCATTCTTTTGAACAAGTTGAGATTGCTTTAGTACATTCATGCAATTAATTATTTAGACTTGTCTGCAGTTTCCTACATTATCAGTTGCTAATGTCTTGTTGCTCAAAATGTATTATATAGTTCTCAGTACAATAGTCAGACCAATAGTAAAAGTGTAACTGTGAATCATATCCAGTCTCTTTCAGTCAATATTCCACATACAGTAATGTGTAAATTTGTACTTTTGAAATGGATAAATGGCATACATAAGAAGTGCAGCTGTTACGATCACCTGCTAGAGTGCACTTGATGGTCACCAGACTACATTCCCCATAATCCCTTGCTCGGACTCTTCACTGATTGCATTCACCTGTATCTCATCATCTCATCAATCTCACAATATAAGAATGGCACACGTTCACATTGCTGGTGTTTAAATGTTCGAATGCTTTCTTAGTTTCCGTGTATTCCAGAGTTTCCAAGTTTTCTAGTGATTTCTTTGTTTTCTCGCTTTTCCTTCATGTTTTGACCCTGGACTTTTATCCTGTTTTTGATTGTTTGCTGCTTGCCCTGACCGTTGCCTGCAGTGTTGCCAATTTAGCAATTTTGTAGCTAGATTTAGCGACTTCCCAACCCCTTTTGAGACTTTTTTCAAAAGTTTAGCAACTAAACTTTTTTTTCAAATATAGCAATTTTTAGGACAAATCTTATCCAAGTTCTCATCTTGCCCACTGATCTATTCATCTTTATATAGATCAGTGATTTTGCCATTATGATGTCATCTAGTGACATTTAGCTACCAGTTTTAGCTACTTTCAATTGAAAGCAGTTGTCAACACTGATTGCCTGTTACAGTTTTTTACAATCACTATGACATTTTTTTCCAATACTTCTAACAATTTTCCTAAACTCTTAACGCACCAACACACCTACAACACACAACTGACAAAACAGTTCATGTTCAAAATCACACACTGCAAACTAAACTCTAACACTAATTTTCAAAATACAATAATACACTAACACAATACACTACGTCTACCTAAACACTGCAAACATGTCTCAAAATCAAATTATTATTCCAAAACACTAACACATGTTCTCTTCCAACAGGAACATTTAGTCGATCATAGCACAATATCATAAAAACACTAACATCAAATGGAATTACAGAAACTGCTTAAATTATTTTAGGTGTCAGGTCTGACCTTACAGTAATACAGTATATTGCATTGATCATAGATTGTGTTTTACACTACAGTTTTTTTCTTTTTCTTTTTGGGTTTAGTAAATGCATGTATTTTGTCTTATTGCTGCAGAAATTCAATACAAAATTTGAATGACCCATCTCAGAGCTTTATAGAATGAACGGTTTATGGGAGAAAAAGAGACTGAGACAGAATTGCTGCAGTAAAGGCTTTATTTGCAACAGGTCATTAGAAAAACAAGAAAGAAAACAAGAATGCATGAAAACAAAAGATATGCAATATTCTGTCATTTACTGTATTATGTGAAAGTACAAAATATACAAACAGAAAAAGCCACAGAAGAATTATAAATAAATGTAATCTAATCTGCCTGGCCTTCTGTATTAGGCCACATGTTCTCATCCATATCACACCTGATATCTTGTCTGGCAAGGCTTCTTGGCAAGAATCCTTTGGTATTCCTTATCCTTCCTGGTATTGTTCAGCTGTGATGTAGTGGCATTCAGCATCCGTTGCATCCTGGAGGGACATTTGTCCCTGTGGACGATGGTCAAAAACCTTCCATCTCCAGGCTCAGAAAAACTTCTCAATGGGGCTGAGGAAAGGGGAGTAAGGGGCAAGGAAAGAGACATCATTCTCGAATGGGTGTCAAACCAGCCTCTGACTGCACTGGGAATGGTGGAATGCCACATTGTTCCATGTGATCACATATATTGGCAAGTGGTCTCCCACCTGTCCCCTTTCTCTGGCACCAGTCTTTGGTGCAGATCTTCTAAAATATCCAACCCGATCTCATGAAAGTGCATATAAATAGTACACCAAATAAAAATGAAATCTCGTGGAATTGATGGGTAGGATTAGGATTGTGGGGTAGGTGCGTATTATATGCACGTGAAAACTGCGTTTATATATATATATCATTTATACGCCAAAATCCATTTTTCCGTATCAGTACCACAAGTTTTCATTTTTATTTGGCATACTATTTATACGCACTTTCATGAGACCGGGCTCAAACTATCACATTTAAGCAGGAGTGCACTTTTCCACACAAGATCGGCCCAAAGAGGTCTTCTTTTACTGTGTATATGGTCATGCAACTGAAAGAACCTCAACACAACACCTAATTGTGTTTCCTAGATGGGAATCAGCTGTAATTTCTATATTTGCATAGCTTCAATCACCTGTTTCTCATTAGCAATGGAATAAAATACAAGGGACATATTTGTTTCAATTCACAATATGAACAGCTGTTCACTTTGACTTTAGCCTATAAGTTAGTTTTACAACATGATGTTATCTGTTCTGATATACAGTGTGAAAGCATTTGAAAATTTGGCAGTAAAATTATATTGTTTTGGTCTTGATTGAGCTTGTGTGTGAAAGAAGTTCAAGCATTTTAAATTTGTGTTAACTGTATGAATTTTGTGTCAAAGCAACAAGAAATGTGTTAATTGTATAGCCTACACAGACGGATGTTGTGCTAACTGTGTTAAGAGTTAGAAGTATTGGAAAAATTGTCATAGCGATTGTAAAAAACTGTATTTGGATTACTCTTTTGCCTTGCCTTGGATATCATTGTTTTCCTATTTTTGACCATGATTGTCTGACTACACTTTGAATAAAGCCTGCATTTGGATGTCCAACTCTGTTGTCAGGCCCACTGCATTACAGCAGCCTTCTGCATTTCAATACAGTAACAGTCATCAGGTAATACTAACAGAGTGCACTGTTATATTGACAAAAAGCATTTTGACTATCTTGTTTGTAAACAATGACACAAGGTATTTTCATTCTGATGGCTCTGATATGTTCATTGACATAAATACTTACTTTTGAGAGATGAACTACAGTTGTTTTTCAAATGCTTACACATTTTCAAAACTTTGCCTCTCTTTTTCAAAACTTTACACACAAATCCAAGAATTGCACACACAAAATGCAAAATGCTTCACATCTCTTGCAAAATGAAGCACTGCATTCAAATTATCACAAACATATCTCAAAAGCAAATTACAAAATTACAATTTGTCTTACATTGCAAACACCTTTGCCATAATATTATATTTTTGGATATATCATATACACACTGTTATTCAAAACCTAAAGCTCTCCTTTTATGAGCTCCTGTGTACATTTCTGTACAATATTGAAAGTAATTGGCAGAGAGATTAAAAATTCCATGAAAATCATGAACCGAGATGATTTTATTTATTTTTTTTTCCTGTAAGCATTAGTGGTTGTGTATACAGTATTACACTGTAAGAAAGAAAGGAAATACATTGTTTGCATCCATTGTTCAAAACCTACATTTTCTCAGTCGCTTTGGTGCATTTCTTGAATCATCCTTACTGTAATACTGGCAAAGAAGGATAGTAAGTATATAAATACAGCACCACACAATGGAATACCTGCAAAAGCCTGTAACTCAAAATCTTTAGTTCTTCTCTCAAAAGTAAATATTTATGTCAATGAACATATCAGAGCCATCAGAATGAAAAGTCATTGTGTCATTGTTAACAAACAAGATCTTCAAAATGCTTAGTCATGTTGTTAAAGGGGTGGTTTACTGTGATTTCACTTTTTTTCATATTAAATAGTGTGTAATGTTGCTGTTGGTGCATGAACAGTATCTGCAAAGTTGCTGCGCTGAAAGTTCAACGTAAGCGGAGATATCATCTTTTAAAAATCAGGAAGTTTAATGCCAACAAAAACGACTCATATGGGACTACAGCGAGATACTTCCCGGGTTGCATACGTAACAAACCCATAAATTTGCATCAACCCCTCCCTCCGGAACATGCAAAAGAGGGGGCAAGGCCATGTTCTGCGGCTTTGTCGAAGAGGAAGAGTTATAGTGGAGAGTTGTAGCCATGCCGTCGAAACGGTGTTATTTTCACCCAGCTGTCAGGTCTTCTGTGTTCGGGCTTCCTACGGGGGCTGTAGTTCGTCAACAATGGTTAAAATTTATGTTTGATTATGTTCCTGACAATTAGAATCCTAATTTAGCTCTCTGTGCTGCGCATTTTACGAAAGACAGCTTCCAGAATCTACACGAGTTCAATGTCGGATTCACACAGAAACTATTACTAAAACATAGAGCAGTTCCAACTTTAAAAACAGAGGCAGCAGTTGTTGGGCCACAACCTGTAAGTAAGTTTTAATAATTTTAAATGTATTTGCATGTATAATTTCAGACGTAATGTTTTAGTTTTATCAAGGACGTAAACAAATGCCAACGCTGGCTTTAGTAGCCAGTTAGTTTAATGCTATTTCGTGTGTCTTTGACAAACGCGTACAAACATTTTGGACCCGAATTTATAATTATGTACTAATTTTGTAAATGTATTTTCCATGTATACTTTATGACGTAATTTTTCGATTTGATCAAGAACGTAAACACAAGCCAACGCTGTTTGGTTATAGTGGCCAGTTAGTTCGATGCTATTTTGTGTGTATAAGACAAACGTGTACAAACTTAAAAAAATTATATGTAATCACAACAGCAAACTTCCATTCAGAAACGTTTTGTAAGAGCCGTGCTTGCGGAAGTTCTGCTTGACTCTCTTCATTACCGCTTTCTGGGTCTGATTCTGGCTCAAACTGATACGGCAATATTGACACCATTATTTACATTTGATCGGAGCACATGCAACTGTCGCCCGTGAAGGTAATGGGCGTGAAGTTTCGGGACAATGTGCAGTACGCAGTTTAGCCAATCACAACACACCAGCCCAACTAACCAATCTGAGCCCATTGCCTATTTCTGAGGGAGTGGTTTATAGAATCAGGAAGTCAACCGATCCTTCAAATGACAGAGGAGAAAGCGGCTTACAATAAAGGTGAAATATATGAAAAATAAGGCGTTTTTTAACAAACGAAACACGAAGACATGTTATATTGCACCCCATAAACACAATCAAGCAAAGAAAAAAAGCAGTAAACCACCCCTTTAATGTAACAGTGCACTCTAGTATTACCTGATGTAAACTATGACAACAGTTAGGATGACATTACTGTACTGAGATGCAGAAGGATGCACTTCTTATGTATGCCATATATCCATTTCAAAAGTACAAATTTACACATTACTGTATGTGCGATATTGATTGAAAGAGACTGGATAGAATTCACAGTTACATTTTACTATTGGTCTGACTATTGTAGTGAGAACTATATAATACATTTTGAGCAACAAAACATTAGCAACTGATAATGTAGGAAACTGCAAACAAATGTACATAATCAATTGCATGAAAGCAATCTCAACTTGTTCAAAAGAATGAGAAACTGCTTTTATGATGTGCACAAGTGACTAGATGATGTGGAGGTTGAACAAGTAGTTTTGAGAATTTCATTTTTGATCTGAGAAATGCATCAAGAAGCGACTGAGAAAAATATATATCTTGACCTGTGGTCTATTTATAGGCCTATTCTAAAGCCATGATTGGTTGGTGTTAAGTAAAGAAATTAGTGTTTGTACATGTGAGGAGTTATTGTGAAGCACTGATGAATTAGTTTGGCATTTTAAATGGTTGTGTTTGAAAAAGGAAATCAAGATACTTCCTGTTCGATTTGTGTGTGTTACATAGAGAATTGTGTGTTGTGGTTTGCAAAAAGTGTTTTATGAAATTGAAAACTGAGTCAAATGCCAAGAATTAGTGTGTGGTTTTGCAGATTTGGTGTGTGGTTCTGCTGTTTGAGTGTCAGGTTTCAGAAATTGTGTGACAAGTAAAGATTTTGTGTGTAAGCAGTTGAAAAAAACTCAATTTTGAGTAATTTACAGGCTTTTGCAGGAAATCTTTTGTGTGGTGCTGTTTGTACAAATTGTTTTGAGAAATAAATTTATTTATTAAAAGTTAATTTATTTCAGTAATTCAACTCAAATTGTGAAACTCGTGTATTAAATAAATTCAGTCCACACAGACTGAAGTAGTTTAAGTCTTTGGTTCTTTTAATTGTGATGATTTTGGCTCACATTTAACAAAAACCCCATCAATTCACTATCTCAACAAATTAGAATACTTCATAAGACCAATAAAAATAAATTTAAAAAAAAACATTTTTAGTGAATTGTTGTCCTTCTGATGTTCATTTACTGTACATGTAAATGTACTCTATGGGGTTCAGGTCTGGTGAGTTTGCTGGCCAGTCAAGCACACCAACACCATGGTAATTTAACCAACTTTTGGCAGTGTGGCAAGTTTCAAATCCTGCTGGAAAATGAAATCAGCATCTTTAAAAAGCTGGTCAGCAGAAGGAAGCATGAAGTGCTCCAAAATTTCTTGGTAAACTGGTGCGGTGACTTTGGTTTTCAAAAAACACAATGGACCAACACCAGCAGATGACATTGTACCCCAAATCCTCACAGACTGTGGAAACTTAACACTGGACTTCAAGCAACTTGGGCTATGAGCTTCTCCACCCTTCCTCCAGACTCTAGGACCTTGGTTTCCAAATGAAATACAAAACTTGCTCTCATCTGAAAAGAGAACTTTGGACCACTGGGCAACAGTCCAGTTCTTCTTCTCCTTAGCCCAGGTAAGACGCCTCTGACGCTGTCTGTGGTTCAGGAGTGACTTAACAAGAGGAATACGACAACTGTACACTGTAAAACTTTACTGTAAATTACAGGCATTTTCTAACAGTATTATACTGTATTTTAGAATGTCTAAATATACAGCAGTTTTCTGTTTTCAGCCCGCTAAATTTGTAATACAGTATCATACTGTAAATGCATTGCATTGTGGGATAGATTTATTTTGCGCGCTCAATTCAAATGTGATGTGATGTGAACAGTGTACTACAGGCAAACTAGGTTCGTCAGCGGGATTTAATTGAACAGAATAATTATTGGTGTTATTAAGATAAGCCAGTGGTTTGTGAATCTGTGAGCAGTTTTTAAGCTTTGTGAGCTTCATTTCGCGTTTCAAGCGTTAGCTGCCTGTGACGCAGCAAACAATGGATGACGCTGCGTGAGCAGATGTGAAGATAATCTGTCATCTGAATCACCAAACCTGTGCCTGAGACGATGATAAATGGATTTTGGAGCATGAGAAGATGGATTATTGTTCGTCTGAGTATCGATACGGTAAGATTTTTTCGTTCACATTTCTACATTGCTTCCACGAATGGTTTGATTTTGGGAACGTTAAACTTTTGCTAATTTAAATCCCGAGTAAACAATTCTCACCTCTTTACCAAGTAATTTTGATACTTCATATAATACGGCAACATTGACCATGTCATTCTGTTACAGCCAAGTTATATCTAGCTCGCTAAATTATATCTAAGTTAGCTCGTTAAGACACACATAACACATTCACATGACCTGCAACTGATTTTATTTGTATTTTTTTTTTCGTTTGTTTATTTCAGGCTGAACAATGTGATGAAGATCCGGTGCTAATGTAAGTGCTTCACAAGTATTACATTTGTAGTCCATGTTAAAAAATGTCAGATGATCGTGCTTTTTAATTTGTTATCATTTTGCCAGCACATGAAAATCCATAGTCATGTTCCTAATGCTTATTTCAAATGTAGTAGGCCTATTCCTGATTGCTTCCATGTCTTCCATGGTCCTACAGCTGCTCCCACACTTGCAGAAATGAGATGGTTTTACCATTCAAGCAGGTGTAAGTAGAGATTACTCAACATGTATTTGCAACATGTTTTATGTGTTGGTTCTGTTAGTGATGGTTGTGCTGTCTTTTTAAAAATTGTTTCATGTATTCATCACTCCATCTGATGTCCAGCAGTCTCTACATTTGCCAGAGAACACAATTTATAATTCTTGGTATGTAAACAGTAAAGGTTTAGTACACCCTAAAATTAACATTAAGTCATCATTTACGCTATGGAAGCATATGGGTAGCAAAATTCAATTTGAAATCATTTCAAATTCAATTTGTGATATGCAAACTGGCAATGCATGTAAAATGGCAGTGTATTTCTTTGATTTAATGTACATTTTCCCATACATATGTGCAAAATTTAGTGCAAAATGAAAATTCAGTTATATAATTTACATTTGCCATTTTCTACAATAGTTTTAATTTATTTATAGTTTTAAAACATATTTTAATGCTTTATAAGTTGCAAAATGAAAATGTATTACCCAAATTGATTAGATATGTTTAACATGTCCAAGCAAAAACTGTAGCAGAAATTTCATTTAAATGCTGTTTTTCCTAAATGCATTTAGACTTAGGGGTAGGATACTTGGGATTGCATTTTCATCATAATACCGCATGATAATTGTAGCAAAATGCAGTGAGAATTTCAGAATGCATTCTGTGCCAAAGGTGCAGCAAAAATGTTGATTTAAATGTCTTTTATTTTTCTTAAATGCATTGACGCATATAAGACGTTTCAATTGCATTTTCATTTAATACCCCATGATGAATATAAAGTCAGTGTGGATTTGAAAATGCATTCGAAATGCATTTGAAAATGCAACACACCCCCAACCTGTCAATCTTTAGGCTAAATCAAGGCGGGGCTCGGCAACAGGATGCACAATAGGTCAATATTCATCGTTAACCAAAATCTTTCCACACTGACTTAAACTATATTCATCATGGAGTATTTAATGAAAATGCAATTGAAATGTCATATTTGTAAGTGTCAATGCATTTAAGAAAAATAAAAGACATTTAAAATCACCATTTTGCTATCCTTCTGCTGCACCTCAGCATGCTCAGAATGCATACTGAAACTCTCACTGCATTGTGCTGCAATTATCATGCGGTATTATGATGAAAATGCAATCCCAAGTGTCCTACCCGGAAGTCTAAATTCATTTAGGAAAAACAGCATTTAAATGATAATTTTGCTACAGTTTTTGCTTGGACATGTTAGACCTATCTAATCAATTTGGGTAATACATTTTCATTGTGCAACTTATAAAGCGTTAAAATATGTTTTTAATTTGTATATTAAAACTAGTATAGGAAATGGCAAATGTAAATTACATAATGAAATTTTCATTTTCATTTTGCACTAAATATTGCACATATGTATGGGAAAATGTAAATTTAAATGCAGAAAAACATTGCCATTTTGTACATTACATTTCAAACTGAATTTTGCTACCCATATGCTTCCATATTACGCAACCTGGCGTTGTTCTAATGCCGTATGACCTTCTTTGTTTTTCAGAACCACTAAAGGGAAATAAATAAAAAATAAAAAAAGCCTGCTCACGCTTGTCCATATAATGGCAGTGATAGTGACCAGCATCAAGACATGTGACACATGTCATATATTCCAAGTGTTCTGGGGGAATACGATATGGTTTGGTGAAAAACAAACCGTAATTTTAATATATTGTTTAATGAAAGTCCTGACACTGACGTTGGTCTTTTGTGCTCGACTGTGCATTCATGAGATCCTATTATTATGCAGTTTACATCTATAGTGGCCAAAAGTATTGGCAGTGAAAAATTTTGTGTTTTGCAAAATTTTCTGCTTAAGCTGTTGTGGTGTTCATTCACATAATTTCTACAAGCATTGGCAGTGACATAATCTAGAAACAATGTGAATGAACACCACAACAGCTTAAGTAGCAAGCAGCAAATTTTGCAAAACACAAAATCTATGTCACTGCTAATACTTTTGGCCACGACTGAACAAAAGCATGCAAGTTGTGAGCAATAAAGATTAATTAGAAAGAGACATTAAATACAATACAAGTACTTACTTGATTATATCTGTTGTGTTCATCTCAAGAAGTTATCACTCAAGAAGTCAGTCTTACTGTCATCTGACAACCAAAGTTCCAGTCTGGATATACTCCATGAAGAAAGTACACAGATATTTTTGGGGGGATTTCAAGGAGATATATTACATGTTGCAGTTTTATTAATTTTGATTTTCTTTTGAGTGCTTTTTATGGGTAAATCGAAGTGAACTGTGGCGCTAATAGAATGTCATGAACACAGTTGTGCACTAAAGACCAACAGCCAAGGTCAGGATTTTTATTAAATAATACGTTAAATTTCCGTTTGTTTTCACCAAATCCTATCATATACCACCAGAAAACTTAGAATATATGACAGGTGTTGCATGGGATCATTCTGTGATAATTTTGCATAGTTTTTCAAAGCTTGATGCTGGTTGCTATTCACTGCTGTGGTATGGACGATTGCGTGTGGTATATTTTTGAAAATTTCTCCTTTTGTGGTCCGAAAAAGAAAGAATGGCATACTGCATTAGAACAACGCCAGGTGAGTAAATTATGTGATTTTCATTTTTGATAAGCTATCCCTAGGATGTTCATCTATGTCTCTCAACTCAATGCAGTCTGCAAAATATTATCAATGATCAAATTCATTTAAGATCAATTTCAAGAAAAGAGTACTGCACCCTACAGATGAACACTACCCAGAAAATGCTGCTTTGGCAAAAGAAATGAAATGGTGAACCCTGTAAATGGGATTTCCCTGCACAAATTTCAAAGTTAGTTTAATAGTTATGTTGAACTATGTATAGACAACTAAACAGAACCACAATGGAACCCACAATAGTTTATTTGAAGTATTTTCTTTTTTTTTTTTTTTTCAGGTCCATCTCTAAGCAACCAGCGGTAGATGTTGAGCAGCCCAACTTTGTCTCTGGCCTTGCAGTGCTGTTTGTATTATTGTATGATTTCAACCTCCAGTATCAGGAAGAGGTGGCATGCACCCCTGCGATTGAGGTTAGACATTAGCATATTTTCACTAACTTGTCTTGACAGTATTTGTAAAGTACTTAAGTATTTTTTCACAAACATTTTATAAGTTGATTATAGAGCTGAATGATATATTGCCTATTTAACATGTAGTCATGTAATCACATCGCAAGTGTTGCAATTTACTGTGCTGTCTATATATATATATATATATATATATATATATATATATATATATATATATATATATATATATATACTTTAAACTTTAAAATATATATATATATATTAGACATATACATAATGTTCACTTGTTTTTTCTTTTTCTTTTCAGCCTTTTAGACGCTTTCGACATCAACCCTGAATGTGCATCAAAACCAAGAAAGGAAAAGTGACTTAAAAGAAGACTGGACATGTGTACAAAAAGAACAGTACTGTAAACCCACAGGTTTCCTCTCTTCTGAAAAACTTTTAAAAATATATTTCTGAAAAACCTTTCCATTCTTTAAAAGTAAATAAGATTACTGCATTTTGAATTACTTGCTAATTGTTCATTGCATTTTACATGTTTTATTATATATATATATGTATATACATATATATATATATATATATATATATATATATATATATATATATATAAAACTAAAGCTGGAATTTCATCCAATATGTTCATATAAGGCAATGTTCTGGTCTTTTCTTCTAAATAAATAAATGTTTTAAAACTCAGAGAATGTCGTTTTCTCTTTTTTGTTGTGACTACTGTTATGAAAAAGTATAATATTTTTAATTTTGTAAATCTAAGAGTACTGAAAGAAAAGCAGGAATTACAGTATTCCCTGTAAAAAACACAGTCCAATACTGTAAAAAATAAGTTATATAACAGAATAATACTGTATTTGGTAAATACAGTACAGAACTGTAAATTATGTATACAGTAGCAGTCCTGTAAAAATACAGTATGTGGCTGGCAACCCAGCTGCCAGTACTTTACTGTAAATTTACATGAAAAGTTTTAACAGTGTAGCCAAATTTCTTGACACATCTGTGTGTGGTGGCTCTTGATGCCTTGACCCCAGCCTCAGTCCATTCCTTGTGAAGTTCACCCAAATTCTTGAATCGATTTTGCTTGACAATCCTCATAAGGCTGCTGTTCTCTCGGTTGGTTGTGCATCTTTTTCTTCCACGCTTTTTCCTTCCACTAAACTTTCTGTTAATATGCTTGGATACAGCACTCTGTGCACCGCCAGCTTCTTTGGCAATGAATGTTTGTGGCTTACCCTCCTTGTGAAGGGTGTCAATGATTGTCTCCTGGACAACTGTCAGATCAGCAGTCTTCCCCATGATTGTGTAGCCTAGTGAACCAAACTGAGAGACCATTTTGAAGGCTCAGGAAACCTTTGCAGGTGTTTTGAGTTGAATAGCTTATTGGCATGTCACCATATTCTAATTTGTTGAGATAGTGAATTGGTGGGTTTTTGTTAAATGTGAGCCAAAATCATCACAATTAAAAGAACCAAAGACTTAAACTACTTCAGTCTGTGTGCATTGAATTTATTTAATACACGAGTTTCACAATTTGAGTTGAATTACTGAAATAAATGAACTTTTCCACGACATTCTAATTTATTGAGATGCACCTGTACTTCTTTGCCAGTATTACAGTAAAGATGATTCGAGAAATGCACCAAAGCAACTGAGAAAAACTGTAGGTTTTGAACAATGGATGCAAACAACGTATTTCCTCTTTAATACTGTATTCACAACCACAAATGCTTAAAGTAAAAAAAAAAAAATAGTTTGCTTTTAATCTTGCGTTCATGTTTACTATGAATTTATGAAATTTTTAATCTCTCTGCCAATTACTTTCAATCTTGTACAGAAATGTACATAGGAGCTCATGAAAGAAGAGCTTTAGGTTTTAAATAACTGTATCTATCCAAAAATATAATATTATGGCAAAGGTGTTTGCAACATAAGACAAATGTTTGCTTTTGAGATGTGTTTGTGATACTTTGAATGCAGTGCTTCGTTTTGCAAGAAATGTGAGGCATTTTGTGTGTGCAATTCTTGGATTTGTATGTAAAGTTTTGAAAAAGAGAGGCAAAGTTTTGAAAATGTGTGTAAGCAGTTGAAAAAACTGTAATTAAAGCAGTGTTTGCACATGTAAGGAGTTAGTGTGAGGCACTTATGAATTAGTGTGGTATTTTGATTGGTTGTGTTTAAAGGAAATCAAGATACTTCCTGTTAGATTTTTGTGTGTTACATAGAGAATTGTGTGTTTTGCAAAAAGGCAGGTAGCGCATTCAAGGGCTTCAAAGAAAGTTCAGGCATGAATTGGTTTGCACATCCCTTATTGATATTATCTGATAGTATGAGCATATTGATTGTATTTACAGTTATAAATGTGGTTTTAAAGATGCTTATGAGCCATTACATCAGACCGATGTTACATAATTGTACCATAATTATTGTTTGTGCCACTGCAATGATCAGATGTAAACATTAATTATTTAATTCATTCATTCATTCAAACAGTACTATTTATTAACTACACAAATGGTTTACCTTATGCTTTAGCCAACTCATTATTCATTTTGACTTCATCTGACATTCTGAGTCATTGTTTCATCAATACTCTTTCAACTTTTTTGCATGTCTTTTGCATTTATGGTTATTACAGTTCAGCCTCTATAGACCATCTCCTGATACTGTAAAACATTTCTGTACATATTGAGCACAGCACTAGCAATTCTAAGGTTTATTCGCATAAGGGGACACGCAAACTCATGCATGTAAATGTGTAGATCAGTGTGTTTTACATCACTTTGGATATGGTGTCAGCCAAATGCAGACATGTAAAAAAAAAAACTAAAAAAAAAAACTTTTGATGTCCTCTTCCACATAGAACTTCCTCATAGAGTTAGAACTCATTGCACTGTTAATTTCACTCATAATACATTAAATGTTCACTATGGAAATGTTTTAGATTTTGAATTTTTTTTTTTGAAAAAATACAAGCATTGAAAAAAATCTGTGTTCAAAACAGCCTCCTTTCTTTACCTCAATTCACAATGGCAAGCTTATAAAATGATTGTTCATTTGAGCTGTCAGGTCTGATTTAACGCTAACTGGCAGTTGCACCTCATTTGTCTTTGCGTGCATGGTTAAGGTCATGTTCGTAAATAAAGAAAAGAAGGTCAGGTCTGATTACAGTGCGTGTATGATGCAGGATTTAAATTTATGTATTTATTTATTTTTTTACGTAGCCTTTCGGTGCAAAATCGTGTTCTGTCCATATGTACTACATTTGAATTTGAACGTACTTCATGGCCAAGCGTTGTTAAATGGGGAGCTCTAAGGCCCTGTCCACACGAACGCAGGTATTTTCAAAACCACAGCTTTTTCTATGTGGTTTGGCCGTTCGTCCAAATGCAGCACCAGGTCACTGAAACCGAACATTTTTGAAAACTCCTGCCAGGGTGAAGATTTTCAAAAACTCCAGTTGCAGTGTCATTATGTAGACCGCAAAACCGGAGATTTGCAAAGTGCAAAGGCTACCTGAAGTGGTGGGTTTTCTTTTGAAAACTATTTTCAGTCGTGGGACATTTTACTAATCCTGTAAAATGAGGAGGATGAGAAGACTGCAGTTAATAAGGTGGATTGATTTCATTGTGGAAACGGTAAAAAAAATGGATCCGAGAACATTGCATTGTAACGGGAATAATGCTCCTTCTTTACAGAGAGTGAGTGGTTATGTAACTTTTGGGTGCACAGGCAAACTTCTTCTGACAGTTCGGGACAGAGGGGGCAGGTTTTTTTGTTTTTTTTTTGTGACGTCGACCTGCGAATACAGACACAATGGCTGGATTGGCAGTGGTGGGCCGTCAGGGCCAGCAAAGCCTTCTCTGCTGGCCTAAACACTATCAGAATCACTGACTTAGTTTTAATATATTTTTCCATGAATGTGTATTAAATTATTTCCAATGGTCTATTCTCTTCATTTCTTACCTTTTCTCTTGGTTGCGCTGCTTCCAATAGTGTAAGTTTATATTAGAGCTTTTATCCAATCATATTTCAGCAATTGTGTTGGCAGGGTGAAAGAAATCTTCCTAAGGCCTTCAGAATCAACAGTGCAGGCCTCTGTTAGCTTAAATCAATGGCAATGAAACCATTGCTTTAACCAATCAGATTTCGAGTTGGCAGCACCAGGGCCATCTAGCAGGCTTACGATAACATCAGCATTTTCTAATCCTTTAATTGGATGATCATAGAGCACAAGTCAAACCTAGCAAACAGCATCAATGTAAATCATTTTTGTTTTCAAAGTATTATTACTGTTTCTCAGATTTTTTACCGTATATGCTGTGTACAGTGTGTTATAGTAGATTTTCAGTGCATTCTGAAAAATATTTGCCTTCTGTAAATCTAAATACTAAAGTACTAAATGACCACGAAAAACAACCACACACCTCCTCAGCACCAGCTCTGTGAAAGACTCGTGAATATGAAAAAAACACTGTAAAAGTATGGTAGGTTAAATTTCATTATGACTTTTTTTATTGCTTTATGTGTTGTATTCTGATGGTATTTGTGAGATATAAAGCCAGGTTTAAGTTTCCGTAAGAATATCTCAGTTTCCCGAGTCGAGCTGTGTTAACTGGTCTTTTCCTCCGGCCGCAGCGCCGCTGGCAGAGGCGGAGGCGGGGAGACTCGGCGTGAAGATGAGTCATATGGGTACATTAAAACACATGTATACACTTTTCTTCATCGTCTATGAATTACTTTAATGTTACTTGCTCACTTTCCCGATAAAGCTGTGCTAACTAATATTTTCCTCCCGCAGCGCACTGGCAGACGGCGGGGTGACTCGAGAAGACGAAAAGCAGTAAGAGTTCATTAAATTGTTAGGTCAACTTTAAAACACATGTAATCGCCTTATTTGTATTATACCAATGTTATCTGTAAGGTATAAATACGTTTGAGTTAATAAATGTCTGTACGGACATCGGGTGGACTATATTTATGTAATTTTGTTAAGGTATACTTGAGCTAGAGATCATGCAGGTGTGGCAACTTATTGAATTGTGTTAATTGGGTTTCTTGCTTTAATAATAGCATTCATTCTCGCTACATGAGAGGCCTGTCTGTGATTCAATGCCTTGTTATACTGCATTTCTGTGTAATATTTATGGTTTCTATAGCCGTGGCATCATTATGATGGTGTAAAGAGGTGGATTCATTCATGTAGGACGCCACTGAAGGCCTAGGTGTGAAATGCACGGCCCGCCACTACGTTTACATTACACTGAGATCCAATCAAATGCATCCTTGACTACTGGACCAGGACACGGATAACATTCCGATCAGAAGCGCATTTACACTGGTCTTTTCAATGTGTATGTGGACAACATCCGGATACAGGTCACATGTTAATGCCAATTGTTAAAGCAGCCTAAGAAGGATTGATCTTGTCGCCTAGCAACTGTGACAGCGATGACGAGTGGCAGTAATGGTGTGTGCACACCAAAAGTGAATCTAATTATTTGCGCAAGTAGATTACGAAGACGCGAATAGAATTCGCACCGGGTGACGCGGAATGGGTGACGCGTTTGCCACGAATATGAGATATTCGCCTCAATCGCGTCTTCTGCAAAAGTTGAAAAAATTAAACTCGAATGGAAAATTTGTATGCGTTGTCGCAAGGGGAGAGGAGCTTGTTGACACGTCCGTTTTGACATATCCTGTTGTAACAAAAAAGTTTTTTTTATGTTTTTATTTGCACAAGTGACACGAAAAACACCCCGCGAATGTAGAGCAATCAAAGGATGATTTATACTTATGCGTCAGTAGAATGCGTTGGTTTTCATTAGGGGGTTTCGGACAGGAGGAACCTTTTCATGGTTCTTAGAACTATTAGCAGAAGTTCCTGCTTTTTGGCATGATCTCACTGCAGGAACTAGGAACATATTTAGTTCTAGGAACTCCATTTGGGGGAACTAAATTAGCTCCTACTTCAGAGTAGGGTCTAAAACAGTTCTATGTAGGATCTATCAGTAGCGTAAGTGTACGCTAATTGGCCAAATGCATGCGAAACACTGGCTACCTTGCACTTTTAAAAAGCTGTGTAAAACGATTTACTCAACAAACATACAAAACAGCGATAACGGCATGTCTGCAGTGTTGTGTTCTCTTTTCTCAGCCTCGATATGTAACACTGCAAGTTGTCACAGGAGATTTAGTCAGATTTTCATGTTCTTTCAGTCATGTAAATTGTGCATTTACATTCCATCTCCATTATCACGAAACCCACGACACACAACAAAAACAGCTCCAATCACGGCGTTCTCCATTCACCGGTTGTTGACATTTATAAATGCTGCACATAAAGATGTTGCAGTCAGCCTATTTATAGTTCTTCATCATTGTCTCCACGTTGACATGCAATTACACATGCAGACCACTATATGCAGTGTCCACGGGCATGTTGCTGGTGTAAGCCGCAGTATCAAGGCAAAAGCTGAAGAATGAGATTGTCAGAGAAGCATCAGCTGTGACAGCAGCAAATAAATATCAAAGAACAGATCATTTATTTAAAACTATTTTTTTTAAAAAGGAGATAACAATGGAACAGGAGAAGATGGCATTCTTTCAATCTCCACAAGGACTTGTACCATGGCAGAACAACATTGTTTGTCGCGGACAACTACAGGTGCATCTCAATAAATTAGAATGTCGTGGAAAAGTTCATTTATTTCAGTAATTCAACTCAAATTGTGAAACTCGTGTATTAAATAAATTCAATGCACACAGACTGAAGTAGTTTAAGTCTTTGGTTCTTTTAATTGTGGTGATTTAGGCTCACATTTAACAAAAACCCACCAATTCACTATCTCAACAAATTAGAATACTTCATAAGACCAATAAAAAAAACATTTTTAGTGAATTGTTGGCCTTCTGGAAAGGATGTTCATTTACTGTATATGTACTCAATACTTGGTAGGGGCTCCTTTTGCTTTAATTACTGCCTCAATTCGGCGTGGCATGGAGGTGATCAGTTTGTGGCACTGCTGAGGTGGTATGGAAGCCCAGGTTTCTTTGTCAGTGGCCTTCAGCTCATCTGCATTGTTGGGTCTGGTGTCTCTCATCTTCCTCTTGACAAGTCAGGTTCAGGTCAGGCGAGTTTGCTGGCCAATCAAGCACAGTAACACCATAGTCACTGAACCAGCTTTTGGTACTTTTGGCAGTGTGGGCAGGTGCCAAGTCCTGCTGGAACATGAAATCAGCATCTCCATAAAGCTTGTCAGCAGAAGGAAGCATGAAGTGCTCTAAAATCTCCTGGTAGATGGCTGTGTTGACTGTGGACCTCAGAAAACACAGTGGACCAACACCAGCAGATGACATGGCAGCCCAAATCATCAGCCATCAGCCATGTCACCCTGTAGCCCAAGACTGGTTACTCACTGAAGCTAAGCAGGGTTGAGCCTGGTCAGTACCTGGATGGGAGACCTCCTGGGAAAACTAGGTTGCTGCTGGAAGAGGTGCTAGTGAGGCCAGCAGGGGGTGCTCACCCTGTGGTCTGTGTGGGTCCTAGTGCCCCAGTATAGTGATGGGGACACTATACTGTAAAAAGCACCGTCCTTCGGATGAGACGTTAAACCGAGGTCCTGACTCTCTGTGGTCATTAAAAATCCCAGGATGTCTTTCGAAAAGAGTAGAGGTGTGACCTCGGCATCCTGGCCAAATTCGCCCATTGGCCTCTGACCATCATGGCCTCCTAACAATCCCCAAATCTTCTGATTGGCTTCATCACTCTGTCTCCTCTCCACCAGTAAACTGGTGTGTGGTGGGCGTTCTGGCGCACTATGGCTGCCGTCGCATCATCCAGGTGGATGCTGTACACTGGTGGTGGATGAGGAGAACCCCCCCAACAATGTAAAGCGCTTTGAGTGCCTAGAAAAGCGCTATATAAATGTAAGGAATTATTATTATTATTATCACAGACTGTGGAAACTTCACACTGGACTTCAAGCAACATGGATTCTGTGCCTCTCCACTCTTCCTCCAGACTCTGGGACCTTGATTTCCAAATGAAATGCAAAATTTACTTTCATCTGAAAAGAGGACTTTGGACCACTGAGCAACAGTCCAGTTCTTTTTCTCCACAGTAAGACGCTTCTGACGTTGTCTCTGGTTCAGTCCACTCCTTGTGAAGCTCTCACAAGTGTTTGAATCAGCTTTGCTTGACAGTATTCTCAAGCTTGCAGTCATCCCTGTTGCTTGTGCACCTTTTCCTACCCAAATTCTTCCTTCCAGTCAACTTTGCATTTAATATGCTTTGATACAGCACTCTGTAAACAGCCACACCTTTCAGTAATGACCCTCTGTGACTTACCCTCTTTGTGGAGGGCGTCAATGATCGTCTTCTGGATCATTGCCAAGTCAGCAGTCTTCTCCATTATTGTGGTTTCAAAGAACAAGAGATACCCGGAATATATACTGTAGGCAGTGGCGTGCACAAGGGGGGGGGGGCCAGGGGGGCTCGAGCCCCTGCCCCTTTGAGGTCCGACGGTAAAGTGCCCTTAAGGTCCGGTGCCCCCGGTCTGCGATTTCTGCCTAGGGTAGAGGTGTTCGATATGACGATTTTTGATCGTGGACTATAAAAATGTCTCCACGATTTGCTTTTTTGAAGAAATATCGTAGTATCGTACTTCAGCGCGCATTCTATCAGCTGCAGTTCTGGCGCCGCCGTCTCTATATACTGTACAATGCCACATACATTCACATCAGTGTTAACTCAGCGGTAGAGTTACTCTCACGGGACACTGCACTTATTCACAGTCACAAAAGTACATTATCTGCATCTGCTTCTAAGACTTACTGGTTAAATGTTTCACTCAAGTGTTCTGTTCTGACGAACGCCTTTTCTGAGCACATACACCCAAAGCGCGTGCTCTAAAAAGCCCGTCAAACAGCGCCTGATTATGGAACTAAGTTATGTTTTGTGCTAATACTGTCAAAACACACAAGGTTTATGTATAGACTGGTTATGTCTAAAATGAAGGTAAACAGCTGAGAGAAACGCATGCGTGCCTGTATATTAGATGCGTGCAGGTCTTAAAGGGACAGTATTAAACATGCTACCGACTGTAATTAAAGGGATAGTTATTAAAATTGTAATTCTGTCATTATTTATTCACTCACATGTTGTCCCAAACCTGTATTAATTTCTTTCTTGTGCTGAACACAAAAGAAGATATTTTGAAGAATGTGGCTAACCAAACAGTTGCTGGTTCACATTGACTTTAACAGTAGGAAAAAAAAAATACTATGGAAGTCACTGTAGACCAGCAAGTGTTTGGTTTTCCACATTCTTCAAAATAGCATTTATTTTCAGCAGAAGAAACTCGTTCAGGTTTAAAACAACTTTTGAGTGAGTAAATGAAGGTATAAAAATCAAACACTAGTCTATTTTAATTTTGGGGTGAATTATTCCTTTAATGTTAATAAAACACCAAACACAAAGAGAAAAATCACTCACTACTCTTGACTGAAAAACTTTAATACAGTCGCTTTAATAGGAATCAATCTATATAGTGTTTTATTTTTATATTTGTTCATTCAATTTCTTGAATGCTCCTGCTAAATACACCTATTGTAGACTACAATAAAACACTGTTTATTTTATTTGTATATTATGTGTATTTGTAATGTGTATCTTTGCTCTCATTTTTTAATAACAAAGATAAAATAATGACAAAGATTTTTATCTTCACCCACTTTGGCCTAAATATCCGCCATACTTTTTTATATTTTGTTACCTTGAAAGGCTTTGTCTTTATAATAGGGAAATTAGTCTGGCTGTACTGCTCAAACAGCTTGCAAAATAGAAAATCCAACATGACAAAGAATTGTGATAATATTGTGAATCGTGATATTTAAAAAAAAAAAATCGTGATATTTTTGCCATATCGCCCACCCCTAGCTGAGGGGGACCAAACCCATACAACCCCCCCTACACATGCTACACACAGCCTACCGCGTAGGTTCAATGCAGATGTATAAATCAGCCTTAACATGAAACAAATATTCGCTTCGCTTTTGGTGTGCACACACCATTAGGGATGGGTATCGTTAAGGTATTAACGGTATTACTACTCTTACTGATACTGCTTATCGATCCGGTACTTTAACGGTATTCTTATCGGTACTTTTTGTGTTATATATATATATATATATATATATATGAATGAGACAGATTAGGAGCTGGATTAACATTGCTTTATATTCTGAAATGTAAAATAAATATTTAATTAAATTAATATAAAACATCAATTTGTAAATGCACCAGTGTGCAGGCATTTTTAGTGTTTTATATACATAAGATACAGTAAGAACATGAACAAAGAAACAAAGTAAAACAAACCAACAAATAAAACAAATATACAAATGAAATGAAATGAAATAAACAGTGCTTTCATTTTTCCATGAAGGTCTACTAACATTAATGTTCAGGTAAGTAATAGCTACAAAAGAAATCTAAAAGTAATCAAACGTAAAACAAAAAAATTAAAATGTAAAATAACACTATAATTTTCAATGTATGTATTGATAGATTAATGCTTATTAAAGCTATAACGTTATTCAGATTAAGAGCTGTGGGTGATTTTCTCTTTGCATTTTGTTATTTAACATTGATGGCCCAAGCACCAGTCTGTCACTTTAAGACAAAATATTGACACACATCGGATTTTCTCCCAACTGATCTCGTCCACTTAAGACATAAACTGTGTTTAAGTGAATACTCTCGTAGCTGGCCATTTTGACATTTTGTGTGCATTTGATCGTTTGGATGCGCCTGAAGCTCAAAGTGTAATCTGCTTGTCCGTTTTGGAGCGCGGCGCGCACACACATTTAATCCTGGGGAACAGCGTCTCTCGCGCTGATTGTGCTTTCAACGTTTTATTATCAAACATGTCCCGCAATGTAGCAGCAGTAAAGACAGCATTTTACAATAATCACCGATTGAGCTGATTCTGACGTTAAGTTTTGGTTAGGGAGGAACGAATGCGCACCGCTGTAAAGGGAAGGAAGTTGTGCTAGAAGAAACGCGGCTATAATACTTAGAAGCCAAAATCGAAATAAAAAAAAAATAAACTAAGCTTAATATAACAGCCACAGGCCTAAAGCATAAGCAGATGTTTGAATAGTTAGTTCTCTCTTCTATCATAATTAAACAGGGCTTTCATATTGCACGTGCTGAAACTCCTCCGCGTAAGCGCGTTCTCGTTTCTGAATTGCAAATAGCAAAAATGTATCATAGACAGATGTTTGAATATTATTGCACATAAAAACAGCTGGCAACTCTGGTGAAATATAATTTGCAAAATAATGTGTATATATAGTAACAATAAATGTATGTGTGTTTTCTTGATTTCTCCAGTACCGACAGCAGAACCGATAACGTCAGAGCTTATCGATACTCCGGTCTTTCATAATTTAGCCCCGAGACCGATTTAATACCGGGTTTCGGTACCCATCCCTAATCATGATCGTGTGTTCTATGCCTACCAAAGAATGCTAAGCTGATATTCTGGTCTTTTCATTGTGATTTCATAATAGGTTCAACAACATATTTTATTATCTGCTCAATAAACCTGTACCTCAACATTTGAGGCTGAGGACCATCTTCAGGACCCGGAGGTGGAGTAACCTGGTTCTCTATCACTTTCTTTCTCTCTCTGCTCTGGCGCTGGGCTCTTCTCCAGTATGCTTTTTTCCTTCTATTCTCCCTCTCACTTAAATCTTTCATTGTCTTCACCTTTTCTAGCTTTCTGTCATCATGCCACTTCTCTCTGTGTTTCTGTAAATATGCAGCCCTTCTCTCAGGATCAGCATCACGCCGAGCCCTATACTGACGCTGTTTCTCAGCAGCAGATAAACCCATCTCCCTAAAACACAAATCACTCGGTTTAATATTATGGTAGGCTTATTTCAAATCATGGAGTCATGTCGAATTTATGAATGAAAATCATTGTAATATTGTTACGGGGCTGACGAGACGTGAGACGTGCGGATCCATCTGCAGACTTTTATTGACAAGAGACGTGGTCATAACAGGCAGGGTCAAACAGTGGCAAACAGGTATAACATGGGCGAGACAAAGAGTAAACAGAGAAAAGCGTGGGTCGACGATCAGCGAACAGTATCCAAAGGGGCGAGACAGGAGAGGTAATCCAAAACGTCAGTGATAGTCCAGGCAGGGGGAAACACAATCCGACAAAGGCGAGGCAAGGCAAGACTAGGAAAACTAACAGGGCTCTGTAGGGCAGCGATAATGCATACAATACTCGGCAGTGACGGAAGGAAAGTCCAGGGTTGAAATAGAGTGTGTGATTAGTGAGAGCTGTGTGTGCAATCAGTGCAATTGTAATATGTGACAGCTGTGTGATCTGTGCGATGGATGATGGTGAGTGAGTGACCTCTGGTGGTGAGTGAATGGAAGTACAGACCAGATTCGTGACAGATATATAGTATATAAGTATGAACTCAGTATCCATAAAGCATTTTAAACACACACACATAATAATAAATTTAACGTTAATTAATATATTATATTATTATAAAGGTAAATGAAGTTTTATAATGCATCATGATACTTCTGTCACAGATCTGGAGGAAGGACTCAAATGCAGAATGAGTGTTAACAGTTTTATTGGACACACTTGCAGACAAGACGAGAGATGGTGAGGAGGGGAGTAAACACAGTCCAAACAATAGGCAGGGAATGACTTGTAGACAGGCAGGCTTGGGTGAACGGCCACAGAGCAGTGAAGGCAGCGAAGCAGGAGGGCAGTGGTTAGCAGAGGGCCTGACACTCCTCACCACTCTCTAGCCATTCCACACTCGCGATGTCTCAGGCACGGCACAGGCCCGGAAGCATGGTAGACACAGGGGGAAGACCAGTAGCTCAGCCTGACAAGACAGGACGGGACGGGACTAGACTGGGGACTAACACGAGACTTAAAATTCAACAAAAAACTAGGCAGGGAATTCTTAGTTTACAAAAGGTTTGACTAACTAGCACACATGGAGACAATAGCCATGGGCGGACTTAACCAATAGGCGAGGTAAGCGGCCGCTTAGGGCCCCGGGGAATCAGAGGGCCCCGTCTGATATTCGCGAAACATACTTGGCAAATGCACCAGTATGTATTTGTGTTATGGAGTGCGTCAAATGTTCACTCACCGAGAGGGACAGGTGAAGACACTCAGATGAACGAGGACTAAACAAGGGGGCGTGGCAACAGAAAACAGGGAGGCAGGACAAAAGGAGCACATGGCAGACGACAACAAAGACAGAGCCATGTGCTCAAACACAAAACAAACATAGAAACATGAAACACAGACAAGAATGACAAGACAGTGAGGGCAGGATCCTGACAACTTCAAGTTGTAAGGACTTATAAAATGACATCATGACACTTTATCAGTCATGACTAAGCAGAAATAGATATATATTAAATCTATAATACTATATAGGTTTAAGTCAATCATGAGGAATTCTGAATGCTTTATAACTTTATAAATGTGAATATAATGTGTATATAATATTATGGATACTGAGTTCATAGAAAGTGTGGCCGTGATTAGATCAGTTAAGGTTATCCACTGTAATGCAAATCATGGTTTAGGCAATTCCTATGTAATTTCTGAGTAATGACAATAGTTTGTGAATATTTTTTTCTTTTTTTTATCAACAACACTCAGTGTGAGCATAAATTGACACTGAATTGCCAACACTGTCAATCGTGTTAATCCTTGTCAACTGTGTTACGGCTGATGGGTAACACAGTTGACATTTTGGCCATTTTAAGCCCGGTACACACCAAGCCAATGCAGACAAACTTAGTGGCGACGAAAGCAGACTGCGGGGTCAGCTCACGTCAGCAGTGTCTGGGTCCAAAGTTGCCCTGACACACCAAGCCGACGCTCGAAACCTGATGGCCAAGTAGTACGTCCGTTCTGCGCCTTTCTCGCGCACTGGTTCGCCAGCTGAACAGCCAATCAGAATGATCAGATGGCCCGACTGACCGACGAGCTCTGACACCAATTCAACATTTCGAATCGGCCGAAAAAAAAGCCGACGAGGCTTATGTTTGTATATTCTTTCTCTACATATTTATAAATATAACATGCGATGCAAGTTCACCAGAACATGTACTCTATGTGCAGATAATAACATAGATCAATATTTGATCTATGTTATTATCTGCACATAGAGTACATGTTCTGGTGAACTTGCATCGCATGTTATATTCAATTTCAATGTCTTCAAATTTCCCTCCAAAAAAGGAAATTACATCACGTGATGTTGGACATGTGACTTTGGAACAAACCATTGCTGATTTATGGGGTTTCATAGGGAGTAACACAGTTGACACTGATTTCTTGGACATACACAAAATGGATGATTTAATGTAGATGCATGCGCAAAAAAAATTTAAAACACCTTTCTCATAATTTAATGATTATTTTGGACAAATATTTATAAGAAATATATACAGAAACATGTACTTTAGAGCTAATCTGAAGAGCAAAACCTAACATTTACCAAATCGGACAGCACAAAAACAGCAAATTCCAGTATAAAATATGCCATTTTTGCAAGATAAAAGATGGGATCTGTTGAATTTTTGTATTAAATGAATTAGAAATGTCCCCTGATATAAAAGTGATAATTGCTTGAAGTAAATTAGTAAAATAAGAGTCCATGGACATGACATGTACCCCTGATTATAAAATGACTCTGTAGTCTCATAATTGAAGTGTAAATTCTGAAGATTACATCATTGTCCAGTATTGTACTGTCAGCAATTTATAAAAATGTTTTCATAATTGTAACATACATATTTACATACATAATTATTCAGGTGCATGTGTAATAATTGCATTGCGAAAAGTTGATAATACAGCAGCACTTCTTCTTCATCGTCGTCAGGATTTATTTTAATGATATTCTAATGGGCGCTTTGTGATATCACAACACCTGGAAAACAACGCTGTAGTCCAAACGAGCCGTTCGTTGTAGTTCTTGAAAAGGGATTTTCCCTTTGATCTCCCTTTGGAGTGGACTTTGAGATTTGTAACTGTGTTGATTTTTTTATGCCCAAACATACACACTACACACTGACTAAAATTCAAAAAGTGAAAAAGCATAATAGGACCCCTTTAAGCATGCAATCTTCATGATAATCATGGTCCTTGGGCCCAGCACTCTGTTCAGAAGAAAAATCATTCAGGTTTATTACATTTCTAAATATTCATAATTATGCAAAGGTATTTTTTTTTTATTCTTTTTTGTCATTTCATGCATTCAATATATAAAGACTAAACACACTGAAAGTGATATTTGTTATCAGTTCAGAGTGAATTTGAATTTGTTACTCACTTTTATTTCCTCTGGTAGTTGATGTTGAGCATCTCTTCACAGTCTCTTTTCCATATTCCATGTCTGTTTTGGAATCTTTAACGACGTCTTTTGTCAGGTCTAATTGATTCTGTGCTGTTGCGCTGGACAGGTCAGTGAACTCTGACTTTAAGTAGGCTATAAGGATAATTCCCAAGGCAAATTCATAATCACAAGCCTCAGTGTAAAGTTTTCTTATCAGAAGAGAGACAACGTCTTCTCTGCTCTGTAGTGAGCTGGTTTGATTTAAGGATGGATGAACAGTTTATGACCCTCACTGGCACTGACATGGAACATGCAAATCTAAAATCACACAACATCAGCATCCAAATTATTGCTGATACAGCATCCACTGTGTTGTTGTCTTAAAGATGACTGAAAGCCAGAAACCATATCTACATGAGTAAACTAGTCATAATTGGTGAAAAGTGATAAAGCTCACCATCTAATTAAAAAAACTAAAAAAAACTATGCAATGTTATCTGAATAAAATGTATCTGAGTGAAGTAATCAGTCTGTCAGCCCTGAATATATATCTATTGTGCAATAACTGATGACCAGTGTTGGGGAAAGTTTTAAAAGTAATACACTACAACAGGGGTTTTCAAATGTTTTTGTCAGCCGAACCCCTTTAACATAAATATTTAACTGATATTTTAAGTATATATTTCAATAATTTAATGGCGCATTTGTGTGTTTAATTTTAAAAACATTTATTTGTATCAGTTTTAAATTTCAGCAATATTTATATAGTTATTGTTATTATTACACAATTATAAAAATTCATATTACTTTAATTTACAATGTATTACATTTTTTTTCCACAATAATTGTTTAAATACAGGGTTTTCCAAAAACAGGATTATTTCTATACATTTAAGATTTTAAATTTACATGACAATTGTATAAACCTGTAACATTTATTTGCAAAAATGTTTTAATTAATTTATTATTATTATTATTATTAATAATTCGCTAATGGTATACACTTGTAGGCACACCCTGTACAAACTCATGAACCCCCTGCAATTCCCTCACGAACCCCACTTTGGGAAACCCTGCATTACAATATTGTATTACTCCCTAAAAAATAACTAATTATGTTACTTTTTATGGAAATGAATGTGTTACATTACTTTTGAGTTACTTTTAAAATCTGGGCAGGACTTGCTTGTTTTTGTTTTTTAATATAAAAAAGTTCTTATTTTACAAATGTAAAAGCCCTTTCACACCAAACGTGAAATGAATACCCCTCAGGCTGAAGGAACTGTAAATTCATGTCTGTACAGTAGAGGACACAGCTCAAATAAATTGCATGAATAATATGACAGAGGAGAAGAAAGTTCAGCACTATTTAGCAATAACAAAAATGAAACACAAATGTGTCATTTTTGCTTATTAGTATGGTTGAATTGGTCATCGAAGGTCAGTAGCAAAGACATTGGTTAATAAAACTAGATTAAATACAAAATGATAGGCCTATTTGTCTTATTTAACATATTTAATTATTGCAGGTTTGTATAATATTCTGAGTTTGCATTTTACTGTTTTTATTCCTTTTGAGGAATACTGAATCCGTATTTGTGCAGGTGAGACGTGTAAATATATGTTCATATTTAGTCTAGAACTACAGTAACATCATGTTCACACACAACACCTCTGCACTTACTGCCGATTTCTCTCAACATGGCAACATGAGAGCTGTCAGTCAATACATGAGAAACAAAGTAACCAGTGTTACTTATTTGAAAAAGTAACTCAGATATCTTATATATTCAGATATATTTCATATATTTTCAGATATTCAGATATTGCATTACCCCCAACACTGCTGATGACATCATGTTTAACTAAGAAATGTAAATGTAGACAAAGGCAAATCATAATTTCTCACATTTAAATGAGGATCGTGGATGCAAAAAAAAGTTGCATGCAGAAATGGATGAAAAACAATGCAAATAACAACTACATTTGTTTGCTGCATCATTTTCACAGCAACTGCCACTGCTGTATGTGTGTTATAGCACAATCCTAACCTGAGTGTGCTTGAACGACCCTTGACCAATGAGTTCTGGAGATGTTGTATCAAAACAACCAAAATCAGCCATGGATGAAATATTTCTCCTTCTTGTTAGTTTGTATTTGCAAACCAAAAGACAGGTTATGAGAGAGTAAAATGCTTTTGTAATGAAATGTGGCGTCTTTACGTGTGGTGTGATCTTTGCAATGAAAACTCAGTCTGTTTGTATTTCTCCATTCATTCTACATGCAAATAATTCAAATCAACAGGTTTGGACTTGATCTATATTGACACTAGTAACCACGAATGTAGTGATAAGTGTAAAAAAACAAAAACAAATGAAGCTACTTTCACTTTTTGTATACACATTTTTATTTTTTTATTTTTAAACGAGCTGACAAATATACACTGAACAAAATTATAAGCGCAACACTTTTGTTTTTGCCCCCATTTTTCATGAGCTGAACTCAAAGATCTAAGACTTTTTCTATGTACACAAAATGCCTATTTCTCTCAAATATTGTTAACAAATCTGTGTTAGTGAGCACTTCTCCTTTGCCGAGATACTCCATCCACCTCACAGGTGTGTAGGGCTGGACAATAATTCAATATCAATATGTATCGCGATATAATTATTTTCAATAACGGTGATATGATTTTTAAACACATTACCAGTGTTTCCCATACATTGATTTATTTGTGGCGTTTGACTTCGTTGAATAAACATGAGCACTGCACGTTTCAAAAAGCGGGTGATATTCCCTTCAGAGATACATTCATAATATGAATGTATCTCTGAAGGGAACATACTGTCTTTAGAATAGTTTTGATGGCATTTTCATTTTATCTGATAAAGTAGCGTTCATGAACGGAGGCTGCTTAGATTACAGCCGTTACCGGGGAAACCGCTAGTTCTACCCTGGTTCTACCGCTCTCATTCGGTTCTACTCTTCAATTCAGATTCTACTCTGCTGTTTTCAACATCATAATAAATGTTTTTTGAGCAGCAAATCAGAATATTAGAATGATTTCTGAAGGATCATGTGACTGGAGAAATTATGCTAAAAATTCAGCTTTGAAATCACTGGAATAACTTCCATTTTAAAATATTTTCAAATAGAAAACAGTTATTTTAAATGGTAAATATTTCAAAATGTTACTTTTTTTGCTGTATTTTGGATCAAATAAATGCAGGCTTGGTGAGCAGAAAAGAATTCTTTAAAAAACTAAAATCTTACTGTTCAAAAACCTTTGACTGGTAGTGTATGTTAGCCTATAGTTTGAAGTTAAATTTATTAATATTAATAAGGTGAGTCTGATGTTTATTTGACAGTGATTTCACATTTCTTGTTTGTTATGAAGTGCTAAATACTAATAAAAGTTGAACATTAATTTATTTGTGCTGTTCCCCAGGAGTTCATTGACTTGGCAAACTCATTTTTCATAAGTTTGTAGGTACAGACATCTGTTGTGGGCATTCTTGGCAGTTTTTATGAGGCTTTTTTAATAGTGTTCATATTGATATCGGAATCATATCGTATCGACCGAAATTAAGAAATATATTGTGATATCAATTTTGGCCATATTGTCCAGCCCTACAGGTGTGGCATATCAAGATGCTGATTAGACAGCATGATTATTGCACAGGTGTGTCTTAGGCTGGCCACAATAAAAGGCCACTCTAAAATGTGCAGTTTTACTGTATTGAGGGGTCCAGGGGGGTCCGAAAACCAGTCAGTATCTGGTGTAACCACCATTTGCCTCACGCAGTGCAACACATCTCCTTCGCATAGAGTTGATCAGGTTGTTGATTGTGGCCTGTGAAATGTTGGTCCACTCCTCTTCAATGGCTGTGTGAAGTTGCTGGATATTGGCAGGAACTGGAACACGCTGTCGTATACGCCGATCCAGAGCATCCCAAACATGCTCAATGGGTGACATGTCCGGTGAGTATGCTGGCCATGCAAGAACTGGGATGCTTCAGCTTCCAGGAGTTGTGTACAGATCCTTGCAACATGGGGCCGTGCATTATCATGCTGCAACATGAGGTGATGGTCGTGGATGAATGGCACAACAATGGGCCTCAGGATCTCATCACGGTATCTCTGTGCATTCAAAATGCCATCAATAAAATGCACCTGTGTTCATTGTCCATAACATACGCCTGCCCATACCATAACCCCACCGCCACCATGGGCCACTCGATTCACAACGTTGACATCAGCAAACCGCTCACCCACACGACGCCATACACGCTGTCTGCCATCTGCCCTGTACAGTGAAAACCGGGATTCATCCATGAAGAGAACACCTCTCCAAAGCGCCAGACGCCATCGAATGTGAGCATTTGCCCACTCGAGTCAGTTACGACGAACAACAGTCAGGTCGAGACCCCGATGAGGACGACGAGCATGCAGATGAGCTTCACTGAGACGGTTTCTGACAGTTTGTGCCAAATTCTCTGAAACGCCTTTGGATACGGCTTATGGTAGAGAAATGAACATTCAATTCACGGGCAACAGCTCTGGTGGACATTCCTGCAGTCAGCATGCTAATTGCAAGTTCCCTCAAAACTTGCGACATCTATGGCATTGTGCTGTGTGATAAAACTGCACATTTTAGAGTGGCCTTTTATTGTGGCCAGCCTAAGGCACACCTGTGCAATAATCATGCTGTCTAATCAGCATCTTGATATGCCACACCTGTGAGGTGGATGGATTATCTCGGCAAAGGAGAAGTGCTCACTAAAGGCTGGAATACACTACACGACTTTTAAAATCTGAACAGATTTTTAAAACACCAGGCATCATACACTTACCGACTATGTAAATAGTGACAAAAGAAAACTGGGCATCATACACTACATGACCGAGGATCATACACTACCAGACTTTTAAAGTTCCGATCACTACAAACTCAAGCAGAAATGTGCTCCTTGTTGCTAGGAGACGCATGACAAATGAAAACGATATGTGTTCTAAAATCGGCTGAAGATATCAAACATGTTTGATATCCTCCGACTGGATAGAATCAAAGTCTGAAGCTAAAACATCGGAGTCTGTGACCATCATACACTGTGATTTAATTTTTTTTAAATTTTGTTCAAATGAATAAATATATTTTTAAAAGACTTAAGCAATGAACATTTTGTCAGAACAACTAGTAAATTACGTTATTTTGTAAGAGAACCGTGATCTCCAATTTGTAAAAAAAAAAAATTGTGATTCTCAATTTATCCAGAATAATGCAGCTCTAGTTTAAATGTTGTTTATTACTGCATGTAATTAATTAAAACAGAAGTTTAATTTCATAAAGTATAAGTTGATTTCAAAAACATTTTGTTTTTCAGTTGAATAAAATACTATTTTTCCTATACATTTCATCATTGAGAATTTTTATTTATTTTTATTTTTTAAGTCAGAAAATCTCGTCTCGTTCTCGTGAACCCAGTCTCGTGTCTCGTCTTGTGGGATAAGTGTCTCGTCACACCCCTAATATATATATAAATATATTGTGACGGATCGGTGGCCCTCCCCCTCATCATCATCACCACCCCGTCCCTTATTCGCCGCCCTTCACCAGGCTCCCGACTGGAGTGGGTGGATGAGAGGAGGGGCGTGGGATCAACGCGGGCTGGCGGCGTGTGATGAGGCACAGCTGGACTGAATGAAGCCTCATCACCGCCGCTGTTAAATGCCCAGCGCGCCTCTCCTCGAGAGACCGGTCTCTTCCCCCGTGCATGCACGCTGGTGTCCTCGTGGGTCCAGGAAGGGTGCGTAGAGGGACATCGCGCCACCGGAGATGTGAGCTGCAGAACCCGCGGTCCGGGAGAACGCCGCACCCGTATTACGGCCGTCGGGCCAGGATGCCGGGCCGTACAAGTCCTGCCAAAGGCCGTGGACGACGTGTAAGAGCCGCCGCTGTGATGAAGCCGCCGCCCTCGCGCCCCGGACCCGAGTGGGAGCGCGTGCGGCCGCCGGACTCCGCCCCTTCCCTGGACCCTTCCCCTCCTGGAACACTGCCCTCCTGCACAAGCCCCGCAGCACGACGAGGACACCAGACCCCCTGTTTATTTTGGACACTTCTTCCCCTGGACACTTTATTTTATCAATTTTGTTTAATAAAAGCCTCTCCGAGGCCTGACGCCACACCCACTGTGTCTGTCGTTGGCTCCTCCCGTCACAATATATATATACAGTGAGGAAAATAAGTATTTGAACACCCTGCTATTTTGCAAGTTCTCCCACTTAGAAATCATGGAGGGGTCTGAAATTGTCATCGTAGGTGCATGTCCACTGTGAGAGACATAATCTAAAAAAAAAAAATCCAGAAATCACAATGTATGATTTTTTAACTATTTATTTGTATGACACAGCTGCAAATAAGTATTTGAACACCTGAGAAAATCAATGTTAATATTTGGTACAGTAGCCTTTGTTTGCAATTACAGAGGTCAAACGTTTCCTGTAGTTTTTCACCAGGTTTGCACACACTGCAGGAGGGATTTTGGCCCACCTCCACACAGATCTTCTCTAGATCAGTCAGGTTTCTGGCCTGTCGCTGAGAAACACGGAGTTTGAGCTCCCTCAAAGATTCTCTATTGGGTTTAGGTCTGGAGACTGGCTAGGCCACGCCAGAACCTTGATATGCTTCTTACAGAGCCACTCCTTGGTTATCCTGGCTGTGTGCTTGGTCATTGTCATGTTGGAAGACCCAGCCTCGACCCATCTTCAATGCTCTAACTGAGGGAAGGAGGTTGTTCCCCAAAATCTCGCAATACATGGCCCCGGTCATCCTCTCCTTAATACAGTGCAGTCGCCCTGTCCCATGTGCAGAAAAACACCCCAAAGCATGATGCTACCACCCCATGCTTCACAGTAGGGATGGTGTTCTTGGGATGGTACTCATCATTCTTCTTCCTCCAAACACGTTTAGTGGAATTATGACCAAAAGTTCTATTTTGGTCTCATCTGACCACATGACTTTCTCCCATGACTCCTCTGGATCATCCAAATGGTCATTGGCAAACTTAAGTCGGGCCTGGACATGTGCTGGTTTAAGCAGGGGAACCTTCCGTGCCATGCATGATTTCAAACCATGACGTCTTAGTGTATTACCAACAGTAACCTTGGAAAGCGGTGGTCCCAGCTCTTTTCAGGTCATTGACCAGCTCCTCCCGTGTAGTTCTGGGCTGATTTCTCACCTTTCTTAGGATCATTGAGACCCCACGAGGTGAGATCTTGCATGGAGCCCCAGTCCGAGGAGATTGACAGTCATGTTTAGCTTCTTCCATTTTCTAATGATTGCTCCAACAGTGGACCTTTTTCACCAAGCTGCTTGGCAATTTCCCGTAGCCCTTTCCAGCCTTGTGGAGGTGTACAATTTTGTCTCTAGTGTCTTTGGACAGCTCTTTGGTCTTGGCCATGTTAGTAGTTGGATTCTTACTGATTGTATGGGGTGGACAGGTGTCTTTATGCAGCTAACGACCTCAAACAGGTGCATCTAATTTAGGATAATAAATGGAGTGGAGGTGGACATTTTAAAGGCAGACTAACAGGTCTTTGAGGGTCAGAATTCTAGCTGATAGACAGGTGTTCAAATACTTATTTGCAGCTGTATCATACAAATAAATAGTTAAAAAAATAATACATTGTGATTTCTGGATTTTTTTTTTTTAGATTATGTCTCTCACAGTGGACATGCACCTACGATGACAATTTCAGACCCCTCCGTGATTTCTAAGTGGGAGAACTTGCAAAATAGCAGGGTGTTCAAATACTTATTTTCCTCACTGTATATATATACAGGGCTCGAATTTAGGGGGGATGCGGGGGGATGGCCTCGGTCGAAAAGAAATGACAAAAAGCATCCTCTCTGTAAAACCACCATCGCCCTTTACCATCCCCTTTGGATTATTAATTTTGTGTATTATGTAAAACTTATGCAAGTGAAATGTTAAAATTCTCTAGCCTACTTATGACAATTCACGAACTAAATAACGGCGATTGGCCAATTAGAGCTCGGTACTGTAACAAGCTGCGCACAAGCTGAAGCAAGTTTTCGTCATGAATCTCAGCACGTGCGAGAGCACAAATGTGCTATTAGTTTTATACAACAGTGCAACACGGTGTTTTGTTCCTTGAATGAATCTGTTTTTGAACGAATCGACTGAGCCAGTGATTCAACTGTCCATTCAGATGGTCTCACTTGTTTAGTTCAACCTGTCCTCCAACCAATACGCCCGTATAGGTCGTTTGTCCAAATCCCTGAAATACGACCCATCAGAGCGTATATTACAATTGCGCCCCTATCGGCAACAGGACATTTTCATATTAATGTTTTGTACCCTTTTATCTGCGTCATAGTTCGGGTTTCGTGTAGCTCGGTTGGTAGAGCATTGCGTTATACAACGATATGTAATTACGTGATCATGCGATCATGGGTTCGATCCCAGAGAACGCACGCGATCATAAAATGTGCACTAAAAATCATGATTTTGCATGATTTCTGTAAGGGTAGGTTTAGGGTAGGGTTAGGTGTGGTCATTCGCATTTAATTAGCCACCTAGTAAAATATGTAAGAATACTGTGAGATCGGTGTAAAAGTCCACACATTGCATTTAAATAAACACGCATTTTGATTGGTAATGACAGTCATACGTCATTTCATGACGACAGACGCAACACGAGTCATTATTTTACGCGCTAGAGGGCACTTAACTTTAAAACGTAAATATAGGTCGTAATATGTTGCACAAACGACCTATAGGGTCGTTTTTGTTGGAGGACAGGCTCGTTTAGTTTCTAACTGAATCAGCCGTTTTGAAGGAATAGTTTGATTTGAATGATTCAATAAATAATTTATTAATACAGGGTCTTGCTGCCACCTACTGGCGGTTTTATTGTCATCATTATTTATCCATGACAGACCTAAACCAGCCAAGGTGCCAGCACAAAAGCACATTCAGCAAAATATTGTTTAATTATCAATATTGACCAAAATTCCTCCCTTTCAGGCCCCAGAAGGAAGAAAAAAAAAAAATTATTATAAATAGTAATTTATTTAATAAGGCTAATTTTTCATTAAACTTTTTAGAAATGAGACAAATTTTGTAATTGTTGTGTAAAACAGGCTAATTATTTATATATATATATATATATATATATATATATATATATATATATATATATATATATATATATAAGAAAAGAAAAAAAAGTGAGAAAAATAAAGAAACTTTTAAATGGCTTCTTGTGCCTGTATTAATTTAGCAAAAACTGCATTATAGACCATATGCCTTATAATTATTGTTGTAAATTGGAGTTTGTATTAAATTTTTTATTGATACAGCCAGTTTAGTTTAGGCCTGTACTTAGCCTACTCCTTTTAAAATATTTACTCAAAAGTTGTTCTAGTTTGTTAAATGATATCTTTCTTTAGCTTTATTTATACCTTTGAATAAAACTGAAAGTAAATATTAAAGACTAACAAAAACACATAAACAATTTAATATACTGACTAAATAAGTAGATAATTTAAAATATCTGAGCATGTTACTTATATATTTGTTATAGAATTGCTTTAGAAACCAAACATACTTTACATTACCAAATCATCCATTCATTTAGTTATTTTCAAATAATTAATTTAGTGATTTCATCTGTGCATCAGTCTGGTTAAGAATGCAGCGTATGAACAACCAGAAGTGAATTTTATACATGGATGTGGATGGTTTCATGCACTGTAGCTAATATATATTACCAACAGAGACAGAGATGCCCCTTTATCTTTTTTTTGTTTTTTTCCTTCAGGCTGCCACACGTCTGACTTCCCAACTTCTTTAAATAAACAAAACATGTGATACTGCTGTAGGTTTTGAATGTTGTGTCAGCAGCCCAGTGAAGGTGATAAACTGTTGAGTGCTCAACCATCCCTAAACCAAATCAGCTCACTACAGCAGAGATGAAGAAGACTCTCGCTGGACTTCTCCTGTTTGTCCTTTTTGGACTAACAACAGGTAGGACTGGAGTTAAAGTGCACATTCATATGACCGCTCAACTGAATTGCACTTTTGCTCAGGGTCATTGCAAAGCATATACAAGCCTGTCTGTAGTCTCTAGCAATGAGGATCTTCAGATGCTTAAAGAGGCAGCTGGAGAAAAATACGATCATAGTTGGATCTACAGCCAGAAAAAGTCATGCAAGTTACTGAAGTATGAGGACACCACTACTTCAGCTGTGAATTACTTGTTTATCAATCATTCAGATTGTGCAATCACTCATAATGGTGCTTGGCATTCAAAATCATGTTCGGCTAAGTATCCTTTCTTCTGCTATGTGAACTTCATTCTGGTGCAGGAGAATAAGACATGGGAGGAAGCTCTGAAGTATTGCAGGTCTCACTACACTGATCTGGTCTATTTTCATTTTCCGTGGCCAGTAAATCAGATTAAAAGTGAGACTAATAATGCCCAGACAGACAGGGTTTGGACAGGACTGCGTTTTCTGAATGCAGCTTGGAACTGGCTGAATAAGGCGAAGGTTTCGGAATCTACCTTTTCTCTGCCATCATGCCCACCTGAGCCGAACCGTTGTGGAGCCCGCAACATCAAGACAGAGCAATGGGAGAACAGAGACTGTGAGGAGAAACTCAACTTTATTTGTCTTAAAAAAAAAGGCAAGTGTTGAAGAAATGTGAATATTGCTTTCACTTCATCTGCAGTTTGCACATAAAAGCTTCCTCATACACCAGAATATTGAGTATGTTGGTCACTAATCTATAAATATCTTTCTTTACAGAAAACTGAGCACACAAAGGCATTGCTCTGCAACCAAAAGGACGTGGCTAAATTAATTTTTGTTCATTTTGTTTTGAAAATTGTCCTATAATTTATTTATTTATTTGTTTGTTTTTTGTACTGTGAAACAAATATAAACTATCTATCAGTTATTAAATTGACTAAATTTACTTCAGAAAGTTACTGCAATCCTTGGATCATCAGTGGAAAGACCATCACTGTAGTTGATCTGTATGCAAAAACTAAACAAGCCACCTGTAAAGTCATTTTTATGGCTCATATTACACAGTGGTTAGATGATGCCTGTCTCTAGTCACTGTACAGAAAAATAGTTTGCATGTGTGCAAAAGAGACAAACTGATGATCATGTACCAAATGTTCATGTTTCAGGAGAAATGTGATGCTACACAGCTGAAAATGATAGCTAAACTTGCACTCTCTATGTTAATGCCTGTAAATCTAAAATCAATAAAGTAAATTAAATAATTATTTTTCTCTGATTACAGTCGACTGCTCCTCACAGAGCTAATGTAGGCTTAGAGTGCTGAAGTTTTTTTTTTTTTTTTTTTTTTTTACAGGGGTAATTCAGCCACCTACAGAAAGAAAGAAAGAAACAAAATAATTTGCAACAAGTGCAACATGTATATACAATAATTTTATCAGTTATATAGTATTTTATCAGTTATTATCAGGTACCAACACAGAAAAACATTATCTTTCTTAAGCTGTGCTATTTTTTTTCCATAGCACGTCAGAACAACTACTACTGTCTCCTGTAGTAATGTAACTTGTCCTGATTGCCGCCCTCATGTGGCTATAAGAGAAAACTCAACAACTTCTAAAGATTAATCAACTGTTAAGAAGTGAACAGATTCAGTAAACCAAATCTCACCAAATGTTTAAAGACAAAAGTTATTTTTTTTAGTTTCAAACATCAAAATATTGTTTATATTGATATTTAATAAATATCGTTGCAATTACAAAAGGTCAACGTGTCAAATTAGATAGAAAATATAAATTTTATGCATCAATTTTCATTGAAAGAAAATGTAGGTTGGTTTCTTTTGGTCAAGGGATTCTTGCAGAGTCTTGGTATGATAGATTTTTAAAATGTTTAGCTTAAAGCAGTGAAAGTATTATATTATATTACATCTTATACATACTGTATAATATACTGTATATATATATATATATATATATATATATATATATATATATATATAAATAATTTAATTTTTTAAGCTAGGCCTACTTAGAATGCCCTATTCTGCCACATCATCATGCCTTATTATATTTATAACACTGTAAGTACATTATTTATCAAATTAAGTAGGGTAGAGAGGGCGGAAACACCCCCCATTAAGGACTGTCTGATTTTTTTCCTGTGAAACAAAAGTTAATGTGTCCAGAATAGTTATCATAGTTTTAGTGACAATGACATAAATTATAAACCAAGTATTAAAAATATCCATAATTTTCATTTTATTAGATTTTTAACAAGAATTAAATTTGTACCAAGGGAGTGTTTTGACCCACAGTCTGACAAAGCAATTTGTTTTATACATTTACAGCAAGATCACAGTACAAGCAGTTTTAGCTTCAAATAATAAAAAAATAATAATAACATAATCAATAATTATGAATTACCACAATTATAATAGCCTATTTTAAAAATATTGTTAGCTGATGCTAACTGGCTAGCTAAAAAGCTACCTGATGCTAACTTGAGTTAATTTTTAAATATAAAGTCCAAATATTTTTATTCAACCAACTCATCAGAATCCATTTAATGGAAAAACAAAGGATTTGATGTTCAGAGTACAGAGTACAGCAATTCATGAAACAGTTGTGGAATGTGAGAGTATGTAAAGATGTTAAACTCTAATATTAGCCTACTTCTGTGGGTAGTTTGGAGAGACGGCGCGTTTGTTAGATCATGGGTCAGCGAAGTGGTTTGGAGAATGGATGGATCGATCACTCCATCTGCTGGTGAGTCTTCATAAATGCATCATGCTCGTTTAAAGCAGACACTGGGGGGGGACATTAATAAATCATAATTTGACAGGTAGCATTTTTCGTTGTCGAATTGTACTATCTGTTTTAATGGGAGGTAGCAAAATCTGACAGGGTAGCACAAATCGACAGAACACCGGTGATATTTTTTTTTCACAACGCGTTCTTGTGTTTTGGCCATAGGCGTAAATCCCGGGGGGGACGGGGGGGACAGGACCCCCCCTATCTGAGGCTTGTCCCCCCTAGAAATATCATTACAAGCGACTCTGTGTATTGAAAATAATATAATGGACATATACTTAAAATAATTGTGTGATTAGTAAAACAAAATAAACGCAAAAAAACGTTTTAAGTTCAGAAATGTTTTGATTCCCCCCCCTCCCTTTCCTCGCAGTGGTTTGGTCCACTGCCTGCTTTCCTTCTTTACCGATGCACACACGAGTCCGGTGAGAGAGAGCAAGTTAGTTATGTGTAAGTAGGCTGTCAAGGCTATTTTATTCTCTTTAAACATCGGGTGAAATGATTATTTCTCTTTAATACAGATGATCATAAATTAGTCATGACAAAAAAAAATATGACATCTGATGTATTTTCTATGACCGATTATAAGGTTAACAAGCTTAATACTGTAGCTTGTCACCCACTAGAACTAACACGGCGATAAGCCTGTGTGTGAACTGATAGTAGGCTAATATTGTAGACCTACGTGTTGGTTTTCGTTCAATATGATGTCAAGTGGCAGATCAGTGGGTTTAATGCGGTTGAATTAATGCGAAAGAGACATACTAGGTTTCAGACGAAAATAATAATTATAAGCCGCTTTTCCACTATCGGGCCGAACTGTCAGGTACGGTTCCAGTTGTTTTTCCACGTGAGCCTGGTACGGCGCGGCACGATTACAAACCGTTCTCGGCCCGGAGTTCTCGGCAGGGTTAGACAACCGTGCTGAACCGTGCTGTACAGCCGCTTTTCCACTATCGGGCCGAACGGTTCTCTTTGCTTAACCGTTCCGTTCCGGGCCAGTCAGCACGGATACGGTTTCGTTTTCCACTGCGGGGCTGATAACGGATCTCTGTGGAATGCATCAGTCGTTGCCGTGGTAACACAAGTGTTTACATATGATATGAGGTGTAAATAACTACCGCGTTATGGAGGATGATTTCATTACTAATTTGTGTTTACATTGCTCAAAATAGCGCGCTTAGCAAGCTACGGAGAAACTAGCAGCCAGGCAACAGTGACAGATCCTGAGTGGCGACGTCATGCACACGCACTCTACCAGCACGGTTCAGTACGGTTCTAACCGGGCCGAGAATTCCGGGCCGAGAACAGTTTGTAATCGTGCCGCGCCGTACCAGGCTCACGTGGAAAAACAACTGGAACCTGACCAAAACCGTTCGGCCCGATATGACCGCGTGGTGAACCATGAACTCATATTTAAACACGGTCTCCATGCTATGTGCATGCTGTGTACACATATCTATCCTTACAAGTACAATTTTGGCTGTATTATTTGTGTACCCTTCAAAAATTGCTCTTGAGAAATTTTACGTTTATTGTCCCCCCCTACTGTCAGATGAAATTTACGCCCCTGGTTTTGGCCAACGTGAATTGTAGACACTCTTACCGCGCTCATGTTTGATACATGGACGTAACCACCATATACTTTGGGGGGGACGTTTTTCCAAAATTGGAAAAATACCAATCTGTCCCCCCCAATAATAGGCCTATTATATTGTAATATGTGACATATGGTATGCCCTCCTTTAATGAACCCTGGTTGTAGCCTAGTGGATCTGTTATTTCCGATTTACTTTAAATTTAGGAAAAACAAGGGAAACAAAACTGTGTGACCACCCCCCCTCGATTGTACACTTGGTTGAGCCCATAAACGCCAGCTTGCGGCATCGTTTGAAAAAACCGCTCAGTCCGACTGTAGCTTAAATGAAATGAAGGTAGGAGCTAAAACAAAGAAGCAGGACCGGACGAACAGGCGGACATTCGCCTTTTTTTTTCAGACGGTAACAGAGGCGCGGGAAGTGGGGGTGCTGTTTTTTTCTGTGGGCAACTGTTTAATTGTTGGGAATAAAAAAAAAAAAGTGTCTAAGTGCCAATATCCATGTTGTTGACAGAGGCTATTTATACTAATTCCACCCACAAACGTATTATTGGGATAGTCAAATTAGCAAAAGACGGTTATCATTCGTTAGATTCAGTGGCGCAGATGGTAAAGCGTGTGTTACGCTTCTTTTGAGACGCTCGACCGGGGGTCGAATCTGCCTTTTGGCGAACTTTTTTTCTCCCTTATTAAATTTCAAATCACATCAGAAAAGCATTTATATTCCAATAAAAATGAAGTAAATAATCAAAAAGTTGAACATAAAGTATCGGGTAGGTGTAGGGAGGGCTTTTGTCCTAATAATTTTAAATAAAATTTAAAAATTACACTCAATAAGTTATTGCATACTATTTTATAATGTATTACAATGCAGAGGTGCAGATAAGTGCCACTATTTGCAATAAGTAATGTTTATTGCGGGGGTTCACATTTGGAACCCCCAATATCTATACCATGGTTACGCCCTTGGTTTGATATATTTGCAAAAAAACAATAACTATAATAAAATCAAGAGCCAAGTCACGTAAACTGTTAAGACAGGTTATTGTAATATCAGCGTCAGGTAAAATCACTCACGTTCATTTCTGCACTCAATTACTACATAATGTTTTAATTAGTTTTTACATATGTAGGCCAGCCTTTATGAACATTACATAAAGGTTTACTACAAATAAATAACTAAAGTAACCACTAAAGTTTTTCTATACTAGCTATATAGCTTCACAATGGTATTTGTAGTAAAATGTATTACAGGCTATAATGGTAATCAATCCGAATGACTAGATACGCAATGCACGCAAACAGAGCGCGTGATCTCTGACACGCCCAGATGTCCAAAACAGACCCTCCCACCTCTGTAATAAACACGGAGATGTTAGTCTCGTCCGAATTGGGAGTACTGTTTCTAGGCATAGAGTACCACCAGCTGGAGGGGGCGCCAATGAGTGCACGTACTGCCGCTACATTTTAACAGGGTTGTGATCAAGAGTGGCACGGACACTGAAATATGCCCCCACTGGATCCCCCAACATCATTGGGCTAGAGGACTGTCATTCTGACGATGCCTGTATGCCATTGCTGTCAATTGCTGCTTCTGATTGTTTGGATGCAAAGTTTGCATTTGGACTTGGAGCGCTCAACAGTGCCATTAGATCAATGGGAAAGAGTAACTTATACATAATTAATATGAATTTGTACTTCACCAATTAGAGAATCACAGTCAATTTCCCTACACTCTCAAACTAATTAAACATTTGCATATTTTGCATTTAAAGTAAAATATATTTAACATTAATTGTTACATAGTTTTATATTTATCTTTTGTTTTTCATTTGATTATGTCATATACAATGCTTCATGGATTTATAGTTATTTTCCTCATTAAAGCTGTTAAGTACTCCGTCTTTTACCTATTTGTCCCATTTTTAAATGCCGTTTTACTTCAAATCCAAGTTTGTAATGTTGTAATTTACCTCATAGCTGGATGTTTGGTTCATTCTTTAACAAAGATGTTTTCAAAATCTCAAAAAAATATTTTCAGAACCAAGGCCACTGAAAAAGTGGGTGGGTACATGTTCAACCCCTCACAGACTGAAGCAGAGGATAAAAAGCCAAATTGTGGGGCAGCCATTAGTTGATGGTCCACTCCTCTTTTCTTTAGGTGTCCAGGAAGCTGTTCTCTACAGTTTCTGTGTCAGTCCTGGTCACCCTATACAAATCATTAAAACCATGTATCTAGACTGAACCTAACCATACAATCCAACCAAAGACTGCTGTGATTGTGATTTCTGTAAAGTCATTGGCCACCTGTTCAGTGTAAGCAGGGGTGGCGCTCAATGTCATCTAAACTGGGGTGATTTGCCACCGCTGCACTGAGACACCAACTAATCAACTGACAGCACTCTGTTACACACAACACAGCTCTTGTGTTCAGCAACACCAAACAGCAAACTTCACCTCGGTCTGGACATGATTTTTGTCTCTTGCCTGTAGACAGCTCTCGAGGGAAGTGCAGTATGCTTTTTGAGGTGACTCACCATGCGGCTCTGAAGGGCAAACAACCACACAGGATGTTGTAGAGCATCACCCCCACTAACCAAACAGTAGCCGGTCCTGCACGATAGAGGTGCTGATGAAACCATTCAGGAGGGGCGTACTGAAGAGTGCCTGAGAGACCCAACAACAAAAACATGCACTGAAAAGGGACCAGTCCAAAATATCTTTAAGTCTGAATAGTTTCTCTTTGTTTGATCATCATCCATGTACAAATACATCCCCACAGTGATGGAATGAGATCTTTCCTGCTGTGACACAAACCAACCTGCAAGCGATCAGTAGGTCCTTTACTAGATCTCCACAGCCAAAGTCCAGCAGCTTGATGTCATGTGAGTCTGTGGAAATCAGCAGGTTCTGTGGCTTGACGTCCCGGTACAGGACTCCACGGCTCTCGCAGTGTTTCAGCGAGGTTGTGAGCTGCAGCAGCACTTTCTTGGCCAGGCTCTCATCCAGGCAGCCGTTCTCCTCACGGACACTCTGGAGATCTTGGCAAGGAACTGGGCCCTCCAGGATAATGCTGTATTAAGCGGGACTGTCAAACCACTCCACGAGCTGCAGGACATTGGGGCAGGCCGGAGCTGAATTGACCAGAGTCATCAATGCCACCTCCAGCAGCAGGCGACCATGGTCTTCCTGTAGTGACAAATGCTGCATTATATCCAGGGCTGAATGCAGATGTGTGCAAGTGTGCAAACCAATGAGATTTGAAACAGAACAACAGATTAAATCACAAATTTCAGTCTCCTGTGCGTCTTGCCTTTAGAGGCATACTTGATGGCAACCTATAGACAAGGCAAGGCAAGTTTATTTATATAGCACATTTCATACACAGTGGTAATTCAAAGTGCTTTACATAAAAGGAAGTGAAATAGTCATAAAAAATAATAATAATCACAATAATAAAAAAAGGAATTAATAATAATAATAATCACAACAATAAAAACATGGAAATGATATAAAATTTGATTTAAAATTAATTTAAAACAGTTAAGAGTAGAAAATGATTATACATAAAATACAGTGCAAGTAGTTCGGACGCAGCACAGTGCTCATTCAACAAATGCACAGCTAAACAGATGAGTTTTGAGTCTGGATTTAAATGTGGCTAATGTTTTAGTACATTTGATCTCTTCTGGAAGCTGGTTCCAACTGCGGGCGGCATAATAGCTAAAAGCGGACTCCCCTTGTTTTGTGTGAACCCTTGGTATTTCTAAGTGACTCGATCCTAATGATCTGAATGGTCTGTTAGGTTTATATTCAGTGAGCATATCTGCAATGTATTTAGGTCCTAGGAAATTGAGCGATTTATAAACGAGTAAAAGTATTTTAAAATCAATCCTAAATGTAACTGGAAGCCAGTGTAAGGACCTGAGGACTGGTATGATATGTTCAGATTTTCTGGTTCTAGTCAGAATCCTGGCAGCAGCGTTCTGGATGAGCTGCAGCTGTCTAATGGTCTTCTTTGAAAGGCCGGTGAGGAGACCATTACAATAATCCACCCTGCTTGTGATAAAGGCATGAACAAGTTTCTCCAAGTCTTGACTGGATACAAAACATCTAATTCTTGCAATGTTTTTGAGATGATAGTATGCTGATTTAGTTACTGCTTTAACATGACTACTAAAACTAAGGTCTGTCTCCAGAAACACCCCAAGATTTTTTAACTTGATTTTTAGTTGCTAGACCCCTAGAGTCAAGGTATGCATTCACCTTGAGAACTTCATCTTTGTTTCCAAATGCAATGACAGTTTTCTCCTTGTTTAACTGAAGAAAGTTCTGGCACATCCAACGGTTTATTTCATCAATGCATTGGCAGAGAGAGTCAGTGGGGCTATAGTCATTTGGAGATAAGGCTAGGTAAATCTGGGTATCATCAGCATAGCTGTGATAGGCAATTTGGTTCTTTCTCATTATTTGACTTAGTGGGAGCATATACAGGCTAAACAAGAGCGGTGCAAGAATTGAGCCTTGAGAATTGAGTGCTGTCTCTGTGCTGTGATGTGCTCAGAAACCAGATTGAAAATTGTCCAGGTATCCATTTGAGTTTAAGTAGTTGTTCAGCTGATTAAAAACTACCTTTTCAATAATCTTACCTATGAAAGGAAGATTTGATATTGGTCTATAGTTGCTCAACATGGTGTTATCAAGATTGCACTTTTTCAGAAGGGGCTTAACAACTGCAGTTTTCAGGGAGTTTGGAAAAGTCCCAGTAAGAAGTGAGGTGTTCACCACTTCTAAGAGATCTGCTTCTAAACAGTTAAGCACACTTTTGAAAAAAGATGTGGGAAGTGTGTCAAGATAGCAGGTTGATGATTTAAGGTGCTGTACTATTTCTTCCAAAATTTTGCTATCAATTGCTTCAAAAACAGACATAGTCACTTCTTTTTGCAGATTGCGGTTGAATCTGTGTGACCTCTGCATAACTTGAGGATGTGCCAATCTCCTTTCTGATATTATTGATCTTCTCAGAAAAGAAGGAAGTATCTCTTTCTAAAGGCTTTTTGAGTGAATAATGGAAGAAAATGTCTTAATGGCAGTTCATCAGACCCAGCAAACTCAGAGCCGAATCCGCCTCTTCCCAGCAATGGGCCCATCACATATGCTTCTGTAAGATCACAAGAAATGTCTGTAAGAGAAAACATGCTGCAGTATCTAAAACTGTGAAAGAATGCTGCTTTAATGCAGTTTTTACAGAAAACAGCTGAAGAACATTTTCAGTCTGAATAGTTGAGTCATTTCATAATTGAGCCTAACGTCTTTAATATAAGCCTATTCTGACCTCTGCAAGAGCGTTTGGTAGGTCTTCTGCATAAGGTGGATGGACGCTCATCTCCCTGGCTGCCGCTCTGCCACTTCTTCTTCCTGTTAGCCTGATCTGCTGACACAGAAACGGCCAACTCAGAAGGCAGAGGTGCTATATAGCCAGGTACCTCTTGGCTCAGTGGCTGGGTTGGGTTTGGCAGCAGTTTCTGGTCGTTGTTACCAGAGCCACGTCTCCCAACCTCCTGAATAGCCATCTGGGTGACAGCAGCACTCCTGGATCTGGAGCAGCCTGAGGCTGGAGCATTTCATACAATACAATACTTAAAGGTCCTATTAGTTATGTTTAATTCATAATGATCAGTGTCACATCAAATTACGTTTCTTTATATTTTTCAACCTTTCAACCTTTTGCAGTTGATAATGCAATAATAATACCAATAATAAAATTAAATATAAAACACTCAACTCGTCTTTCACCCATGTAAGCCATTGAAACCTCCTCCAAACTCCAATAAAGAAAAAAGAAAAATTGAAAATTTAATAACTAAAATAACTAAGCAACTAAATAAATGAATCAATCAATCAATCAATAAACCAATAAATACGGTCCTCAGAAATGAAGTGTTCTCAGAAATAATCTGAACTCTTTGCTCCCAGAAATCCTCCTAAGTCTTCTCCTCCGAAAAATACGCTCCTAAAGTCTTTGAAGTCGCCTCGTCTCTCACAACAGACAGCGATGGGTTCCAGTGTTTATATATTCAGCCAGAATTCATAGCATAACACTCGTCGCTATAGCAAAATTCAAATCACGCTTTTATGCACATTTGTGCGACTGACCGTGCATCGCATGCGTGAGTACAGCAGCTCTATGCACAAATACATCACATCTCAAACACATGAATTGAATAGTTATTTACTTAATCTTGACTCATTCGTGGGATGTTTTGCATTTTAACAGTTCTGCTTTTTTAATATATTTAAAGTTATAGAGTATTATTTGTGGATAAAGAACACACACACACACACAAAAACTAACAAGTTTCTCTATTATTTTTGTAATCTATCTCTTTTCTTTTTATTTATTATACATTAACATTTTACATTTATATTTTCATTTAGCAGACGCTTTTATCCAAACTTACAAATGAGGACAATATGCAACAATCAAAATCAACAAAAGAGCAATGATACGCAAGTGCTATAACAAGTCTCAGTTAGCTTAATGTAGTGCACGTAGCAAGTTTTTTTTTTTATTATTATTATTTAGTGATTAAAAAGAAAATACATATTATACAATTAACAAAAGCAAAAAAGGCCTCTAACACTAGCTTGCTGTTACGGGGTGACAGAGACGTGAGACATACAGATCAATCTGTATACTTTTATTTAAAGGCGTGGTCATGAAACAGGCATAGGTTAACAACAACAACAGGAATAGTTCAGGCAAGACAAGAAAGAGTATCCAAGGAATGCGTGAATCAGTCGATGGCAAACAGAATCCTGAGGGCGAGGCAAACGGGGAATCCACAAGACGAGCTAGAGTCCAGGCGAGGTGCAAATCAAAAATTAAAAATATGAATTTGATATACCATAATGAAAGGAGTAAGTGGAGAACGACGTTCCTCAAGGTATCAAGTAACGTTAGACATGAGTAGATTGGAGTTCTCCATTAATGCATATTTTGTACTGTGATGTTGAGGTTATAAACTAATTATTTAAATTATTATTAACATTATTAACAACTTAACCTACCTGCGATATGCCTATTCTAAAGGACTTTGAATGATTTGAATACGTGAATGAATTAAGATAAAATTAATTTTGTACGAATACTTAATAAATTGAAATAAAACGTATGTGATTAATTTGCATTCTTCTATAAGATTTACACCTGACATTGCTTGAGACGTTTCTGCTATTGATACTTAATGATAATTTGTCGTTTTGATGGCAAACAACAGTAGGTAATTTTCCCCCGTAATTTAATTTAAATTAATTCGTAAATGACAAATAAATCAAATAACAGAATCCCTGTGAAATAGCTAAATAGATATGAATTCACTGTTTTTTTAATTGAAGGGATTTCCATTTCCATTTGCAATAATCTATTAATTTAGATTAGAAGATGATTCAGCATAAGGGCTATGATGAATAATTTAGATTTCGGAAATCAAATAATAATTAAACCAATTATTCAACAACAACAATGCAACTGGGAAAGGTGTTACTGTGTCCACAAATCCTCCATTAACAAATATAAAAACATTCATTACCTATCCGAAACTAGTCTGTGGTAACAGGGACTTTCCTTTGTAGAGCCATCTGAAATGCTAAGCAAAACAGGTTGGATATGCGATTTTGGAGGGCCTTTATTTTGTAATGCAACATCAGACTTACCTGATTTTTGGATGAGTGACAAACTGAGAACGTCTACTATCAATCTGAAGTGAAACTAGTCTGTGGTAACAGGGACTATCCTTTTTGGAGCTATCTGAAATGCCAAATAAAGGGGGGGGGGACTAAATCATCACTAAAGCATGATTTAGTGCTGTATAAATAAAACTGAATTGAATTAACCATAAATGCAGATCTGTTTGATATGGTGTAAACTTCATAAACAAGTTTTTATACAGTAAAACAATGTGTGATTGTGATTTATTTTTTATTGTCACCCAAATGGGGTCATTCCTTTATAAAGTCTTCTAATGGCTGACTGAACAGCCACTGCCTGATGTGCCTGCACAGAATGCCATAGGCGCAGCGGACAACTTGCCAATATGCTGTCAATATTGATTGTCTTATACCAATGGCATCAAAAAGTGTTACTTACTGGTAGTCGTGACCAAAATATAGGCAACTTGTATTTGAGAAACAAAATTATTCAGATTGTTTTAATATTCAAATCTTTTATTTACTATGTATTTATCAATACAAGTATTTAGCTCAGAGTAATGCCCTAAACATCTCTGCTGGCCTGGAGAGGTCCACGCTCCTGTCTGAAGTGCATATAGGCTATATGTAGCACATATGTGTTCAGACAGCAAGCCTCAAACCCTGGGTGCAGAGTCAGACACTACACATCAAGTGTGGGGGTGACATTCTCCACTAAGACCCGGTATGTAACGTATCTAACTCCCTGCAGCACTGACTTTCCTCAGCTGTGACCATGGCCTTGAATTTACCACACAAGCACCTATGAATCAAAAACGTGTTTATCTCTCTCTCTCTCTCTCTCCAGCGGTGATGAGAAACCGCTATATCACGTAACGTTAGTGTCGGATATTAACGAGTGTGACACACCTGATCAACGCTTATTAGTTTCTGTTACTGGTTATCAATACTCATAGATGACCAATACTAGCTTTGCTATTGCCTGATTACATTAGCTAACGTGTGTATATCTGTAAGCTAACACTGGTCTCTCACCAAGACACCTGCTCTGCTTCCGAACTGTCATTGCGATCCATTTTTTTCCTATGGTTTAATGGACCGCTCTCACTTTTGATGCGAAGTGCACCGATACCACATTTTCCAGTACTTGCCTGATAACGATACTTTTATTTTTGGTACTTGTCGATACCGAGTACCGATACCGATATTTTGATTGCATTTGTAAATGTTTTAAATATTGGGTATAAAAACCAAAAGAGTATGTATAATGTTAGTTGGTTAACTTAATTTATCAAATAGATACAGTCAAACCAAAATTTATTCAGACACCTTCAACATTTCTCACATTATCACAGTTTATTCGCTATAGTTTATGGTAGTAAAATATGACAAGAACTCAGAGTTAAACTGTGTCAGAACAAATTCAGCTCAATAATATCAGATAACTTTGACAGAAAGGTATGTGATGGATTACAATCAACCAAAATTATTCAGACAGCTGTTAGTATGACAATATTTACATAACTATCAATACTTTGTCAGGCAACCCTTAGCCTTAATGACAGCCTGTAGTCTCCTGGGCATGCTGTCAACCAGGTTCATGCAAACCTGAACTTCAGTTTTTTTCCCAGACTCGGTCTGAATAATTTTTGGTTCCAAATTTGTATCAATTTTATTGGTAGTCCACTGTATGAAGAATTTTTTAATATAATATGTCACCGTTTACTTTATTTTGCTGTCCTCACTTACATAAATGAACTATAGTGTCCTGCACCCACTAGTAAAAAATATCAAAAATTATATTTGGTCTCTGAATAATTTTTGGTTTGACTGTATATCCTTCGGTTATTTTCACACTTAATTATGCACATTAAAATGTATTTTACAAGTTTTTGTTACTTTCACTGTTCATTTTCAATTGCATTAGAGCTGCTAAAATCACGCGTTTTGCTGTAATAATGCAGGGAACCACTCGTTATAAATCTCCTAACTGTGATATTTTCAGAAATAGAAGTCGCGTTTTTCTTTGCTTTTCTTTCTAATGCAGAAACACTCATGAAGCAAGCAAAACATGCACAACGCGCGCACGTATTTGTACTGGTGCAGAATGAGAGGGACAGTACAGCCTAGCGCATTTCACACAGGCTGCTAGTTTCACTTTCTTCAGAAAGTCGTGTATGCTTAAGGTTGAAAATAAATTATTTATTTTATAGTGAATGCCCCTATAAATTGTCTTATATTTACGATTCAGTTTTAATCCAAGTGATGCATGCTATGTGAGCGAACATCAATAAAGATCACAGAAGTGCGTGCGCGCTCTATCTCTCCCTCCCTCCCTCCCTACCGTTAAGTAACTTGTGCATTGTTTTGCTTACTTGTTTTTGACACATCCGACCGAACTACAAACGTTCCAGTGATGTCTGTGAGAAAAGTATATTCACTCGGCAAGCTCGCGCATCTGCGCAGGCGCCCGCTCAATCCACTCAGCGCTTTGCTTTTCAGTTCGCGCACATCAGCTATAAAGGCATTAATACTGAATGTTTAACATTATTCATTGCATACATCTGCTTCGTAGACATCCTTAATCTCCAATAACTTCATTATGCTGCATGTTGTCCTGTTTCTTTGTCTGAATATGGCACTTATCACATGCTGTGAGGTATCGGGGCATTTTAACGAGTACGAGTACAGGAGCTATCGGTGCATCCCTAGTCACTTCCGGTTTTGGCGGTTTTCACAAAAATGACTCCAGAAGCCTTAATTTTTTTTAGTATTTTTTTAAAGAAAATCTAGTTCCTACATTATTTTTCTATACATCAACTCACTGGGGTCTCTAACCTGCAATATGCCCTTTAACCCTTGGTTAACGGTAAGTATGAAATTGCACTCCATGGGCAGTCAGTTATAATGCCTATCTGAAGTGATGTTGGGTGAGTGAGCTGTTTTCCACAGATTACTTCAATAAAGGAGACTATACATCTTTCACTATGTCAATGAACAGTTGAGATAGCTGTATTTCCTCCAATGATCTGACCACGACATCATGAGATATGCATCTCTATAGTCCAGGAAGACTGAATACAGTCTACATGACTCATGCTTAAAGTCATCTATTCCTGTTTTAAGGCAGAATACATGTTCATTCATACCTTGCCTATGTAGCCTATGCCTTTTGCTTGGTGAATAAGATGTCAGCCTCCACCAACCACGGAAGAACTCTGGCCAGTATGCATTTCATGAACACCTGATGGATCATCAGGGATGTTGTCTTTTTTCGGAGTACAATGAATTAATGCTCCTTTCCATGAGTCTGGTATTCTCTTATCTTCCAAACAGACATTAAAGACTGTTGTTAAAATCTTACATGACTGCATATTTTTTTAAAGTCTCATATGTCACACCTTTCCCACTTGCTTTGTTATTAGGGAGGTTATTTAAAACATTCTCTACCTCCTGCTGCGTGAAGTGTGTTGTTTTAAGGAAAAATCACTTTAGATCTTCTATAGTGCCACAGATATGCAAGTTTGTTCCTGCTCACCTTTCTGTTTCGTTGGCTGTAAGTCGCTCCTGTCCACAGAGAGGGCAAAACGGTATCCCGCAGATAGCACAGCTGTTCGCGGATCCAGTCAGCTAGCCAGTGTTAAATCTTCAGGATACGATTGTGTCGCCTGGAACTTCTTTAGGACTCTCGCCGCATACTTCAGGAATTGTAATCCAAAAGGCTTACCATTGTGGTTTTCCGCTGTAAAAATTCCATTCTTTAAGAATATCCCGTTTAGCAATGTAGCTAACTTTATCCACTTGGATCACCAGAGGAAACAAAGTGCTTATCATGCTGGCGTTTGGTGTTCAGACGGTCTCTGTAGATTTTTTTCCGTGAGACTGAAAAGCCCTCCATTGATCCTCAGACAGCGGGCGAACATACTGCTGGAAAAGGTCTTCTCCCGGTAGATGGAATCCATGGGAGAAATCATGAGGTAACAGCGGCTGTTGGTGAATTCTCCCAGTGAGTAATGCTTGTTTGTATGCAAGCTTGATTGTTGCAATCAAGCACATAGTCCACAATAGTTGCCAAAGCATCTTATCTGCACCTATTGCATTAACGATGGCATTTACAACAGGTGTGGTTGTTTAATTTTACCGAACATTTTGGCGTTCACCTGCACCAGCGATTGGCCTACAACCTGCCGCCATCATGCTGACATACACACACACCCACACACAAAACATTGAATTAAAAAATAACTGTGTGTGTTCTTCATCACTGCAAAGGATATCTCATTAAGAACATATCTGAATAAGTAATCAGTCTGTCAGCATTGAATATGTATCTATGGTGCAATAATTGATAACATCATGTTCATTCTAAGAAAAGGAGACAAAGGCAAATGATCCTTTCTCTCATTTGAATGATTGTTGATGTGGATTTTCTTTGCATGCAGAATTGGATGAAAAACAATGCAAACAACAGCTACATTTGTTTGCTGTTTTTCAGCTGATGCTTGACAAACAATCTGTTGTTCAGGGCAATGCCACTGCTGTGTGTGTTTGAATGACAGATGCAGTCAAACATTGAGATGATAGTAGCTTGATGGAGGCTGATCTATTAAAATTCTCAGAAAAGTCATTGCATTTCTCCATCCATTCTGCTGCAAAGAATTCAAATCAGCTGGATAGCACTTGATGTACAGTAGCTTGACACATGGATTTAGTGTAATGCCTATTAGAGTACTGTAATTTTTATCATTTATTGTTTAACATTTTGTTTTTAAAATGGTGTACTATATTCAAATCAGTTTGTGTTTCATTCAAAATAAAAAGCTTGAAGTGCCTGGATTCATTTTAGCCAGAGCTATGATTTTTTAACCATTTGCTGTTGCTATATTCTACGTGCTACACTATAAATCCTGAGCTTTGTAATTATTGTAATAGTAATAATATTGATGCGGCTAGTTTAAAATATGCAGTATGCTTATTGTCTGTTTTGTTACTCTTTCTATGGTGCATCAAATAAAGTTATAAATGAGAAATGGACAAACAATACATAAATGTCTTATTCAGTATGAATTTTCATTTTAACATTTTGTAGAGGCACCTTTTGGTAGCAATGATTTTATTTCTTTACTCCCCCAACAAAAATGTCTTCTTGATGGTGTGGCTTACTGATTTATTTTTTCCTTTAGCTTATTTTGCTGTTGTTTGTATATTTTCTGAAATGGATCATATTCAAACATTTCATTGTGTAGTTTCATCTTTTCATCAGTGTATAAAATAAAATTTGAATGTATGTACTTTCATGTGAAGGGTTTCATGTAGCTAATATATACATTAATAATATAGACAGAGATGCTCTTTTATTTGTACTTTAACATCTTTCCTTCTAAAATGTAAAGGTCTTTTCAGGCAGCTACATTTGACTTCCCAACTTGTTTAAATAAACAAAATAGATCTGCCCTGGGATTTGAATGTTGTGTCAGCTGCCCAGTGAAGGTGATAAACGGTGCAATGTTCAGCCATCCTTACACCAAAGCAGCTCACTACAGCAGAGATGAAGGTGATTCTTACTGGACTTCTCCTGTTTGTCCTTTATGGACTAACAACAGGTCAGACTGGAGTTAAAGTGCACATTCATATGACCGCTTCTGTGACCTGCGCTGTTGCTCAGAATTATTGCAAACAGTTTTACAAAAACCTGTCTATAGTCTCTAACTATGAGGATCTAAAGATGCTTGAAGAAGCAGCTGGAGGAGCATACAATTTTAGTTGGATCAACAGCCAGAAGAACATTTGCAAAGCACTGAAGTCTGAGGATATCAGTACTAAAGCTGCACAATACTTACTTGAAAGTACAAATGTTTGTGCATTCACTTATAAGGACCATTGGAAACAAGCTTCATGTTCGAATAACTTCTCTTTCTTCTGCCATGTGAACTTCATTCTGGTGCAGGAGAAGAAGACGTGGGAGGAAGCTCTGGTGTACTGCAGGTCTCACTACACTGATCTGGCTTCTTTTCATTTTGGGTGGCCAGTAAATCAGATTAAAAGTGAGACTAATAATTCCCAGACAGACAGGGTTTGGACAGGCCTGCGCTTTTTGGATGGAAACTGGTATTGGCTGAATGTGATAAATGCTCAGAACAACCTCCCTCTGCCGTCATGCCCAACTGAGCCGTACCAGTGTGGAGCCCGCAACACCAAGACAGAGCGATGGGAGAACAGAGACTGTGAGGAGAAACTCAACTTTCTTTGTCTCTATAATTAAAGGCAAGTAATAAATATTGTGAAAATTGCTTTCACTTAATTTGCATATTATGCCTGATTCTAAAGTAATGAATTATATACAGTAAAAATAAAATGCATACTGTTGTTTACAATTTACAAATATGTCTTCCTTAACAGAAAATGAGCACAGACGCATTTCTCTGCAACAAAGAGGAAGTCACTGATGCTTTTATGAACATTTAAGATTTAACATTATGGTTTTATCTCTGGCATTTTCTTTATTTCTTACATGTAAGCATGTAACAACCAACATGGCAGCACTACAGCTGGTTGTTACAAGCAAAAGAAACAGATTTTCTTGCCAGTCTTTGCAAAGTTTTGTTTAATTTTGTTAGTATTTCTTTCTGCTTCGTTATGCCTATTTTACCATCTGTTTTGGGTTTGGTTTCTGTATTTACTGATCTGCTGGTTTTGACCTTTGTTTTAATAAACTCATACAACCTCCACTGACTTTCCATTGTTATTGTTGCCATATGCGGTTTTTGCTTCACAGACCAGAACATTGTGGCCACTAAATAATCAGCCTATGAATTTGGCCTTTTCTCTACTAACTTCAAGGAGATCAAAGAAACATTGTTCATGGTTATGATGAGTGAAATGGACACTTTTTTTCACTTCAGAATTTCACTTCACCTTTTTCACCTCAGAAGAGATTCGTTGGTACGTGGTGTGAGAGGAAACGCAACCTCTTCTAGCAAATGATCACCAAATGAATGAGAAGTGAGCAACATTTCAATGAGCTACACACAAAAAAAAAAAAAAAACAATCAGATGGTCTTGATTGATTTTCAACAATTAAAAAATCAATTTTGCGGGGAAATATCATCAAATTTCATTGGGCTTATTTTCATTGAAAGCAAATGTATGTTTCTCTTTATCAAGGGATTATTACAGTTTCTTGTCTACACTGTGTGCAGAATTATTAGGCAAGTTGATATTATGGTCATATTTTTTTACCAAGAAAATTTTACCAATTCCAAACCACATCAATCTTAATAAATACTATTGATTTTGTATTTAATAATTTCTAAGTTATATATAATTGTCCATGAAGGCTGAAAGTCAAAAACTCCTTATTTCAGGTGTGCTGAATTATTAGACAGGTTTTCTTTTACAGATAAAATGAGCCAAAAAAGAGATTGAACTCAGAGTAAAAGTAAAAAAATAATAATAATAATTAAATGCCCATGAGAAGGATGCAATACTAATTCAATAATAGAATTAGCAAAGTTAAGGCATGATCATTGGGCAGATAAATGCTCATTGGGTCAGCAGGGTAAGAAAAAACAGGTGGAGAAGAAAAGACACGTTAACTGCAAAAGAATTAAGAATTAAGGTGAAGAATTAGCTGTGAAACCATCAGGAATCATTTAGTCTCCAGCGCCACCATTTTCCAGAACTGCAACCTTCCTGGAGTCTCCAGAAGTGCAATGTGTCAGGTTCTCAGAGACCTTGCTTGGGTAAAAAATGCAAAAAAATAACCCTCACTTAATATGAATAACATGCTGAAGTGTTGTGAAATGCATGAAGACTGATTTTGTATAGGCTTTATGGACAGATAAGTTGAGAGTGACTCTTGAATGACCAGCATCACATCCTCTTGTACCACTGTTTGAAGAATTTATCTTCCAGAATCTGGCAGTAAGTTTTAGGAGCTCATTTTAGTCAATCTCTGCAAGACAAACTTTTTAGGATAGGAGATGGAATAAAAATGAGCTCCTAAAACTTACTCCTCTAGAGCAGTAATGTTTTGGAGCTGTCGCTGTGCAACACAGACTTTCAACTCCCTCTAAAGATTTTCGATGGGGTTGAGATCTGGAGACTGGCTAGGCCACTCCAGGACCTTGAAATGCTTCTTACGAAGCCACTCCTTCGTTGCCCGGGCGGTGTGTTTGGGATCATTGTCATGCTGAAAGACCCAGCCACGTTTCATCTTCAATGCCCTTGCTGATGGAAGGAGGTTTTCACTCAAAATCTCACGATACATGGCCCCATTCATTTTTTCGTTTACACGGATCAGTCGTCCTGGTCCCTTTGCAGAAAAACAGCCCCAAAGCATGATGTTTCCACCCCCATGCTTCACAGTAGGTATGGTGTTCTTTGGATGCAACTCAGCATTCTTTCTCCTCCAATCACGACAAGTTGAGTTTTTACCAAAAGTTCTATTTTGGTTTCATCTGACCATATGACATTCTCCCAATCCTCTTCTGGATCATCCAAATGCTCTCTAGCAAACTTCAGACGGCCCGGACATGTACTGGCTTAAACAGGGGACACGTCTGGCACTGCAGGATTTGAGGCCTTTGTTACTTTGGTCCCAGCTCTCTGCAGGTCATTCACTAGGTCCCGCCGTGTGGTTCTGGGATTTTTGCTCACAGTTCTTGTGATCATTTTGACCCCACGGGTGAGATCTTGTGGAGCCCCAGATCGAGGGAGATTATCAGTGGTCTTGTATGTCTTCCATTTTCTAATAATTGCTCCCACAGTTGATTTCTTCACACCAAGCTGCTTACCTATTGCAGATTCAGTCTTCCCAGCCTGGTGCAGGTCTACAATTTTGTTTCTGGTGTCCTTTGACAGCTCTTTGGTCTTGGCCATGGTGGAGTTTGGAGTTGGACTGTTTGAGGTTGTGGACAGGTGTCTTTTATACTGATAACAAGTTCCCACATAGCAATTTTTCTCTGGAATCCAGACCTGGTACACACTAGGACCGTAAGTCATTGCGGTATGTGGGCCAAGCAAAAGCTGATTGTGTGGGCCAGAGAAAAATTGCAATGTGGGCCGGAGCTGGGCCAGAGAAAAATTGCTATGTGGGATCTGAGGTTCTGTATGACCATACCCGTATGAGCTGGCCCTGTTCTGGTCCTATACGCTGGATCAGATGGGTTCCACATGTCAGCCTCAACAAAACCATAACCAAGCCACTTGATACACACCCCTCCTAGATGAATAGTCACAACAACGACAATATTCTGAACAAATATTTAATCATGTTTAATCAGCAAACCAAGTTGAATGAATCTCACACCTAACATACAGCATTGTCAGTTCACACTTTCACAAAAACTATAAAAACATGCTTAATTGTTTTGCTTGGTCAGTGTGTTCACCCTGTTGGAGTATGGCAGTGTGAATTGGCTTTTAGGTGCTTTGGAAAACAAAACAAAAAACAGTAAAAGAAATATACAGTATATTTGTTTAATGTTCACGCAATTAACACAAAATTCTTAAATAAGATAGTTTCTCTATTTTTGCAATATTCAAGTGTTCATGTCCCTGAATAATATCTGTACCCAAGTCTGAAGAGTACACATAATATCTAGTAGACAGCAATCCTTGTGAGTGAGAAGTCTGGTGTGGAGCCTGGATCTGGAACCGACTTCTGTCCAGGTTATCCGTCTTCACGAACTGCCCTGAAATACAATTCAAACAAACAATGTAGTGTGAGGCTCTTACATTCACAATGCTCATTTTGGTCTCGGTGGTGAAGTGTGCAGAAAATTCTGCTGGACTGAAATTTAGTCTCTGGTGAACCTTCTTCAAGAGTGCAAATAATATTTTAAGTTCAGGCATGTCATTGGCTAAGGACAAAAAAGCAGGAAAATATACTAAGACAACCCCACCCCCACGCCGATCAAACTGGTGGCGGATCTATATGGATAGTAAAGCAGGACCCATAACAACTTATTTGAACAAAAAAATACATTTTAATTTATATAACATGCAACTTTTTTTTTGTACAGTATGACACATAACAACTTATTTGGTGGATGTGTAACAGTGGGAATCAAAAGCAAGTGTCTTGTCCACTGCTCCATCACCACCTCTCTCTATAACAACAACCATGACAAAAATATATTTTAACTTATTTTTGTTTTACATTTTTACCCAACTTTAACTGCTAAATGTGCAACATGCAAATGTTCATGTCAAAAGAAGGCCTCAATTTTTGTATGACTCTTTAGCCTTTGTAGCAAGCTTTTTTAGAGCCTCTACACGTTTATTTTGTAGGTAGCCATGTAATAAGCGGGATAATGTAGAGAGTTTGTCTTACATGTGCTTCATGAGGCACACACGCGCGGTCTCTTGCTCTCTCTCCCTCTGTCATGCACGCGCTACGCGGTTTGGAGCACAGTCTCTGTTTCGCGGGCGCGGGCGCACTCACTCGCTCGCTCTAGATTCCGGGAGAAACTATTTGCGGCCATCAGATTCAGTGAGCTATATATTTAATATAATAATTAAAATATAATTATTGATTTTTCATTAGACTATTTTTTGGTGCCCCCTCAGCACTCGGTACCCTACGCACAGTGCGTGATGCGCGTGGTGGGAGCGGCAGCGCTGAATGAACCTTATTGAAAAGTGTTAACTTACCATCTTATCAGTTAACGGTTAATAATCGGATAATGATTTGCGGTTGTCGGTTGGGAAAATTAACCGAAATGAGCATCCCTAATAGCTAGCAAATACAAGTAAGTTAATGTTAATGCAGCTTAAACATCCTGCCATAGTGGAAAATCACTCAAAATCGATCATCTAATCCAGGGCTATTCAATTGGCGGCCCGCGGGCCAAATGCGGCCCGCCAATCATCTTCATCCGGCCCGAGGAAGAGTAAGCAGGTTGCACATTCGCCTTGAATTGTTCTTGCACTAATTAGTTTGTCCACAAGGTGGCAACTCTGGCTCGGGCCAGCCAAAAATAAACAATCTGCCAGAGACCGCAACATGGCAGTTTTGACAAGTGTTTATGTGAGGGAGTTATGAGATCCACAATTCTAACGTTAGTTTAAACAGGTTTAAAGACAGTGTTATCGGTCATAACTTCTGGCAAGAAATAGAGCCGACACTGGACGAAGATTATCAAAGCAGGAAGTATAGTTTGAAAATCTGCACGTTTGGCTGTACTCATAAGCTGAGCCGCTTCAGACAAGCGCACCAGCGCTTCAATGGACAAAACCACACACAATGATGTAAAAATACATGGTTTTGGTGAGTCTTAAATCAGTTATAAAATCTTAAATGACCGTAAAGAGTTGGGAGAAAATTGGATGTGTGTCACATCCGCGTCATGTGCATCAGGTTTTATTAAAGAAACAGCGCTGCTTTTAAAGTGAAACCTGCTGCAGTCTGTGATTGATGTGAATCAAAGAACTAAAGAAAAAGAGAAAATCACTTGACTGCTCTGCTCGCTGATTAACTTTTGTAGCTTGAATAATCAATATAGCTTATGCATACAATTTATAGTTTATGTGAAGATTGTTTTAAGTTCACTTATAAAACGTTGTTATATTTTTCAAAGCCTATTAAATGTTAACAAATAATCATAACATTTCAATTATACTGTAATATTAAATGGCTATAATTAATGGCTAAAATTAAAGGGAAAAAATGGATTTAATAGAGACAACAGTAACATTATTTGTATCAATGATACTTCTCCATTAACAATAGGCTAGTAAAAAGATGCCATTAAACACAATTTAAAATATACCATCTTTGTTTCTATATTAATTTGGAAGTTCAGTGTGAAAATATGACAACACAATTATATGACTAGTCACATTTAGTCACATTTTTAAAATTAATTACAGAAATGCGTGATTATTTTTTTTATTGAATGGCAGACAGCACTAATGTTAACCTTTTATAGATGCTACTGTTGGTAATATTAGTTAATTTTACTGCTGAATATGCATTTAAATTTAATTTCCAATTTTATAGGCCCCCCAGAAAAAGATTGCGACGGCCCCCACCCCTTGGCCCCTTCAAATGTTAAATTCGATAATCCGGCCCTCAAATGAAGTTAATTGAATAGCCCTGATCTAATCAATCAACAACAAAGTCAAATTAGTAACTTATAGGTTATATATAGACACAAGCAATAATACATACCCAGATCATCCGATCCGGCGATGTTCTTGTCACGATACCACTGTAGGGCGAGAGCGACTGAGGTAACTTACACTGCGCAGGAGGGAGCTTGATTGACAGGTGATCTGACCAATCATACTTCGCCATCCGCCATTTGCGAACGGTCGCAAATGCGTCCTTGTTGATACTTGGAAAGGAAGGAAAAATGCATCTCTTTGCCATATGACGTGCCGCCCAGTGTGGCCCTGTTGCGCGGGGACGGCGATTGTGGTTCCGTCCCGGTTTACCATGGTGACGGCTGTGAGATGCCCCCTTTTTTTTTTTTTTTTTTTCAGATCTGCATGATTCACATAGGTCACATTTTCAGGTCGGAAAATCCGGAATTCCGGATTAATCCGGAAAAATCACATCCCTGTAAGTTTTAAGTATCTTTCAGGCTCACGTGAGGTTTCCACAAGCAACAAAGTCTGCTTGAACAAAAACTTCGCTACATTTAAAGTTTAGAAAATAATATACATACAGACCGTTACAGTTTGAAGAGAGGTGTGTTCACAGTACTCTGGTTCCGTCTTACTGTTGTTAATTTTAATTTCAAATAACTTTTTTATTATCATCTGTGTCTTTTTTTTAAAATTATGATTGACCCTTCTGTAGGTTGTTGTGTATGAAGTGTCCTCAGAGCAGAGTTAAACAAGATGGCCTTGTAGGACATACAGGAACCCAGACAGCAACATAGTGTCGGCCCAGATCCGGCCCACATCTGGCCCGTGTGAAATCCATGCGGGCCAGATGTGGGCCAGATCTGCTTGCTGTCTGGGAATTTTTTTTTTTTTAATATTTGATCAACTTTTGAATGTTTGAGGTTTTACTTACTAGTCAGATGGTTCATGGCGCTTTGGAGATGTTCTTCAACAGGAGATCCGCTCCAGCTCCGCAGCACAGCCATCAGCATGGAAGAATAGGAACAATGTCACATAGCCAACAAAATGTAGTATACAATGTCAGGATTATTAGAAATAAACAAACTACAGCAGACGTGAAATGCAATAATAATAATAATAATAATAATATACAAAACATACAAAAAATCCTAAGATACCAGAATTCATATTTTTAAGTTTTACAGATGCATGATGATATAGTTGAAATGTATAGTGAAAAATTCATATAAAGTTATTTAATAAGATTTCTCAGATCACCTGTGTTTCCTGTATCTCTGTCAGCAGCTCCCATTACAAATTTTCTTGTAACTTCCCGTTTTAGGTCTTTTTTTCCTGACACTCCTGAAATCACAGTACAATTTATCAATATTTGTTTGCAATGAAAGTTCAAAATGTGTTTGAAATAGTTTCAGCCCATTAGTTCATGTAAGTGACGTCACCGATTGACCCCACAGTGCAGACTTTTAGGTTAAATTAATTAGCTTATAGTGACTTCCATTTATCTATTGACAAAGCCTCAGCAAAACCTTTACAAAACTATCAAAGCCGCTCATCTACACATAAAAGGTGCTTAAAAACTCAAACGTTCATTAATAAGAGCTCAAATCTATAAGTTAGCTTACCTCTATTTGTTAGCCTGATGCTAACGGTCTTTTTGAAGACACTAAACCACTCCTGTAAAGTAAAGATTCAACAGAAACGTGTCAATTACATGTAAGAAAGTGTCAGGAATGGTTATATGTATTATTTGTGTAACTTTAGGGACTAAACTTACCTGAAAGCAGTGAAAACAGCAGAGAGACAGCCTCTTGCTTCTTGTCAGCTGAGTGAGTTGACGCCCTGTTACCATGGTAACCTCCTCCGCTTCAGTTTGATTTGAATGCTCAACGCGCGCGCTCATTGGCCGTCCACACGAATGCAGTTATTTTCAAAACAGAAGCTTTTTCTCTGCGGGTTGGCCGTTCGTCCTCGCGCAAACACTGCACCAGGTCACTGAAACCGAACATTTTCAAAACTCCTGCCAGGGTGAAGATTTTCAGAAACTCCGGCTGCAGTGTTATTATCGTGTAGACAGCAAAACCGGAGCCTGCGCTGTTATCTCCGCCTACTGGAAACTTTTTCAGGCTCCTGATTGGCCAACATGTTACGTATTTACATAAATAGTACATAAAAGTCAAATAAAATGTCCTGAAATTTCATCATGTATTGTTTAGTAGGCCTACATCAAACTGTAAATTGAATGAGAATATGAAAGCAGTGAATGCAAAACATTGTTTGAAGTCAGTTGTATATAAATAAAACAACAGGATATACTATTCTATAATATAACATATAATATCATATAATATCATATGAGGCATGAATATAATTTCACATGTAAACACAATTAAACACACAATATGAGCTTCACTGTTTGTCCTTCCATGCTCCACTTTTGGTAGGTACTGGGAACACCCCATACGATTTGCCTTTTGGAGATGCTCTGGCCTAATTGTCTAATCATCACTATTTGACCACCTGCCCATTTTACATAAAACACATGAAATTCAACAACATGAAATTTAAGAACGGACTGTTCACTTGCTGTCTAATATATCCCACCCTTTAACAGGTGCCATTATGATGATATAATGCCATAAGGAAATAATCAATATTATTCACCTCACCTGTCAATGCTTTTAATGTTGTGGCTAATCAGTGTATGTTTACATGCACACACAGTGCAATTTTCTGAAGCACCTACATCTCTTCTAGTTGTACTTTTTGTAAACAAAACACATGACAAATTTTGGATAATACTGTTTTCTGTCTTTGAAATAATTTGAAGATAAAAGCAATACATTCTTGGCATCTGAACTCATATTGTTATAAAAAGAAAGATAAAATATATTCACAATTATTTAAAAAAAACAAAAAAACAAATAGAAAAAAGGTTTCAAGTTCAAACTAAAAATTTATTAATAAAAGGTTATTACATTTTAATAACAAAGGAACAGTAACCATACACATTGAAAGTGTACATTTCTAAATGTTGTATCCCTTATAAGAAATACATGGTACTTTTCACAAATCTGTAAGGAAGACTGCTGCTTAAAAAAAGTGGTCTGGGCCAAAACAGCATTTTTATAAGTATCAGTGTTCATTTAAAACTAAATACAATAATGTTTATTTTGCTATTTTGTTCTGTGGTAAAATAACATCACTCACTCCATCTGCAGGTGAGTCTTCATAAATGCATCAGGTTCATTTTAAAGCAGAGACATCAGGGGGCAGTGCTGAGCATTCCTCAGGCAAAGGCTTTTGGTGGCTAGGCTTGTGCCTGTTTAGTTTTAAAAATATCTGTAAACACTAAAAGACAAGGGCGTAGAATTTAGTAGGGATGCTAGGGACATTTCCCTACCAATATCCAGCAACTGCTAAATTGTCCCTAGCATTAATATTGATCGAACAATTAAATATATGTATAGCCTAAGTAACCACTGTTGTTGTAATTTAACACCTTATTAATAAAACCTACTATGTACAGACAAGCAGAAGATCCCAGAATATGAACACAGCACCCAGCACTCTAATGCTCTATCACTCTAAGGCTTATAATCAAAATTGTGTAATTATTGTCTGCTGAACCTGCTAACATAAACATTTTTTTTTTTTTTTTAAACACACTCTCTTTATGAATTATGAGTATGTTGGCTATCATGGGGGGGTTGGTGCTGACATGTCCCCACCAATGTCAAAATCAAACCTATGCCCTTGCTAAAAGAAGATTAAATATGTCAAACTATGAGCTGTGAGCGTAATAATAATAACAATAATAATAATAATAATAATAAAAGAAAACCTCTCTGAAACCTTGCCCTCTGCCCCGCTTTCCAATCTAATTTTCTCATGTGCATATTCACTGGAAATTTGAACAACAGCATACACACACAAAAGAAAGTTTTTTTCTTCATGGCTATCCTTTGTTCAGAAACACACTGCTAAATGTTAGAAGTTTAAATACCCTAATAAAAAAGTAATATATTTAAAATACATTTATTTCATACTAAGTATAGCTCAAATCTTAACATATTAACATATTTACTGATGTTGTTGCTCAAGATTTACTGATATAGTATACTATAATAACATACTACTTGTGCACAATGCACATTTCTTAATAGTAAGCCTAAAATGTGATTTAATGTCTCTATTGGTGTCTTTAAATGCAAGATATTTAAAGTGTAGCCTACCTAAAGTATACTTGCAATAGTTCCACTTTAGCACAATCAAATATACTTCAGTATATTTTTAGTTGGACTTACTTCTGCACAATTAAAGTGCATTAAGCAGACTTTAGGTTTACCAGTTTAGTATACTAAAAGTACAATTGCAGGTTTTTTTTTTTTTGTTTTTTTAATTAAGTACACAAATATATACGTAAATGTATTTGTAGTATGCTTCAAATAAATTGTAGTGTATTTATAGTATTTTTCACTGGGGTATAGTGTCACTTATTGTTGATTCTTTTGGATTATAGTCTAATGTGTGGGTGCTGGAGTGTGTAAATAAGATTTTACAATAAGGTTCTACTTGTGAAAAGTGAAAATTGTAGTAAAGTCTTTAAATAAATAAAACTGTAAATAAATTGTCATAAAAATCCAATTTATTTCAAACAAACAGCTATTTTCCCCTTTGAGTGTTATATTCAAATATATATGGGGTCCAAAAATATGCAATTTGGTGCAGATGGTTATTTATAAAAAGTAAGATCAAATTCTGCTAAAATCAAATCTTTATAACAGTACAGTGGACTACTTACATAAAATGCATGTAAATATTGTCACTCTATATCTCTCTATATGTCTTAGTAAGATGATATTTAATTCTTATTTGTTTTTAATTAAAGCTCTTTTTTTAGGGGACAAATGCAATGCAACATGATGATGCTTAAAAGATAAACAAATAAATGTTCCTCAAAACCCTGATATATCATATTTGATACTTACATTTTACCATGATTTTTCTAAATCAGGTAACTCTAAGTTTTACATTTACATTTACATTTATTCATTTAGCAGACGCTTTTATCCAAAGCGACTTACATTGCATTCAAGTTACAGTTTTTACATTTTATCAGCTCTTGCTTTCCCTGGGAATCAAACCCATGATCTTGGTGTTGCTAGCGCCATGCTCTACTATTTGAGCTACAGGAAAGCTAAGTTGCTTTAGTCCAGTAAATGTTCATCTTGAAATATTACTAATTATATAAAAAGTATTCTTACAAGACTTCACAGCAAAAAGACTTGTGTACCATGACTTGAAGTGGGACATTTAAATACTAATAAAATATAATCTATCACATGACAGAATGCATGCAGTATACTGTGTACAGTTTTTTCAGCAAAGTTTTTTTTTTTTTGATCATTTAAAGGCCTTTAATGTAAATCAATTTTGAACAATTTGGAAGAATAGCTTTGTTTATCAAATATACAGTATGCTGTATAGTGTTAATGCAATAAACAGGGCTTGTACTGTATTTATCAGTGTAGGTTAATGTTTCTACTCATTTCTACAAATAATACACCATTAACATTTCAAGTTCTATACATTAAAATTATATTATGTATTATGCATGAAAGTGAATTGACAATAATATATTTTAGATTTAAATCAATTTAAATTTACATGACCTAATAAATGTGGTAAGTTTTATAAACATTTGGAGACTTAAAAATAAAATTCAACCATATGTCATGTAGGTAATATAAAACAAAGCACACTTTTTAAACAACGTTACACCAAAGAAGTCTGATAACATTCAAATTATTAAACAATTGATACATTCTTCAAAACTTGTCTGGTTGACAAAATAGTTGATCTGCTGGAAAACCTGTCTGAAATTGAACTTCATCCTCTTCTCACCCATAGTTACTGTTAAGAGTAACATTTAATCAAGCTTCTTTATTATTATTAAGGTAAATTCAGGTAAGCAAACCCAATCGTATAAGCATTTTCATACGTTTAATAAAGAATAAACCCACTGAATGTTTTATTACTGTTAAATTAAATGAGAAAAAATATAAATACATTTCTGGTACTCACTTTCACCTAGAAACAGATGAAGTTGAGCCTCTCCTCACAGTCTCTCGTCTCCCACTGCGCTGTTCTGTTGTTGTGAACTCCACAGCGGTAAGGCTCCTCTGGGCATGACGGCAGTGAGCCCTGATATGGAATATATCTGAATGTCTTGCTCACCCAGTGCCATTCTCCCGCCAGGAAACGCAGTCCTGTCCATACGCCTTCTGTCGTGGAAGCTTTGCTCTTATTTTGCAAAACTTCCAACTGATACTGGCCTGTTGCGCTGGCCAAATCAGTGAACCTATTCCTACAGTAATCAAGAGCATCTTCCCAAGTCATATTCTTCGTCACAAGACTCAATTTATAGTTGAAATGGCAGAAGAAAGGAAACTCATTTGGACAAGGACCCATATACCATTCAAGCTCTGTAGTATATACACAGCTGAAATCCTTGTTATTATTGTGTAAATTAGTGAAGCTATACAATTCTCCATTAGACCATGCCAAGTTGTTTGGATTTCCAGATGGTCTGTACAGACCAATCCAAGCTTTAGAGAATGTTCCTCCTGCGGCTGCTACCATCAGCTGATGTTCCTCCTGACTAGTGATGGTGGACATATCTGTATAGTATGTTCTACAGTATGTATTAGCTTGAATCCAGGCCATTGGAGTGGACACATAAATGTATGCTCTATAATATTCTTCTGCATTCAGTCCAAGGACAAACAGGAAAAGTCCAGCGAGAGTCCACTTCATCTCTGCTGTAGTGAGCTGCTTTGTTTAAGGATGGTTGAGCACTGAACAGTTTATCGCCTTCGCTGGGGCTCTGACTTGTAACATGCAAATCCTAGAACATCATTATCAACATCACGCAGTGCCTAGTAGATTTGTTTATTTGAAGGACATGAAAACTCACTGCCACTTACCTTGATACCATGTTTGCCTTCAGAACTGTCTTAAATTTTTGTTGCATTGATTCAACGAGGTGCTGGAAACCAATCCATAGTGACATGACAGATGCTGCAAATTTGTGGGCTGCACATCCATGATGAGAAAGTTCTATTCCAACCACATCCTATTCTGCTTTAAAGTTTGACGTGACATGTGGTACGTTTTGCATCCCTGGTTGTCCCTTTCATTTAACTTCAACCAGTCTGGCCATTCTCCTGCTCTTAACTGCTTCTTCAACCAAAGAACTGCAACTTGCTGGAATTTTTTTTTTTTTTTTATTATTATTATCTTTTCTTGTTTTAGACCTTTTTCTGTAAACCAGAGAGGTGGATGTTTGTGGAAATCCCAGTAGTTTCTGAAATACTCAGACTAGATTGAATTGTCACCTTCACCTTTCTTTTCCATGGTGCTTGGTTTGAAGATCCACATGCCTGTATAATATATAATAATAATAATAATAATATATAATAATATATATTGTCAGACTGTGTCCCTACGTCTTGTGTTTCCCCTCCTCCCGTGACCTTATTTGGAGTTCCTGTTCGTGTCCTAGTTTTTGTCATCATTAGTTAATTAGTCCCCAGCCCTGTGAAGTTAATTACCTAGTCTCCCAGAGTTCTTAAGCCCTGTGTTTCCTTGTCTATGTGTTTAGTCTTACATTGTCATTTTGGTTATGTCTGTCTATGGTAGTTTTGGCAATAAAGTAATTTGTTCCATGTCTCTGCGTATCCTTGGATCCCACAAACCCGTGACATATATAAATACAAAAGGTATGGTGAAAATGCAAATATGTGCTATTTGATTGACTTTATTCAAGTTAGGCAAACAACACAAAGAAAACAGAGATTTCAATATGAAAACAATGGACAAATATCTCCCGAAGAGCATGCAAGAAAAATGCAAAATAATCACAGAGAACAATGGGTTATATCAGGATATACTCATTTAATTCTAATCATTTATTTTATTTATTCCCTCAAATGTGAAGTTTACACATTTCTACTCTGGTGAAAGTCACATCCACTTAGAATGGTGTATATGTGTACACACGCACACACAAAGAGTTTAGAAGCAAAATCCTCTAAGTACATCTGACGTTTTTCTTTAAAATTAGCATTTCTCTCTGGCTACTTTGTATAGGTTTCTATGTAAATACTGGTACTTCTGAATGCGTTGAGGCTGGGATTTAGTACATTTTACACGAAAGTACTCGATGAACATATACAATGTTTGGAGAGCAATTACTCCGTATTATCTCATTTTTGACTAAGATGGCTTTTAGAAGCTTTTGCATTGGAACTCTATACTGTATATATTAGTGCTGTCAAACATTTAATTGCGATTAATCGCATCCAAAATAAAAGTTTATGTTTACATAATATATGTATGTGTGCTGTATATTTATTATGTATATATAAATACTAGTGCTGTCAAACGCATCCAAAATAAAAGTGTTTGTTTACATATATGTATGTATATATTTAGTAGAAAAATATGTTATGTGTTATATTTATGTTATAAATAAATGTTTATATAGCCTATTAAATAAATGTATTTATAATATAAATTAAATGAATATAAATATAGACTTGTAAATACATGTAAATATTTTCAAAATATATAGTGTACATGTGTGTATTTATATATACATAAATATACACAGAACACACATATATTATGCAAACAAAAACTTTTATTTTGTATGCAATTAATCGCGATTAATTGTTTGACAGCATTAATAAATACACATGCATGTATATATTTCAGAAAAATAGGTTATGTAAGGGATAATCAATGGCTAGCTGTGCATTAAACGATTTGAATGCACGACGTGGAGGCGAAGAACCGCCCGACGCGCAGCGGAGCAGTAATTTTCGTCTGTATTACTATTCAACCCTAACTGTATGTTAATATGGTCACCAATGTTTATAGGAAGCGCATTAATATAGAATGTGATTAAACTCACCTGGAACTACCTGTGCGGTTCAACGAATTTAATCAACACCTGCCAGCCGATCAGAATCGTATTCAGACAGACCATGGCATAAGTTTATATATTAAATATATTTGTTTGTAATATAAATTATATAAATATATATATATATATATATATATATATATATATATAAATATATACTGTATGTGTGTGTGTGTATTTATATATACATAATAAATATACACAGAACACACACATATATTATGCAAACAAAAACTTTTATTTTGTATGTGATTAATCGCGATTAATCTTTTGACAGCACTAATATATATATATATATAATTTGAACAGGGGATATTCTGAATAGTTAAATTAATGGAAAAATGCTAATGTAGTCATTTGTTTTTCTGAGTCATAGTAATTGATGTTTTACATTAATCACAAAAACAATACCTTGCTTGGGGTTAGGATTACCTTAAATAAGCCATTACTCATAACTCACAGTCACCTGCAAATGTAAGTAAATGAGTATATACTGAATAACCCATTATTCTCGGTGATTATTTTGTATTTCTCTTGCATGCTCTTCGGGAGATATTTGTTCATTGTTTTCATATTGAAATCTCTGTTTTCTTTGTGTTGTTTGTCAATCAAATAGCACACATTTGCATGTTCACCATACCTTTCTGCACACAAAGAAATTAACATTAACCTGCATGCACTAACCTTGAAAGAGCATTTGTATTCATTGTGCATAAAATTCATGTGGTGCACAATCTTAAGATCAATGGCATTACATATGAATGCTCATGGGAATCATTGGCAATATGCATCATGAATTTCCTTTGGTTAGTAAAGAACTGACAGGAAAGTGGAGGGACAGAGTGGGGGAATAGGATCTAAGTATCAGGGTGGTTACCAAAACGTTGAAGGTTAAACCCTGCAAGGGAAGATCCATGAAAAAAACTACTGGCCAAAAGGATATACCATATTGACCCGAATATAAGACAATGTTTTTTTCTTGGAACTACATCTGAAAAAACACCTTATATTCAGGGTCTAGACTTTGACATGTCAATTAGAGGTCTGCAAGCCCGTCGGGTCCCAACTTACGCTGAGTCCATTCGGGCCGGGCTCGGGACATTTATTTATTTTTTCTACAGATAGGGCTCGGGTCGAACTCGGGCTCATTTATCTTATCTCCTTTTACTGTGTCCACACATGGCTACTGTACTAATTATATTATATTACACATCGCCTACGCAATGCATATTTGCACGCATAGGTGACAGTTGATCATGCAGAGCATCAGGGAGAAGTTGGAGCATGGGGAGTTACTAAAAGTTCCCAATGCTTCAGGAAAAGCTGCATTTTGGATCATCCATGCATTTGATGATGATTCTGACTTTTTAAAGTAGTAATTCAAAGCTTTCTATAGACACTATATTTATCAAGTCAGTGAGGCAAGTAGGCTATTCGCCGTGTTTCGGTTTTTCAGAAGCGCTCCTTCTCAAAACCTAAACTGCTTTTCTTTTATTTATTTATTTATAAAAACACGTTTTGTTGATATTTTGCGTGCAAACAAATAAAAGTAGACTCTTTACAGTTCCGAACAATGTAGCCTATTACTCTTACCTTTATGAGCAAAAATGACAGCGTATTTTGAAATGTTTCCAACGCAAGTGATCGTTCTGGCGCGTCCTGTAAAGCGCACTTCAGCTTCCACTCTCTGCACAAACGACTGGATATATATCAGTGCACATTTATCTAGGTTAAGCGTTTAAACTAACATTGTGGAGCCATTTTATAACAATAGATTTAACAATAGATGGACAAGTCGTGATGATTTGAGAAGGCTAAATTGATCAAACATAGGCTATGATCAACTCTGTCTGCCACTTGGTCGTTACTTTAAAAATCTAAAACTTACATTTAACGAATAAAAAAATGCTCCAAATGTTTAAATGCTCCAAATGTCTAAATTAACTTAATAAAATAACGAAACGAAATACAATCACTTTGCCATTTCATACAAAACTGAAGTATTTTAATAGCTGAAACAGTAGTATAAGCTGTTTTGGTAGAAGGGGAAAAAAAGACGGGCTCGGGTCGGACTCGGGCCGACAATTCTGATAAGCTCTCGGGCAAGGGCCGGGCTAGGGCCTGGGCCTATATTTTAGGCCCGTGCAGGGCTCTAATGTCAATAATATACCCAAAACAAGTGTGCCAAGAAATAGCTATAATGTAATGTATGTTGTAATAATGTTAGAAGATCGCGAGTGAAAACAAAAAGAAAAGCTTACAGCGGCATGACTCATGAGTCGTGACTGTCATGTTAGCCTAATGGGAACAAACTTCCTCTGTAAATGATTTTAAAATGTAAGTAGCCTACCCAGATTTGAAGGCTACGATAAGATCTCACTTCTACTGATAATGAAATGTTGCTAGGCTACTATGAGATGGAGAGCCAGCCTAATTGTTATATAATTCATATGGGCTACCTGTTATTTTTATGGTATATAATTTTTTTTATTTTTTAAATGTGATTGTTGGTACAAGTATTTACCACATTCAAAACAAAAATTAAAATAGGAAAAAAATATGCAATATGAAAATAATTTAAGAAAAAAAAAAGATTTCTTAATAAAACACGAGAGCTGGTTTTCAAAAAGACTTTTCCAAAAGGTACATCTTGAAAGGGGGTCGTCTTATATTCGGGTCAATACAGTATGTGTGTTATGTGAATTGCTTTGAATAAAGCTACATTTCAAATAGGTCATTAGATTTACTAGTCAATTTACAGTCAGTAGATTACATGAAACTTCTCTCATAGCCCTTTATGACTAATTGTTTTGTGCAAATGCATCAAAGAAAATTCAGTTTTTGTTTAAAGAAAGAAAGAAAGAAAGTGGCTGAGGAAATGGAGGCTTTATTACAGAAGGTGTATGCATGTTTTTGTAGGCTATATTAAAAAGATGGAAACATTATGTAAATTACCATGCATTTGTTTAGTAGATGACAATGAAGAGGATCCAGAGGATGCAAAGCCAAACATAAGCATTAATTTGTGTCACATAACAAAGTTGCAGAAGTTCAAATATTCATCTTTGCTTCTTAGTTTCAATAACTGCTTATGCTGAACTAGAAAACAAAAATGTAAAGAGATTTTAATGAGTATTGTGGAAAAACATTTTAATGCCTATTAGTTATCTGCATGCCTTCAGAACTTATAGGCCTACTTCATCAATGGGAACAAAACTGTCGTGTGTGTCGTGTGTGTCGTGTGCGTCATGTGTTCCCGCCTCTTGTTTCCTTATTTGGTTTGCTTCCTGTCCTTGTTTAGTGTGATTGTCTGTTATTCTGTTCAGGTGTGTGTCATTATCAGTAATTATCTTGTGTATAATAGTTCCTGCCTGTTCAGTTAGTGTTTGTCTGGTCTACTCGTTATTCCTGTCTGCCTTGCCTTGCCTTGCCTTGCCCTGCCCTGCCCTGCCCTGCCCTGCCCTGCCCTGCCCTGCCCTGCCCTGCCCTGCCCTGCCCTGCCCTGCCCTGATGTCGACATTAAAGACTATTATTTTGAAGTTTATCCTTGTCTGCGTGTTCCTCGTTCCTGCCTGCTGTGTGCACCGTGACAGATTGCTTCTCTGGTTGAATATATGGTTTAATGACGAACGCATTCGTTTATAATACATTGGTATAATCAGACATATATTGGTTTAGATGCATCGGTTTGATCACATGCACATGGGTTTGCTCCTGTATACGTTGGTTTGTTCAAGTTAACATTGGGCTCTTCAAATATGCAATGGTTTCTTTGACTATATATTGGTTGAGATAAATCGGTTTCCTCAAGTATATACTGGTTTCTTCAAGTATACATTGGTTAGTATATATATCGTTTTCTTCAAGTATATTATGGTTTAGATACATTGGTTGGCTCAGGTATACATTGGTTTGTTCAACTGTATATTGGCTTAGATACATTGTTTTACTTAAGCTTATATTGTTTTTTTCAATTATATATTGGTTTAGATACATCGGTTTCCTCAACAAAGTATTGGTTTGTTCAAACACACATTGGTTACAGCACACATACGTTGGGCCGATGTCGACCCGACATACAAAATTAATTGGGTCATTGTTGCATCGTCACAAAAATGCATGTCCTTTTAAACTAAACACAAAAATGACCGTTCTGGCGAATATCCAGGTTTTTTCTTAAGTAAATGTGAAGTTGAGAAAGAAAACACATATGTATAGGCTATTGGATCCGCATGTCTTGTGAGAGCAGAGAAGTTCACATGTCGCGTCTTTTGCACGCTCAGGTTCTTTATTTCAAATGTAGATGTGCCGCAAGCGCAGTTATTATAGAGGATTTTTGATATATGCACACTATAGGTCAGCACAAACGTCTTTCATATTGGTGCGTGAGGAGGGGGATCCGACAAAATGAGGTGCCGGATCAGATTTCAGAGGTGCCGGATCCGGATCCGGCTTGTTCCGGCACAAATTAAGCCCTGCCAACGACTATAAGGTTGTCCTAAAACCACGGCATGGTTATGTACCTAAGGTGCTCTCCACTCTGTTCAGAGCACAGGTCATTTCGCTCTCTGCGCTTCCTCCCTCAGACGAGGACCAGGAGTTGAATTCACTCTGCCCCGTTAGGGCTCTGAGAATCTACTTTGAGCGTTTCGCCCCTTTTAGGCAGTCGGAACAACTCTTTGTTTGCTTCGGTGACTGTACCAAGAGGCATCCGGTCACGAAGCAGAGACTTTCAAGGTGGATAGTTGATGCTATCACACTATCTTACTCTTCCTTGGGCCTGCATTGCCCCATTGGAGTATGAGCTCACTCCACAAGAAGTGTTGCCTCGCCATGGGCATGGTCTAGCGGAGTGTCCATTGCAGAAATCTGTACGGCGGTCGGCTAGGCCTCACCGTCCACTTTCGCTAGGTTCTATACCCTGGAGATCCCTGCCTAGCAGGCGAGGGTCCTTGCTGCTTAATGGACACGAACCTATAGTAGGTGGGACCAGCACTGAGCAGAATTCGGCCGGAACACTCCCAACTCGCCAGTATTGCTTTCTTGTGCGCTTTTGGCCCCTCAGAGTCCCGAGGCTCTATAAGTCTCTCTGGGACGATTGCCCAGGCCAGGCGCGACCTCAGTGAGTTGGCCGCTGCCTCGAACGGCTTATATTACTTGTCCCTCTGGGCCCTTTATGTGCTTATGGCAAGTTTTATTTTAGTCGTTCCCCTACCATAGCACGGCGTGGTTGTACTGGTTCCCCATATGCATCTTAGCAAAGACGCAGTACGAGTGAAGTATCAAAAGGGAACGTACTCGGTTACTATAATAACCTTGGTTCCCTGAGACACAGGAACGAGTGCTGCATTCCTTGCCATGCTATGGTGCTGCACGACTCAGTCGTCACTTCAGTCGATATAAACCTGAGGATCCTATGGCGAAGCGGCCACTTATATAGCCAGATGCCGCTGCATCGCCATTGCTTCATTTTTATACCACTGCACAAACCAATGGCCGTGCAGTTACACTGTGTTATTGAAAAGGCTTCAGTTATCGGAGAAAAAGGAGTTTTCCCATATGTGTGTTAGCAAAGACGCAGTAAGAGTGAAGTATCGAAAGGGAACTGTGGTTGATTTTGTTTTTACTATGGTTTTACTGTAAATGCTGTGGTAAAACCATGGTTAATTTTTGAAAGAGTACAAACAATTGTGAATTGAATTGAATGCTTCTCATTTCACTTTTTATAAAAGCATTTGATAAATGTAAATGTATTTGTATATTTAATATGTTCATTGAAAATTTTAATAAATTTGCAACTGTTATTGAGAGTGGTGTGTATTGTTTTATTATGCTGCCACTGGTGGTCCGTAACGATGAGCAAAACGCCGGTGAACTGCGCCTACGCAGAGCAGCCAGTATTTACAGCTGCATCATCCAAACATCGGCCGGAGAGCATTTCTGATCAGATGCCGACGTCGCAGCGATGATTAGCAAACGTTCCCTGAGCGACATCAAGCCGATGGAATTTTGTATGTCGGGTTGACATCGGCCCAACGGATGTGAGCTGTAACCAATGCATGTTTGAACAAACCAATATACAGTATATTTTAACAAACCAATATATACTCACCAATCCATCGTTGAAAAAACCGATGCATCTAAACCAATACATACTTGAAGAAACCAATATAGACAAACCAATACATCATTGAGAAAACCGATACATCTAAACCAATACATACTTGAAGAAACCAATATATACCAACCAATACTTCGTTCTGAAAACCGATGCATCTAAACCAATACATACTTGAAGAAACCAATATATACAAACCAATAAATCGTTGAGAAAACCGATGTATCTAAACCACTATATACTTGAAAAAAAACAATATATAAACCAATATGTTCTTGAAGAAACCATATATACAATATATACAGACCAATATATACTTGAATAAACCAATATATAATAACCAATACATAGTTGAGGAAACCGATGTATCTAAACCAATATTGAAAAAAACAATATAAGCTTAAGTAAACCGATGTATATAAGCCAATATACAGTTGAACCAATCAATGTATACCTGAGCCAACCAATGTATCTAAACCATAATATACTTGAAGAAAACGATATATATACTAACCAATGTATACTTGAAGAAACCAGTGTATACTTGAAGAAACCGATTTATCTCAACCAATATAGTCGAGGAAACCACTGCATATTTGAAGAGCCCAATGTTAACTTAAACAAACCAAAGGAGCAAACCCATGTGCTCAGGGTTGGCATGTGATCAGACCGATGTATCTAAACCAATATATGTCTGGTTATACCAATGTATTATGAACGAATGCGTTTGTCATTAAACCATATATTCAACCAGAGAACGAATCCATATTAACACAATACACATGAATTATTTCCTGAACGGCTTGCCATATTTGTCTGCTGTTTGTCAGCGCTGTTTTATCTGGATTTAAACTATCAGTTGACTGATATCGACTGATACTAGTTTATACCAGTCATTTGTGTTCTTCGCTGAATTCAAGCGCTTCTCACTGGATCTCACAGCGCTGTTTAGTGGTTGCGTGATCGGTGAGTAAACACATCTGCTCTAGCCAGCGCGCTCTGCGCTGCGCCGCTGTTTGAAACGAGCGGATATGGTCCGTGTGGCGCGGTTAAAATGAGTAACGCTGTTTTTTCCCGCATAAACATAACATTGAATGTTTATCGAACTTGTTTAATATATATTTAAAAAATTATATCACTATAATTGTAATTATCTTTTTATTGTCCAGCCCTACCTCAAAGTATATCTGCTCCCGTGCCCCCCAGGTTGGGAACCACTGATGTAGGGTACAACGGGGCTAAAGGCACCCCGGGGTAAATAGCGCCTTTGATATTATTTTCATCCAAACCACTAGATGGCACAAAAACATGGCTTAGCACTTTCCAAACCATTAGCTTTTCAAGATGCACGTGCAAATTTGTCTGATCTTTGACGCGATCGCGCGCAGCAGAGCAAAGTTGATTCTGTGCTTGATCTAATATTTTATGTTTTTTTTTAAATGTTGTAGATTTAAGTAGCAATGAGAATCGCTAAAATGAATGCATTTTGTGACAAAGTCTTCTTTATGATTTTCAGTTTTGTTTAAGATAATTAAAGCAACAGTTTTTAAATAACGAAAGATGTAAAAGTATAGTATTTGGGGTAGCCCCCCCACTGTTGGGGCTAAGGGCGCACAGTAATTAACATGATAATTAATAGATGGCTGACTTTTCCATTTGTTGACATGACATGTTTAGATTCAGATGGTAAATAGCCTATCATATAGGCCTATTATGTTGGGTGTCCATATTAGAGATAATCACCATGTTAAGAATGAAAATGATTTTGTTTCTGTATTTTAAAACATTTTTTTAATATATATTATGTATTTTGTGTCATATCTCCTGAACCAAATGATGATAACACAGAAAAGGTGATGTCTACCCCTATGTTGTGATGGTCAAGGATTTCAATGATACCATATACAAAAACATAAACTGTTCAGGTGAAGAGTTAATGGTGAAAACAGCAATTTGAGAAAGAAATAACTGTATCTGAGCATCACAGTATCACAGCATTTACAAAAGTCTATATTATGGCTATTATTTTTTTCTTTCTTTGAAAATTAACTAATATTTTATTCAACAGTACAATAAAAGATTGTTTTAATTAATTAAATATTAATTTGTTACATGTATGTACTGCTTTTCTGGGTACTCAAATCACTTACATGGAAGGGGGAATTCCTCAACCACCACCAATGTACAGCATCCACCTGGATGATGCGACAGCAGCCATATTGCACCAAAACGCCCACAACACACCAGCTTAACTAATATTTTATTCAATAGTATAATAAAAGATTGTTTTCAAACATATAATCATATATTGCAGAAATATAAAAAAAAATTCATCTCAAGTATGTGTATTTTTGCTTGCCTCTCAGGTAGAGTCAGGTAGGCGGTAGTATGTTTCCAATACTTTCATGTTCTCTCTCAACAACGCTCTAACATCACACACAGACGGCAATGCAATCTTGCTAAGCTGCGTCCTATCTGCACCTCTTCTGCTGCACCTCTGTCATTTTCTGTGGGTCTCTGGAATTGTCAGTCAGCTGTCAACAAACTTTGGTTTCACTTTATTTTGATGGTCCCTTTAACACATTTTATTGACTATAAGTAATGCTGCACCTACATTTCTACTGACTCTCATTAGAGTGTTAGTAGTGTATTAGTTGACTGGTAGGGTTAGGGTTAGATTAAGTTGACACATTCTTGCAAAGTTACATATAGTCATAATATCTGTTGGGAGACCAACACAATAAGGAGTTAGTAGATATGAAGCAGACAGTCTACTAATACTCTTATGAGAGTTTGTTGACATGTAGTTGCAACATTACTTAGTGTCAACAGAATGTTCAAAAGGGACCATCAAAATAAAGTGTTACCCAAACTTCATTCTGGCCATTGCTTCTCAGTCTACCCTTAGTATCTTGGGCTTGACTGAGACCTGGATTCGTCCAGAAGACTCTGCCACCCCTGCTGTTCTCTCTAACAATTTCCCTTTCTCTCACACCCCCCGTCAGGTTGGAAGGGTACTGGTCTTCTCATTTCTAATAATTGGAAATACTCAACCCACTCTTCCCAACGGAATAAAATTATTTTAAGTTTCATGCTATTATGGTAACAGCTCCTGTTAAACTCCATATTGCAATGATTTATCACCTTCCTGGTCAACTGGGCACCTTCATAGAGGAGCTGGATGGGCTGCTGTCCTCATTTGGTGACTTCGAAATCCATCTGGAGAAGCCTTACACTGCAGACTTCCACTTCCATTCCTAGCTTCATTCAATATCAAATGGCTTACCAACACAAGCACTAACAAATCAGGCAACCAGCTTGACTTAATTTACACATGCAATTGTATCACAGACAACATTTGGTAAAACCTCTAGACATCTCTGCTCAGTTATTTATTACATTTAACCTACATATTACTATACCTGTGTGCCACCAATTCCTCTACCAGTTACTTTTAGGCAAAACCTACACTCCCTTTCACCCTTCCATCTTTCCTCTGTAGTGTCATCCTCTCTTCCCTCACCCACCCATTTCTCATATCTGGATGTAAATACAGCAACTGACACTTTATGATCCACTTTAACTTCTTGCCAAGACAATATCTGTCTTGACAGGCCAGTGCATAATACCCCTTCTAACCTAATTTGCCCCATGTATCATCATCTGTACTGTATTTTTGCTGAGCAGTCTTTTAGGTGGCTCACCAATGTACTAGATTTCTCTAATACAAAAAATTAAGTGGGCATGACCAAAATTTTTGTGGGGAGAAGAATTTATTGAAGATGGTAGTGTAGCAGTTCTTCAATAGCGATGTTAGCATATCTTCCTTCAAACAATCTTAACCCTTGTTTGAATCCTAGCTTCTCCCAAAGTTCTGTCTGTGGGATATAATTTTATACCTGAAGACAAAAGGGCTAGAAACAATACTGCTAGGACCTTCCCGCTGGAGATCCTGCAATCTACAAGACGTTCCTGAAGAATGCTGTCCCTTTGTTATTCTAATGGGATGGACCATTTGGTTCACACCTTTATAGACACAGTTACATTATTTCTTTCACAGAATGACCAGCTGAACTTTAACCAATCAGGTTTCAGCAGCGGCCGTTCAACTGAGACTGCTTTGCTGTTCGTCACTGTAGCCCTGCAGATGGCGAAAGCTGATTCCATATCATCAGTTCTTATTCTGCTGGATCTATCTGCCACTTTTGACACTGTGAATCATCAGATTATCCTGTCTACCATCACCGGATCTGCACTCCACAGGTTTGAATCTTATCTCACAGGTAGGTCTTTCAGGGTTTCCTGGGGAGGAGGGGTATCCAAAGAACATCAACTGGTCACAGGGGTTCCTCAGGGATCAGTTCTTGGACCCATCCTATTCACAACATTACTTAACCCTTGTAAAGGGAGAGTTCTCCCTTTAATATAATCACTGCAGCTGTCAATCAGTGGCAGCGCGATTGGCTACATTGCTCAGCGTGTACAGGACCGAGTCTAAATAGTCTTGGTTATTGGACCCGCAACCCTCCCGTGCTTGTCACCGTCTGGCCCGCACCCACACCACACCCTACACATAAATATTATTCCCCCTTGTGGACAACACAATAGACAACTCTGACCCCAGAGAGTGATTGTAAATTAAGTTTACATGAAATATGTTTGAAATTTCATTCTGCATCTTCTGAGATTTCATTGTAATCCTTCTCATAAAGTCACTGAATTAACCATTAACTGTTAACTGAAGGATGATTTTGTGTAGAAAACAGTAAATCACAAAAAATTACTTTAGCTGGGTTTTCACAGAGAAGGTCACACACACACACACACACACACACATATATATATATATATATATATATATATATATATATATATATATATATATATATATATATAATATATGATAGTATTCTTGAAAACAATCTTTTAATGTATTACTGAATAAAAATATTAGTTAATTATCAAAGAAAGAAAGAAATAATTGCCATAATATGGACTTTTGTAAATGCTGTGATACTGTGATGCTCAGGTACCGTGATTTCCTTTGGGAGAATCACATTGCTGATTTCACCATTAACTCTTCACATGAACAGTTTATGTTTTTGTATACGGTATCATTGTAATCCTTGACTATCAAAACATAGCGGTAGACATTACCTTTTCTGTGTAATCATGTTTGGTTCAGGAGATATGACACATAATTTCAATCTTTGACATGGCCTTACTCAGTCAATATCAAAGATATGAAGGTTAAATTTTCACAGAATGTTCTTTACCTTATGAAGGATGATTTTGTGTAGAAAACAGTAAATCACAAAAAAATGACTTTAGCTGGGTTTTCACAGAGAGGGTCACACACACACACACACACATATATATACAGTGGGGCAAAAAAGTATTTAGTCAGCCACCAATTGTGCAAGTTCTCCCAATTAAAAAGATGAGAGAGGCCTGTAATTTTCATCATGAGTATACCTCAACTATGAGAGACAAAATGAGAAGAAAAAAAAATCCAGAAAATCACATTGTAGGATTTTTAAAGAATTAATTGGTAAATTCCTTGGTAAAATAAGTATTTGGTCACCTACAAACAAGCAAGATTTCTGGCTCTCAAACAAGCAAGATATCTGGCTCTCACACACCTGTAACTTCTCCGTTAAGAGGCTCCTCTGTCCTCCACTCGTTACCTGTATTAATGGCATCTGTTTGAACTCGTTATCAGTATAAAAGACACCTGTCCACAACCTCAAACAGTTCAACTCCAAACTCCACCATGGCCAAGACCAAAGAGCTGTCAAAGGACACCAGAAACAAAATTGTAGACCTGCACCAGGCTGGGAAGACTGAATCTGCAATAGGTAAGCAGCTTGGTGTGAAGAAATCAACTGTGGGAGCAATTATTAGAAAATGGAACACATACAAGACCACTGATAATCTCCCTCGATCTGGGGCTCCACGCAAGATCTCACCCCGTGGGGTCAAAATGATCACAAGAACTGTGAGCAAAAATCCCAGAACCACACGGGAGGACCTAGTGAATGACCTGCAGAGAGCTGCGACCAAAGTAACAAAGGCCACCATCAGAAAACACACTGCGCCGCCAGGGACTCAAATCCTGCTTTAGCCAGTACATGTCTGGGCCCGTCTGAAGTTTGCTAGAGAGCATTTGGATGATCCAGAAGAGGATTGGGAGAATGTCATATGGTCAGATGAAACCAAAATAGAACTTTTTGGTAAAAACTCAACTTGTCGTGTTTGGAGGAGAAAGAATGCTGAGTTGCATCCAAAGAACACCATACCTACTGTGAAGCATGGGGGTGGAAACATCATGCTTTGGGGCTGTTTTTCTGCAAAGGGACCAGGACGACTGATCCGTGTAAACGAAAGAATGAATGGGGCCATGTATCGTGAGATTTTGAGTGAAAACCTCCTTCCATCAGCAAGGGCATTGAAGATGAAACGTGGCTGGGTCTTTCAGCATTACAATGATCCCAAACACACCGCCCGGGCAACGAAGGAGTGGCTTCGTAAGAAGCATTTCAAGGTCCTGGAGTGGCCTAGCCAGTCTCCAGATCTCAACCCCATTGAAAATCTTTGGAGGGAGTTGAAAATCCGTGTTGCCCAGCGACAGCCCCAAAACATTACTGCTCTAGAGGAGATCTGCATGGAGGAATGGGCCAAAATACCAGCAACAGTGTGTGAAGACTTACAGAAAACGTTTGACCTCTGTCATTTCCAACAAAGGGTATATAACAAAGTATTGAGATGAAATTTTGTTATTGACCAAATACTTATTTTCCACCATAATTTGCAAATAAATTCTTTAAAAATCCTACAATGTGATTTTCTGGATTTTTTTACTTCTCATTTTGTCTCTCATAGTTGATGTATACACAGTGATGGGAATAACGGCGTTATAAATAAACGGCGTTACTAACTGCGTTATTTTTTTCAGTAACGAGTAATCAAACGAATTACTGTTTCCCCGTTACAACGCCGTTACCGTTACTGACAATAAAATGTGGCGTTACAATATTATATTATTAGAATTTAATTTTTCAGTTCATCTGAGTGGATGCGCGGTGTAGCTGTATTTGACGTCCCATAAACTCTAGTGTGAAGGCGCACGACTCGCCGTCGCTTTCTCTCACATACACGCACGCAAAGAAAGATACAGAGCGAGAGAGTCTTTCATAACATGCAGGATTGACGCGCTGCATGTAAACCATATACTTTGTTGTATTTTCCTGTCAAAAATAACGGAGTTCCTTTGGAATTCTTCAGCTTTTAAGAACTGCTGGTTTCTCTGGTAGTGGGCGGAGCTAATGCGCAAACCACAATCTCATTGGCTGGCGCTCACCTATTATCATCCCTGTTTTGATTTCAGCAAATCAATTTGAGCGAATGCAGACAACGTGATTAATATTCATGAACCCAGCAGCTCATTAATCCTTAGTGCGTTTTATATTGATGACAAATATGCATTCATCCTTGATTATTCTAATGACTAAAGTTCTATCATCATATAATATTAAATTATCATAATATTATATTATAATGCTTGACTGACTGATACAGTAGATAAATAGTGTAGATTAATGTAAATTGTTTTATAATAATAATTTATTCTTTTTAGTGTCCATTTAATTAATTTAACATATTTAATATTGGGGGTATCCAAAGTTATTTGACATTTGAACATTTTTTTTAAAAGTAACGCCGGGTAATTAGTTACTTTTATAATGATGTTACTCAGTTACTAACTCAGTTACTATTTGTGAGAAGTAACTAGTAACTATAACTAATTACTTTTTAAAGTAATGTGCCCAACACTGGGTATACCTATGATGAAAATTACAGGCCTCTCATCTTTTTAAGTGGGAGAACTTGCACAATTGGTGGCTGACTAAATACTTTTTTGCCCCACTGTATATATATGATAGTATTCTTGAAAACAATCTTTTAATGTATTACTGAATAAAAATATTAGTTAATTATCAAAGAAAGAAAAAAAATTATTGCCATAATATGGACTTTTGTAAATGCTGTGATACTGTGATGCTCAGGTACCGTGATTTCCTTTGGGAGAATCACATTGCTGATTTCACCATTAACTCTTCACATGAACAGTTTATGTTTTTGCCTACGGTATCATTGTAATCCTTGACCATCAAAACATAGCGGTAGACATTACCTTTTCTGTGTAATCATGTTTGGTTCAGGAGATATGACACAAAATACATAATTTGGTTATAGCTGAAAGTAAAATGGTCGCCATGGCAACCACGAGGTGTTTTTGCGATGGCTCCTTTTCTGAAAATGTTTAGGGCCGCAAACTATACAATTGTACCAAGTTTCATGCTTTTATGAAAAATGTAACATTATTTTCACATATCACCTGGACTAGTATGGGAATTAATAAACAATACATGTAAGATAGCTATTAGCCAATAGACATCTGTGACTTGAATCAAAGTCATAGGCCTATTAAATATATTACTTTAATTTTGTTTAATTTATTTATATGATTTATTATTGGTTATGATTTGTTATTAATATAATTTGCAAATTATTATTTAATACATTTATTATTGTATTTCTTTAATATTTGGAATAATGAAGAAGAACACTTGACGAGAAAAAAAAAAAAAAAAAAAAACGGTAGATTAAGCCAGCTGGATAAAGTGAATTAAGAATCTATATTAAGGTGAATTATTCTAAGAATTAACGTTTTATGTGTCCGTGTGGCAATACGTTGGACGCAAGCGTGAGGTCCTAACATCATTTGCGCGCGTTCAGATGACGTACGTGTGTTTCAACAGCTGATTGAAAGAGGTCGCAGTTTACCAAGCAGCTCACAACATTAATCTCCTAAAAATATGTATTTCGGCTTTTGATGTGATTTATTTCCAGTTCTGTACCAAGACATCTTCGGAATGACGTAATTTGGTGAGTGTCGGTCGTTGCTGACATCTTTGAGAAAGGACAAGGCGAGTAGTTCTTGATTTTGCTAAGTCAGTGCTGTGGCATTTGTGTGTATCTGCTTTGTTTCGATTCCGAATCAGCCACTTAGCTGCTGATATTGTTCATAACGATAGGAACAAAACAGATATTTAACAGTGTGTGCGAATTTTTTTTCTGCTTCGTGTTTTATTGTGTCGTCTTACTAAATGGTTGGTTTACTTCTTTGTATTAGCCAAGCTAGCTAGCAGAGTAGTTAGCAGGTAGCTTTATCTTAATGACAGCTTTAGAGAAAACACTTTAAACAAACAATAACATATGATATTGATTCTTTCTAAAAATGATCTGTCTAGGGGGGTAACACACAATAAATACACATTTGTTAGGGTTGATTATTTTTTATTTTTTATTTTTTTTGTAGAAAAACATTGTTTACATTGGGTAAGAGAGATGAGATAATATCAGCAGTTGGAATTTTCTCTCATACTAGCAGCTCTGTCATTTTTAGGAGTGCTTAAAGACATACTACCTTATCTTTAATTTAAACATGCTTTAACTTAAATCTTTGAATTTGAATATTCATGTCAGTGTTATATTAATGCCAGGAATTGTTAGCATTAAAAGCATAAAGACAGTAAACAAAGAGAGTTGTAAGAGGGTTACATGAAATATTATCTTATGTATTACATTAAATTCAAGCAACAGGGTTCTTTAAAGAATACACACACACACACATATATACATACACATACACACATATATATATACATAACATTCATGTCAGTGAATTTTGTTTTAATTTGTTTTTAATTTTAATTTCTAAATGTATTTAATCAATTTATAATATTAATGGATATAATATACTACTTGATAAAAATACTTTTTTATTATTTGGTATATTGAAAAACCATTTGAAAGAAAAATCAAAAGTTTTTTGGTTAATACAGACGTTTGGTGATAAATGACTTTTTATTTGTAATTGTTTCTTGACAATTGGGTGAAATACTCTCATTAACGTTCGTTTTAACAAGTTATTAAGTTCATTTTTAGTATAGTTTGATATAGTTATTTAAAAAATAAATTAATTAATAACTGTGGGGTGGAATAAAGTTTCTGTGTATACAGGAAACATATACAGGAAGGTAAAAGATAAAACATCTGATAAATGTGTTTATGTATATAGTGTAAATGTGCACTAAAAAAGCTGGCATAGAAACAATTTTCAGTCAGAAATTGCAATCAAATCTTGCCAACTTATTATTATTTTTTTTTATTTGAAAAGGTACTTCACATGATGTATGGCCAGACATGACTAATACTTTGACACAAGAAATAATATAATTCTCTCATCTACAGTTACAGCTCAATTGGCTTACCTCACCTTTCCTGTGGTGCGATACAGTCCAACCATGGATAAGATTTTGGAAGCGCTGGTCAGCTCCTCCCATCCTCTGTCTGTCAAACGGGCTATTGTGAAAAAAGTGGTGGAGGCTGCAGAAAAGGAAGTGACCGAGGAGCAGTGCCAGGCCTTGTATCATCTCACCACCCGCCTTATTCTCCTGGGTGAGGATGCTTTTCAGAGACAGGTTGGCCTCCAAGTGCAAGAAGCATACGCACGTTACCATCGCGATGAGTTTGCCCGCTTCTTCAGCAAGGAATACGTGCTTGGTCTCCTGCAGCAGGGCTATGGCTCTCTGGACCGCAGAGACCCTGCCATCTTGGACTTTCTTCATGGTTCCCTCCGACTGCTCATCAGCTGCCCGGCTGTGTTGGAGTTGGCACCACTGCTACAGACGGAGGTCCTACGCATCATCTGTGAACGGCCAGAACCAGCAACTTGTGCCAAGCTGGCCACCATACTGACGGACTTCCTCAGTGCGTCCCACGAGAGAAGGCTGGAGTTCTCTTCTGTCAGCAGCTTGTGCGCACCTTTGCGTATTTCCACTGTGCTGCCACTGAAGAGCGGGAGTTGCGGGAGTATGTGACCCAGGTGACCAGGGTGAGTGTGCTGCTGCAGGGCATCTGGAAAGCCGAGCCGGCCACGCTGCTACCGTCACTGCAGGAGGTGTTTGCCATCATCTCATCCACAGGTCAGTAAGCTATGATTCCTCTTGATATTTTCAATTAAGGAAATTAGAATGAGTGGGAATGGAGCTTTAAAATGAATGCAGAAGCACTATAAAAAAGCACAATAAAAAAATGCCCAGCATAGTAGACATATGGACATGAGGGTCAGTAAATAATGACAGATTTTTTTATCTTCATAATTCAGTGTTTTCCCAAACAGTTTTTTTAAATTGTAAAAATGTATAATTAAAAGTGTTATTTTAAAATAAAAACAACCAGAATCATACACATAAATTATATTAAAAAAAAAAATAATAATAATAATTAAATATTTTATTTGTTTACATCCATGTCATGTGACCATTAACCATCAGCAGAGAACCATGAACGTGGATTTTTGGTAAATTGTTGAAATCCTAAATCTGTGGGGTTGCTTCAAATAACTATTTTAATTACATTTTTCTTTTTTTTAAAAGTAGTATTGTTATATGTGTTAATGTTACAATATTATAATAATTATAATACTTTTTAAAGTATTGAACAATTACTTTTTATTTTTTATAGTTTAAAACATTAGTTTTTTTTGTATTTTATATAATATTGTAATATTATGCAGTGCCTGCTGCACTTTTTTAATATGCATGAATGTTGAATGGTCTGAGGAACCTCTAGAAGCATAATAATAATAATAATAATAATAATAATTGTCTCACTTTTTAATATCATCCTGATTAGACTATATGTGTGAGTGAGAATTGGCAAGTATGCATTTACTATTTGTGCAGAATTTTTGGGAGATTTGTATTTGAAATACGTCATAGTCTGTTAACATGCATTTTGAAACAATGACTGAAAGGGGTGTTTCACAGCAGCAACCCAACAGGCCATTCAATTATAATGGTCAGAAAGGGTGGAAAATTGTATTATTTTTTTATTTTATTTTTTTAAAAAGCTTGGAAACATAAAATGACTTTCAAGAGAAATCAGTCAAACAATAGATAAATGTATGAAATGACCCCTTTAAAAAATCCTAAATATGGTATGCACATGAAAAATATGAAATCATAATCATGTAATGCTCCCTAATAATCATTCCACAATGTATTTGTTTTCATTTCAGACCCTTCATTTGAACCCTCCATTGCTCTAGCAAGCCTGGTCCAGCACATCCCTCTGCAAATGATCACAGTCCTCATCAAAAGCCTCACCACTGACCAGAATGTTAAAGATGCCAGTATGACACAAGCACTCTGCAGGTCAGACTATGTGTGCACGCTCTGTGTAAAGCTAATGAATAGTGCTTTTGTTTCTGTTTAAAAGACTAAGCCCTTGATTCAACTGCCATCATGTTGTTTTCTCTAGTTCTTGTGTGCTTCAAGTATGTGGTAATTGCATTTATGCAAGACATTTAGAAAGAGTGTAGTGTTCATCATGGCTCAACTGATTTTAAATGAGTAGCGTTTGTTGTTATTTTTTTTCCTAGGGTTGAATGTTGAGGTCAAAATGTTGCCAGTTTTCTTTTTTGTGGCGCTGTTACTCTTATGTAAGGCTTGTATTTTATATGTTGCCTGTCCTGACCCTGTTTTCTCTCTCTGTCTTTTTCAGGATGATTGACTGGTTGTCCTGGCCTCTAGCCAATCATGTGGACACCTGGGTCATTGCTTTATTAAAGGGACTTGCTGCTGTTCAAAAGTTCACCATCCTCATAGATGTCACACTGCTCAAAATTGAACAGGTTTGTGTGTATGTACTTATAGAAGAGCTTTCAAAGTCACTTATTTAGAGAATTACAAGCATTGCAAGTATTGGGAAGTGGTTTAGTTGATTATTTGAGTTCTATAACTATTTTTTTTTCTTTGATACCTAAAAAATGCTTGGTGAGACCTGCCTGGTGAAGGCTTTCCTGTTTGTTTATGTGTATGACTGTGTTTTTGTTTTGTCTGTTTACAGGTCTTTAATCGTCTCTGGTATCCCATTGTGAGACAGGGAGCACTGGTGGTTCTTTCACACATGCTGCTTAGTTTCCAGCACTCTCCTGAAGCCTTCCACTTTGTAAGGCCACTATGAACATTGCTCCACTTTCTTTATTTCTTTTTCTTAGGGATGCACCGATATGAAAATTTTGGCCGATACCGATAATTCTGTATATTTGAAAGCCGATAACGATATGTGGGCCGATTAAATCTAAATCCAATTTTTTTAATATAATTTTTGAGAGCCTGATTACAAAAAAGGTCTCATCATTAAAAGCCACATCCCAAACAACTCATAAGCAGCCTAGTTTGAACAGTATACGTTTTAAAAATAATTTTACTCTCCTATTACCAAATTTCCTCATAAAAAATGTATAAATAATGCAAACAAGTCATTGGACATCATTACACGTGTAAAGAATCAAAATGCATGCGCCATGGATCAATAAAATGGAATAGCCTCTGCACGGACAATAATGAAATGATTTTAATTACTAAACCATATTGTTGATGAAAATAATAAGAGAAAAATAAAAGTGGTGGTTATTATTAATAATGCATCAATGATTTTGAAAAAGTAACAAATTAATACCACTGTTTTAAATAGCAGCATTGTTGTTTGAGCAGCGTGAGCTTTAGCTGAAAAGCTGAATGAACACCGGTAAACTAAAGTGCTTGTTAGTGGGGTAATTAGGCTATATGAGAATCAGATATTCATGGAAAATAAACATAATATTACAACTTATATATGCACAAAAAGACGGAAATGCACAAGTAATCATGAACTAAGTTATGCGCTAGTCAGATGTGTAACTCGTGGACGCGCTCTTGGCTCTTCGCGTAACAACGCGCTGAAACATGGCAAATAGACCCCAAAGAATTCACAACTTTTTATTACGGTAGTGTTGTCTTTATAATGTTATGTATATGACAGTCCCAGTTATTGTTGTGCATTGCTGTTCAAGCTGTGTGCTGCTGTTTGAGCTGCGTGCACTAAGCTAAAGATGATCACCGGTAAACTGAAGCACTCTATTGACGCTCTAACTTCACCAAATGCATTCCATATATGAGATAAATCAGATATACATAAAATAAACACAATATTACAACGTACAATTGCACAAAACAAGGCTGCAAATGCACAAGCTAACGTAACTGTCATGGAGGCGTAGCTCTGTTGTGGGCGTGCTCAACGCAAGCTCAAAATGCGGGCGCACAAATATTCCACAACATTATTTACAGTAATGTTCACATTTTAATTTTATGTAGGCTTTATGACAGACTTGCCCTGCACATGTTGCACTTAAGTGTATTGTCCTTTTCGAAGTGATTCCAATCATATTTCAAGCATTTCAAAACCATCATGGCAAACACACATCTGAAGTGTCTCTGAAGGAAATAATGCATTGTTTATCGGCTTTAAGGTATCGGCCAAATTTTCTTATTGAAAATTATTGATACTGATAACAGTAAAAATTAACATTTATCGGCCGATGCCGATATATCGTGCATCCCTACTTTTTCTTTTAATATTCAAATATTAAAGTTAGAACATTGTAATTGTTTGTAGCTCTTTTAAGGAGCTGTGGTTTTTAGTATCTGATTTTATAATTTTAATATCTGCTTTGTAATCATTTCAGTGTGATGTGAATCATATAACCCTTGTCATTTATACCAGGTGGTTCCTCATATAGTTCCACTTGTAAAGTCTTTGAAGAACGATGGCCTTCCCAACAGCAAAACCTTCCTGCTGCAGTTTGCAGAACTCGTCCACTGCATGATGTACCAATATTCCGGCTTCCCAGACCTCTATGACAGCATTCTTGAATCCATTAAAGTAAGATATAAGACAGGGAATTTCTGGTTTTATCCCCTATGAACTAACTTAAGTATGCAAAACAAAGAACATGTTTTGTGTACCGCTGCTGAATTTGTTTAGTATGTTGTCCTTGCTTGTAAAAACTAATTTTATACAGTCACAGTGTTGTTCAAATGTTTGGGTTCTTTAAGGTTTTTAATGTTTTTGAAAGAAGTCTATTATGCTCCTCAAAACTGCACTTGTTTGATGGAAAATACAGTAACAACTCCAATATTGTGGAATATTATATTTTAAAAGGTTTTCTATTCTAATACATTTTCAATGTAATTTATTCCTGTGATGGCAAGGTTGAATTTTTAGCAGCCATTACTCTAGTTTTCAGTGTCACATGATCCTTCAGAAATCATTCTAATAAGCTGATTTGATGCTCAAGAAACATTCATGTTGTGCTTTGAGTCTTTAAAAGTTCAAAAGCACAGTGCTTATTTAAAATAGAAGTCCTTTGTAACATTGTAAATGTGTTTTCTGTCACTGTTCAATTTAATGCATACTTGCTAATCAAAAGTAATTAATTTCTTAAAAAAAAAAAAAAAAAACCTTACTGAACACAAACTTCAGAACAGTAGTGTATTTCAATGCTTCATCTGTTTTATATCCACCTCTGGTTCTGTTGTAGGAACTACCTAAACCTAATGAGGAGAAGATCAAATTTGTTCTGAACCAAAGTGCCTGGACCTCTCAGTCAAATTCATTTGCCTCAGGCCTGCTTAAGATCACAGGAAAATCAGAAACGGGGAAGACGGGACTTGTGAATCTGGGCAACACATGCTACATGAACAGCATCATCCAAATTTTATTTATGGCTACTGAGTAAGTTTTAAATCTATTGCATATTATCTGATCTATTTCTCAACTGTTCTACTGTAATTAATCCAACATTAACGTTCTCCATATGCAGATAGCATTACGTTTTTGTACCGTTATGGTTTTAATGTTTGCATGTAAACACAATGTAAAACATCATAAAATGATCCTCGGGCATTTAAATATTTATAATACTTTGTCAACTGCGAGATATTTCTCAGCTCTAACAGTCTCTCTTTAAAAGTTTCAGACGGCATGTTATGTCTCTGCATTTGAATGGCAGCAGCACACTCATGAAGAAGCTCCAGCTTCTTTTTGCCTTCTTGGCCCACACACAGGTATGTTTATCTTCTCTGCAGTTTCCTGTCTGTCCTCTGAAACATTGCAGCACTCGGCATTGCTGGGTAGGTGTGTTAAATGAGAGTTTTAAGCGTACCTGCTGGTGATTAATTTTCATGTTATTTGCCCACCAGAGAGCAGCATTTTCTCCAAGGAGTTTTTTGGAGGGTTCTCGGCCGCCGTGGTTTACAGGCGGATCCCAGCAAGACTGCTCAGAGTATTTGCGTTTTCTGCTGGACAGGTAAACTCAGAAAATGGCTATGGCAAGAAAGTTGTATGTTTAAGAGTTGCTCTAGGCATAAATGCTTAATGCCAGACTGAGCTGAAATTTGAAACTTTATTAGGACAGTTTATGGTAACCCATTAATTCAGTTTGACATTACAACTGCTTTATTCTGTTACATGATTCCCGAAGACAGAACAAGCTGAACTTTTGCAAGAGCACCAGCAGACATCAGTCTTCGATACATATTCACATACACAAACACAGTATTATTCTGGTTCCTGTTTGTCAGGAATAATGGATAAAATACCCTTGTAATATATATATTTTTTTCATGGCTCAAGGAGTATGAAGTATAAGTGAGCAAGTAAACTACAAGTGAAACACACATTCATTTGTATAGACATTAAAAATAAGACCATCAGAGGACAGCCAGTCAGCTTCAGTATAAGCTGGTCAAATAAAAGTCAAAATATAAAGTGTGAGGAAAGTTTGATCGTAGTCGTTTCTCATTGGGCAGTAACACATTTTCTTCATTTACATGTGTTAGTGTGATTTTTATTGCCATCTAGAATCCAGAATGTCTGTTTTTCTCCTGCCACCCACATAAAAATTCACAGTCCGAATCCAGGGATTAATCCAAAAATCACTTTTTCTACAGCCAAGCACCATACGGTAACTGTTGCGCTTCACTGTAATGTGTATATGTTTAAATACAGACTTTTTTATTATTAAATTGCTGGTAACTGTTTATAAGAATAATATCATGTCACTTCTTCACTACTATGGCTTCACCAAGTATGCGATTAAAATTTTTACATATGTATTATATACATTTATATATTTTAGGGCTTGCACAGTGATCATTTTACTAGTCAAACAAGTTGCTTGGTCAGATGTTTACCTTTATGTAAATAAGAGGTTGTTTGTAATTTTTAAATTGATATCCATTATTTTGAGAGAGAAAATGCAAGACAGAAAACCATTCAGTTTTCCTGTTAGATGGGATGTTTAAATAAATAAATAGGATATTGTATTTAATTTAATATTTGATTTATTACTTGTCTAAGTAATAACATTTTGTTTCCATGTGACTGACCACATGACAAATGCATTTCTGGGTTCATAGGGTGAAATTGTCACATGAAAAGACCTCCTTTCCAAATTAGGCTATATATTATTCAATAACTGCAGACTTTCAGATTTACTCTGTGTCAACTAAACCACATTTATGTACATCATTTTGTAATAATAATTTGTTGACTACAAATAAATATGAGATTTATTGTGGTGATTTTTTTTATTTTTTATTTTATTGATTACAGGCCTAAAAACAATAAAATGTGTTTTCTTATTTACAACAGCAGGGGGAGTTCATGCATTTCATGTATTTATTTTGTTCTGTCTTCCTATGTGATATTAAGGTTGCATGAAGAAGAGAAGACTCTCTCAGCTCTTCAGGTGTCCAGCCCAAAACCTGAACCTGCAACCACTTCTGCTGAAACTCTTCACAATGCTGTTAGTCAGCCAGTCGCTGATATGCCATCACATCCAGATCCTGTGGCAGCCAAGAGAGATGACCGCACTCTAGTGGAGCGTATGTTTGGTGGTCGACTCTCTACAGCCATCCGCTGCCTGCAATGCCACAGCCTGTCAGAAAAAGAAGAGCCATTTACAGACCTCTCTCTTGCCTTCTGCCCCTCAATGTCCAAGTGCCACGGTCCCACTGAAGAGCACAAGAGCTCCTCCTCTGTGGGACCCTGCCAAGGGGCGGTGAATGGAGGCAGTGAATCCTCAGAGGGCTCAGTAAAAGAAGGTGCAGGAACCAGGATGGAGAGGCCTGTGGTGGAGCCCACACTGTCTGTGCCAGATTTGGTCGATTACTTCCTAGCTCCAGAAATCCTAGAGAACGAGAACTGCTACTTCTGTGAACGCTGCAGCTCACTGCAGAGGGCTGAGAAGGTCATGCGGGTGGTGGCATCACCGGAGTACCTCATTCTGACTCTGCTGCGCTTCTCGTACGATGCCACCTGTCACGTCCGTCGCAAGATCCTGGACAATGTCGGCATTCCGCAGCACATGAGCCTGCCTTTACACCAACACGGTATCTCCGTTTCATCATCTTCCTCAGCTGCAGCTACGTCTTCCTCATCTGAATCATCTGAGGGTGGTGAGAATCTAGCTAAGAAGCTCAAGCCTTCTCAAAAGGAGGATGGAATGACGGAAAACAGAAGAAATAGTGAGGCAAATGACAGCGATTCGGAGATGCTGTCAGTGCCGTATGTTTTGAGTTCTGTTGTAGTGCATTCTGGGATGTCCTCTGAGAGCGGTCACTACTACTCGTATGGAAGGAATGTGAGTTGCACTGATGGTTATGCAGCTCACCCAAGTTCTAAGACCCTGGAAAGCTCCAGCCCTACAGATAGCTTGAAAGCCTCACAGGAGGAAATGGGACGCGCTGACCACAAGTCCACGGACTGGTTCTTGTTTAATGACAGCCGAGTGACTTTTACAAACTTTGAGTCATTGCAGAACGTCACCTGTCGATTCCCTAAGGACACAGCCTATGTCCTGATCTACAGGAAACAAGAGGTCAGTGGACAACCAAGCAATTCTGGGCCAGTTGTAAATGGCTCAAGACTGAGTGGAGAGCCGCCCCTGCAGAAGGAGCTGATGGATGCCATTACCAAAGACAACAAACTCTTCCTACAGGTGGGAATATTGTACTTTGTCTGTGGTGCTCTTTTATGCTTACCAAGACTGCATTTATTTGATCAAAATACAATTAATAAAGGTAATGTTCTGAAATACTTTTACAATTTAAAATAAGTTTTAAACATTTTAATGTGTTTAAAAATGATGGCAAAGCTGAATTTTCAGCAGCCATTACTCCAGTCTTAAGTGTCACATAATCCTTCAGAAATCATGATATGCTGATTTGATGCTCAAGGAGCATTACTTATTATCGGTGTTGAAAACTATATTTTTGTGAAAAATATTTTTGTGGAAACTATGCATTTTTTCAGGATTCTTCTATGAATATAAAGTTCAAATGAACAGCACTTATTTCAAATATTTTTTGTAACAGTGTAAAAGTTTTTACTGTAGATTTAATGCATCTTTGATGAATAAAGGTATTAATTCCCCCTCAAAAAAAAAAAAGGAGAAAAAAAAAAACTGTTGAGCTGTAATGTATAATCTGTCATCTTGTCAACATTTCTGAATTAAAATTCATTTTTGCGTCGTACAACTGTCCTGATAGCACAATGAATGAAAACTTACTTCTGAAAAGAAAACCATTTAGTAACGTCTTTCGGATGACACGTTAAACGGAGGTCCTGACTTGACATTAAAAATCTCATGACACTCATCGTAAAGAGTAGGGGTGTAACCCCGGTGTCCTGGCCAAATTCCCTCCACTGACCCTTGTCAATCATGGCCTCCCAATAATCCCCATCCACTTGATTGGCTCTATGACATTCTCTCTTCTCCACATTTTAAGCTTTGTTGAATATATTGATTAAGATATACTCTTACTTTTTCAAGTTTTTTTTTTTATCATTATTCCACATGTATTTGCAAATAAAGGTTTTGTCAAAAATGTTTTTTCAATGAAATATGAAACGTTTTCCTTTTTCTCTTATTTGTCATGGATTTAACCCTTTATTTCTTTTCCTTCCAGGAGCAGGAACTGAATGCCAGAGCTCGAGCTCTTCAAGCAAACTCTGCTTCTTGCTCATTCCGACCCAACGGTTCTGATGACAACGATCCTCCTGGTAGCTGTGGGCCCTCAGGTGGGGGTGGAGGAGGGGGCTTCAATACCATCAGCAGACTCGTCTTCTAAGCAAGGGTCACAGACATAGCCTCAGAGCACTGGACAGTCCCACTGACAACACCAGACTCCATTGTTTTTGTCCTGATTGCCCACAGTGTGGATAAGTGTGCCACCTCAGAACAGATGTGTCTTAATTTTTCTGGTTTGCATGCTTTTTCCCCTTTACATTGACATTCATTTGAAATTAATTGAAGCACTTTGAGTACTATAGGTCAGAAATGGGCATGCAATAAATTTGTACAGAATCCTGGAATCTTAATTGTTTCATTTTCTAAACAGAAATCATTAGGCAGAGAATGGTATTAAAAATTAAAGCAAATATTTTTGGACCACACTATATAGTGAACTACTTGCATGAATATTTTAATTGGAAGTTTTTCAACTTCTGGTTTGAGGATTACACATATCTTCAATTATTTAATTACAAATAAGTTATTTTATTCATTCAGGGAATACTTTTTTGATTTACCTTTTTAAACGCTGAAGTTTTTTTTAAAGTGAATTATATGTGCCTTTTAATACTTCAGATTTTACACAATTATTGGACTAGCTACACAAAAAACACCATCTCTTGCTGTACAGTGTTAATATGTAATAATTATGATTTTGCTCTATAGTAAAGACTCATAACTGAACATGGTCTAATCTTATTATTTAAAAAGCATGTTACAGTTTATCACTGGCAGATTTTGTCATTTACTGGTTAAAACATTTGAAAAGACTGCCTATTTTATTTCAAGGTTAGAGATGTAATTTCAGTATGAAAGCTCAGTGTTATCAAAAAAAGCTGAAATTTCAATTTTCAGTGTTCAGTTACAATAAGACACACAACATTTGATTTCAGTACAAATACATTTATACATTTTCATTTTAAAAAAATTATAAAATAAAACATTTATTTCCATTTCTCACTTGTTTAGTTTAAGTAATTCTTAAAACTATATAGACATTTTAAAAAGTTATAAAAATGACTTAACTTAAAATGAAAACAAAATAGAAACAAACTATAATAATATATAAACTGGTATATACTGAACTCCAAAGCAGCTATTAAAACAAGTGCTATTCCTGTGAATATTCTCAAGACATGTTCTAAGACAATAATCAAGCTGAGGTCTGTTTTGACTATCAGAGCACGAGACCTTTGTTAGTCACCTCGTGGCTATCAATCCATGAGTCCACCCCCAACATCCCAGTGTCCTCGGTTTGAACCACTGCACTCCTGTCCTTTGGTGAACCCTAACACAACTCTGTTTTTGAGCATGAAGTCCAGTTAAAATTAGAACAACATCATTGTCCTTGTGCATTAGCTTAGAATAGACATTTAAGGCTGTGGTGAAGCACTCCTTAGATGCACATTTCTAAATTGGAGAACTAATACATATAGCAAAGTTGGCTTTGTGGTTTTCAAATGTGGGCACCTTTAGTTCTTCAATCCCTCCAGAGCCATTAGCTTTATAACAGCATTGCACCACTCACACATTCTCTAAAACCATTTGGTAAAATCAATGACTCTGAATTATTCAATAACACATCTACACATCTTTGCTACAGTTTAGGCCACTCCCACTGACAATTTATTCTGTGACCTGGAAATTGTTATAATATTGTAATAACTATTTAAATAGTCACTTATATCATCTTTGGGTCTTAGATCAATAATGGAAGAAAACAACCAAGGTGTTGATTATAATTATGTCATAGACAAAGATACTTAATATAAATTGTAGGCGCATCCTGAAATCACATGATGAAAGATGAACTAAATCAATCCTTTGCACTGAGCTGCAAATCACAGCAGTGAGTAGGCACAAAGCTTCAGAGATAACCAGTAAGGCGTTTAGCATTACAATAACATTCCAAAGATACCAATCCCACAAACATGAACGTTCTTTACTGAAAGCAACTGTTCACTTTTCATCATTACATTGCTAATTACCAGTGATATAAACTTTAGTACCTATGCTTTTTAGTGTTTATTTATCTTAAACACTGTCTGCATTTCTGACATTTTTATAAATAGCCTATGTATAGCACGTGTACAGTAAACTCCTGTATAAAAAAAACTCAACTAGCTATTAAAAGTCAGCATCATAAACACTTCTGGTAGGTTTGTAGTCTGTATCAAGACGTTCGTTTTTAACGTTCTAGCTATATTTTTATTGGAAGTCTCTGTCTGACTCTTTTCTGCGATTCGGTTCTTTCGAACAGTTCATTTAAAGATTCAGTTCAGAAGCAAAATAAGTGATTCTTTTACGTGCTGACGTAATTACGTCATCATGTTTTGAATATTGCATGCTCTGTAAAAACATTTAATAAAGCTAAATCTAGACACGCCTGGTTGTTTGGGCTTTATTAATGGCGGTGTTTACTGCAATGTTCATTTCAGTTTATTGCAGCATGATTCAACACATAAAAAAATAGAAACACTTATAGAATTGCTATATATATATATATATATATATATATACAGCCTATATAACAATAATTTAGTGCCTAAATATAATTTGCAGTCGCATTAAACAACACAAACACGTGTTTAGATTTCTTAAAGTTTTGGCAGATAAAATAATAATTATAGAAAAGCTATTATAAAAATATTTATAATAATAGACCTAATCATATAAACTTTTTTCTTTTCTTTTCTTTTTAACAAATCTTCAGAGTGAGTTTGTGAACCGGCTCAGTCGAATTATTAAAAAGATCAGACTGAAAAGAATAGCACTACTTTATGATCGCAGTCTTAATCCGGACTCGAGCAAGTTTTATTTGGGACGTGGGTGAGAGATTTGTTTACACCGATTCTTTGTAACAGGAGCCAGCCACCGTCCCAGTGTCTTCCCTCTGACGGGGCAATACTCCAAGACTACATTTCCCATGATGTAATGCTCTTTATTCTCCGTCTTGACTGACTTCTCCCTGCCTCCATAGGCCAGAGGAGGCTGAGTTTAGGGAAAGTATCGACGTTTATGCTTGTCAATCAGCAAGGAGCCGTGGGGAGTGAAACTGGAGGGAAGGTCGACGATCGGGACGGATTTCTAGTCCAAAAAGCACTTCAGTGCTAATGCGACCATAATGTTTTGGAAAAATAAGGAAAAATTGTATATATTTTCAAGGAAACTGTTTTGGTTTACTTTGAAATAAGGTAATCAAGCAAAGCTTTCACTACGCCGAACTTGGCGAGTATCACTCGCTGCCTCGTTGCATTTCAGCTGGAAAAAAAAACGAAAACAGCGGATTATTTACACCGACAAAGTGTGTGAACTAAAAGAGGGCTCAACTACAGACGGATATTGCTGTGTTTGATATATTCCTCTCGCCAGAGGAGAGCACTTCATCCAGAGGAGTTAGTGTCGCTGTCGGGAAGCTCTTCCCTGTGGACGTGCTGGAAACCAGGAGTGACGGTATTTGTGTTTGTTTTAATAAACGCACTTAAAACACTTGGGCGCAACTTCCACCTCATATTTTGGGACTTTGGTTTCATGTGTTGCAGGTTGAAACACGAAACTTAAAGCGCGTATTTTCCTGGAAGGTTAGAAGAAAATGAGCGGAGGAGATGTGGTGTGCTCGGGGTGGCTCAGAAAGTCTCCACCTGAAAAAAAGTTACGGCGTTATGTAAGTAACGTTTTAATCTTATTCAAATGCACTGACAGTGTTGTAACCGCTGGACTGTTGGGGCAAGATTCATGCAAATTTATAGTACGCTTTCCAACAACCGCAGGTCAATCACTGCTCGCGATCTGTCGGTTAAGGCATTTTTTTTTCGTTCAAAATGCTGACGATCCAGGAATAGTTTGAAAACAGGATCAGTTCCTCAAAAATGTGTGAGTGAGTGTATGAACGCTGTCTGTGTGTTTATAGCATTGAAATGGCTGTGAAATTTGCATGTGCATAATCCTTATTTGTGGCGTCTTGATCGGTCGTGTAGGACACACCTACCGGTGTTGGGAGAGAACTTTTTTTTGTTTTTTTTTAAAGGAGCATCAAGTATTTTTTTTTTTTTTCTGATTAAAAGATTTACACGCCAATTAAGAGCATTTTTTTTTTAGAAACATCACTTAACAATGTACACCATGAGTCTCTCACATGCCAGTTTTGTAAAAAAAAAAAAAAAAAAAAAAGGCTGTTTTCTTCTACACGGAGTGGGTCGCCACCTCATGGGCGGCGCCATGTTGACATCACATGACATAATTGACCAAGGTACGAAAAATAATAACAAAAAAAATCATGTTTGCTTAATATAGTACTTTTAGCTAGAGGTTAGGGTGTAAACATGCAAGTTGGCCTACATATAAATAGTTACAAGCGCAAACAGAACGCAAGGGCGGTCACTCACAGCAGACAGAGGACTTGTGGTAGTCTGGTCAGTGAGGTGCAGCAGCTAGCCACCAATAACATGCCAAACATCTTTGGAATTGAATCCAAGAATGTCCATAAGTGGATGCATAGTATTAGATGGGGAAACATGGACAAAAAGGAACAAAACAAAGTGTAAGAAACGGAACAAACTTCATGCATCTATTGCAATAGGAGTCAGTATAAGACAAGTCCAAAGTGTCTGGTACAGTTGGAAACGATAAGAGGCAGCTGTGCATAAACCTTAGTGATGTGCTTATTGTTTTAATGGAATGTGGCAGACTATCATGCATCTAAATCTAAACATGCTTATGTTGAGTTTCCTCGTTCAAAAGTTGTTAGCAACATTCTTTTATGCAAGAAACTGTGACAGTAATTTGTTTGCAGTAGGCATGGCTCTTTTGAAATCTAATGATAACTTAAGTGTGGTTCAAGCCGAAAGCTTGTTTATATGCATCAAGGTTGCTAAAAACCAGTATGAATAGATTAAATTGGAATTAAATTGAATGGTATCATTTGCACTGCTTGCACCGATGACCATTACATTGACGGCTGGTTCCTTAATATGTGTATTTTGAGTGTTTTGTATTAAATATATTGTCACCTTACATTTGCAAGGATTTCAAGGTTTTTCAAATATTTCACCAAATCATATGAAATGCCTTTGTTTGCTGCTACTTTAGTTGCCAAGACAACTGAACACTTAACTCTCCATTCTGTCTGCACAGGATGACTCAATGCATTTAGTCATTCACGCATTGTATGTGTACCATGGGGTCTTCCCTTCCTCTTAGTGGTAATATACACCAATAATCTGTAATGAAATCACTCACTTACATCTCTGCCTGCTATCGAGCCCCAACCAAACATGTCAGAAATCTCCTTCAGGCTCACGTGATGCTTTTTTTATTGGATTCCTTTAATCTAGTGGAGCTCTGCTAGGAACATTGCTATTGAATTCATGTTTTATCTCATTGTGCAATCAGCAACACGGTTTAGACTCAAACAGCCAAGTATTTGGCATATTTTGCCATTGTTTAGAAGGAACATTCGAATGGCAACTATTGCATTTGGCCTTGCAGCTAATGCACAGCATTGAGAGACGAGGTGTGATTTCACATGCTTTGAGCTTCCAGAGTAAACGGTAGTCTGTTGAATGTGATGAACAATATTTCATGGCTCCAAATCTAATTAAAATGATTTCTGAGCTCATCCACACAATGCTATAATAAGATTAGATCCAAGAAAGAACAAGTGCTTTGTTTTAACACAGAATGTCCTCACAAGTAATTTTTAGATTTCCTCTTGCTTGAGACATGTTTAAGCAAAGTGATTGTGGACAAAAGCCTTTGTAGTTGTTTAGTTGGTTTTTAGAGTGAGATGAGAAACTTCCTTCCCCTTATCCCTCCTTTCTTGTTGCAGTAAGTTTACAGTCTAGGTTTATTATAGTTTTGAAATGCCGTCCTCAACATTGGTCTCAGCCTGCTTTCTGGTGCATGAAGGTGGAGTTGTCTCAATGTTTCATATGTAGCTGATTAGGACCAGACTGTTTTTATTGGAGCCGGGTGGCTACTAAAATACTTCTCCTCAAGAAGGAGCCCCATGCCAGGTGTACAGGCCTATTAGTGATTCTATATCTGTTTTTATGCATTAATCAACATCAAGTTTAGATACATATTGCAAATTTGAGAAACTTCATATAACTTATCATTTTTGTCTGCTTTCAGATGACTCGTAGACATATCATTCAAAAATTTGTGGTTGGTAAGGGTTTTTTATTTTTTAAGAAATTGAGAAATAAATGTTTCTTGAGCAGCAAATCAGCATATTAGAATGATTTCTGAAGGATCATGTGACAATTTGCCAAATAGAGAACAGTTTTTTTTTTTTTTTTTTTTTTTTTATTGTAATGCTGTTTCAGTATTATTTTTTTTAGCAAATAAATGCAGCCTTGGCCAGCATAAAATGTTAAAAGCATTAAGAAATCGTGCTGACCTCAAATGTTTGAACAGTAGTGTTTGTTGTTCTAAATCCATTGTTTATTAACCCTCATTCTGTTCCCTCTTATGTCTAAATTAAATGGAGCTCTTCTTGAGTCTTTGAAGATAGTTTTTAGGTAGCTTATGTCCTGATTGGAACACTTCTGAAAAATCAGAAAAAGACATGCAACCAGCAGTCTCAAAACAGGATCCACTCTGTTGTTTTATAATTAAAAAGATGACTATCATTTGCACCTGAAACCTGCTGGAAATTTGAATGCTTTGAACATGTTATGAAATCATAACAGTGGAAATGACACAATAGCACTTTGTTTCATTATGTGAAATATCTGAGATGGTGTCTAGCTTCTCACGAGATGTTTTTGAATTTTATATTTTAAATCATACTGTTATATGGACTAAAAGAAAACAGTAGATCAGCTGATTTTTCTGAAAAATTCATTGCACGTTCTTTGAATCCTCTAGTGCTGCAAAGCTTTTAGCGGCATAGGGTCAAAAGTCTGATGTGTTTTTGACGGTTTGGCAACAGTTCAAGAGCAGAGCAGATCATTTGACTCGACTGTTTGCAGACAAGTAACTAGCTACTATAACAGAAGTATAATAAAAGGTTTTTTTTTTTTTGGCCTGTCCATGCAAGACATGTGACTGGTGGCATCAGAAGATCATAAGTTATTACTCCCCACAATAGCCACACCATATTCCTCAAACTGGACTATGACGTGAGTTAAAAATCTCCCTGTCGGCTCATTTTTTTTTAGTGTCTTAGCATTTTCCATTTGGCCTCATCCTCTCTTCTTTGTAAACTTCTTCTTTCACACCCTTCTCATAATGCTTGTAGAGACTAATTGTGAAAGAGCCAAATGAAGTTGGGAACACATGTACGGTACGGTACAGTAATGTGGCAACTCAGATTGAAGCCTGGAGTGTTAATGCTCACTTCTGCTATTGAGACTCTTTCATCTCATGTGATTTCTTACATGGAGCTCATCTGGATTGTACTTGCTTGTATATTTGTATTTTTTAAGGTCAATTTCTGTTTAAAATGTTATTGTGTGTTTTCAAAAACTCTCACAAAATTCACTTTTAAAGGATATGCGTATTTAATCAATTTAAACCAATTAAACGTTCTTGGAAATCAGAATATCCCCCTTCAGCTAGTAGCCAATCATTGTTCTGCTGTCAAATAGATTAATCCTGATTAATTGCATCCAAAATAAGTTTGTGGTTACATAATATATGTGTGCACTTTGTATATTTATATGTATATATAAATACACGTGTATCTACATCTACAAATCGTTTATATGATTTGTTATGCACAGTGCACGCACACACACACATTATTGATTGATTTGGCAGTACTAGTAGATGTATTGATATGAAAATTAACTGGCTTATTGGTATTAATTGGCCAAGAATTTTAATGTTATGACTGATAAGCAATTATAATATTAAAATAATTTTATACATTATTTTGTAAATTTATATGCAAAAAAACAATGCTAAAAACTAAAATCAGTCATTTGAATCTATTTCATTATAATGTACAGTATGAAAAATGGATTTTCTTTGTGAGATTAGCTAAAATGTTCATCAAACAAATGTTTTTAAAATTATTTTTAAGAATTAACTTCTAGTGAGTGGTATAGATGCTTGTCCAGATGTAAAAATCCAGAAAATTGAAATATGAACAGAACACACATATTGGATCTTTAACTATGCATAGATCCAGTTAAATTAAATATCCAATAATCCTCTATTGATGAATAAAAATATATATTGTACATCCCTAAAAAAAAAGAGAGAAGCTTGTCTGTGTCGTGCCTAAACTTCCTGTTTCAATAGGAAATGCCCACACAGGACAGAAAAGTGCTTATCGACTTATTTCAAGAGGCTTTCATGTGTGACAGTGGTATCGACTAAAATATGTCCCACTTACAACAATGTGCACCTCTGTGTTGACTGTAGCTGTTTCTGGGATTGTGAAATTGTTTATTGTTGGTAGTACATAGCGACTTTCCACAGTGCAATAAGCGTCAAGGAAGATTGAGAGGTTGGCGCAAAACAGGGAAAGAGAGCCAGAGGGAAAAAATGCAGGAATCTAGTGACTTGTGCAGCTCAACCTATCTAATCAAGAACACACTCCACCTCTAAGCATGCTCTAAGCATTTATAAGCACAGTAAGCTAGCAAGCAATTAGCAATGCTATGCAATGGCTGCCCTCGCTCACTGCCTGCAAGCATGCAGTTGCATTTTAAAAGCTTGCTCTGCTGAATTCAGTGGGGTGCACAGAAAAAACAAAAGAACAGTTCTTTACTTAGCTGTTGAATTATTTCTTTTAGTCGGGATTCATTAAATCTGCTTAGGTGGGGGAAACATAATCGTGCAACTTTTTGCTGAAACAAACATGCACAGAGAACAGAAACAAACAGTGTTTGTGGCCGGGGGTTATCGGCTTAGCTAGGTGCTGGTGCAGACATTTTTGCTCATTTGTTTTCTGTCTCTCTCACTTTCTTCCCTTCCCCCTCTTTTTGCCGATCTCTCACCCACCCCGGCTGGTCATTTGTGTCCAGAGTAGTTCTGTCAGGGCTGAGAGGGGCCCTGGTAATGGATTGCCTCTGCTATCAATTATTAACTGTAACAAATAAGAAAAAAACCTTTTGCAATATTAATGTGCTTTACTCCTACCAATATAGCTTTTCAATAGTGATGGAAATTGAAAATTCTGGACCCACTGGGCTAAAAACCAAAACTGGAAATGCTAATTTGGAATTAACTTTTGTTTTGAATGACTTGCATACATTAATATTACACATAATTTGCCAAAAGAACGGTATGTTTAGTATCAGAAGCTTGTCTGCCTCTTTTTGGTGCGTTGCATTTGATGTTGCATTGAAAAGCCTCACAGCAAGCAGACTTTCTTTATTATTGCGCCTGACCAAGAGGGTGACTGTTGTATGTTACGTTTGGCATGGGGAAATGCAAATACACACTGAATACAAACTAGTCTGTTTGTATTTTTCTGTGAGAGTCTCACCACACACAGAGTATTAGCATGGTCCAGTTAGCCCCCGCTGGTAGATGTCGAGTTTACATCATCTGGCAACAAAGAGCATTTTCTTTTCATTGATAACCATTCCATCAAACACGTATTCATTCAAAGTTGTGCAAAGTTTCAGCCATTCAAAGTTGTGCATTCTGAAGAAAACTTGCTTTTTGAAAGCTGTAATGAAATGATTGTATTATAGAAGAAGTGCCCAAAGTTGGCCTGTGTTGACCTTTGATTCGGCCCACAGTTCCAAATAATAAGAAACGAGAAAAATCATCTCCTCCGCCATTTTGGAGAGTATCCACTGAACGTAAACAACGTATGCTGTTCTTGGTCAGCCATACCATGTACACATACGTTGTTTACGTTCAGATCAAAGCACGCGCATACCTTGTGATACTCTGCAAAATGCCGCCAGAATGATGCTTTTTTTGTTTTCTTTGCACACAAAGTATTCTCGTAGCTTCATAAAATTCCGATTGAACCACTGATGCCACATGGACTAAAAATCGATTCGCCTAACCATCGCGATTCTTTTAAAAAAATCGATTGCTTTTCCTCAGAATTGATTTTTATCTCATTATTTTATTTTTCCCAAGAGGTGGTGTGGAGAAGTTAGCGCTTTGTAATTCCAACAGAGGGCAAAATGTATAGGTGTGTTGGACTTGGAGCAGCACCGCGCACACGATCAGCGTTTGACATCAAAGTACCTTTGGTACCGTTCTGCGCAGTGCCGCTACATTAGATGACGTCATATGCGTTTAAAGCCTGCGCGACAAAGTAAAACCATGAGGAGGCAGAGGATCAAACCTCTTCCAGAATTCTTTCTGCACCTTCATGTTTTGAATCCCAACTGCCTAAACATGACTGAAACGGTATGCAAAGTAACACAGCACTTTATTTTATTTCAGAAAGTATTTTTTCTGCTCATTTTGTTGAACATTTGACTATTATATTCATGTGCAAGTTCAGGGTTTTGGTACTTTAAAGTTTCATGGTTCAAGGTACTTGTGTATGTGTATGCTCCTGAAATAAAAGTTTAGAACGATGTGACTCATTGTTTTTTTTAATATGACTCATCATATACAGTCTCTTTTAAGGGTATAATCAACTATTTTCCATCGTCTAGTCTTACACAATAAAGTAAATTGTAATATCGAATCGCAATAGTAACTGCTGAGATGTGTGCTTTTTTTTCAAAATTGTGACAGTCTGTATATTAAGTGTATCATTCAACGTTTTCCCATGGTCTAGAGTTAAAAACAAAAAACAAACATCGCTATACTTGTAGAATCAAAATTCTTTAAAAAAATCGCAATACATACATATCGGCACCCAAGTATCGTGATGGTATCGAATCGATAGGTAGGTACTGAAAATACTGAAATAGCATTTTCTTGTAAAACATGTTTTATTTACAACTTTGAAAGATCTTTTTTTTTTTTTTTTTTACAGTGTAGGGAAAAAGTGCTGTTGAATTTCTGTCAATCATCAGTATCTGTTTGTTTTGACTTTTTTTGGCATATTGAAATGCACCTTTGCATTATAGTACAGTATTTGTTTAGTTTATAGTTCTATAAATAATTTAGCCATTGTCATATACATTACCTTCAATTTAAATGGGATCTTTTCCCTCATGCACACTGTTTTTTCTTTTTTTTTCTTTTTTTTTCTCTCTGTCAAAGATTCTTTTATCAGCTGTTAAAGTAACAGCTGACATTGTTGACATTTTAGGCTGAAATGGCCATTTTTGGCTTCCTCTTTCAGCTGATGCATTTTGTAGCTGAAGCCCCTAGGATCCAAGTAAACTTAGAAATGCCTGGTCTAAGTTTGTTTTTGTCAGAAAGAACATTATTATTATTATCAGAATCAACATTATATAATGCCTCAGTATTGTTATTAAAAACACTGGCAAATCCCATCATTAGCTGTCACAATTCTAATCTGCATCGATTGTGCTTCTTCTGCACTCTGATAAGCAATTTCGAAAATAAAAATAAAGGCTTGCATAAACATTGGTTAAGTGAAGTGCATTTCAGTGATTTCAAGGTCTTGGCATATAAAAATGGAGCACATCTAATGGCTGTGATTACTGTCTGAATGGTTTTTAGAGAGGATATAATTGAAACTTTTCATAAAATAGGCAGATAACAAATAGGTTTGTCTGTACTTTTTGGGACAGTTGTGGAGTGACTAATATTATGTTGTAATATAAAAAATTAAAATTATCACTCGCTTAACCTTTAACTAACACATAAATATAAAGATATGCTAACTCGCATTTGAATTAGGGTTGCAAAAGTTCCAGAAATTTTGGAAGCTTTCTGGGATTTTTTGGAATCTTCCTGGGATTTTTGGAAAATTTCTGGAAATTTCCCGGAAATTTTTCACCCCTTTGCAGCCAAAAGTCATACTTTTGTTAAAAAAAATGCATATACAGCACAAATTTGTATTTTGTTTGATATAGGCCTAGTTATTATGATACAGAGGAATCAAAATTGAAGTGTTCAGTGGTTACAGGATGTTGTTTATATATGATCAAAGTATAAAGACTCTAGTTTTACCCTATTCAGAAATGTAAGAGAACATGTTTTAGACCTCATGGGAAACAACTGGAAAGATCCTGACATTTTGGGATCCGTATGATCATGTAGCCGCATTCAAAGCGATCTGTGCGGTTTGCTCAGGCGGCTTTAGTGCCTTAGGTGTATGCAGATTCTCACGAGAGCATTACATTAGCATTGGATAAGCATTTGTTGCTCGGTTGATTTGATTTTATTGGCAGGATGGTGTGTGTTTTAGGATTCCAGTGGTGAGGGAACAGGCCTCAGCTGTCGTAACTCATTCACACAGTCTGCTCTCTAGAGGGCCTCCAAAGGCAGCCTCTGTCTGGGAGCTGGGATGGGGACCTGCCCCTTTAGCACACACACACACACACACACACACACACACACACACACACACACATACACACATAGTCTCTCCCTTTACTCTATGACCCTTCTATTTTTGCTGGGAAGCTCAAGAGTTTTTTTTATTTATTATTCACCAGGGCTCCATCAGTTTGATCCAGAGCTCAGAACTTTATATACAGACTATTTACATTCCTTATTGGTGGGAAACTATTTTGTAAACAGTGTTGCATTTGACTTTTCCTGTTGTTGTTATTGTATTAAACCACTGCCGTAGTAAGGCTGTGTGATTTTGACGAACATCTTCATTTATGTTAATATTTGAATCACTATTTTATTTTCACTGAATGGAATGTGTTATGAGTGGTAGCTGCATGCTACAAACTTTATGCAGGTTACACGTCCAGAATAAGCTTAGAACTATGTTCTTGTTTATTTCTGTTTCATGCATAATAAATTAGTGCTACCTAAATGGTCAGCTCCATATTGAGCTTCTTAGCAGCATGAAAAACAAAAGTTATTTAAATTTTGAATAAAATAATGCAAAGAGTGAGCAATATATTCCAATATTCCAGAGAATATTATTCAGTGAATTACATTATCCAGTGAATTATTATTCACTCTTTAGCCTATTAAACAGCTTATAAATCTACTAAAACTGTAGTTAAAAAGTTGATATGACTCCTGTCCTTTATTTATTTTCTCCGTTTGAAAGCATTAGACATTCTACATTTATATTGCTTACTGCTAATATTAGTGTTGCAGCTGATGCTTTTATAAATAATGTTTTTTATTGTTGTAATATGAAGATTAAATTTAACATGAAAGACTGCTAATTCTCAAAAAATGTTTTGTTAAGATGACTGAAAGGAGGAAAAACCAAAGTGAAGTATGGACTTACTTCACCCAGTCATTTATTTACTTTATAACAGTAAATAAATATAGGTTCTGCATATCGGTTATCGGGCACATAAACAGGCAAATAATTGGTGTCGGTTATAAAAAAAAATCTATTTTGGTCGATCACTAATCTTTACTGTCAGTTTTCAGCAATTTAATGCAACCTTGCTGAATAAATGTAGTATTTAAATATCCCCCACCCACCACACACACTTTTAAATGCTAGTGCAACAACATTTCTGCAAAAATATTAACCAGCAAAAACTATTTTCAACATCGATTATAATAGGAAATGTTTCTTGAGCAGCAAATCTGCACATTAGAATGATTTCTAAAGGATTATTTGAGACGGAAGACTGAAATAATGTCTGCTGAAAATATAGAAAACTATAAATTACATTTTAAAATGGATTAAAATTGAAAACTTAATTCAATACAACTGTTTTTACTGTATTTTTGATTGCTTGGTGGGTGTAGTATGTTTTTTTTTTTTTTTAATATCTAAATATTGTTCTTGACACAAAAATGCATTGCTAAAAATAAAATGTGATTATATTATATTATATTATAAAAACATAAGCAGTTACAATCAAAAAATTAACTGCTGGCCTGACTGGAACAGCTAAAAAAAAACCTTTTTGTTGTGCCATGACGAATGTGTTTAATAGACCCAGTCTAGTTGCTCAGGATCATTAAATTAATTAAATATTTTTCCCTGCTAGCACCTATTATGGGTCTTGGTCAGTTTTTCAAGAAGTGGTTTTATTTCACAGTTTTTCCATCTGTAGAGACCCACTACAGTCATGTGCTCCTAATGTTATCTGTAGTGTTTGTTTGAAGTGCTCAGTCATTGAGCATGACGAGCTTAGCTAATTATAACCTGCTGAAGTGCTCCGTGGCCCTTTGCTATCGATGCCTTAGACATCTGATTCACAACACATTTGATTAGCTTTTATTCTTGTATGTGTCATCGTCTGCATATCTAGACTAGCGTTGTTTGGTCAGCTGATCGTGAATTAGCCTTTGGCCTCATGTGCTGAACTGCGAAAGTATGTAGAGCAATGAGAGGCTTACAGGAAAAGGCAGTTTGTAAACAGATGGGAGGTTTTATTTGCAGGGGATATTTGTTCAGTCTTGTTCTTTCCCATGCAGAGATTAGATAAGATGGAAATGGAAGTCTCACACTTTCATTTTCTCTTTTTTTTTTTTGTTCTCTGTTTTCCGTATAACATGGTTTGGGTTTTTCTAGTTTTAAAAAAAACAAACAAAAAAACTCTTTCTGTACTTTCACAATGCCCTGCATGATGCTTTAGAGTTATTTGATTAAATTGAATGCAGACTTGGCCCTGATTACAAGCCATATCGATTAGATTCGGTTTCCTTGCTATGAATTTGTCAGCAGCTTTAAATTTACACTGCATACTTACATATTTTACTTCAATGCATTACTGAATAGAATGCACAAAACTACAGTATATTGTGAAATTTTATCCATTATATTATATATTATTTCATAATATATTGGATAAGTCAAGTCAAGTCCTATGACATTCAGAAAATAGCCTTGATTGAATACAACAACGTGCAGCCATTTCTACTCATAGATATTCAAAAACTAAACAGGCTACATATAATGTTATATTGCACAAAACTAGCTTAGTACTTTTCTTGACACACACAATATTGTTGAAGTCAGTTAATTTATTACAAAAGTGCTGACTTGAAGTTACTACTTTTAATTTATCTAATTTAAATCACTATGAATAAAGCTCGAAATGATCAAGTCGAGCTCATTGATTAGTCCATTCTTGAATTAATAGTTTTACTGAAAGAAGTTAGCAGCTGATGACAAGATGCTTTAGGGCGGCGTGTTCACACTTGGTGTCTTTTTTGACAAGAAAAAGTTGACGAACTTTTTTTTTATTTTAGTAAAATAAAAAGCTGGCAGTGTTTTGGTTACAAATAGAAGCTGAGGGCGTCTTTTGTTGCCCTAACAACAGCTGCAACGGTAGCCTAGCGCTGTGTGCTGCTGAAATGTCGGCTTTTGAAGTTAACGGAGAGGGTAATGTCGGTTCACAACGACGTTTGTGGGTGCGTGACTTTATATGGGGAAGGAAACTGTATGGTGCTTCCAAGAATTTAGTCCAGGAGCTCCGGTTGGATGATGTATGGTTTGCAGCATATTTTAGACTAGATAGAGTTTTGTACTCATATCATACAACTCCTTGTGCTCCGAAACTAGTACGATCTGTCTACCGCTATCTTCTCCTTTTTTGTTGTTATGGAAATGACCGCCAGTCGCTTGTCATTGGTCAGCTGTCAAAAAGGCACATGACGTAGGGCGGTTTTTTAAGAAAAGTTGAACTTTTTTCAACTTGAAAAGACGCTCTTAGCAGCAGAAAAAGAGGCTGGCAGCTTCAAAAAAGACGCCAAGTGTGAATGTACCAAGTGAGCATGGTACGGCACGGTACGTAGGCTTGGGCGGTTTCCAAATTTTGATACCGTCAAACATCCTCCCTATTTTACCTCGGTATACGGTATTACCGTGAATAATAAAAAAATTATGACATAAGGCTCAGACAGTGTCACCAAACTGTTGGCTTGTGCCTAAACCGTTCAGAAACTGAATACCAAACACTAATACTGAAACAATAACATGCACAACAATATTAACAACTTTTATTAGCAACAAATAGCAGTTTAGAAAAAAGTGCAAATACAACAGTCAAACAGAATTAAATTAACATAAACATCCATATTATAAAAAGTATTGCAAAGCGGCTGTCGGTGGACCTAGATGTTGTTGGTCCTGCATCGGGAGGCGTTGAAACTGTTGCACCAACCTGATCTCACAGAATTCCGTGTAATGTTCACGGACTTAATTAACCTCCGAATCTGTGGTGGCATCACGGAATCGCCGAAAATTCCGTGCTGGGCTCACAGAAGGCACCAACCGTGGTCCATGCACGGATTCACTGGTTCAACACCAGCGCTGCATCGGACCACGTAAAAGAGTGACTCCGATGCAGTTATACTTTCACCGAGTACCTGACCCCACCCTACCCTAAACCTACCCAGTTCTGAACAATAATGATGACGATAAATTTCCCAGTATTGCGTCGGCATGTTGATGCTAAGGGTTTCCGTGCGTGGAGCACGGCTGATGCCTGTCACTGACTTACATTGGTATCACTTCTGTGAGTCCATCACGGAATTTTCGGGGATTCCGTGATGCCACCACAGATTCCGAGGTTAATTAAGTCCGTGAACATTACACGGAATTCTGTGAGATCATGTTGGTTGCACTGAGTGAACTCGGGTCCATCCTCGAAGCAGTGTGAGTGGATGGTGGTTTCGTATATGCGACCTTAGGTTCGAGGTATTTCCATCTCTCGCGGTCACCTTTTGTTGCACAATTTGCAAATTGCCTCGTCCGTGTTACCGCCTCTCCTTCTCGTTCGGTCGAAACCGAAATACTGCCAAACTGCAGAAGTTGTGTTCTTTTCGAGACCAGGTCACTTGGTGCGCGACTCGCCATCTTTCCCCCTCTCTCTCTTTCTCTTTCTCCTCCACGCTGTCACGTGATGACAACCAAGCATACGCATTTTAGGCATTAAATAAATTATATTTAATATATATCCTCGTCTCCTATATAAGTGCATTGTTTTTTATGACGGTATAACGGTATTGAAACTGATACCGTTGCTATTTTTAGATCCCGCGGTATACCATATTACCGTATTACCGCCCAAGCCTAACGGTACGGTTCACTTTTGGGGATTTTTCCACTGGGTATAGTACCTGGTACCTGGTACCTTTTTCAGTACCACCTCGGTTGAGGTTCCAAGCGAACCGTAACGTTACCAAAACGTGACGTGTAAACTCTGCTGATCACTGATTGGCCAGAGAAAATCGTCACTGCCTTTGAACTTGCGACACGAGACACAACCAAAGTCCCTTTAACGCAAGTCATGTCACTCGGCAGCCATCTTTGAAACGCCTCTCGGGAATGCAAGTGCAGTTCCTGTCTCTTTGAATGGGGAATCATCAAATTCTTCAAAACTATTCGCAAAGCTTAAGATTAAATTTGTGAAATCTGACAACTGTATCATAACTTGTTTATTTTGCTGAAATAGCGTTAAAAATTATTTTAACGTATTTCTCAGGCTAGACCAGCCAGTGCTCATGTGCAGTCCTAGGCGCATGACTCGGGAGCGTTGACCGTTTCTATAGCAACCGGGACTTCTAACGGCAGCTGCAGTGACGTGCTGACTTTACCTATTAGGGATTGGCTCTTTTGCTTAGAAGGCGGGGCTTCGTTCGATAGAGCGGCCATATTGAGCGTTGCATTTTTCCCTGTTCAAAACTATACAAGTGACACGTCTTGGATATTCTGTAGTCTTTGACACAACAGACCCGCTAGATTAATATCAGCACAGCGAGCGAAGGATCGAACACTGTTTTTAATGAGCGCACCTTTTTTTTAACAACCAGAAAATGGCTGTTTTGTTGTCTGTTGAGGAAGTACAGACATTCCTCTCATTGATAGCCGAGGAGCGGATCCAGCGAGAGCTTGATGAAGCAATGCGAAATTAAAAAGTTTTTCAGGAGTCACGGCAGCGGCGCAACTATAACGACATGTGATTAATCCCGCCCACTCTAAAGCGGCACTAAACTGCAGTGGAAACGCAAACCGAGCCGAGTCGTGCCGTACTGAGTCGTGCCGTACTGAGCCGTGCCGAGCCGAGTCATACCACGCAGTGGAAAAGCGCCATTAGTTCTTGAAGTTGGCAGATCTTGTGATGCAGACGTCTTGGGTGAGCCCAGTTTAAGAATAGATTTGAGCATTTTCTTTTTTGGAAGGTGCTATTTTAAGGCTGCAGTTCTTCCCCATAAACATACACTAACCAAAGATGGTACCTGTGGTTTGTTCAAGGAATGTTTAGGGCTGAACTGTGTCTGAAATGACTGAACTGTATCATGCACTCTTAGTGCCAGAGTTTTTGGATTTGTATGTAGGTAAGACCATCTAAATAACACACTTGTGCTGAGTGATTATAGATCAGGTATTAATTATGATGCTAATAATAATAATAATAATTATTATTATTATTATTATTTTATTTTTATTATTAATAAGCAGTTACAACAGCAATTATTATTGTTGTTGTTCTTAAATATTGATAATCTAAATGAAGCATTTATTGTATTTATATTTAATAATAGTAATTATTATTATATAATTCAAATTAATAATAATAATAATAATAATAATATAAAATAAACAAAGTATTTAATCAATAATATTAATTATTAATAGTAATATTAATAACATTATATACAAATTATAACTATTTTAGTAAAGTTTAGTAATGTTAGTAATGTTTAATAACTTAGTAATGTTAAAGGTGCCATAGAATGGAAAACAGTATTTACCTTGGCATAGTTAAATAGTCTGAGAAGTCTGAGATCTGCTAGTGAGCGACGCCTCGTGGTACCATCACAAAGAGGCTCAAAATCACTCTCCAGAACATTCTCGTTCACCATTCCAGGCTGGTGGAATGATCTTCCCACCCATATTCGGAGTGCTGGATCCCTGTCAATCTTCAAGCAACAGCTGAAAACTCATCTCTTTCAACACTACTTGACTTCACCCTACACTTAAAAAAAAAAAAAAAAAAAATCTCTTTATTTATTCCTCCCCTTGCTAGCTTGTACTTATTTAAACAATGCCTGAGACTTGATGTTACAAGCACTTCGTTTGTCGTCTGCAAAATGACTAAATGTAATGTAAATGTAAATAATAACAGTTCTGTACATGGAAATGACATACCTTGAGCCTCAAACACCATAGTTTCCTCCTTATAAATCTCCTGAATAAAAAAGACCACTGAAAAATACGGGATCACTACGCCCCCAACATTTGCATAAGGTCTATCCGCCCATGATCTAGGCCAGCCGCCAGCCGAACCATCAGAAGTTCTGCAGGTATTGTAAAGAAACAAGTGAGGACAACAGCAAAAATGGCAGATCATGGAAATAAATGTTATGTTCCAGGCTGTGCAGGGGATGTGAAGTGCAGGGATGGGTTGGTGTCTGTATTCAGAAAGGCACGGAAAGCAAATAACGCGTTCTAATAAAATAACGCGAGCCACTAAAGGGACGTGGTTAGCTTGTTAGCAGTAGTCTGTTGCATTACAGTACATAAGATTTCACTTACCACATAAACAGAGTAAGGAGAGATGACTGAGGATGATGGCGAAAGATTTACAGATCCTGAGCACTACTGACAAGCATCTGATCTTGTAAAATGTGTGGTAAGTACTGCCGCTCCATAGTATGAGCAGAGTTCGTGCGATCGCGAATCTCAAAAGCGAAAGTGAAACTATAACGCGATCGACTGATCGTTCAAAAGCAGTTTCAGTGCCCTGCATATTAATAGCAGCTCCCTGATGCCCGCATTTTATATACAGTATAATTACCCGAAGATATAACTGCAAGAGAAAGTATTGAAATATATATTTTCCTCCCTGTGTTTCCTTTCTGCTGTAAGCTACTGAAATGAGCCGCACTGTGAAACAGCCAATCAGAGCAGAGCTCATTATTATTCATGACCCTTCCAAAGAAGCCAATAACAGACAGGGAGAAACCCTAGGGTTGTAAATACACTGTTTCTGGAGATTTTTTGCCCTTACCTAAGCTACATACCTTCTATGTAGATATCAGAGAACAATTTAAAATATTGTGTCAATGCATTCTATGGCACCTTTAGATATAAAATTTGTAACTATTAATATTTAATTAATTTTAAAGATAGTGATAATAGTGATCGACCGATATTGATACCAATTATTTGTGTGTTTATGTGCCGGATAACCGATATGCAGAACCAATATTTATTTACTGTTATAAAGTAAATACATAACTGAGTGAAGTAAGTCCATACTTCACTTTGTTTTTTTCTCTTTTGTCATCTTAAAAAAAAAAAAAAGAGAGGAAAAAAAAAGGTTGAAAATTAATAGTCTTTCATGTTAAATTTAATCTTAATATTTGTTGTGAATTTAATATTACAACAATAAAAACATTTTATTTATAAAAAGCATCAGCGGCAACACTGATTTAACAATAAGCTAAATAAATGTAGAATATCTCATTTTCAAATGGAGAAAATAAATAAAGGACAGGAGTCATAACTTCATTTTAAACTACAGTTTTAGGTTTATAAGCTGTTTAATAGGCTAAAGAGTGAAGAATAATTCACTGGATAATGTTAATTCACTGAATAATATTCTCTGGAATATTGAAATATAACAAACTAAACATCGTGTTTTATTGCATTTCTCAACTGGTATGTTATATCAGTATTCATATGTTTTTAATAGTTTTATTATTATTATTATTATTATTATTAAAAGGTTGCAGTATAAAATGATTTTATTTTAGGCCAATCCCTTAGCTTAAGCACATCTTAGACTGTAATAATATACTGTATTAACATGGGGAAAAGTATAGATATACACTTTACAAGGTTTGTTTCAGAGCCTCAGAGTCCCATGATGCACAGGAGTGTAAGTTTGTGAGGCTCCTCATCTGCCCCCTTGCGCTGTCTCTCGGTCTTTCTCCTGCTTTCTCTTCAGCTGCACTTCTGACGTGTCGTTCTCTTGCAGACTGAGCTGCCTGACAGCAGCATGGCGACCATTTCCTGTGCTGCTGTGCTACCGCTGCTGATGCTTCCCAGATGGCTGTAGGAAGCTCTTTTTCTATCTTTCTCTTTTCTTTATTTGGAGTAAAGCCTAGTTATGGGCCTGAGTACATTAAGAGGAGGTGTTGGAGAGGGAGCGAAATGAGTAGGCTGCAGGACCTGCGCTGGAAAAACAGACCCGTGTGGGATCATTGAAGAATCAGTTTTGGCTATTGTAGTGATACTCCAGAATGACTGACATAATAATCCAAATTTACTGTAAAAGAAAACATGTGTGCCCTGTGAATATTACATCAGAGATATGCAACCTGGATTAGTTTATTGTGCTACACCAAAATGAAATAAATTCTTGGCCAATGGCCATAACCAAAAATTTGGCTTCTCTGCATTCTCACATGACAGACTCTTTTTGTGTACTATATTACTAAACAAATCAAAATTGTTTTTCCATGCTTGCACAGAAATCTTCATTAATGCACTAATAATATGTAGGAATAGGGATGTTAATGCACAATTAGAAAGCAAAATAGTAGCCTGAAATTGCACGACATGCTGGTTTATGGTAGTGATTCCTGCTTTACTATTCATATTAAAATGGTATTGGTGGGTTTTGGTAACACTTTAAGTTTATGCATTAGGTACCTTGAGCTAACAATAAGCAATACTGAACAATTAAACACAAAACATATCCTACATATTACATTTTTAACATCAGTTAATTTATTATGAATGAATTAACAATGAACAACAGTATATTTAAAAATTAAGATTAACCTAGATTAATAAAAAAAAGACAAAATAGAGAAGTGAACATTTTTATACTTTATTCTCCCTCATGTCTTTCCAAACCCATAAGACTTTTATATTTGAGACACAAATTAAGGTATTTCTAATGAAACCTGAGATTTCTGTCCCTCCAAGTCCAAAACTTTGACACTTTAAAAAGTTCATAAAGAGCTTGTAAAAAGTATGAATAATGCAATCCAAGCCATCTGAAGAGACACAATTGCTTTATATGATAAACAGCTCTTATTCACATTTAAACACTGACCCACACACACATGCAAGAGTGTATTAAATATGGTAAATGGAAACTCAACTCTAACTGTAACAGAAACTCATTTGGTGGTAAGTAAATGATAACAGTAAATGACTTTCATTTTTGAATAAACTAAACTCTTTATCAAGTTGAAACTTATTGTAAACTGTTACCTATTTAAAATGGTTAAGACCAGTTATGGTGTTTGAACAATAAAGAGGTGGACGAGGGGCTTCTAGGTTTCGGACTAAATGATTCCCAGCCTCTCCCTGTCCCTACTCAAGATCACAGTGGGCTACTTGTGTGTAGGAGGGGTCAGGCTGGAGACAAGCTGTGAAATGCCGCCGCCGCCCCGTGTAATTTCTCAGGTTACCGTGAGTCTGCTGGGGCCTGGATTGCATTGGACTACCCTTCCCCCTCGTTGCGAGTGAGCTCTCAGCGACAGTCTGTGAGAGTGCTCTCTCTCCTGATTGCATTAGAAGGGCTGTTCAATGTGGCTTGGTATCTCCAGCCTGGCATCATGCCAACAGAGATAGTGTTCATGTGTATAGCTGTGAGAAGCAAAAAGACCTTCAATATAGACCATGCAGACCACAGGCTTGTTTCTGATGTGAATGCAGTGGTGTGGACACCTTGTCCACTCCAGAAGTGCTGATTCGGGATGTCTTGTTTCCAGTCTTCATTTGATTTCTAATTATTAGTTCATTTATCCTTTTTTCCGAGAACTTTGGATTAAGTTTCACTCCAGTAAATCTGCTCAGCTCTCAAGGTCAGTATGGGTTCCTTTCATTTCCTCATTGCACGTTTTGTTGATCTGACTGGTTTTGGAGAAAGACACCTGGCTTACACTGCAGACGAGTGGCTCTAGAGTTTCTGTTGTGGTCTCTATATGAGCAGGTGCTTACAGCCTGCAGGTGTTTTAACTGCGGAGTGTGTATGCTTGACTTTGGAACCTGAACCATTCATTGGGTTATTATATTCTCTGTTTGATGATGACCATTGACATATTTTCCCCACCCAATTTAAATTTGCATCTGCTGCATGTGTGAAAGCTTAAATTTATTCGGTGTTGCTTTGCTTTCACCTTTCTCAGTTTAATGGAAAAACTGTAAGCGAGCCATTTTGTAGGATGATTTCCTTAAAACATGTAGACACCGTGACGCTCCGTGACATTATCAAAACATTAGTGTTTGTTTGAGAGCCCAAAACAGCAGTGGCTCAAACAATGAGTTGGCATGGGACTGTCTGTTTGACCATCCAGTGGAAACCATTAGAGAGTGTTCCCAAAACCTGTTTGGAAATGTTTGATGCCAGCTGCACAGAAATTATGCATTTTAACTTTGTGTCCTTCAGAAATAACTTATATTTTATTAAATTTTAATTTCACCTTGTCTATTATATAAATGCATGTTATTGATCTTATGTCTGATTTATCCATGCATGTTTTTATTTTTTATTTGACCTTTTTCATTAAAATGCACCTTCTCTCTGGTGATGTGTGCTGGATGTTTGCAAAAAAAAAAAGTGTGCTTAAACGTCACCTTTTTCTTACAATCTACTGCAATCAACAACTGATGGATAGAACCAAGTTTATAATTTCACTTGGATAAACATCAAAATAAAGAAGAAAATATCTGTTATGTTGCAACTTGCAGTGTTCTTTGGTGTATGATTTTTAGAGTTCTCATGGTCATGGAAATATCAGGGAATTTTAAAATAGGCCTAGAAAAAAATAAATAATACATGGAATATGTAAATGTTCAATATGAATACTTTTAGTTATGAAATATGAAAAAATTAGTTTGAGTGAAGTTGCTGTGTTTTTATGCATAACAAAGAAAGGTTTTGGAAATGAATTTCTACGATTTTGTTCGAAAGGTGTGAAAACTGGATTTTGTGGTTTGCATATTTACAGCCTTTTCGGTCACACTATATTTTAATGTCCAATTCTCACTATTAACAAACCATTAACTATGAATTTTGCCTCCAGAAACTCTTAATTTGCTGCTTATTAATAGTTAGTAAGGTAGTTGTTAAGTTTAGGTATTGGGTAGGATTAGTGATAATATGGTCATGCAGAATATGTGCTTTATAAGTATTAATAAACAGCCAGTACGTTAATAATAGGCATGTCAATAAGCAAATAGTTAATAGTGAGAATTGGTCCTTATACTAAAGTGTTACCACCTTTTCTAGCTGTCATGTTTATCTTTGGTGTACTAGCCAAACAAGCTGAAAAACTAAAGTCTTGTGTGGGTTTTCTTCCTGACACCTGAGTCTTGGAGGTCGCTGTCCGTTCTTGACCCTGCTGTCCTGTGCACAGGGTGTTTTGGGTACTAAAAAAGAGGGAATTGTTTGGGCAGGCGATCGGCGAGACCTAAGCAGTGCTCCAGTCATGTGAAGAGAGGCTGCCAAGGCCAGAAGAATGTGTTGAATGTGAATGACGCAGCTTTGTCGGAGACATGTGACTTTGAGAGCGATTAGATGGAAAGGAAAAGGGATCGGGGAGGAGGGCAGTTGAGTCATGAAGGCAAAGTGCCACCCCGCTGACCTTTTCAAGCCAGCGTAACTATCGCCCCCTTGGATCAAAGAGCAGGGATAGAGGGAACTGAAGAAAAGAGTGTGCCTACCCTGTTTGCGTATTCTGAGTTTGTTGATGTCATGCCCCTTTGTTTCTCACCATCTTGGTCAGATGACTAGCCCATGCCTTACCACTTGGTGTTCCACAGCTAGTGCTTAGACGTAATCCGTAACCTTTGAAATGTCTTTTAGATGGCCTTATAAAGGGTACACACTCTCGTAAATACGCTTGCAAACTTTTGTGCCTTTGTTTTTAAATGTCCGCATTATTATACATATTAGTCTCTAAGTGTTGCAAGTGTTCAGGCATGATATATTGGCCAATTAGACTAATGTATTGGCCGATATAATGATATTATTGAACAGTACTTTCTTAGCCGCTAGACAGTCAGTTGCATTGTTATATAAAAACACATCAGGGTTTGCTGGATATTAGCATTATATGAACAGCGTATAGCAAAAGCGATCGAGCAGAGTGAATTAAATCACAAATTGTTGAGGAAAAGTTGGGCTTTTATACAGAATAATTAAATAAAGTCACGAAAATGGTTTTCAGTATGCTGTAAAAAGCTATCCAAAGCATGAAATTGGCTAACTATTTGATGTATATAGGCTTAAAAAAAAACACCTACAAAAGTCTCATTGCTTGTAAAATGAAAGATATTTATACTACAGATATACTCCAGATATTTTAATAATTGTATTTATTGTATTATATTGTATTTTTACATTGCAATAACTGACACGTGGATAAATAAAAAGTCACAATTCATCAATTTAGTGATTATTTTTAAAGTAATGTAGACACATCATAAGGTTTATTACTTTTTTATTTTTATTTTTTAAATATAAATTTACAACCAAATTATAACCATAGTTAACAAACAAAAACATCCTAATATGCTAGATTTTTAAATTGTTTATTAAAGGGTCGTGAAACCCTAAAACACATTTTTTTTAAGATTTATTACTAAATTGATTACTAATTTATTTATTACTCAAACAGGATAGTCAGAGAAAGGGTGAATAGGATCATAGTGGATAACAAGCTGGGATTTGAACTTTAGTTACTCTAAAGCACAATTAGACAAATCAACTATTTTATAATGTAGCTACTTTAAAAAAAAAAAAAAATCTTTCAGCCACAGGAGCACTGCTAATGCTGCTCTGAAATCTACTCCAGGATACTTTAAATTCTAACTTCTTACTAGGGGTGGGAATCGTAGGGTACCTCACAATACGATATAATCACGATACATGGCTCACGATAACAATAATATCACGATACAGCGATTTCGCGATAATCTATATATTTCTAGAAAATCCTATAATGATACATCACGATATCTGTCTAAACAAAATGCCTGTGCAAAAAAAAAGAGCAAGTTTTCTTTCTTTATTCAAGTCCAAACTGTTAGAAAACAGCAAAAAGAAGTGTTGAGTAGGCTAAATTAAATTTGCTCTGTGTAAACAAACACATTTAACTGCTTATTAAACAGAAAAAAACAACAAAAAAAAACTAGATAGATAGATCGATATAATATAAATCTGGTACATTTCAAAATTTACCTGGAATGCTTTCTCAACCTTTCTGCTCCTCTCATCATAAAAACGGAGCCCCACACAAAGAAATAGCGATTCACATCGCGTCTTTTGTGCTCTCAGGTTCATTATTTCAAATGTAGATGTGCGGCAAGCACACACTGCACACTTCTACGCCGCATTGTGGCTCTGACAAGGTTTAGTTTCGTCCTCCATGCCATAGGTGCAGATTTATGTTTCTGTCGGTCGGTGCCCACTGTTCACACTGCATAACACGCACTTGTAATATCTGAGAGAGAGCACCCAGTTATGTTCACATAAAACTGGATGCACCGGCGGCACTCTCTCTCACTCAAATAGTGAGGGAAATCCACCCGCGATCTGAGCGGAGAGGTTAGGCGACTCATGAACTGAATATGCGCTCTGCAATAATAACGTGATCGGTGCCTATGGTCCACGCTGATAGCTGTTCCGGGGCAGTTTTTTAGTTTTAATCTCCATAAACATATAGCATATATCTATATTTGGTGCCAGATATCGATTCTCGTGTCACATGGAGAAGGATCGCGATATATCGCCATATCGATTTATTGCCCCACCCCTACTACTTACTACAATGGTGTATGTCCAAAAATTGTTAGCAAGACTGTACTTTATTATACATAGAAGTGTCTGTGTATCTATCAGAAGCCTGAGTGAACTTTACATTAGGTTAATAGCTATTGATCAGTGACCTGGTTTCTACTTTGACAAGCGCACTGTAGTATAGCAGTCACAGTTTAGTTGTCCTTCAGAAGTCTCTTATCATAACACGTCATACAGTGCTTCAGTGCAAGTGATGGTGAACCACAGACAGCTTTTGTGTATTCACTGAACTAGGGGAGTGCGGGGCACAAAGTAACACAGGGTTAGTTGCAACACATGTGGTTTAAATATTTCCACACATGCTAGCATAACCAAATTTACAGTATTTACTAGTTACCATATCAACATTTATATAGAGAAAACACACACACACACACACACACACGCTCACTCACAAAGTTGTATGAATTCTGCTGTGATCTTACAAATCGCTGAAAATGTATTTTACCATAGTAAAATTATATTTATGGCTTAAGTACATTTTTCATCTCAGTTTTTATTACTCATTTAAAATGAGACAAATCTGATATTATTTTAATCTCCCATCTGTTATTTATCAGTTTAGATTATTTTTTAATGCTTCAATAACTAGCAGAAGACACTGACCGGTTTTAAATTCCAGTTGCGCAGATGGGGTACGTTGTAACACTGTGTTACAATCTGCCCTGCCGTGCTATTCTATGACATTAGCGATGTAATTCACACTGTTTACTTTGATACATTTTAATGAGAAATGGGTGCATAAAGACTGACAGTCAATGTTTAATGTTCAGAAATTATTATTTCAAGACATGTAAAGCATTTTGGCTCGTTTATGTGGGCCTTAAAAATCTCCATTATTTAATTTGAAATAAATGATTATTTTATTGACAAAATTTTTGTTTGTCTTGTATATTTTTTTTCATGAAATCAGATAACATTTTTAGCTGTCATATGGTCATGGTTACAATGTGCCCCTCAGATGTTACAATGTACCCCACCTACGGGGCATGTTGTCACATTTCACTTCCAATTTTTGAGGCTAAATAAAGAAAAACGTATACACTGTAATTATTAAACAAAGCAACATATTTGTACTAGGCAAGTGTGAAATTACTGTGGATAAAAAAAATTATACTCTTAATCCTATGTGGATTTACACAATTTGAGAAAGTCAAAAAGTGTTACTTTGTGCCCAGCCCTTCCCTACTTTTAACTGTGGCAAACTCATTTGAGTGGTACATGGGGAGAGGCTGTTATGAAGTGCACTGTCTTTATCTATAGAATCAGCGAGAAGGGAAAGACAAAATAAGTGTTTGTTCAGCACAGCCTGCTGTTTACATTGTGTCTATTAACAACACAAATATCGTTATACTGGTGATACATGTGGCAAGATCAGCACAATTTTTATTTATTTATTTATTTTTTACCTAAAATGTCAGGAAATATTATAATTAAAACTGATAAATCACAATCAGTGCTACAACTAAAAAAAGTTATGTCATAATGTTCAGAGAAAGTTAATGTCCATCTCCATTCCCATATGTGACCCTGGACTACAAAACCAGTCTTAAGTCACTGGGGTATATTTGTAGCAATAGCCAAAAATACATTGTATGGGTCAAAATTATACATTTTTCTTTTATGCCAAAAATCATTAGGATATTAAGTAAAGATCACGTTCCATGAAGATATTTTGTAAATTTCTTACCATAAATTTATAAAAACTTAATTTTTGATTAGTAATATACATTGCTAAGAACTTCATTTGGACAACTTTAAAGGCGATTTTCTCAATATTTCGATTTATTTTTGCACCCTCAGATTCCAGATTTTCAAATAGTTGTATCTCGTCCAAATATTGTCTGATCCTAACAAACCTTACATCGATGGAAAGCTTATTTATTCAGCTTTCAGATGATGTATAAATCTCAATTTCGAAAAACTGATACTTAAGACTGGTTTTGTGGTCCAGGGTATGCTAATTAAGGGTATGCTAATTAAATCATCACATATGTTAACAAGTGACTTGCAGGCATGTTTTCTCCCAGTCTGCTCCAGTACACGATGTTCTCTGTAGGGGGTCACTGCTCTAATGGGCTGAAATCATGTGTTGTACACACCTCTCACCCTTTACCACCTGCTCGGACTTTAACAAGACTGTAATTTATGTGTGCACACAGCCACAAAAAGTTTTTATTTTTAATGTCTAACTGTTAATGTGATTTATTGTATCAAGGATCTTAATATTTTTCTTTCATTTATTCCAAGTAACTTGATATCAATTTAGAATTTTTTTAATTACACTGGGTTTAATAACATGAAAAAAATGATGTCTCATACCTGGCGGAAGTGTGAAAGGTTCTGTTTCCTTAAACTAGTTTTTCTTGCATTTCTTTATTTCAACACATTTACAGGTAAATCCTAGTATTTTAAAATTGTGATGAATCATTATTAATCACAGTCCATGACTGTGATTTAACACGATTAAATGTATTAATCGATTGACAGCACTAGTTTATACTAATGTTAGTTGCATGTAATTCTGCATAATTTACTGTTATGACTATAGTAAACATTTAACATGTTTGACAATGAGTCTGTAATTTGAAACTGCCAATAAAACGTTTACCAAGCCACATCCCTTCAATCCCAGTATACATTTACCCAACTACTATCAAAAGTATTTCTAAATAAATACAACAAAACATTTTCTTGCGACCTTACGTGAAGTATTATGACAAAATACATTATGAAGAAGAATTTGACCTGTTCTGCAGTTGCATTAGAGCTAATATTAGCATCATGCTTCATAAGACAATTTGTGAGATTAATAGTACACTTTTCCTCAGAACTCACTTCAAACCACCATCGAGTGTTTGTAATGACTTCCTTTTGCGATCACATGTGGAATTTGGTCGTTTACAGTTGTTAAAATATGCTATTTATAGCCTTTTATGTCACTGCTCAAATTAGCATTTCAGATGTACACATTCAAATCAAGAAAATCACATACAAATATCCTATCGTAATCGTGTGTTTATTATCTTATAATCTATAGTGGCTGTTGTCATGTTTATTTCTGCTGCTCTGGCTGAAACTCACATTGTTTGTGATGTTACAACCGCCTCTCCGTTCTTAAGTTGCCAGGGATACATTCCAAGTATAATACACATTAGTAAAAGGATCTATTTTTATTTTTATTTATCTATATACACTTTGGGTGGCTGCGGTACATTTATAAAAGTAGGCCAAAAATCCGCAACCCACGGCTCTATTTAAATGTATATAATTTTTCCCGCGACTGTATTTTAAAAATAGCCCACTTGTGTCGCTAACGCTACCCTGGCAACACTGGTTCGCTGATAGGTAACCTTCCGCGCTGCGATGACGGGAAGAAGTTGGGGTCAAACCTTATCAAACGATTAATTTGCGTAAAAAAAAATTAACGCATTACATTTTTTTGATTAATCGCATGCGTTAACGCGTTAACGTTGACACCCATAGTAAAAACACATTACATATATCACTCAGTACTTAAATGTACTGTTACATTGTAACAAGGCCACCATAAAATAAAGTGAAACCCAAAGTACATACAAAATTGCGATACAATATTTTTTTTTAATTGAGTATTTAGTGTTTATCGCCAGTAATAATTATTTTCTTCAAGTCAGACTTCAAAAATGCTGTGAGTATAGATACATACAGATATAACGGTATAAAATTATTTAGCGGTTATTTAGTCTTTATAACTTGAAATGTGCAATAATTTAACATGTAGGCCTAATGTATTCAATATTAATGTTTTTTTTAATTTATACAATATACTTAAAAATCATAATGCACTGCTGAAATTATTCTCAGTTGTCTGTAGAGTTGTCTCAAGTGCATAGCCGTTTATAGGCTCTCTTGATCCAGTTCTGGTGTTAAGGTGTAGATGAGATTATCGTAGAAAACGCTGATCAGAAGTCTTCTGTCCAGCGACCCACACCTTTCACAGTCCTTGGGGTCCCTAATGCTCAAGTCACTCATGCATTTTATTTGCTACTTAAGAAGTCTTCCTTTGCTGCGGAGTTATATGGCAATCATAAATAACTGAATGACAAACATCAGACGTGGTATTGTTTGGGACTTATCTAATCAGTGCAAGAGAAGCGTGTGAAGGATGCTCCGGGATGTGGCCTCTTTTTCCTTATCTCCACTATGCCATGGCTCCATTTCCTGTACCTCTCGCTTCTTTAGGTATATAGGGACAATTAGATTTGGCCCAAATAAATTCTAGTCTCTGCACTAAATGTGATTTTGCTGTGGTTAGCCTTGGCCTGAGATTGGATTATGTCGGGTGACTGGGATGACATATATTATCACAAGAGGCTACTGGAGAGAAGTGAGAAAGACTGCAAGTGTGCACACACACACACACACACACACACACACACACACACGCTCACACACACACACACGCTCACACACACGCTCACTCACAAAGTTGTATGAATTCTGCTGTGATCTTACAAAACTTTGCCAGTACTTTTTTTTTTAGTAGGGCTGGATCTTGCTAGTACATTCTAATAGTACTTGTTATGCAAAATGCATCTTTGCCCATTAACAAGTATTCAGGTTTTCGTGTTATCTGGCTGGAAAAAAACAGGCTACACTACCTTGCAAAAGCTTGCTGTCTGCAAGATTTTTTTTTTTATGTTAAAGTCTCTTATGTTCATCAAGGCTGCATTTAATTAATAAAAAATACAGTAATAAAACAGAAAATAATACAGTAAAACAGTAATATTGTGTATATTTTACATAAATATTATATATACTCATTTGAATCCCAGCCATTACTCCAGCCTTCAGTGTCACGTGATCCTTCAGAAATGATTCTGATATGCTAATTTGCTGCTCAAGAAACATTTCTTACTACCATCAATTTTGCTTCTTAATATTTTTGTCTGATATTTTTTTTCCAGGGTACTTTGATTAATAGATAGTTCAAAAGAACAGCATTTACTTTTATATTAATCTTTTGTAACCTTATAAGTTGCTTTAATATCGCTTATGATCAATTGAATATGTCCTTGCTGAATAAAAGTATACATTTTCCAAAAATATCAATGAAAAACTTACTGATCCCAGTCTTTTGAGCAGTAGTGTAGTATAGTATTTATTAACTTGTTAGCTATATTTATCACAATTTATTCAATTCTTAAACCGAGAGTTCTTAGACAGTTAAAATATTATTTTGACATGATTTTTATTTTACAGTGTTACATGCACTTATAATAGTAATAACAGTAAACTATTCATAATTACATTAAATAACCGTAGTTATTGTTACCCTATAGGTACATGTTGTTAATTAATATTACTCAGTACTTAAATGTAGTATTTCACTGTAGCAATTGTATAATAAATTATAACCTCATTATTATTAATTGCACCCAATTACAACTTACAGAGAGGAATAGTGAACTTTATGTACAGAGAATTTGTATCAAAGCAGAATGTTCTTTCTAATAGGTATATTGTTTTGGCTCTGTCTTGTCGTGTATGGAGAAGACCCAGTGAGCTCTTGTGCAATCCTGGCGGAGATACAGAGCAAAGCGCGGAGTCTCGACAGGTATCACTGGAGTGGCTGCAGCCTTTCTTCTTCACCGTGTAGAAAAGGCTGTTGTTGTCATCTAAGGGAAGGTGGAGTGTAGGAAAAAGAAGAGAGGGAGAAAGGAGGAGGGGGGGGGGTGGCCTCTCGTTATTTTCAGTCTATTGTGTCTACTTCCTGTAGGTCAGGGGTTATTGGAGTAGGGAGTTGCAGACTAGCTGTGGAGCAAAAGTGAGACAGAACTTCCATATAATCAGAACATCAACACCACAGGGGCAAGATCAGTTTGCCAAACACTCGGGACTAGCAACAGTCAACCTCAACAGGTAAATACAAGACAAGCTGTTGGAATGATGCTGCTTTATGCTGCTGACTCTTTCCAGTTTGGTCTGCCAGACGGTATCCTGTTTTGGAAGAACCGTAGTATTTATATTGAGTTTTTCCTCTGGTGTTGCTCGAAGAGGACTCTCTCTTGTTCTGCAGTCCATTTATGAGCGTTTGCGGTTTTGTGTGTGCATTAGTGCGCTCACTGATGTGTTTACTGGCTTTGCAGTCTCGTGACCAGAAGTGGAAGAGATCGGAAGAGGTTGGAATTGTTTTTGAAATGTCTCTTATGTAACTCGTGGGCTTCCTGAGAGCAGCCATATTAAAGCCCGGTTAATGGAGAGAGGGAACCTCTTTTACCATTAGCCAATATGGCCATGGCCAAATCACATTAACGCTGGACTGCAGCTCTGCAGGAAAAGATGCAAATCAAAAACACCATGTCGCTCCTTCCAGTCCTGCATCACCTCTTGTGAATCAGGTTGGTGACTACATTGTTTTGGTTAGCCTAGTTCCAAAAGTGACTAATACAATCTAATTAGTCCTTGGTGTGATTTAGTGGTTTCTACTTAATTCTTAGTGGGCCTACTTAATGTGAACAACCATACTTTGACTGTTCTGTGAAGTTTTCTAAAATATCAATAATTATTATTATTATTATTATTGTTAGTAATAATAATATATTCTATAATAATTCAAATTAATAAGTTAAATACTTTAATTAAAATGTATAAATAATAATTAATTATTATTATTATTATGATGATTAGAAACTGATAATAAAACAGATACAGATTAATAAAAAATATATATGTTGAGTTTTTCTCAATACTAGAGATTGTAACAATACCCAGAAGTTAGTAGTTGATACCAGCAAATTAAAAAAATTGGTATCAAATTATAATGAATTCACAGCTAAATTATCTTTGAACACAGTCTCTTAAAGGGATAGTACTCCCAAAAATGAAAATTACCCCATGATTTACTTACCATCAAGCCATCCTAGGTATATATGACTTTCTTCTTTCAGACAAATCCAATCAGAGTTATATTAAAAAATGTCCTGGCTCTTCCATGCTTTATAGTGGCAGTGAATGGAGTTATGAAGTTCAGTAAAAGTGCATAAATCTGTCTTAAAAAGGCTCTTGGGGGTTAATAAAGGCCTTATGAGCAGAATCGATGCGTTTGTGTTAAAATAATATCCATATTTAAAACTTCATGAACTGCGATCTCTAGCTTCCGCTAACTGTCGTATACACATACGTTCATGAGAGATGTATGAGAGAAATATGGATATTTTTCTTGCACAAATGCATTGATTCACTTCAGAAGGCCTTTATTAACCCCTCGGAGCCATGTGAAGCACTTTTAATGACGGATTTATGCACTTAAGTTTGCCTCAAAATCTTGATCATCGTTCACAGCCATTATAAAGCTTGGAAGAGCCAGGACATTATTAATATAACTCCAACTGTATTGCTTTATCTTAATGCAATACAAGTTAAAAATGCTTCAATTTATTCCAAACGCGCCGTCTACTTTTCTCTGGGCAATGAGCGACGTCCATTTGCGAATGATTCATTTGTTGACATTTTGCAGAACAGACGGAAGAAGATCCATCAATGTGCATTTGTTTCATTATGTTCAGATGTTCGGTAGGAGTGGGGAGTTGAGGAGTTTTCACTCTTCTCCTTGTCAGAGGTTATTTTTATAAATATAATATAATATAATTTTTTATAATTTTTTTGGAACCTGTGACATTTTGTTCAGGATTCTTTGAATAGAAAGCTAAAAAGAATAGCATTGATAATAAATCAACATATTAGAATGATTTCTGAAGGATTATAACTATGTGACACTGAAGATTGGCGTAAAGGCTAAAGAAAATTCTGATTTGCATCACTGAAATAAATTTCATTAAAAAACATTAAAAATCTTTTGAACAGCTGTATATATACAGGTGCTGGTCATATAATTAGAATATCATCAAAAAGTTGATTTATTTCACTAATTCCATTCAAAAAGTGAAACTTGTATATTATATTCATTCATTACACACAGACTGATATATTTCAAATGTTTATTTCTTTTAATTTTGATGATTAGAGCTTACAGCTCATGAAAGTCAAAAATCAGTATCTCAAAATATTAGAATATTACTTAAGACCAATACAAAGAAAGGATTTTTAGAAATCTTGGCCAACTGAAAAGTATGAAAATGAAAAGTATGAGCATGTACAGCACTTAATACTTAGTTGGGGCTCGTTTTGCCTGAATTACTGCAGCAATGTGGCGTGGCATGGAGTCGATCAGTCTGTGGCACTGCTCAGGTGTTATGAGAGCCCAGGTTGCTCTGATAGTGGCCTTCAGCTCATCTGCATTGTTGGGTCTGGTGTCTCTCATCTTCCTCTTGACAATACCCCATAGATTCTCTATGGGGTTCAGGTCAAGCGAGTTTGCTGGCCAATCAAGCACAGTAACACTATGGTCATTGAACCAGCTTTTGGTACCTTTGGCAGTGTGGGCAGGTGCCAAGTCCTGCTGGAAAATGAAATCAGCATCTCCATAAAGCTTGTCAACAGAAGGAAGCATGAAGTGCTCTAAAATTTCCTGGTAGATGGCTGCGTTGACTGTGGACTTCAGAAAACACAGTGGACCAACACCAGCAGATGACATGGCAGCCCAAATCATCACTGACTGTGGAAACTTCACACTGGACTTCAAGCAACATGGATTCTGTGCCTCTCCACTCTTCCTTCAGACTCTGGGACCTTGATCTCCAAATGAAATGTAAAATTTACTTTCATCTGAAAAGAGGACTTTGGACCACTGAGCAACAGTCCAGTTCTTTTTCTCCACAGCCCAGGTAAGATGCTTCTGACGTTGTCTCTGGTTCAGAAGTGGCTTGGTAGCCCTTTTCCTGAACACGTCTGAGCGTGGTGACTCTTGATGCACTGACTCCAGCTTCAGTTCTCTCCTTGTGAAGCTCTCACAAGTGTTTGAATCGGCTTTGCTTGACTGTATTCTCAAGCTTGCGGTCATCCCTGTTGCTTGTGCACCTTTTCCTACCTAAATTCTTCCTTCCTGTCAACTTTGCATTTAATATGCTTTGATACAGCACTCTGTAAACAGCCACACCTTTCAGTAATGACCTTCTGTGACTTACCCTCTTTGTGGAGGGTGTCAATGTTCGTCTTCTGGATCATTGCCAAGTCAGCAGTCTTCCCCATTATTGTGGTTTCAAAGAACAAGAGATACCCAGAATTTATACTGTAGGGATGGTCATTTATTCCAACTCAAATGTAAATATTCTAATATTTTGAGATACTGATTTTTGACTTTCATGAGCTGTAAGCTCTAATCATCAAAATTAAAAGAAATAAACATTTGAAATATATCAGTCTGTGTGTAATGAATGAATATAATATACAAGTTTTACTTTTTGAATGGAATTAGTGAAATAAATCAACTTTTTGATGATATTCTAATTATATGACCAGCACCTGTATACATACATACATACACACACACACACACACACACACACACACACACACACACACATACACACATTACATTACATAAATTGTATCTATATATCTAAATAAAAATAGACTATAGATATACAGTATATGATCTAAAGTAACTAGTAACTAACTACTTGAGTAGTTTTTTTTTTTATCCAATACTTTTTTTACTCTTACTCAAGTAACTATTCAGACTATTACTTTTACTTTTACTTGAGTACAGTTTTTGGGTACTCTACCCACCTATCATGGCTTGAATATGAGTAAATCATGGGGTAATTTCTATTTTTGGGTGAACTATCCCTTTAACATTGAAGCACAGCATGTTTATTTTTATTTTTTTCAAGAAAAATAAAGAAACTGTAAAGAAGTCAGCAAAAAACAGAGAAACAAATTATTAGAAGTACAACAAAGATAACATTTTAGTATTATTTTACTCTCTACTTTAGTATCTAGTATCTACAAAGTACAGATATATTTGACATTTGTACCATATATATATATATATATATATATATATATATATATATATATATATATATATATATAGTGAAAATCATGTTGCATGTCACCTTGCACAATGTTTTTATATTGTATATAATAAGTCAGCTCACAAAAGTTTTGGTCGTTGCTAGTTCTGACTTAAGTGTCACTGCACAATATTTAGAAATAGACTGTTACTTAAACAGCTTGGTGTTCCATTTGCAACTGCATGTTAATCATTATTGTTGTTGCAACTAATGTGTAAGAAGCTAAGGATACCCTCCTGCATTTGGACACTTTAAGGAAGACCCCCAACCACCTCCCCACCAACATAAACCAGTCTAAACTTAGTCGTGACCAACCATGTAGCGAACGAGTGACAATGGAGGAAAAACAGGATGTCTTTTTCTCAAAGTGTGTGTTGGGAACAGATGACCAGGAAGATGAAAATTGCCAGCGAAGTGGAAACTTCCACTTTGTATCTTTGTGTTTTTGCCCAGTTGAGACCGGTTGCTCATCTGTTGTCCCACAGCCAAGCGTGATGGTAAACTGTAAATGATTAAGCCCCTCTCTCCTCCTCCTGCTTACGTTTTTGCCCTGTTCCACACTCTATTTCGCGCTCCTTGGTTAATGTTTGAATCCCATCTCAGCACTGCTTTTAGAGGTCCAGCAGCTGCATCTGTACTGGCTCTTAGATCACATTTCTTCTGCTGAAGGAGAGATAAAGAAACTAAACCAACTGTAGAGAGGAAATGAAACCAGGCCATTCCCCTGGGATTACTGTTAAGGGCTATTGATCTCCCTCTCTCTCTCTCTCTCTCTCTCTCTCTTCATTTCTCTGCCCTAATGATTGATATGGAATGACCTCGGCTTGAAAACATGCTGCCATTCTTGTCCTGCGTTTGTGCCACTTTGGCGGTCATTTGGAAAGGGAGCTGTGTGGAATAAGAGACGGACTTCCGACTCAGCAATTTAGCGTAACATCCAAGGACAGCCATAGCCAGAATGGTTTTTAAGGAGAGTGGATGGTGGGTCTCCTAGTTAAACTGTAATAATTTGCATTAAATGTGATGCTGATATTATACACACCTGGACATGGGACCATGTGCAGTTTTGTGAGAGTTGCGGGACTCTGTAGCACCATGTTTTCATCTTGCGTGCTTGTCATCCTGGATCAGTAGGTGAAGTTTCACAATATCAGAATTTCCCAGAGGAGACACACCATTCCAGGGTCAAGGTGAGAGAAATGTTCGTTTTATTAAGTCATGTTTCGCCATAGCTTTTGATGCGTGTCTTTTTGAGCAACCATATGCTCCGGTTATGAAAGTCCTAACCACTGTCTTGCCAAGACATGAGTGCTTGTGTGAACTGTAGTTTGTGGTCTGCGCATCAAGTTTGTTATTTTGACTGTTTCATCTGGTGTTATGTTCTAACCTATAGTGCAGGTTATTTATTCAGCTGGTCCAGCTGCATAGGATGTTCTCTGTTTTACATTATCTTCTGCTGCTAATTGCTGGAGTTGTTTGGGCTGCGTTCACAGTCAGTGTTTGGGATTGACAACTGCCTTGTCTTCATAGAAAAGCAAACCCATGAAATGTCTTGATATAAATTATTTAGTCTCGTATGCGAGTGGTTTACTGTCGTTTAGAGGGTTGCTCATGACCGGAGAGGATTGCTGGAGAGGAGGGATTATTATCCTGTCCTCACACCAGTGCACATCATCAGAAAAGAGAAGTTGTTGCTAGAGACTTTTGACAGTTGATTGACATGTTTTGCTTCATTACCAGCATTGTAACAATACTAAGTAGGGATGCTCCGATCAGGATTTTTGCAGCCGATACGGAGTACCGATTTCTTGTCATGGTGATACCGATGCTTTATATAACATATGTAATAATGTTATATAAATAATCACAAAAATGATTCCTTATATAGTGAACATTTTAATATGCCTTTAACATGGGGTTTATGTATATCAGGATACTTAATATAAGACAAAAATAAATACAAACAAAATGGAGCAGTCTCATACAACCCACAAGGTTTATTTAAACATTATCTAATAGTAAACTGTGGAGGACGAAATAAACATGTAATCCCCTAAAATTGGGAAGTCTGGTGTAACTTAAACATTGTCCAATACAAGTCTGAGCAGGACAAAAAAAAACAAAAAAACAAACATTTAAACTAATTGGAGTAGTTTGGTGCAACTCAGGTTTAATTTAACATTGACCAATGTTAGAGAGAGGACAAACTTTTAAACTTCAACATGGAGAAGTCTGATGTAACTCATAAGGTTTAATACTGTCCAATATAAGACTGAAGAGGAAAAAAGAAATAGAAACATTTAAACTACTGAAAGAACAAAACAGTTTGATCACGGATATATCCACTGGTGCTGCAGATAATCCGTGGGTCGGGTAATAAAAAAAAATGCATTCTGACTATTTGCCAGTGGTAAAATAAATCGTAAATTATGCAAATTTAACAATTTTTTTTTTTTAAATACATTTTTTCATCTGGCAGACAATTTCATTTGTGTGTGTGTGTGTGTGTTCGCCTGATCGGGAAGTTGCAGTGACAGAAACAGCGGTATTCCAGATAAAGTTTGAAAAGAGTAAAGCCTGTGTTAATGCTATTGAGTAGGCTAATATGGCCAAATAAGATATTTTGTTTTATAAATAAATGTTAATTTGAAAGTAGCCCACGATCAGCGTATTATGCTACCGTTACCCCTTACAGCTCCGATGAGGTTTTGTTCCGTCCTCCACGCTGTGTCAACTCACAAAAGACTATTTTTAGTCAAGCAGAGTGGAGAGCCGCTTCAGAAACATGCCGCGACTGGCTGGTATAAACACAAGCATTGACTAGAGTGGCCGCGATTAGCTCCGGTTCCCGTGGAACGCGTGCAGTGATGCGCAGATCAGCTCTAACGTCACTGAATCTGCTGTTAAAAATGAACCATCCATTCATCTTATCATCATGCAAAACCTACGATGAGATGACATGACTGCGGCGCCAAATCATTTATGTCCCCACGCATCATGTACGTCCTCACGTGAGATCGGCCAAATGTATGAGTACCGATCGAGTCATAAAATGTGATTATCGGCCAATCGATCGGAGCATCCCTAATACTAAGCTGGTTGAAAATCTACAAACTTGCCTTTTAACGATGTGAGTCAGTTTAAATAACTGTCCTGTAAAATTTATAGCAGAGGTTCTCAACCTTTTCATTTAAAGGCACTAATTGTCCAAAACGATATTTGAAGCTCCCTCCCATATAGGCTAAAATATTTTCAGTATTTATGCTGTAATTATGCCAAAGCTGCTGGTTTTTAAACTTTTTAAAAGATACATTTTTGGCCTTTTTGCCTTTTTATTTTGATAGGTCAGCAAGTATTGACAGGTACCGAAGTGGGAGAGAGTGGGGGGCAGGATCAGGAAAGGCCCACAAGCCGAGACTCGAATTTGGGATGCAATAGTGCAAACGCTATATGTCGATGCACTGCCAAGAGGCTATCGGTGCCAGTGTTTTCTAACTTTAATTTAAATTTTAAATGAATTAACTTTCATTTCTTTTGTGATTCCACTGCATGTTCTTCAATAAAAACAGAACAAAAAAAGATTTCAGTTTACATTTTTATTTTATGTGCATCTTCACATTTTAATTCAGAATATTTCATAGATTGAATATTTGAATATATTTTAATTTATCACTTTAAGGGATGCAACAATACAGTTAGCCCATGGTTCACCTCAGTTATTAGACCACTGTTTTCGGTTCAGTTCCGATAGGTTGGCATGTCAGAGTGTTTTTTGCGATTTTAAAATTAGATTTTTAAACGAAATTAACAAGGGATGTGCACTACAACTAATTTGACTGTCATTTAAACGGAAGTTCTGTAACCGACTAGTCGACTACTCTAAAAGCAAGAAACCCCCAAAAAACTGTGCATGTGTATATAAATTTTAAATACTTAATCTATTAAATCCCTCAATGAATTCCGCTAAAGATAGGTCCCGATTATTTCCCGTACGCTTGCCTCGCGTTATCATTTAATTTTATTCGGCCATTAAGAAGTAATAAAAGGAAGAGCATGCGCTCAACATCAGCCAATGCATAGCTTATTTATTCAAATCAGCTGGGGCAATGCAGAACAATGGAAAATCAATCAATAGCCTGACAGAACTCTTCATCTTCCTATAACGGTAGCCAACATATTAAAACACAAGTCAAAAACAATAGGAAAGTTTATCAAGGAATAGCATTAAAACAGCTTTTAAAAACACAGGGCTATTTCATGTAGGCTGTATCGTCTTAAAACAAAACAATGCCCATTTTGCTTACTCAGACCGTGCATTTTTGTTCAGTGAAATAAGCATGTTGACGTGGTCTGGTGAAAGACGGGAGGCGATTAACAATTATTCTTGCTGCACTTGAAAAAACGCACTCAGCAGGAACTGAAGTCACAGGCACGCAGAGATAACGACACGCAAACCCATAGTTTCGGAACGCGCCTGGACATCCCGCACCACTGCCGAAGTGGGTCTTCGTTTAGAGGAATAGACGGCACAGACGGGATCGCAGCGGCGGTGGGTTGTAGTGAAAGACATAATTGACAATTGCTGGCTTTAGTTAGGCTCTGAGCTAACGCCTACATGCCTGTATTGAATGATTACGCATCGCTCCAGTTGAGTTATTGTGAGTCAGTTTGACATTTACACAAAACTTTTCAGTTTCCTCCTGTTTCAAAATAATCCCACACCTTGCTCGTCTTTTGCATGGTCATTTTTGAGCTTGCCGCAACAGACAAAAAGAAAACGCATGCGAGGTCTGAGGTAAAAATATAGTTTCCACCCAGATACACTTTTAAAAATAATGCATTATTTTTCAAACATTTTATTTTAACTTGTTTTAAATGTAACATTAAACTGATGGTAATTTGAATAAAACTTTTTTTTTTGTTTGTTTCTTGTTGTTTTTTTCCCTCTCCAATCAACTAATCAGCTATTGTTTTCAGTGTTGACTAATTGGAGCTGTACCGTTTAGTCAGCTAGTCTACTCGACCTGCATATCCCTAAAATTAACAACAGGAAAACTCATGTACACTTCTGTAGACTATTATATGTCTACTTAAAATTTGTTTTGAAAAGTATTCTATACTTTTGCTATAAACACATGTAATGTCTGTTTCATTCATACTGAAAGCTGGAGGGCGCCCTTGTGCAGAAACTTCCCATGTACATCACAGAAGCAATAGAACTTATGAAGCTCCAGGAAATCTCTAATATGGACAAAGGCATCTAGTTATCGCTGTGACTGAATAAAAGATAGAAATGTTTTGAATGATGAAACATGAAGACAATACACACTCGACTTGGACGATAAATGGTTTATCTGTGGTCATCTACCCATCTCTGTTTTTTTTTTTCAAAATAATTAAGTATATTTGTAATTCATTGCTAATCAGCATAGCCTTTATTACAGTATAGAATATATTTCTTGCCTCGTTCTGTGATCACAGTCATATCAGATAACAAAAGGAAGCATCTTACTGATATTGTGGAGTAAAAACATGTTATGATGTTCTCTTTTGTTGGACAACAGGTTTAGAAATTGTTGTTGCTGCTTTTTCAAAAGCTCATATAATCAGCGTTTCCTCATCTTAGACTCTTGGGTACACAAATAGAGCCAATTCGGAGAGAAATAGATTGCTCGGAAATGCAAAACCATAAAAAAAATAAACGCAATTCACAAGCACGTATTGAACTGTGGATGTCGTACTGAATGATTCAATATTATATTGAGAACTGTGGCATCCCTAATCACTTTAAATACTTTGTAGTTATCCTGCAGCCCCATTGGAAGTTTTGTGAGGCTTATTATGACCCTTATTGAGAACCACTGATTTATAAAGTAGTACAGAGTATTTCTGAGAGAAATGCAAAATAACTAATATATAACCAATTTAATCTGTATCAAATCAGAATTGAATCAGGAAATCTGTCTTTATACCCAGCTGCAAGTGTATATTCAGTAACTTCAGTTATTGTACAATTTCAAATTAATTATATATATATTTTTTTGTTATTTTTATGGGCTTTTTATGCCTTTTTATAGATAGGACAGTAGAGAGATGACAGGAAAGCACTGGGAGGAGAGAGGGGAGTGGGAGCAGCAATGACCTCGAGACGGGTTTCGAACTCGGGTCTTCGTGAGCAGAGTTGCACTCTATGTCGACACTAGGGTTATTCCACCGATACCACAAAAAATTCTGGCATCGGTATCGGCGAGTACTTGAACCCATGTACCGATTTTTTAACAAGACCTATAGTTATGCGCGCTAGCTTTGCTTAACGCTGCAAATCGGAAATCAATTCTTCTTCGCTGCTCAGAATGCAAACACAGGAAGTTGTGCTGTGTTGCCACAAGCAACCACTATTTAGAGCAGAGAAGAAGAAATGCAAACATGCTAGCACATTGCCAGTAAATCACTCGCGTATGTGACTAAATATTCACCCTGGGCGACTAAATAGTGTATAATGTTAGCCACTGGCTAATAAATGCTCAGATTTTACTCGCCAGTGTGTGAGTTGGAGGCTATGTATAAGTTTAGCACAGATATATTGTCACTCTCCGAACACTCTGACTGAGCGCTTCAGAGTTCCACTCTCCGTCAAGTGCTCTGTGCTATTTTTCAGATCATCTGAATGGATGCGCAGCGCACCTGTATTTGACGTACCGTAAGCTCTAGTGTGAAGTGCACGACTCGCCGTCGCTTTGCTATTTTCCTCACATGCAAAGAGAGAGAGAGAGAGTCTTACATGTAGCGCGTCAATTCTGTATGGTATGTAAATTATATTCTTTGTTTTATTTTCCTGTCAAAATGTTCCTTTGGAATTCTTCAGCTTTTAAGAACTGCCGGGTAGTAGGCGGAGCTAATGCTCAAACGACAATCTCATTGACTGGCGTTCACCTATTATCGTCCCTGGTTTGATTTCAGCAAATCAGTTCAAGCGAACTCAGACAACGTGATTAATATTCATGAATCCAGCAGCTCGTTAATCCTTAGTGCCTTTTATGTTGTTCTTAGTAGAATTCATAGTATGATTATTATCTTATCAGTATTATTGATAGTTTTCCCCCCATATTTTACAGAAACACTGAACGACCAAAAAAGCACCACCACCAGTTCCGTTAAAATGATTGTGTTCATACATGGTTACCAAGTTTTGATTTTAATTTCTAAAGTTATATCATTAAATAATACTCGATTATCGTAATGCATTTATAATGCTTGACTGACTGATGTTAAGAGTGTACTTTTAGATATTTAAATAGATGTGCCATTTTCCAAACATTATATATTATATTTTTTTTTACTCGCCAGACTCTATCTATCTATCTATCCATCTATCTATCTATGGTGAAGCACACCATAAAATAATTGTATCAATTCATAAAGGTCTAGTAGTACATACAGTTAGTTGTATTAGCAGATACACACCCAGGTATTGGATCTGTACTCGATATCGGCCGATACCTTGAGCCTAGGTATCGGAATCGGTATCGGGAAGGAAAAAAGGGTATCGGAACATCTCTAATCGACACGCTGACCATTGGTGCCGACTCGAATTTAAGTTACCTTTTGTACTTTCTGGACTGGATCTAGCTTGTAATTTTATGGTTGTTGTGATGGGCTTCATTCTAAAGTGTTTGTGGGTTGAGGACTAGCATGCTAGCTCTCTGGATGACCTTACTAAGGGCTTGGCTTTATTTAAAAAAAAAAAAAATGATTGAGAATGGGTGTTTTGTGAGGGCAGGACCGCACAGCTGCCTGAATCATTCCCAAGGTTATTTGAATCAAGGTCGGGACAACCGGCCTATCCCTTCTTATATACTAACTATCTTTTTCACTTTCTCTGTTTCTCTTTTTCTCATGTAATGTCCTGACAGAGAGGGGGATTTCAGATTTCCTCCCAGAACTCCCACAATTCTTTTTAGCTTTCTGCTTTTGGAGTCCAGGTCATAGAGCATGAAGACAAGGGAGACTGAGGAAATGTATCCAAGCAGAGTTTTTTATTTCAACCTCTGTTCCACTGGACTTTACTTTCATGTCTTCCAGACCGCACATACTGAATGTGGATTCCAGAATAAAGCAGTCCAAACTTCATGTTAGGTTAGAGCTCACTTCCCTTTGGTTTGTGCAAAACACATTTTCTCTGATGTTCTGTAGGAAAAATGTAAACACACAGTGCCAAACTGTGTTAGGTGTTGATAGAAGCCAAACCCTGCCTTCACTTGACCGTATGAGAATCTTTCCTCAGAAACAGTAGGTGAGAAAAAGGCATTAAAGTTCAAGGTTGGACTTTCTGACTCATTATTTGCATAAACATTCCTTCAGCTACTCATGTATGAACTGACTCTTGGCTGCCCAGCAAAATTAACAATGTGTACATGTGCATATTGCCTGGATTTGAGTAAAGAAAATGCATGCTAATGTGCATGTACAGTATCTGCAAGAAAATTCTCTGAATCTTTCTAGTTTATTTGGATGCACTTTGGTAACACCTTAGTATAGGGACCAATTCTCACTATTAACTAGTTGCTTATTAGCATGGCTATTATTAACATATTGGCTGTTTATTAGTACTTATAAAGTATATACTCTGCATGACATGATCTACATCCCTAATCATACCCAATACCTAAACTTCACAACTACCTTACTAACTATTATTAAGCAGCAAATTAGGAGTTTGAGGCAAACCCGTAGTTAGTGGTTTGTTAGAACACAAAGAACTCAAACCGTTGCAGTCTGTCAGTACTATAATGCAAGTCAATGGGCACACAATCTTTGAGAGTAAAAAAAACATGCACAGACAAATCCAAATTAAACCCTGCGGCTCGTGACGATACACTGATGTCCTAAGACACGAAACGATCGGTTTGTGCGAGAAACTGAACAGTATTTGTATCATTTTTTACCTCTTAATACACCACTATGTCCAACTGCCCTGAACGCGTGCATGGCATCCGGTGCGTGACGTCTGTGTGTGCTCTGGCATAGTTAACGGAAGCGCCAGAAGCGATCTATCGCGTGTATACGTCACTCATTGTTTACACAGTGCACAGAGATTGTTGAAGTGTTCCCTGCCACTGTGAAGATCTAAAGATATTTAGAAGTACAGGTCATCACAATGGAAGACGATTTTGATGCGTCATCAGACAATGTGGAATTTTTTGCTTGCGTAAACTACGCCAAAGCACATACAGACGTCACGCACCGGATGCCGTTGGACATAGTGGTGTATTAGAGGTACAAAATGCTAAAAATACTGTTCAGTTTCTCGCACAAACCGATCATTTCGTGTCTTAGGACATCGATGTATCGTCACGAGCCGCAGGGTTTAAAAGTTTGTAAAAGTTTGTGACTTTGCACATGACTGAAGCAGTATGCAGGCACACATTTCTTATTGGGTGAGTGTAGTCTTTTTGGCTGAGCCTGAACTATCTCTTAACATCTACTGTCCTAGTACTGATTTTAAAAATATGGTCAAGCAAGCTGCAATGAATATATAGTGCTGTGCACTTATTATGATAATATTGGTAATCTACTGGAAATGCAAAGCGAAGCACTTTCAGGGTTTTTTTTTTTTTTTTTGTTATGTGACAAGTGAATCCAAAAACTGTAAGATGAATGTAGAGATTTCTAAAAGTAGATGAGACATGTCTAACCTGTATTGCTTCATCCCAGAAAAGCTATTTAGCAGGTGACCTCATAATATGGCAGGTGCTTTATAAATCTCACTAAAGCTGTTCCTTTAAATTGTCTTTATGTTCAGCTAAGAGAATCACTGTGTGATAGCTTCATTCGGTAGGTCACTCTCGCATTCGATTAGATTACACAGGCCTGGAAAGCATTAGATTGTAATGGGCTGGTGAGCTGCTCAGGGGGCAGAGCTTGAGTGCTTCAGAATGCTCTGCCAAAAATCTTTGCTTTGAAATATATTACTGGAATAAAGCATCCCCCCCCGACCCCCACAAATTCAGTGGATGCGCATATTTTAAATTGTTGTGGTTTTGTGAAGTCTAGGCATTTAATTCTTAATAACACATGCCAAATATTTTTGCACCAGATTACCATCACCCAAGAATTGCTTCACCCCAAAATGAAATTGTATAACCTTTCTGTGAAACACAAAAGATTCATTTTTGAAGGAAATTCTGGGACTTTTTCATATAAAGACAGTAAAGTTTTTCCATATGAGTAATATATTATATCACAGATCTTTAAAAACATGCAATAAATTTTGGGCTGTTTCCCAAACAAATCCAAGTTGATATTCAACTTTTATTGATTATATAAATGGCATGTTGACGGCATTTAATGCCAAACTTAAGTGGTTTGTGCATGTCTTATCCTGTATTGTAGTTCCAAATCTAATTTCTAATAGTGCCATGTTTGCTTTAAGAACTGCAGTGTTGGGGAAATTTTCAGTGAATTTGTCGCACAAAGCAATTATACAGCTTCAGAAGATATGTAAGAATTAGTGTTGGGCACGTTACTTTAAAAAAGTAATTAGTTATAGTTACTAGTTACTTCTCACAAATAGTAACTGAGTTAGTAACTTAGTTACATCATTATAAAAGTAACTAATTACCAGGGAAATTGCGTTACTTAAAAAAAACAAAACAAAAAAAAAGGTTGAAATATGTCAAATAACTTGGATGCCCCCAATATTAAATGTTAAATGAATGAAATGGACACTAAATATAATAAATTATTATTATAAATAAAACATAGTACACTAATCTACACTATTTTAATGTTTCTGTGGGACAATGTGAGAGACACCTATCAAATGCAATATTATTGTAAATATTATCAACCCTCTATGGACACCTTGGCAATAGAATTGCCATTGGCTAGTACATTTTTTTTTAGTTTACTCACCAGACTTATATTAATTATCTGATATACTATTTTATATTATATACAGTGTGTGTGTGTGTGTGTGTGTGTATATATGTATGTGTGTGTGTGTGTATATATATGTATGTATATGTGTACATACATACATACATACATACATACATACACACACACACACACACACACACACACACACACACACACACACACACACACACACACACACACACACATACACATACAGTCATGGCCAAAAATATCGGCACCCTTGGTAAATATGATCAAAGAAGGCTGTGAAAATTAATCTGCATTGTTAATCCTTTTGATCTTTCATTAAAAAAATTCACAAAAATCTAACCTTTCATTGGATAATAATAATTTAAAATGGGGGGAAATATTATGAAATTAATGTTTTTCTCTAATCATATTTATACATAGAATAACCAAGTATGAATGCATATTTGTCATGTTGACTGAACTTGGGACTGGTGGTGGTGCTTAAGATATTGTTTGTCATTTAGTGTTTCTATGAAAAGGGGGAAAAACTGTTGTAACGGGGGAAACCCTGTTTGTAATCATTTGATTACTCGTTACTGAAAGAAATAACGCCGTTAGTAATGCCGTTTATTTATAATGTCGTTATTCCCATCACTGGTAAGAATTAATAATAATGTCAAAGACTACTTTTATGATCAATTTATAGTGCATTTTATCATTTTAGAGCTTGACAGTCCCAGTTCCCATTCATTTTCATTGTAAGGAAAAGAATGGCCATGGGATTATTTAAAAATGTATTTATTAAGTTCCACATAAAAGTTTGTTTTTGATCAGCATAAGGGTGAGTAAATGAAGTCAGAATTTTTTGTTAACTTCAAAGTTTTTTGACTTGAGGACCCTCCAAAAAAGTTCAGAAAAATGTTGTGCTTTCTTTTTCTTTTTAAAGTGTTCTGTCAGCATGCGTGCGTGTGTTTGTGTTTATTTGCGCGCACACCCTTTCTCTGCTTCTGCCTTCAGTCAACCCCAGCCTCTCTGATTTAGTGGTCATGGTTTTTAAGGCGTTCTGGGAGGGCCTGATTACCCATACAACAGGAAGTCAGAGGTGGGAGAGGTCCCTTCAGAGTTCCATGTAAAAAGACTGGTATTTTTGATAAAGACTCACTCGTGCTACACATAACTGACACATCCCTCTCGGCTTTGCCCTGACTGCCGTTGAAAGGTAAGCTCACTGACTGCTGATTGCTTTAAGGTCTGATTTGACCCATGAAGGGTTGGTTCGGGTTTGGTTTGTATGAATACTTTGGAGTAAAGAATAATTTCACACCATGCTGTCTTGCTTTTGGCTGCTTATTTTTCTAAAAGCCTTGCTGTGGTGCCATGCTGAATTGAAGACGTCTTGGTTCAGGGTGTTTTCTTAAAGCAGTGCACCCTTAGATTGGCCTCTTGTCAGAGAGTCGAGTCACATCGTTGGTGCATTGTACTAAACTGTGGTCAGGGATCAGAATACGACACACTTTATTTTTGTAATAAATGAGTTGAAAAGGGCTCAGACCATTGGATTGGTACTACTGTGAAAGTATTAGAATGTATATGTTGATTTGTGGTTTGTAAAAGAGGAGGGATACCTGAAAAACCAAATAGGATTTGTTATTTTCAAATATAGGATTTCGATCACACTTTATTTTAAGGTCAAGTTCTCGCTATTAACAAACCATTAACTATGACTTTTGCCTCAATAGACTCCTAATTTGCTGCTTATTAATAGATAGTAAGGTAGTTGTTAAGTTTGGATATTGGGTAGGATTAGGGATGCGAATATGGTCATGCAGAATATGTGCTTCATAAGTTATATAGACATGCTAATAATAATAATAATAATAATAAGCAACTACACAAAAATGCTGGGTTAAAAACAACCCAACTTGGGTTATTTGGCGACCCAGTGCTGGGTAAATATTGGACGGAACACATACTGGGTTATTTTGACCCAGCTGGTTGGGTTAAACTTTTTTTATCCACCATGCTGGGTTGTTTAATTTAAGTCATCTATTGTTTAAAAATTTGTTATATTGCTGGCTTAAAATGGGCTGCAAATTCAAAATTACACACATAATTACTATAGGCAACAGCAATAATCAAAAGATTAACATTTATTAATAAGCAAGAACACACTAACAAGAATTTAATTTATTTGGGTGAATACAGCATAGTTTACAATATTACATTTAAACACATTTAACAAGCATTTTAGAAATAAAAAGGCACATTTAAAAGTAGCATTTTAATTCACAGTACCTATAGAAAGTCTTCATACCCCTTCATTTTTTTTTCACATTTTGTTATGTTGTGTTATTATTTTAAACTGCTTTAAATAACTTTTTTCCCCACATAAATCTTCACCCCACTCACCATAATGACTAAGCAAAAACCGGATTTATCCCAACTTTGCAAATTTATTAAAAAGGAAACGCTGAAAAAATTACATTGCACAAGTCTTCATACCCTTAACTCAAAACTTAAAGCACTTTGGCAACAATTACAGCCTCAAGTCTTTTTTGGGTATGATGCAACAAGCTGTGCACATCTGCATTTTTTTTTTTTTTTTTTGGACATTCTTCTCTTTAGATCATCTCAAGCTCTGTCAGGTTGGCTGGAGACCATTGGTGAACAGCCATTTATAGGTTTCTCCAAAGATGTCTGATTGGTTCCAAGTCCCAGCTGTGGCTGGGCCACTCGAGGACGTTCATAGAGTCGTCCCTAAGCCACTCCTGCATTGTCTTGGCTGTGTGCATAGGATGATTGTCATGTTGGAAGGTGAACTGTCAACCCAGTCTGAGGTTCTGAGCGCTCTGAACCAGGTTTTCATTAAGGACATCTCTGTATTTAGCTGCATTCAGCTTTCTGTCTTCTCTGATCACTTCCCCAGTCCCTGCCGCTGCCGTCACCATGCTTCGCCGTTGGAATGGTATTATGCAGGTGATAAGCGGTGCTTGGTTTCTCTCAGACATGAATAAGGTATTGAGGTTCATCAGACCAGAGAATCTTTTTTCTTTTCATAGTCTGAGAGTTATTTGGGTGTATTTTTGTAAATTCCAATCAGGATTTCATGGATCTTTACTGAGGAAAAGCTTGAATTTGGTCACTTTGCCATCAAGCCCTGATTGGTGAAGTGTCGCAGTGATGTTTGTCCTTCTGTAAGTTTCTCCCATCTCCAAACAAGATCATGGAGCTCAACCAGAGTGACCATCAGTGTCTTGATCACCTCTCTACCCAAGACCCTTCTCCTTCGATTGCTCAGTTTGGCCAGGAGGCTAGATCTAGGAACAGTCCTGATTGTTTCAAACTTCATCCATTAAAGATTATGGAGGTCAAATGCTCCTGTAAACATTCAACACAGCAGAATTTTATTTTTGTAGTCTTCCCCAGATCTGTCTCAACACAATCCTGTCTCTCAGCTCTGCAGGCCATTCTTTTGACCTCATGGCTTAGTTTTTGCTCTGACATCCATTTCAGCTGTTAAGCTTTATATAGACAGGTGTGTGTGCCTTTCCAAATCACGTCCAATCAACTGAATTTGCCACAGGTTAACTCCAGGCAGAGTATATAAACATCTCAAAGACAATCTAGTGAAACTGGAATGCTCCTGATCTAAATTTCAAGTGTCAAAGCAAAGGGTATGAAGACTTGTGCAATGTCGTTTTTTTCAGTGTTTCCTTTTAGCAAATTAGCAAAGTTGTGATAAATCCAGTTTTTGCTTTGTCATTATGGTGAGTGGGGTGTAGATTTATGTGAGGGGGAAAAAAAAAAGTAGTAATTTAAAGCACTTTAACATAATAACGCAACACAAAATGTCAAAAAATTAATGGGTATGAAGACTTTCTATAGGTACTGTAAGTGTATTCAACCTTTCTCTGTAATCGCTTTAGAAATAGTGCTAATTCTTGTGCCAGTGTGTCGCCAAAATCTGAGCTGGTGAAGGGCTGCTGTTTGCGGGGGAACAGCGAACTTTAGACCGCGGCCTCGCGTTTCACTCGTAGCTGAGAGATGGTGTGACTGACTCCATAACCTGCCCAAAAACAAACAGTACTGAGATTAGAGAACATATTTTAACATCAAATTAAATTACACTCAGTATTATAACGAATAAAATCCATTTATGTTATGCAAGGCAAAGGCGTTTCCAGCGTGAAACGACCGCTGCTGACACAGCTGACTGACATCTCGTCATCATGTTGCGTTGCGTAAAATAATATAATTTACACCACATTAAAGACTTTATAAATGAAATAAAATGTATTTTAAGTCTCCTGTGGACTTAAAAAGCCTGTGCTCTCAGCAGCTGCGTTGTTGAGAAGTTTCATCCGAGACGAGCTCAACCCAGCGGTTAGGTATAAAAAAAATAACCCAGTGTTAAAATGACCCAGTACCTGGGTAAAAATATAAAAAAATAACCCAATAAACTGACCCAACAAGCCGAACCCAGCATTTGGGTAAAAAAAACAAAAACAAATAAAAACAGCACCTGGGTAAAAATATAAAAAAATAACCCAATAAAATGACCCAACAGGCTGAACCCAGCATTTGGGTCAAAAAAAAAAATAACCCAGCATTTTTTTTAAGTGTAGTTGATAATGAGAATTGGTCCCTGTACTAAAGTGTTACCAGGATTTCTAACATCTTATTGGAAGCTTGGTGTATTAGACAGAGCAAAATATGTTGCAGACTACTTGGACAGAAGGAATCAGAATAGACTGATATATCATGGGTTCCACAAAATTAATAAGCTTAGTTTTTTGAGCATCATATCAGCATCTTAGGATGATTTCTGAAAGGTCATGTGATACTGAAGACTGCAGCTTCACAGGCCATCACAGAAACAAATATTACATTGAAAATTATTAGAGGTGCTCCGGTCAGGATTTTTGAGGCCGATCGCTGATTACAGAAAGCAGTATCTGCTGATACCGATCTTTTTAAAGCCATCTTTTAATCATGTAGAATTATATATATTGACACTCCAATCAGTATTTTTAGACATTTATTCAGTGCCTGAATTTCAGTTTTGAAAATGGGGGAATTCCCCTCTTAGGTGACTCTTGTGAGAGGATTTTTTTTTTTTTATTTGAGGGGTGGAAGGGGGCTTTTTTTTTAGACATTTTTTCAAAAATATACTTTTATCTCACCTAAATGTTTGATCATCCAGTGCATTTTGTTTTTACAATTGTGCATTTAAATCATTATTATAAACAATCCTGCGGTTCATAAAGAACTTTGCTTTCCATACTTCCATGAGTGCCATCTATTATTGCCTTGTTTATCTAAAAGTGCTCTTTTCCTTTAAACCTAGCCAAAAACCGTATGTGTTGACTGTGAAACACAGTAGACTTTAATTATATGCATTTATAGTGTAATTACTACATTTTCGTATCAATCATGTTCATATTCACTGCAAACAATGCGCTGTCACTTTAATTCAGTGCGTGCAGTACAGCAAAGATAGACTCAGTGCGGAAATGATCGCTGCACTGCTGCAGATGCACCGCTCATGGAATGCCGGACCACAACTGTGTGCAGTGTTAAAGCTCTGATCCGTTAACATGAGCGCGGAAAAAATACACACTGCATACGCACTTCAAACGGAGTATAATAATGTGAACCTGGCGTCATGTGTGTGCGCTTTGAGCGGACAGTCTCCAGGAGAGCGTGCGAGTACTGAATGGTTAAACACTGGCAAGAATTGGCAAGAAAAGCAATTTATAAACTTTAATAACGATGCGACACTGCCTCTATTGTGCAAGTGATAATTCCTGTGTCAGATATGCAGTGTGTGATTTGACGTCTCACAGAAAGTTTCAAATTACTTAATATGTTATTTAATGAATACATATGAATTGTACCTCACCTTCAGCATTATCATTATTGTACCCACGCCAGACAGAGATTGAGACGGTGCTGCTGCATGTCTTGCCAAATCTCTCACGGCACGCGCGTCATCAGCTTCAGATCGGTTTATGAGATCGGCCTTTTTAGAGACCGCCGATCAAACATCCCAAAGCTATTATCGGCCGATAATGATCAGTACCCGATCAATCAGAGCACCCCTAAAAAATATATTTAATTAGAAATGGTTCTTTTATTGAGGCTGCATTTATTTGATCAAAACAAATTTAAATTAGATACTTCTTTCAAAAACATGAAAAATTGAAAAACAGACCCCAAATTTTTAAACGGTATTGTTCCTTGCGTCCGAATGGGATGTCCAACAATTGAATGTACATTGCTTCGCCACATCTGCTTCCAGTGCAGATTAGTTTTATGCAATCCAGTTTTCCAGATATTGAGTTATTATCTGAAATATCCTGCATCCTGACTTCTACACCAGCAGGATTTAAGGGCCTGTGTAGAGTCTGGATTCACCTCTTGGCATTCGAAATAAGGAATGTTTAGACTGACCAGGCTGCTCTTTGTTCATTGGGTAAGAAATAGAGTGAGTTCCTATTGTTTGTATATTTTTTGACTGAACCGTTTTAGCTGTCAAGCCTTAAACCAAAAACATGCAGAATAAAATGAAACTTTGTAGAGCAGGAGATTTTACCAGTTGGAATGCAGCAAGAAAGACCTCGGGAACTATTCTCTCTGCTTCATCGATACTGTGTAGGTCTTTAATAGAAGAGTCTGCTCAGCTATTCATTCTGCAAGGCCAGCGGTGCCTTTCAGAACACTGGCTTTTGAAGTCATCACAAGGGTGCAAGATAAGGATAGTAAATCAATGGTCTCCTCCTCCATGCCATAGATGACGACAGTGATGACGATGTACCAATGTGATGAGGTTGCAGCGCACCGCTTGAACATCAGTGCCCGTCACTAATAGCGCATTAGTGTGACACAAGTGCGGACGTTAAAATAGCCACAGCTGTATCCCAGAGATCCTTTTTTTTTTCTCACAGATAACAAAGGCTGATTTTACAGAGCTATTGGAACAACACAGAGGGCCTTTGTAGATTCTCTCCTTCTAGTCTTCCTCTCTTCATGCGCCGTGTTAGCAAGGCCAGGGTGGCCAAAAACTCTTGACGCTCCAGAGTGAAACGCCTTCAAGAACTGCATTGTTCATCTACAGCCTAGGGGACTTCAGAGTGATTTGCATGGTTGTAATGTGGAATGGGGTTTGGTCTGATATTTACAATGCTTTGTAGAGACCCTAGAACTATTGTGCAACCTTAAACATCAGGAATTAAAAAAAAAAAAAATCTGTATTTCAAAACGGCAAGAATATGTTCAGCTTAATGGCTTTTTGGTCAGTAACTGCAGTTTATTATTTTAGAATATTTTTGGGGTAGTGGACACACAACACAAAATAAAAAAATAAAATAAAAGATGTGAACGATCTGCTTCAACTCTTAAGTTAATTTTTTTTTGTTTTGTTTTTTGAAGTGTCAAAGTTTTGGTGTAATGCCCTTGTTAGGTGGAAGGACAGAAGTCTGTCAGGTTTCATTAAAATATCTTCATTTGTGTTTTGAAGATGAATGAACATCTTATGGGTTTTGAACTATTCATTTTTGGGTGAACTATTCCTAACACTAACATAAGAAAACTCAGTAAAAGCATGGCCCCAGTTCATCATCATAATTCATCCTTTATTGTCTCCTAAGGAGAAATTTACAATCAAGAGAACAGGTCAACTTTACAAAACCAGCAAAAAAATTAAATCAACAGTTTGACAATATTTATTTCATCACACACTAAATGCATTTCATAGATCATTCCTTGTTATTCAGTAATGTAGTTGATAATGGAATTAATGAGAATTTGTCCCATTTAACTTACAATTTGGTATGCTATATCTCCTACCTGAGGGCATCAGCTCATACTCCTTATGGAGAATATGGCTTGGATCATCTGGATCTACAGTGTGAATAAGAAGGAATTTTGCATATTGATTTTCTACAGGTGTTTTACCCATATTTTGAATTGAGCATTGCATTTTGTAATGTTTTAGGGTTGAAGGAAATTTAACAGAAAATATACTGGTAATGTTCTACCATGACGTTTGTTTTTTGTTTTGTTTTTATTACAGTATAGTGTTCACTGACCTTTCAAGATTCTCCAGGTCTCTATGGTAAAGTAAAGTAAGACGGCATTAGACAATCAACCCTATGGTTTCCTGCAAGTGGCTGGTTGTGGGCCCAAAACATGTTGACACTGATTTGAAACAGTATGTGGAAAATGGGAGAAATGAGAAGTCAAATCTGCTTCTCTCAGTACTCTCTTCTTGTCTTTTTAGTTTTTGAAGGAGAAATGAACCAGAACCAGTGCACCACTTACAAGTATGAGCTTTCAGTCCTTAGGTAAATTCCAAGAGATGTGCTAGTCAGTTGCTGCACGGAGTTCTTTTAGTAGTTTTATTTTTTGATAGTTTTAATCTATATACTGCTTAATCTGTATACAGTACTGTAGGCTTTTCTGACTAAGAAAGCTTCTATCTATCTTAAAACCACCTAACAATACTTAAGAAACTGACATGACCTGCATCCCTTCAGACTGTCAAGTTAATGTTGGAAACTTTGTGTTGACAAACTTTGCTTTTCAACTTGTTTTTTTTTTGTTTACTATCATGCATTTAAGTGCTTGTAAGCGGGAGTCATGCGGTCAGTTTCAGAAAGACATTAGGGAAACCATTATTGCTGAGGCCAACAAATGGCTATCAAGCACAAAGTTTGTTTGCACTGATCTTATTCCAGTATGATGCATCTGAGATCACAGAGCAAGAAAGACTTGTTTTGAAAGGTGAATGTTAAATGTCAAAGACATTGTTTCTGTGTAAACCATTTTAATACGAGCCTGTGGTGTTAATGATTTTTTCTCATGTTGCTTCTGGCTTTTCATTAGAGTTTCTAACAGTGTAGATAAATGTTTTGTATCACAGCATTGCAATAGAAACATTGCAATAAAAACAAATCTGACACTTTCTATTGAAGTGAACTCTTCTAATGAAACGTTACAATCCAAATGGGTAAAGTACGCCTCAGCGTTGAAACCAAAAATGTATGTAGAAAAAAGTATTATGCAAATATCTTAAGCAGAGCTCAACAATAAGGATACGAGAGTGAGAAAGTGTGTGAGAGGTTGTGGCACTCAAGTTGTCACGTTCCCTTTTCATGCAGTTCTGCATTGTGACTATGGCGTAAATGTATTGATCATGTGCTGTTATGCCTTGGAAACATCAGGTTAGAATGGGTTGAAAATATATACACAGTACAATTCAAATTTTGGGGTCATTTGTTATTTTATTATTTATGCTTTTGAAATAAGTCTCACCAGATGCTCAACAGAGATTCATTTATTTGAAACACTAATTTTGAGAAGCATAACTAATTTTATTTAACTGTTATTTATTTATATATTTTTCAATTTTTTTATATATATATAATGTGTATATATAATGTCTGTATTTGCACTTATATATTTGCATAATGTGTTCTGTGTATATTTATTATGTGTATATATAAATATACACACAGTATGTATTTTGAAAATATTTACATGTATTTGTCTATTTCTATTCATACAATTTATATTATAAATAAATATTTCATATATAAACATAACATATTTTTCTGACCTGTATACATGCATGTGTGTGTATTTATATACGTAATAAATATACACGGAACACATACGTATATTATGTAAACAAAAGCTTTTATTTTGGATGTAATTAATCACGATTAATCATTTGACAACACTAATATATATCTTTATTTAATGTGTCATACAAATCAGCATAAAATAATTTATTGTACTTTTTGTGGAAGAAAAATATATAAAAATTGGGTAAAATGTATTTTAAGGTGTCCTTGTTAATGTGTAATTATACATTTCAGTACAGAGTAATATTAACTACTTACTGTACTTGTTACTGTAATATTAACTCTACATATACTTACTATATGGTTAGGGATAGGATTAGGGTTACTTGCACGTAATTGTGCATAATTTATTGTTATTATTATAGTAAGTACATGTAACGTGTAACAAGGACACCTTAAAATAAAGTGTTACCAAAAAATTGTATTAAAAAGGTGTATAAAAACTTGCAGGCCTCTTTTGAGCTGAATACTAATACCTGAAAATGAAGTCTGTCAGGCTGTTATTTTTACTAAAAGGGAAATGGGAAACACTATAACTGAAGTTTCCTTTCTAAGATACAGCTGAAGCATCACTATAGAACAGGGTTCCTCAATTAGTTTTCGCCGAGGGCTGAATTCTGCCAACAATACCAAGCCAAGGGCCACTGACCTATAGATATAGATATAGATATAGATATAGATATCTATATCTATATCTATATCTATCTATATATCTATATATATATATATATATATATATATATATATATATATATATATATATATATATATATATATATATAATCTATAGATAGATAGATAGATATATATATATATATATATATATATATATATATATATATATATATATATATATATATCTATATCTATCTATATCTAATCTATATCTATCTATCTATATTATCTATCTATCTATCTATATCTATGTATCTCTATCTCTATCTCTACATATATTTACAATTATTATATTACTGTTGCTTTTGTTAAAATAGTCACAAGATGGTCACAAGATAAATATTTTTTCCCCAGTAGTCTGTTTTATTCAAACAATTATGAACATTTTTGCATTTAGATACAGAAGAACTTTGCCTGTTGAATATTAAAAACAAATGAACAAACAAAAAATTTGGATCTCTATGTCTGCCATTCAAATCAACTGTTCCTGCTCATCTCCAGACTGGGTCTCTTCTCTCCACTTTCCCTAATTGCAGATTCAGTTATTAGATCTGTCAGCATTAATATTTTTACACTTAGATTTTTTTTAGGGGTTATCAAACTGTAACACCGTGTGTCCCAACCAGACGTGACGCGATAAAAAGTATCTTTTCAATGTAATTTTTGTCCTAACCACCGGCAACAGTGACAAGTGACAAGAAGCGACACGGAATTCTATTTTAGAAATGTTTTTTATTTTCTGCGACGTCGCGGCAGGAACGACATAGAAAATATGACCCTAACCCTATCTCAGGTAATAATTATATGCTTTATTCAATGGTAAACGTGTCTAAAGTGAGTTTGAATATTATTTTGCACGAGTTTTATAGCCACAATAGATATTTTACCTCCAGATCTTGAAAATAAATTAAAGCAAACTTGCGTTAAAGCTGTGAACTCACTGCGAACCAACTTCCGTATCACTCACTCACTCACTCACTCACTCAAAACTGTTCAGTCCATTCACATTTGAATCATCTATTTTCCGTGTCCACTTTTCTTTACTTCACACTTGCCATGTTTTTGCTGTCACATAGTATCTACACTGGACACGACAAAGCATTGCAAATCATTTGAACTTTGTGTCAGTACGTCAGTAAATGGAACGAGTCAGCAGTTTTCTGTCAGGGATTTGTCGCTCGCATCTGGTGTAGACATGATGTAAGTTAATTTCGATTTCTGATGCTGCGTTTGAATTTTCAAGCCACATTATCTGAAATTAGCTCGGGCCAAACATTCCGGCCCACGGGCCGCCTATTGAGGAACCCTGCTATAGAATGACATTATACAGCGTCATTACAGAGTTAGGAATCCAGGCTGTTTTGCAGTTTCATGCTGTCACTGGAGATAAAGAAAGTGAGAGAGCACGAGTTGGATGATGAACAAACAAGTGGCAGGTGTGACCCAACCTGGGCTTTGCCCTGACATGTAGCTGACAGTGTGTTCTCGGCAGAAAGGCATCTCGACACACCCCTCTTTACGCTGGAACACTTCAGCTGCAACATACGCATACTTGCACATGCTCTCATAGCTTGTTATTTCTGTGACCAAACCTGATACCCCACTCTTCCCCTTATCTACCACATCTGTCTGGGTTTGACAAACTCCGTCACACTGACCGCACCATTAACCGCAAATATACGTCATTGTATCTGCTGGAGGTCATTCACGTGATGCCATCTTGTTAGATCTCATTGGTCTGTTTAATGAGTGCAAAATCAACTTTGTTCTGCCAATCTAAATCCATTTAAATGAATCATCTTTGCATGTGGCTTAGTTGGCCCTGACAGCCCTGTTTACTGTGCATGGGATGACCTAAAGACGGGGCTGTAGTGTGAAGAGATGGGTGGGAATGAGACTTGAGAGAATGATGTCATGCAGAGAGCTAGTAGATGGTGAGGGGGAGGTGGCCACATGTGTGTCTTCATGTGTTCAGGTCTGGACAGGCTAGTTCTATTATTATGCACTTAGCCGCCATACCGTCGGTTACTAGCCTTTCAACCCAAACACACAGGGTTGTTTCCTCATGTTACATAGGGTGGTGGTAGAAATGAGCTAGTTAGATTCAGTCCTATTTAGGAGCGTCCAATGAAGAAAAAAAAAAAAAAAGAGATTGATTGATTAATCAGCATTGTGACGTAGGATTTCAAGAGGTCATATGACGTTGCTCAAAAGAACATTATTTGGTGTATTTGGTGTAATGCAATGTGTTTATGTGGTTTAAGGTTCAAAATGCACATTGTTTTCACATTATTGTTGCTCCTCTCTGCCCCTGCCTTTCTGAAACGTGTTAATTTTTACAAATGTAAAATTACAAAAGTGCTCTGATTGGCCAGCTATCCAGTGCATTGTGATTGGCCGAATACCTCAAGCGTGTGACAGAAATGTTACACCCTTTAACATATTTGGAAACACACAGCGTCTCCACGACATGGCGGCGGTGGCGACTTTACGGATCTTGTATATACACGAACGGCTTGTAACAGTCCAAAGACAAAGGAAAAACACATGACCCCTTTAATCTTAGGTCACTGCAGGGTAGTGAAGGGTAGTGAAGCAGGGTAGTGAAGATGAGGTGAAACAAAATAAATTGCCAGGCCAAAAATAAATTAAGGAAAACACAATAAATTAAATAATTAATTTATTGAGAAAATGAAGAAGATACGTCCACAAAGTGATACTGAGCATCAGATTGACCCATGACCCAAAACAACAAACAATCAGTCTATAAAATAAGATCATATAGCCTATGTAACCTATCATTTAAAAATAAAGAATTAAAATACAATGAATAAATAAGAGCAGAGCAGATCTTAAAGTGTTTCGAAAGAACTGGTGAAGAAACTCAGAAACTTGTTTTGTCACAATCTGCAATAAAGAAAGAACATGCAAATAGGGAGTTACCAAAATATCACAAAAGCCGAAGTCTCATGACCCATCCCTAATTTTTGTGGCAGCTGTAATTGTGCAGCCCTACTGCAGGGTGATTATCTTTGCAATTAATGCAAGTTACTTTGTAGGTGAATATCAAGTTTTTCAACCATTGTTTTAACCTATATTTTGTTTTTCTGTAAATCAAATAATAATGGTCACACTTTATTTTAAGGTCCGATTCTTGCTATTAACAAACCATTAACTGCGACTTTTGCCTCAATAAAATACTAATTGGCTTATTAATAGTTAGTAAAGTAGTTGTTAAGTTTAGGTATTGGGTAGGATTAGGGATGTATAATATGGTCATGCAGAATATGTGCTTTATAAGTACTAATAAACAGCCAATATATTAATAATAGGCATATCAAAAAGCAACTAGTTAATAGCGAGAATTGGTCCTCCTATACTAAAGTGTTACCAAAATAATTTAGAATAATAATAATATTGTACAAATGTAATACTAAAAAAAAAAAAAAAAACATATACACATACACATTTTGCCCAGATTTACACACAGTTAGAGGACAGTGTTCAATATTTTTCTTTTCTGGGTTGTTTCTTGTTCTGTTAGTGTGGGGTGGCATGCAGGCAAAGATGATCTGATGTCTGCTTTAGCAGAATTTATATTTCTCAGCATGAAACTTTCACAATGCCTATAAACGCACCCATCAAGTAGCTCTCCAGTAAAGTGCACATTATGGGTCTAGCACATGCATGGTATGCGGTGCTCTTCACTGTACAGTCAAGATGGAGTGGCTTTGGCAGGCTGATGCGAACATGTCACGGTTATTCCGTCTCGGAACGATCTCACACTTACAAATGATCCAACTGTCAGTTCTCTCACACTCTCCAGCTCTGGTCTCCTTAGAGACCACTGATCTAATTTGTACTCTCTTCTAGTGTTCACAAACACTGAACCATCTCATCTTACTGGTGTGCGATATGTGCTGAAAATTAGACCACAGTATTGTCTCAAAATTTTGGACATGTTAATATTTATAACACACAAAACGATGTGAAAACAGTTTGCAGTTTGTCATTTGTGGTAATGGTTGAATGAATTTTCTACCAATAATCAAACCAAGAATAATATCACAAATCTCAAATTGAGTTCAAACTTTTAAAATGCATGGGAAGCTGATTGTTTAAACAACATAAAATATGTGCCTCTACCTACATTTTTGCAAAACCTTTACATACAATTGACCGCAGTTTCCAGCTGAAATGAACACTGTAGTGTCACTTTTGTTCCTTTTCGCACACATTATGATTATTGGGGGCAGATCATCTATTAATAAATACTTATGCCTTGCTGGTTCCTTGCACAGTAGTACTTTACAGCCTGCTTTTACCTCAGTGCATAATTTGAAAAGTAATGCATTTTGAAGTTTGCGTCACATAATCTGTTCCATATGTATGACATAGTAAACTTGCTTAGTAGCTCACCTGGTAAGCATTGCATTTGCAATGCAGAGTACTCTGTTATGCATCCTGTACAACACGAGTGACAATAAAAGAGCTTGAAAACTCATAGAAGCAACCTAAAATGGCATGGTTGCTTCAGCAAATGAGTTTTAATCTCACGTTTGCTGTTGTTAACACTGTCGGTTGGGTTTAGTGTAGGTGGTAAGTTATTTTCAAGCGCAATAGAGCATTAACCTTTTAGCGCCACTCAACGGACATTTCATTCTCGAACTATTGCGAAGCATACAACACCCAACGTAATGAAACAGATTCATGTTCATGTTTCGGGTAAAGCTTTGCATGCTTTTAGCACCACTCACTGGACATTTCAATTTATAAATGTCGCTACACTTGCAAGAAACAATGTAATATCATTTTGCAGAAATGTCATCACACAAATGTATTTTCAGTGAGACTGTTGTGATTGTACTAGGCTAAATCTTTATTAATTTTCTTGTTGTAAGTTACTTGTTTTATGAACTACACATTTATCAGCAGTTTAACATCCTATATTTTAACAGTCTTTCTCTAATTGAAGTTCTATCACTTCCAAGTCTTTGTGCCTCTTTCAGATTTGTTATTTCTCAGTGATGTATTTATTTTCTTATCATTCAAAACCACATATTCCAAAGAGACGTGTAATAATTTCAAACAATGATGATGAAAACGGTAGATGATGATGATGTGAAGTAAACACTTTGTCTACATGTTTTAGAAAGCCCAGTGTGATTGCACCTCATCTAAAATACGGTGCAGGGTAATGCGCCTGGAATTTCAGGCATGAGAGAAATGAATGCTGATGCATTGGCTGTCTATGCGAGTCATGCCGTTTCGCTACGACAGCAACAGCTTGTGGTCTCACATTGCTTGGCATTTTTTCGAAACATTATTTCTTTCTATCTCTTTTCTGTTGCTGTGCCTGATTACGTCAATTATCCGCAAAGAGACTGACCAGTCAGTGATTCAGTTCGGATGGCATTCCCCTATAGTTTGTCCCTCAATGGCATCTCTGTTAAGTCAAGACAGTGACACTGTGGCCCTATGCCTCTGTATGCATCACACTTGTGTGTGTGTGTGTGTGTGTGTGTGCGTGAGGCAGACAGCTGCTGCCACACTTGGAGGGGCCTCTTCAATTTCGTCCCACCCTGTCCCCACTCCCTCTCCCTCCTTATACACAAACACGTTCATTTTACGTACTACTTCTGGAGCTGAAGGACTTTTCGAGATGTGGACTTGATCTTGAAACTCTGCAAAAGTGCAAGGGACTTTTGCAAAAGGGTCAGTTTGGGTGCTTTTAGGATCTAAAGGTGACCAGCTGTGGCCGTGTTGTTTGGGAAACAGAGCATCTCTTCTCCTCAGATTATTCTTTATCTGAGAGTATTTGGCTTTATGTGCTCTTACAGGCTTACTGACATTAAACAAAAATGGAACAGGCACTTACCACAGGTGGCTAAACACTACACTCTCTGTGTCTGCGCTGGATTCAGGAGCCGGGACTCAAGGTAGGATTGATGTATTACAAAACCAGAGCAGGATGGCCGGATTGGTGTCATGTGGGAGTGTTTTTGTCTGAAATGAGGACATCTTACTTTACTGACAAAGGCGAGTGTGTCGGTTAGATACCAGCCTTGTGTGTAAGTGAGAGAGAGAGAGAGAGTAAGTGCACAAATGAGAGAGTGATGTTTATGGCTCACTCAACTTGGCCACTTTCCTCCAAAATGAAGACATTGCTTTTCCTAAATGAAACAAGTTTGACATTCCGATCCCCTTTAGATTTCTCTATTGCAGCTGCCAAAGTCTATTCTAAAACTGTTTTTCTCTTGACTGGACAGAGTACAGTTTACTTTTTTAAGGGTCAGGGACATATATGAGTGTCCAAAATACTAAATAAATAAATAAATAGATCTTTGTATTCATGTAGGTTTCAAATGTAATGAATTTTATAGTTTCAATATTGTTTTTTAATTGAATGATTCTAAAAATGTCTATTGTTCACATTTGAGTGTAGAGTAGACTTCTTAATCATTATTTTAATCAAGGTTTTATTGAAATTGTCGATGTAATAATTAATTAATTTTTTAGAGATTGTACCACTTTAGACATTTTACAACCTAAAGTAACTTTGCTATGCTATAATTGTCAATTTTTTTTCCTGCATGTTTCTCTATGATGTTTGCACGACATGATTTGGTTGGTCCCATCGTGTTGCTTGATTTGGCAGACAGAGGCTTTTCAAATGTTTATAATGCATATGTTTTACTTAATAACTATAATAACAGTAACAATATGCCAAACAACTCGAGACTTTCTTTTTAAGGATTTCATCTTTTTAAGGATTTCATCCTTTTAATGAGTTTTTCTTTATTATGATATTAGGACAGTTCTTGACGCCACATTGAATTTTTTTTTTTTTTTTTTTTTAATATCTAAATTAATCTACGTTAATTTAACTTCAGAAACATAATGTTCTTAATGAAGTGTATTCAAACCATTTGATCTATGACTTTAATTTGTTATGGTTTAATGTATCATTTCTTTAATAAATTGATTTTGGATAAAAAAATAGCATCGTGTCATTGACCCTTTAAATAGTAATTTATTAGTTTATTCAATTTTTCCTCTATTGATTTAAACTTCAGCGTTCTTCTTGTTTGACGTTCTCCTGAACGTTCACGGTTCACTGAAGCAGTTCTCTGGGAGATCTTTTGTTCCGTCTGTGTCGTTGTACCCACGTAAGCTGATCCGTGTGACAGGTTAGCCGGGGCTCTCTCCTGCCAGTAAACATACACATGCACACACTATCTGTGTAATATGACCTTCGAATGCTTTGTTTTGAAGCGGTGGCTAGAATCTAAGAGGCCTCTGTATTGGATTAACCATAGTAGAGGAGCAAAGCTTATGCTGTTAATTGTACCTAATTTTGAAATGTTCAGCCTGAGACTGTTGAGCTTTCCAAACTTAATATGGGTGACATGATGCTCGGATGATACTTCACTGGGAAATTTAGGTCACATCACACAATTAGGTCTATCATGCTGATCAGTTGTTGAGTGTCATGTTGTGTGTGTGTTTGGTTTGGCATGGCGGGGCTGTTGCCTCTTGTGTTGCCGTGCAGTGGGTGCGGTGGGGTGATATCCAGAGGGCCAGAGCTTGGCTCTCTAACAAAGAGAACCCTGTGGATGGAAAAACAGCTGAGAGGGGGTGAGAGGGGTAAAGTGTACGGCATTGTTAATCCCCTCCAAACCTGATGGTAAAAAATAAACAACAACACAGATTGAGATTCCTGGCAGTCTGGCGGTTTAATGGCAGAAGCCTGTGATCTTTTCCTCAGGGTTAATTTCCTAATCTTGTTTAAGTCATAGTAGTCTGTTGAAGTTTAAAGGCAAATCCAAGAAAAACTTTTTCTTCCCCTATTTGGAACTTCGTTTTGTAACATATTTTCTGTTTTTAGGTCTTATATTGAATATCTACTAGGGCTGTGCACAAGTAACCAACTAATCAAGTACTCACTCTGCACAAACTAATTGATTAAGTTACTAGTATTCAAATCATCTTTGAAATTAATTAAATGTACTCTTCACTACAACTGACATTTGTTTATTTACATAGACAATAAAAAATAAATCAAGATTCAAAAAATAAGTTACATTTATTGTTAATATTTTTAAGTCTTGATGTATTGTAAATATTTTTTTGCTTATGTGAGCTTGTTGAAATTTTATATCTGTGAAATATACAAAATCACTTGTAAATAAGTCATTATTTTTAACTAGTAGTTTAATTGGAGTATTCGATTACTTGGTGCTATTTGACTGAAATAACTCAAAAATGCTTAATTGAAGAGTATTATTTTATTAATAACTAAGCTAACACTGTAGTTTAGGGACCTTTTCTCACTATTAACTATTTGCTTATTAGCATGCATATTACTAGCATATTGGCTGTTTATTAGTATGCACATATCAATGCCTTATTCTGCATGACCATATTTTGGATCCCTTAATCCTACCCCATACCCAAACTGAACAACTACCTTACTAACTGTTAATTAATAAGTAGCAAATTAGGAGTTTATAGAGGCAAAAGTCATAGTTAATAGTTAGTTAATAGTGAGAATTGGTCCTTAAGATAAAGTGGGACCATAATGAATATTAATAATAACTTTCTGGTCGACCATTATGCCATACAGTATTATTTATCCAGTTTAATTCCATCTTTTTGTAAATGGATGTTTTTTTCCCTCCAACTGATGAATTTATTATTTCATTCTTATGATGCTTTCCGTTTTCACATGTTGCCCTCTTTTATTTTGTTCCCACCATGTTTTACATCCACCCTTCTGATAGATTCATGTAGGCTAGTTTTCTAAGAGTTGAACTGCTGCCCCCTTCGCTTTGTCACAGTCCGTGACATTTTGAACTCTGCTTTTTATACAAAACCAGCATTTCCATTTTCCCTCTATTTTAAATGGGAGAGAGCATGCATAATCAAGCTGTAATTGTTAGTTACCTCTTTTAGTGTGAGTGCTTCACAGGCTTTTGGGTGGTGTTAAATTAAAGTCTGTCTGCAGAGGGTTTAGCCAGTATCTCCAAACAGTTTTGAGTGAGCCAGAATGAGCCCACAATGTCCACTGCATTTGGCTGGATCAATAGGATCAGATGGCACAAAAGTACCTGCAATGACTTTTGTAGGGCTGAAACATCTCACAATGCTTTTCCTACAGTTAGTCGGTGTTAATTTGGTACAGTTCCCATGTAATAATATTACATAACAGCATGAATATTCCTGAGAGGCCAGTCTGATGAACTTTTCGTAGGCTGTGAACATGTTGTAAGTTCAGTCTGAACTCCAGAATTGTTTGATACATGTGGAGATGTATGAGGGCCACTCGTATTTAAAAAAAAAAAAAAAAAAAAAGAGTGGAAGAAATTGCAATGGTCAGTATGGCTTCTGTAATAATGGAAGTCTTGGCTTTAAGTTAATATAGCCTTTTTGATTTCCTTTTTAATTTAGAATTATCATGTCTGAGCAGATACTTTTATCCGAAACTGTCAAGATGGCCATCAATGGAACTGACTTGTCTCAATGGGTACATATTAGCAAAATTGGTCAGGAGAATAATTCAATAAGTGGCTTCTTCTTTAGTCATGTGACTCTTTAAATGTGTTGTAGTGCATGAATCAAATGGTTCTCCTCTCTGCTTTCAGGCATGGAAGAAGCGATGGTTTGTTCTGCGCAGTGGGAGGCTGACAGGAGACCCAGATGTGCTGGAGTATTACAAGAATGACCATGCCAAGAAGCCCATCCGCGTGATCGATCTGAACCTGTGCGAGCAGGTGGACGCCGGTCTCACATTCAACAAGAAGGACCTGGAGCACAGTTTCATCTTTGACATCAAGACTATCGACCGGATCTTTTACCTGGTGGCAGACACTGAAGAGGAGATGAACAAGTGGGTGCGCTGCATCTGTGATATCTGTGGCTTCAACCCCACCGAAACGGAAGGTAAATCATGTCACATGCAAACATAAACCAAGGAATTTAATGATTACAATTTCAGACGGTTTCATTGAATAATTCTTTAGTACTTTTTAGGTGTGGGAGAAAAAATCAATTCACCTAACTATCGCGATTCTTTTTAAAACGATTTAAAAATCGATTGGTTTACCTCAGAATCGATTTCTTTTTCATTATTTTATTTTTCCCAAGAGGTGGTGTGGAGAAGTTAGCGCTTCGTAATTCCAACAGAGGGCGAAATGTACAGGTGCTGGTCATATAATTAGAATATCATCAAAAAGTTGATTTATTTCACTAATTCCATTCAAAAAGTGAAACTTGTATATTATATTCATTCATTACACACAGACTGATATATTTCAAATGTTTATTTCTTTTAATTTTGATGATTAGAGCTTACAGCTCATGAAAGTCAAAAATCAGTATCTCAAAATATTAGAATATTTACATTTGAGTTTGAATAAATGAGTATCTCTTGTTCTTTGAAACCACAATAATGGGGAAGACTGCTGACTTGGCAATGATCCAGAAGACGAACATTGACACCCTCCACAAAGAGGGTAAGTCACAGAGGGTCATTACTGAAAGGTGTGGCTGTTTACAGAGTGCTGTATCAAAGCATATTAAATGCAAAGTTGACTGGAAGGAAGAATTTGGGTAGGAAAAGGTGCACAAGCAACAGGGATGACCGCAAGCTTGAGAATACAGTCAAGCAAAGCCGATCCAAACACTTGTGAGAGCTTGACAAGGAGTGGACTGAAGCTGGAGTCAGTGCATCAAGAGTCACCACGCTCAGACGTCTTCAGGAAAAGGGCTACCAAGCCACTTCTGAACCAGAGACAACGTCAGAAGCATCTTACCTGGGCTGTGGAGAAAAGAACTGGACTGTTGCTCAGTGGTCCAAAGTCCTCTTTTCAGATGAAAGTAAATTTTACATTTCATTTGGAAATCAAGGTCCCAGAGTCTGAAGGAAGAGTGGAGAGGCACAGAATCCATGTTGCTTGAAGTCCAGTGTGAAGTTTCCACAGTCAGTGATGATTTGGGCTGCCATGTCATCTGCTGGTGTTGGTCCACTGTGTTTTCTGATGTCCACAGTCAACGCAGCCATCTACCAGGAAATTTTAGAGCACTTCATGCTTCCTTCTGTTGACAAGCTTTATGGAGATGCTGATTTCATTTTCCAGCAGGACTTGGCACCTGCCCACACTGCCAAAGGTACCAAAAGCTGGTTCAATGACCATAGTGTTACTGTGCTTGATTGGCCAGCAAACTCGCTGACCTGAACCCCATAGAGAATCTATGGGGTATTGTCAAGAAGGAAGATGAGAGACACCAGACCCAACAATGCAGATGAGCTGAAGGCCACTATCAGAGCAACCTGGGCTCTCATAACACCTGAGCAGTGCCACAGACTGATCGACTCCATGCCACGCCGCATTGCTGCAGTAATTCAGGCAAAAGGAGCCCCAACTAGGTATTGAGTGCTGTACATGCTCATACTTCTCATTTTCATACTTTTCAGTTGGCCAAGATTTCTAAACATCCTTTCTTTGTATTGGTCTTAAGTAATATTCTAATATTTTGAGATACTGATTTTTGACTTTCATGAGCTGTAAGCTCTAATCATCAAAATTAAAAGAAATAAACATTTGAAATATATCAGTCTGTGTGTAATGAATGAATATAATATACAAGTTTCACTTTTTGAATGGAATTAGTGAAATAAATCAACTTTTTGATGATATTCTAATTATATGACCAGCACCTGTATAGGTGTGTTCGACTTGGAGCAGCACCACACAGACGATCAGCGTTTGACATCAAAGTACTGCGAGAGCGATTCGAAAGCATGCGGAGCCGTCATTATATATAGATCAGTGGGAGCCGTCTGTTCTCTGTAGCGCTCACGGTGCTTTGATGTCATACAAGGATCGTTCTGCGTGCGCAGTGCGGCTGCGTTAGACGACATCATATACGTTTAAAGCCGGCGCGACAAAGTAAAACCAACTCACGATTCGATTCGATCCATGATTTTTTTTTTTTTTTTTACAAAATCAGATTTAAGACAAACTATAAATTAAATGTGTCCTTTTATTATTGTTTGGACAAAATGCTGCACATTTCTTTGTGAAATTAAAATATAACACTATAATAGTATACTAATATAGCACTTGCATATTATTGCTCTTTTGTTGGTTTTGATTGCTTCTATTGTCTCATTTGTAAGACTGAAGTCAAACCATTCTGTTTTTGTTTAAAATTTCGAAATTATACAATCTAATTTGGATTAAAAATTGTTTATGTTGCATGTATGCAGCATCTTTGTTTGGATCATGATTAAAATGCAGTGGTTGTCTCTAATTTTAAATGGAAAGAGCACAGACAAAGCCTTATTTTGTTTATATGAAGAAATTTCTTTTATTCGTGTTATTTATTTGATTTGGGGCTTGTTTTAAAATTTCAATTTCATTTTGTTATTTACATATTTTTATGAACAGTTTTATGAAACTATACATACAAAATATCTGCATGAGACAGAAACAGCAGACGAGCTGAATGAGATGCAGATTCACTCTCTGCCAACAAGTGGCGCTTTAAGCATTTCCTTGGTTTCCGCTGTAAACAAAGCAACGCTGCACTTATGAACTTTAATATGCATTATACAGAGGCAAGATGAAAAGAAAAAAATACCATCTAAACTTTTCTAAAGACAGTAAGTTCCCCTCAGACATACATTCATGAATGGCGATTTGTTTAGCATCTCAACCGATTTGAATCGTCACATATTTGATTCAATTTTCAACCGGCTCACGGTTAATCGTTACATCCCTACTAAACATGACTAAAATGGTATGCAGAGTAACATAGCACTTTATTTTATTTCAGAAAGTATTTTTTCTGCTCATTTTGTTGAACATTTGACTATGTGTATGCTACTGAAATAAAAGTTTAGAAAGATGTGATGCATTGTTTTTGTTAATATGACTCATCATATAGAGTCTCTTTTAAGGGTATAATCAACTATTTTCCATTGTCTAGTCTTAATAAGCAAACAAAAATCACAATAAATTGTAATATCGAATCGCAATAGTAACTGCTAAGATGTGTGGTTTTTTTAATTGTGACAGTCTGTATATTAAGTGTATCATTCAACTTTTTCCCATGGTCTAGAAACAAAAATCGCAACACACAGCAATATCAAATCGCAATACTTGTAGAATCAAAATTCTTTAAAAAATCGCAATACATATCGTACCGGCATCCAAGTATTGTGATCATATCGAATCAGGAGGTAGGTGTATCGTCCCATCCCTAGTACTTTTGAGGAAGATATTTGATGGGAAAAGAAATCCAATTTGATTTCCAATTAATGGAATAATAAATATATGTAAAACAATGTTTTCAAAAGATGTTTACATGGATTATGTTTGTGAGCTCAAGTGGCACCATGTACACCTGCCCTTAAAGCCATCATAAATTTATCCAATAACATTGATCAATAGAAAGTTAATTCAGCATTTATCTGAAATGGGTATCTTTTTGTAATTTTTTGGTTTACAAAAAAATTGTCGGTTTTGATCAATGTAGTGCATCCTTGCTGTATTAAAGTACTTTATTTTTAAAAATAAGTATTTTATTGACAAATCTATGGTTTGGATTCTTGCACTCCCAGGCGCTGCAGGCATAATGATCATTCACTGTAATGCAGATACTAGATCGACGTGCCAAAGCCCAAAGTGTCCCCCTAAGATTGACTAAGTGTGGCACCTCGGGGTCTCCATCAGCTCATCAGTATTGATATCAGATGCTGTCGGCTCTCTGTGGCCTTCTTTAAAAGTGATGTGAAGTCCTGAAACTTGTGAATACTGCTGTGGTAAATGATGCTCATGTTGGTTTCTAATGAGGAAGTGCTTATGTTTGAGCTATGGCTTTGGAAAACGCTTGTGGTTGTACATCTGGCCTTCACTGTTTTGTGAACTTTTGCTACCTTATTACTAGAGGTCGACCGATTCATCGTTTTTGCCGATTAATCGGCACCGATAGTTGATTGCCACAACTATCGGTTATTGGCAAAAATCCATGCCGATAGTTTTCCGGTTTGCAACCGTTGCCGGAATGGCTGAGAAGGGTCCGCTGGCATTATACAGTATGAGAGCGGCCTCTAGAGGCGGAAATCACTGACAGCACGTGTTGTTTATTTTGACACGTGACACTGCGCGCTGCACAGAGCGGAAAACTCCAGACGCGCATTTAAATACAGCCGACAGAAAAGCCTGCCGCGGAACAGAACGCCATTCACATAGTTTTCTATTAAATTACATTATATTTGTCCCAAATCGTTGTGAATGTATATAATGACTTCACCCTAGGCTATAAATTATGTATTGTGCATTTTTCAGCAAAACGTTTGTCTTTCTGTGGCTCTAATAAAGTCGGTATGCTTCATGTAGAGAGCTGTAATAGATTGCGCGCTCTCTTTCCACTTGCTCTGTTTTTTTAAACACCGAACTTCAAACTCATTTATGCCACATTGTTCATTCTTGAAGCAAACTTATGTCCGTTTGGTGATTTAAATAAATTGTTTTAGACCGCCACTTGATCTGAACGCAAAGCATCTGGTGTGTGTGTGCGTGTGTGTGATACCTCTGAGTTCTCCTAGACGCAGTGCTGCGCGACTAACTTTTTTTTTTTTTTTTTTTTTTTTTTGATTAGATAATTATCAAGTGTTAAAAAATAGAAGCAAATAAAGTGTGTGAGTACACATACAATATCCATATGTATGTAATTTTAATGCTATGGCCTTGTGTAGATATTTAAACATGGCCATCTTTAAGCATGACTGTTGAAATTAAATGGTAACATTTAACAATAAAAGTCCATTTGTAGCATTAATGAAAACTGCAGAAGTATTGTTCCTTGTTAGTGTTTTCATTTCAACATTCACTATTAGCTACTAATAGGCTATATTTTTACATTTTAAAGTTTCTTCTTTTAACATTAGCAAATTATGAAATAACTTTAATGATCAATATAGTAAATAATATTAAAATTTTTATTAATTTACAAAGTATGGTTCAGTACTGTTGCTGCTTTTTTTTTTTTTTAAATAGTAAAGCACTATCTCTCTTTCAGTATCCATTTTGAAAACTATTGGTTGATTAATCGGTATCGGCCAGTGTGGTCCAACCTAGCTATCGGTATCGGTAAAATCCACTATCGGTCGACCTCTACTTATTACAAAGATACAGTCGAGAAAAGACAGGAAATATACGAGAGAAGGAGGTAGGAGAAGGGGTGTAACAGTGACCAAAAATTGAGGGGGAAATCCAAAGAAAAGTTTTTTTTAATTACATTTTTTTTTAATGAACACTGTTTTAGTGAGTATGACTGTTGTAAGCGACCTGTTATAAATAAGGTGTTGTAAATGAGGGAAGATATTTGAAGTAGGGCTGCAGCTAACGATTATTTTTTATTGTTGACTAATCTGTTGATTATTTTTCAGTTAATCTATTTATTATTTTCTTATCAGTTGATGAATTCTTTAAACTATCTGTAAATAACAGTAATTTCTGCTATTAATCTTTTAGTATTTTATTCAAGCGTTTTCTCATAATTAATACTTTACAAAAAATAAATAATAACGACAACAACAAAGAAAGAAAAATAACAAGAAAAGAGAGAAAGAAAATAACAATAAATAAAAAAATAAGAAAAGAGAAAAAGAAATATAATAATAACAATAAATAATTAATAAAAAAAAGAAGGCAAGGAAGCCAGAAAGATAATAATAACAAGAAAGAAAGAAAGAAAGAGAGAGAGAAAGAATTAAGGGCAGTGATACAGTACAATCAATAGAAATGCACATTATGGCTGCATTCACAGTTACTGCTTGGGACTGACAGCAGTTGCTTACAGGTGAGAGACTTGAAATGTTTTATTTTTTCAGCAGATTAAAACATCTGCTTGATTACAAATCTGTATGAATGAACAGCTGAAGTCACAACCGCATTCGGGACACTAGCGACAGAATCAAAAATACAATCATAACACCAGGAAGTTTTATCACAGTTGACAGCCCGTTTTTAAATAAATGAGCCCAGTCGAGGCTTGTCCAATTCATCACACAGTTAAACAACTAACAATGACTTTAAATGCTTTGTTAGCGAGTGCAGAGAGCGCGTTTGGTGCGCGCGTCAGAACTCACGCGATCGCGCCCACGGCACTGACGGCAACTCCAGTGGATCTTAAGATGAACGTGAATCATTTCTCCTTCTCCGTCTCTGTGGGTGAATTAAACCCGTCATGATTATACAGGCAACTCGATGTCCCGTGCTGTTCCGTTCATTCAGCGCAGCTTTGAATGCAAGTTCGGCTATACATATGCGGTTCTGACGGTCGTATAATAATAAAATGCTCTATGAACGCAACTCTATGAAGTGATGTTGCCATGCTAGCCTTTACCTTCTGCTCTAGAGTCTTGTTTTGTGTTCAACATGGCAGAAAAACAGCCTTTAGTAGGGATAACTGCAGGCTCGCGCAATGGGCGTGGCTAAAGGTGCGACGAGTCGACGCATTCCATGCTAATCGACGTATTTTCCTAATCGACGCAAGAGCCCTCCTGTGCTTCCGCTGGTCCCATCCAGCTCTCCAGCCCTAATTTGAAGTGCTTCCACTTTGATGCAAAATATTAGCGGAATGTATATTTTAGTCAGAATAATTGTGCTTCCATTCTATTTTGTTCCATATGTTTGATGCATAATTTAGGAGATTTGCTTTCTTTCAGGATAAGCCATTATGCAAAATGGAAATACTTTTATTATATATAATAGTTATAATAGTTTTATTACTTTTTATCTATCTATAGCTCTACAGTGCAGATGACTGTGTTGGCCTGCTTTTCACTCCTTTATATGCAAGTCAACAAAATATGTGTTTGCTACTACATTTAAATTTAGGCATAATGTTTGAATATTAATTTGGCCATGCATGCTTTGTTTGGTAACCTACTGCGAGCGTCCAGTTGAGTAACTGAATATTCATGAGATACTTCTCAACTTGACAACTAATTAGTTAAAAAGTTAAGCCTTCTGGGAGAACATCACGTAATAATTAATATTCATGATCAATGCCTCTGCAGTAATTGGCTAAAGGTATGAGGCCACAATAATACATGAAGTCTGATGAGTACTACTGAATTTGGTATTGTGACACCTCAAATGTTGAATTGTTACATTGTCATCCACTTTTTTGCTGTATTGATAATGCATTATATCAAAAAAGGACCAAGCAGTTTTAAATTGTCAATTTTGTCTATTTTGATACACACAGAAGCCTGCCATTATTAGCCATCAGCACTAAACAGGGTACTGAGAATGCAAATATGTAGGGGGGATTTTCCAGGGCTTGGATGATTCAGCAGCAAGCCTGACAAACAAGAGTGGGGAGGGGAGAAGCATGAGGGAAGGAGGAAAACGGGAAAAAAAGTGAAGAGACCGAAAGAGACAAAGTGGCCCTGACAGCCTTGAGCTGCCTGCACTTAGAGTCAAATGCACCCAGTGAGTGAGTGGGTGTGTGTGGGTGTCAATGTGTGTGCGCACAAGTGATGTGTTTGTGTGTGTTTTACTGAATAACTGAAAGCAGAGTTTGCAGAGAGACTTGTACAAAAACACGCACAGCCACCCCGTTAGCCGCACTCCACTGACCTTGAGAGTAGGCTGTTCAAAGAGAGATGGAAATAAAAATAAAAAGTCAGAGATAAAGAAAAGCTCTTTAAAAGAACATAGACAAAAAGCTTTACAAGCTATCCTAGATGCCACATAAAAACCGAGACTCAGTCATGGATTAGTGGCACTTTCATTAGCATCTTGTGTTCAGGGTTTCTCTCTACACTTTCACACGGCCTGTGTAGGATGGTGGCCTTAACCTTGACCAGTCCCTTTACAAAAACAAATATTTAATTCTCCCTCAAAGTAACATGCTCATCACTGCTCTTGATTAGAATCTTATCTTCAAAATATCTGGATAATTGAACATAATTTCAGGCAGTTTATTGTAAAATGCTGTGCAATGCAAACTTTAAGACCCAATGAAATCGAAGGGGAGCTTTGATGTTTTTAGCCCGTATATATTAGCTTTAAAGCTAACCTTTGTTAGTGTTCTCCTACAAACTGGCAAAATTAGCCTTGAGAAAATTTTGAAAATGACAGTGTTTTTCTTTTGGGAACATAAAAATAAAGCCGTCCTGTGCTCTCAATGATTTTGTCCAATCAGCTGTTTCTTCTCTCAATAACACCTGTAGCCGATTAGCAAGAAGCATATCATCACATGAATTGTGATTGGGCATAAGCCTATTGTTTAGTTTTTTTTTAAGATGTGGTGTGTTCAAGTCCTCTTAGGACGTAATTAAAAGTCTTAGTTATAACGTCTGTCAGGTGTGTTCAAGTCATTTGTTGGTGGAAGTTCTTGGAAGACATTGATCTGTTAAAAATAAATAAATAAAATCTAAGATTTTAAAACTCGGGCAAAATTGTGAATAAAGAATGTGTTTTTGCTTTATGTTTTTATTCATGTGCTATAAGTTAAATTGATGTCATAATTACAGTCTTGCCAAAATGATTTGAATGCACCCTTTAATATGTCACACATAAACATTAGAGTTTCAATAGGAAGTATGTCAATATAGGAAGGAAAACTGCACTCGTCAAACAATTTCATGGGGTCTTTGAACACTTTTGTTTGCATACACTATTTAGCCTGCTGTCGTGGAAAAATGTGTTTATAATAATGCACTTACATTGGAGGTGTATTTGGAAAATGTACATAATTACACTGAGACCAATCTTTAAATCAAGCAGGTGATAGTACTAAGAGCTATGATTTAAGCATGAAATAATTACAAGAGGATAGATGGATAGATATATAAAAAAGGTACAAAATTTGCTAAATATTAGTATTTCACTTTTTTGTACTTTCTTCCATCTAGTATATTTTGCAACCACATATTGTAAATAATATTTAGTATAGAAATGTGCCAAATATTAGTATTTTGAACATTCAATATATTTTGCAACCACACATTGTATATTCTCAATTTCATTTGATCAATTCACACTCCCCATTTCACTTAGCTTACCAGAAGTCAGCCTGCGGCGAGGTTTTCACAGTAGTAATTTGTTTTGTACAGGGATGGTTTCAGTAAAAGCTTTTGATTAAAACAATGCTGCCCTGAGCTTGATCTGATCTTAAGTGTATCTTAAAGCTTATGATCTCATAAAGTGGGAAGCTTAGTGATAATCTCTCCTATCTTCTTCTTTCTACAGACTCTGCAAAGATCTCTCACCAAGTAAATGTGCCAGGGGGTCTGGTGGTGGATATGGCCCCTAGTGGAGGGCCAGGAGGAGCCTTAGGGGCTTCTGCACTGGCCAACCTGCCTCCTCCCTACCAGCCTGTCAGCATCAGACCCTTGGGGTCCTCCTCCAGTCTGGACGAGCCTCAGGACTACCTTTGGCTGCTCAACTGTGAGAGCAAGAAACCTGAGCCTAACAGGTAAGACGCAATGTCTGGGCTGTGTGTACATTGGCTATTTTAGAGCGTGGCTCATCCAATAATTTGTAATGTAGGCCTGTTACTGTTTTGAGTCTGTTGTTTTTAAATCAGCTGTTATATAATGTGAATACCGCCCACTCCTGCTAAGACGCTTCAGGACATTCAGGTGCTATGGGTGAAAACCTGGATCTATGGGGCTCATTTTATGTATTTTTGTGTGTGGTGTAGTCCAGTGGTTCCTCTTGCTCTAGGAGAGGAGGAGCAGGAATACCTGCTTCTGGAGGAGTGTGAGAGCAGGAGCGCTCCTCCTGACTGTCAGTGAGTGAAGAGCATCAGTGTGAAGAATACAATACTAAACAACACACACATATATGCCCAGCAGCCAAATACTGTTATTTTTACCTGATAATCTGCATACTTATTATAACAACTTACTAAAATATATATTCTACTAAATTGGTTGGTATGTTTTCTGGCCTTCAGTGCTTAAAAGAGTGTGTATGCATAATTTGAACCAGGACTTGTGTGAAATATGTGCATGGTTGTGTTTGGCACTAACCTTGCCAGTTCTACTTTAATAGCGAGAAGCTTATTACACAGCTTTCAGGAATATTTGATAATGTTTAGTTATTCAATGCCTACTATGGTCAAATATTGTGTAATGATTTTAAACTATATTTGACCATAGTCCCTGGCAAACAATCTGCCGAAATCTACTAGTTTAATGTCCCCCATTTAACTAGTAGTGTGTTGTCTCTTTATTCTATCACATTAGTTCTATCAAATCAATATTTTATGTGCTTTCATTTATTAAGTTGCAATCGGTAGTAGGGCTGGGCGATATTAGCAAAAATTCATATCTCGGTATTTTTTGGCTAATATACGGTAGCCTATATATCTCGGTATTTTGGATTTGGATTAAACAAATAAAGTGAATGTAAGCATGTAGCCCCTATATTATGTGCAAAAAGGGATAAAATCACATTACATTCTAACATTGTAACATTGCGATCTAAAAACAAAAATAATGTTTTTAAAGCAGAAGTTAAATTTACTAAACTAAAAATGAAAATAAAAAAAAGCACAGACTGAGTAAAAAGGCTATTTTGATTACCCCATTACACTTTACAGTTAGTGCTATCATACAAATACACTTACTTGTAGGTTTAAAATTCTACATATGTCACATTTATTGTCCAACTACAAGTATTTCAGCAAAATGTATATTTTAGTCAGTTATTGCGCTCATTGAGCTCCGTCTGTTTGGCGCGCATGCGCGAGGCGGCGCTCGTTCTAAATGAAGTTTAGAGGAGAATCGCAAAGCAAAAGCTCACGCACTTCTTACAGCAAAATGGAAATATTTCCATGGTTTTCTAACATTTACAGATGGAGAATATACCTGTGAAATGTAAGTTATGCAATAAGGAAAACAGCACGTCTCAAACACATTAAACAGCGCGTCTCTGTCAGCGGCACACGCAGCCTTTCTGTCAGAGCATCTGACGGGCCGAGCGCGAGCCGCTTTAAACTGAAACTGTAAACTATAGGCTATTATATCTAACGAGTTTTTTAAAAGCCCTTCATATAAAGCTTGTCACATGTTTAGAACTAATTGTATTATGCACTTTCTCCTTAACAGTTCAGTCTGTGTCCTCCCTAGAATATTTTCAGATGCGCTCGTATCAAACTACTGTATATCGATATTAACGGTATTGTTTTATATCGTTTCGCTTATAAAGAATATATCGATATATTGTACAAACTCGATATACAGCCCAGCCCTAATCGGTAGTTAGCATAGTTGTCATCGCTGTTCTTCATGTACTTTAACGTACACTGTAAAAAGAAAAAAAAAAAAGAAAAGTTTTTTACCAGCTTCAGCAGATTTTTGACTTTGCTCAGCTTATTTTTGTGGGAGATTCTCACATTTTTGTTGTATAAACTTAAAACGACAAGTTGAGAAAACTAAACAATTTGCTGAAGCTTGTTGCCTTAATTTTAAGTTGGCTCAACTTAAAAAAATTTTTTTACAGCGTACAATCACTTATTGCAAAAGTTTTTTGTAAATTACACCGATACTAGTGGTGGTTTTTAACTTTGCACCAAACTACTGAATGCATCTTTAATTGTCAAGTTGCTGTGTAATAAGTCATAATAAGATAATATAGTTGGCTGGTCAATATTGCAAAATAAACCACTTCAGGATTCAGTTATTATCAGTGTTGGGCTAGTTACTCAAAAAATGTAATATATTACTCATTACTAGTTACTCCTTTCAAAAGTAATATTGTTACTTTACTTGTTACTTTCTGGCAACAGTAATTAGTTACACTACTAGTTACATTACTTTTTATTCACGCCCCACAGAAGTTGGTATCTTCCAGATAAAATTCTTCTAGAATGTTACTAACAACATATTTCTGCCTCATCATTTGACCAAAATCCACATTGGATCGCAGTCAGAAGTTATTACAAACACTCAATAGTGATTGATAGTGGCATTCGAGTACAAGTGTTGCTAACATGTTGATTTGATCAAATCACATGAGTTTGTAAGAAACTGTTTAATTTTCCAAAAATATTTTTCATTATATTAATATACCACTGATCAGAGGGATGTAATGCCAGAGTAAAGTAAAGCCACAACTTGCACAACAGATCTTTTTTCCTGACAAAATCAATATAATGCAATATTTCTATCTGCTGAATGTAAGCTTTTCCATATTCCAAGCTTTCCTGCTGCACTCGGGACATCACATACATGTGCGAGTCATGAAAATTATGAAAATAAATCTAGGAATTATTTGATTGTTGGATTTTAAATCAGCGGGTTGAGGCATCAAAAGTAACTAAGTAACTAAGCTGTTTTATGGAAAGTAACTGTAATATTATTACTGATATCTTATTAGTAATTAGTTACACTACTAGTTAGTGCAAAAAGTAATATTATTACAGTAACTAAATTACTAGTAACTAGTTACTGCCCAACACTGGTTATTATGCAGTAATGACCGACTGACATTATCTCTTACTTGCCAGTTAATTAAAAGTACAAAGACTATTTCATATTGCGATTTTCTTAAGGACATAAAGTAGCATGTATGTGTTTGAAGGGGTGTTTTTGTCATTGTATTGATGAGGAGCAAGTTTGTTTTGATATATTTAGCTGGCATTTGTTTGAGTTACTTAACTGATAACCTGTATCTCATGCATGGGCTTCTTTACAGGGCCCATGGCGAATGCTCCAAGTCTACCTCCTCCGAACCCGACTGTAATGACAACCTCCCTTCCCACCACACGCCCACTTCCTCCTCCTCCAAGCACGCCTCGGTCAATGGTTTCTTTTCTACCCAGCATGCCGCTGGGCTCTATGATTCTCCTCCTTCGCGCGGGCATTCATTGTCGTGCGACTCGCAGGGCCTTTACCACCTGCCCCGAAGTTACTCTCAGGACACTGTGCTGCTGCCGAAGTCGGCGACCTCCCCTCCCGTTCCTGACGGTGAGCCCGGTGAACTCTATGTCTTTAATACGCCTGGTCGTAAACCCTCTTTAGAGGCCCAGTTCCGGAACATGTCAGTTAGCTATGATATTCCACCTACACCTGGAAGTAACTGCACCTACCAGATTCCCCGTACTGCTGGGGTGGAGGCTGTTTCAGGGGCCGCAGATGTGGTACCGCCCCCTCGTCCGCCTAAGCCTTTACTGACCACAGGAACAGTCCCACCTGAGCGGTCACCCACGGACACGTATGTGGTGCCACGGTCAGTGTCTGAGACTGATGGAAATTACTGCGTGCCATCTAGTACAGGAGGGAACAAAGCACTGATGAGCAACACCATTGGTACAATGGATTCTTCACGTCTACGTAAAGGTAGGAGGATATCAATTATCCCAATCACCTGTGCCATTTCACCATCATTATGAAAGCAAATGTTCAGTAACAGTACAAGTTCAAAATCTCTAAGTTGCCTAATGGTTTGGAATCTGAACTTCAACTTGTACACTGCCTAAGGATGGTCTTCAATACCATTTGTCGTCTTCACACACACACACACACACACACACACACACACACACACACACACAAATATATATATATATATATATATATATGTATATGTATATGTGTATATATATATATATATATATATATATATATATATATATATATATATATATATATATATATATATATATATATTATACAACACAACTGTTATTAAAGGAATAGTTCACTTGAAAATTTTCATTAATTTGATGATCATTTTTGAGGAAATCTGAGAGCTTTCTTGACCCTCCCTAGATAGCAGGGTCCTACCAAGTCCAGAAAGGTACCAAGAAGATTGACAAAATAGTCCATGTGACATCAGTGGTTCAACTGAAATTTTATGAAGCTACAAGAATAGTTTTTGTATGTGTATATGTGTGTGTGTGTGTGTGTGTGTGTGTGTATATATATATATATATATATATATATATATATATATATATATTATATAATATATAATATTTAGACGCTTTTATCCAAAGTGCAAATGATGACAATAAAAGCAACCAAAACCAACAAAAGAGCGCAGCAAACAAAATAACGCCTTTATTCAACAATTCTGTTGCTAGGGTGACGCAGAGAAGAAGAATTGTTGAATAAAGTCATTTTCGTTTTTTGCGCACAAAGTATTCTCGTAGCTTCATAAAATTATGGTTGAACCACTGATGTCACATGGACTATTTTAATGATGTCCTTACTTCCTTTCTGGGCCTTGAATGTGTTAGTTCCCTTGCTGTCTGTAGAGGGTCAGAAAGCTCTCGGATTTCATAAAAAATATCTTAATTTGTGTTGAATATGAACAAAGGTCTTACGGGTTTGGAACGATGTGAGGGTGAGTAATTAATGACAGAATTTTTTGGTGAACTATCCCTTTAACATTGATGATAAAACATGTTTCTTAAGCAGTAAATGAGCATATTAAAATAATTTCTGATGGATCTTGTGAGACTAAAGACTATAGTAATGGCTGTTGAAAATTCAGCTTTTTTCAGCTTAAAAAAAACGTACCATCCCCAAACTTCTGAACGGTAGATTAAAATAATTATTCATATTATAAATAATTGAGACTGTAAGACATTGTAGTAATTACTACAGGTTTTCAAGGGTTCATTCTGCCTGTTTGACAGTTAGAACAAATTTTATAGTGGTCTGTAATAAAGCAGACAAAGGACTAACGTACACATGGAATAATGGAAAGGGCATCACTGTGAATTTGGGCAAAAACCTAGCCTTTATTTATTTATTTATTGTCAGATTATATATTTGTTTTTCTTACAGTTTGCCAGAATGCTTGAAATATATGCTAAAAAGCACTAAAATGTAACCCAATTTTACAGTATGACAATGTCAATATTGTGGACATATTTATTTTGGGATACTAAATCCTGATTTTATTTACCATTTCTTATTTTCTGGCAAATCATTATTTCAATATATTTTCAATAAGAGGCCATCAAGCTATTTGTGCTGCAACAATGGGGTCATGTAGTCATGAGTGGGTCCCTCTAGTGATGTTTGGTGGTATTGTAGTATTGAGATTGTTTGTACACTCCCTTCTTCACACATGCCTCCATAATAATACACAACTACATATGTAATTATAATAAAATAATGCATTGATACAGCAAGGATGGAATAAATTGTTTAAAAAATGACACAATAGACTTATTATATTCAACAAGAATGCATTAAATTGATCAAAAGTGAAAGTAAAGATATACAGATTACAAAAACTAAATATTATATTTTAAATAAATGCTGTTCTTCTGAACTTTCTCAAGAAAGTCATGTGACAGAAGACTGGAGTAATTGCTGCTGAAAATGCAGTATTGCTAACACAGGAATGCATTACATTTTAAAATGTATTTAAATAGTAATAATATTTCACAATATTACTGTTTTAATATATTTTTAATGAAAATAAATGCAGCCTTGGTGAGCAGAAGAGAGATGTTCTGTGACTTTTTTTTTTTTTTTTTTGACTGCATTCATTTATTTTGTATTATTTCACAGATTACGGATCTCAAGACTGCTATGATATACCCCGTCCCTTCCCCCCAGATAAAAGTTGCTCATTTGATTTTAATGAAAGCTTCAACAACTATTTTGTAAGTTTTCCTAATTAATCAACTTTATCTATTTTAAAACTAGGTCCTGTCTTTCAAGTGTCTTAAGAATCCCTAACAGTTTCTTCCCTGTTCTTGGATGCATGTAGAAGAATAAAGGCATGGTGCCAGTTGGAGGTGTTTCCACTGAGGAGATGGATGAGAACTATGTACCCATGAGCGTCCACTCTTCGTCACATCAGCGCTCTGGCAGCCTATCAGAACCCATCCAGGAGCCCAACTATGTGCCCATGACTCCGGGCACAGTGGAGTTCTCCTCCCTCGGAAAACAGGTGCCCCCTCCAGCCCACATGGGCTTCCGCTCCAGCCCCAATACCCCACCTCGTAGACCGGTGCACATGCCCGAATGCCAACCGCCACCCGTAGACCGCAACCTCAAACCTGACCGAAAAGGTGAGCCCTGAGGTTTGTTTCTTTTATGGTGTGTGTGTGTGTATAAGGAGGGATTGTGTTAATGTGTACAGTGCTTGCATCTCTTCAGCATAGCAACTCTCATTGCCACCTTTCTCACTAACAGGTGTCGGCCCATGCTTATGAAACATTTCTTCCACCTTTAATTGAGTTCTCAGTCTGCTTGTTGCCATGTGATCATAACACGTATTACAGATCTTTCAACTCGCTTAGCGAACTAGTCTGCACTGCTGTTTCAATGACCTTTGCGTTTTAATCATTAGCATGTGACCTCACAAATAAAAGAAGCTATTGTCTATAGAATCTGAGCCCTGGGTATGAGGGAGCCTGTCTGCGCCGTTAGCCTGGAGCGGTCACCTCTGTCCCCATTGTGCCTTAGTGAAAGACCTCTTTGATGGCCAGACCTGCAAGGGGAATTTCAATCTGGTCTGAGAGAAAAAGAGGACGTGCTGAAAGTTGCACAAGCAGGCTGAAACATCAACAGCCAGCTGGGACAGCACTATTGATGTAAACATTAATGGCAGCAGCTCTCTGCGCTCATCCGAAACCATTGTGTATCTTCAATTACGTGTTACTGTTTCCGAGCGCTGGCTAATGCAAGAGACAGCATGTTACGTGCAGAGGAGATGCACCACTTGGCCTTAACTGTGAGAACCCCATATAATTTGGTGATTTCAGTGACACCCATAACTAGCAAGCAGCAATGCAATAATAGACAAATATGTGATACTGTTAAATTATACATAATTACAAGCAACTTATTTTAAAACAATCCCTAACCCTATATGTGCATGTTGTAAATTAGTATTACTCATTACTTTCAGTGTAACAAGAACACACATAGTGTAACCTAGAAAAAAAAGTTGTTCTGTAAGATATACTACTATAAATACACATTGCCCAAATACGTAGCTTAAAGTGCATCAAAGTCATTTGACATTGCCTTAAATCACGTGACTCGGTAATTAGCTCAGAAGATTGACTCAGTCAATCAGACCATAAATCTGCCACATACAGTGCATTTAATAAATGACTGCAACAGCAATTTGATTCTTGTGATGGAAAGATGCTTTGTTTGCTCATTTTTCCATCATATTTTATTTTATTTAGTAACACTTTAGAATAGGGAACACATTTACTTTTAACTAAGAGTTTTTCCTCAATAAACTCCTAAATTTGCTGCTTATTAATAGTTAGTAAGGTAGTTGTTAAGTTTAGGTATTGGGTCAAGTTAAGGGATCTAGAACATGGTCATACAGAATAAGGCATTAATATGTGCCTACAAGTACTAATAAACAGCCAATATGCTAGTAGTATGCAATAAGCAACTAGTTCATAGTGAGAATTGTACCTTAAAATAAGGTGTTACATTTTTTTCCCTATAAATTACAACTGGTGTGACGTTCGGGTGTCCACATGATTTTGGCCAAGCAGTGCATGTGGGGTACTGAAATAGGTCTTCTTAAAAATCATTTTTCTAAACATGGGCCAAGCACTAATTGTTTTCACATCATTCTCAAATTCCCAGTGTCCTTTCTACTGCTCTTCAGACTGCAGCTTATTGTATTTGTTGCGTATTTGCAAGCTTTTTCTGAACATGGTGTGATTCAAATGGCTTTGGTGGCATTTTATAGTTAGTTGTTGGGTACTTTGTTTCCTAGTGTGTTTGTCCTCTCTCTATTCTTTTATTGGCTGTTCTATATTAGTCTAAATATTAGTCTCTGTTCTGCCTGGTTTCTCTCTCTTCCTGTATCAAACTTTTTACATGAACAGTCTCCTTCAGACTTGGAAATCATTATGATACTCTGCTCTTTTTTTGTGTTTTGCCGGTTGTTTAATTGTGGCCATCATCACTGTTGGACTTGTGGTATTTTCTTGTGGCAGCTATTTGCATACAGCAGAAAAAATAAGTTGGTTTAATTTTCCTAATATTACAAAGACATTACTGAACCCTTCTGTCTGGCTGAGCCACATGCTGGCGTGTCGTCGGTTGGTGTGAATGCTTTACTCACCCACGTGTGTCTGTTTAACCCTGTGCATGTCCGTCTTTTGTGGGGAAGCCTTGTTCATCGCATGTCTTAAATGCATGAAGTGTTGTTGCCATGGCAGCAGCCCAACACATATTTGTTCGGCGAAAGAGAAGAGGCACGAGTGATGGAGGTGGCCGTGATTGTGCTAAATTGCATGGGTGTGAAGTTTAGAAGAAGACAAGGCCGATTTCTTTCAAAAGAGACATGTAACAAAGAAGTTTTCTCTCACCAATTCAGGTCAGAGTCCTAAAATAAACAGAGCAGTCGGTCTTGAGCGAACCGACTCCCAAACCATAGGTGAATTCTCAAGACGGCGTAAGGGTACGTACCTCGACAGAATGCTACTCTCACTGTCTGCCGCCTCAGTTCTGAGGTGTATTTTTGTGAAAGTTTTAACAAGCTCTAATTGTGAATGATGCATTGAATACACTAATAGAACAAATCAAATTTCATTTAACACTGGCCCTCATTACATGTTTGATTGACAGCTGTCATGACCTTGATAGAAGTGACTTATAAACTGAGAATATGGCTACTTTGACGCAGCAAAGGATATGGTTCTAACTAGGGACCTTTTTGTATGTTTCTTCTACTTTTATTTTAAAGGGATTGTTCACCCAAAAATGAAAATTCTGTAATTAATTACTCACCATCATGTCGTTCCAAACCCCTGAGACCTTTGTTCATTTTAGGGACACAAATCCGAGAGCTTTCTGACCCTGCAGAAACGCAACTGACATGTTCAAGGCCCAGAAGGGTAGTAAGGACATCATTAAAATAGTCCATGTGACATCGGTGGTTCAATCTTAATTTTATGAAGCTGCGAGAATACTTTTGTGCACAAATATAACAAAAATAACGATTCAACAATTCTTCTCTTCCGTGTTTTTTTTTTTTGCACACAAAAAGCTTTCTCTCAGCTTCATAATTACGATTGAACCACTGATGTCACATGGACTATTTTAATGATGTCCTTACTAGCTTTCTGGGCCTTGAACATGTCAATTGTGTTGCTGTCTATAGAGGGTCAGAAAGCTCTCGGATTTCATCAAAAATATCTTAATTTGTGTTCCGAAGATTTAGAACGACATGAGGGTGAGTAATTATTGACAAATTTTTTATTTTTGGGTGAACTTTAGGTTTACCTTGCTGTCGTTTCCATTATAAATTTATGAAACTCTAAATCATATATAAATGCATTCAAAATGTCTTGTTTTAATTTTTAGTATTTTAAGTTACTTATTTAGAATTTATTTGGACAGAGTATCAAATATTTATTTTTTATTATAATTAATTTATTGAATTATAATTATTAAATAGTGTACATTAATTTATTTAGACAAAATATATATCTAGACAAAATTGAGTATTAATATCAGCCATTTATTGGTTATAGGCAATAACCAATAACATGAAAATATCTATACCGGTACCTCTAGTACTCATATTTTAGAGTGCTAAATATAGTTCTGTTTGCACATAGTTTGGTAATTATGAAATTATGAATTATCCTTTAAATGTTCTGTACTTATAACCACATATATTACTCAGTATTTACTTTTTTTCATCATTTACTGGTTAAAGGCATTATTTAGACCTTTATAGAAAAGGGGGATTCATTCTGCATATTCTTTCATACAGAGAGAGTATTCAAGCTACTTTGACACAATTCATTGTAAATATGGTTTCCCAGCCCAAACACTGACTGTGTGAACGTAGCCTATCATACAAACATTCACTACCTGAAGTGTATGGAGGAACTTGGCTTTCCACTCAGATATTTTTAGAATTAAGTTACTGATGCCGTTTCCTATCCATTGCTTTGTCTATAGTGTGCGCAGACTGCGTTCCCTGTGAAGGCAGCTGGATTTATTTCTTAAATGGTTGGTCAGCTGGTTATTAAGCAAGTGAATTTGTGATAGATGAGGTTCTGGTAGAGTGATGCTTGTGCTTAACTGGTGGAGGCAAGCTAACACACTTGATATCGCAGGTACTGTAAAACTAACTGATTAACATTTGACACTCAATCATCAGTGTCTCTACAAACACTTTTCACTGTCAAACTGCTCACTGACCCAAGAGTCATAAACATTATAAACACTTAACCAACACATTTGCATAAGCATTTTTTAGTCATATTGACAAGAGCTGAAAGTGGGCGGATGAATCGTATTATGACTAACAGTTTGAAGAGCAATCCAGGTGTCTGGATAAAATCTTGGGAGCTTCCTGATGCTGCTTTGTTTAATGGCATCAGGATATACCTGCCATCAGGAAATCCAAAGATACATTGCTGTTCAAAAGTTTGGGGTCTATAAGATTTTTGGGGGGAAATAGTCACAGAACCACCTCGCTACAGTTGTGCTACTTAATAATATCAGGATTCTTTGATCAATCGAAAGTTCAAAAACAGTTGTTTAATGCAAACAGTTTAATGCGTCTTTGCTAAATAAAAGTATTAATTCCTTTAAAAATAAAAATAAAAATTCACTGACTCCAAACTGTTAACCAGTAGTGTATCTCCCATCAGGGTGTCCGAATACCAAATATACTTAAAAATAAAGAAATGTAGCACTACATAACTTGCGCACCTATGGATTATCTGCAGTGAATTGGGTGCAATCCGAATGAGAGTCCAAACAGCAGAAAAAATTAAAAAACAACAACAAAAAAACCATCACAAGTGGGTTTATCAACTCTTTGTACTTATGACGGCACCCATTCACTGCTGATGAAATGTAAATGTAAATAATACATTTTGTGATGCAATTTTTCTAAGTGATCATGATACCATATATTACAATATTATTTAGTAACTCACTCAAGCCACATTTTGTGCCCAAAAAGTTCAGTTAGGGCCTTGAGATGCATATCAGTCTGTGCTTTCTTCCCTCACACACTGGCACCAGCTGGTGTGCGTTTCAGCCAGCTACAGCTACTTCTCAGTTGCCAGATTGGGTGTATCTCAGCTCAGCAGAGTTTTGGGCCAGCTGCAATTACTAAATCAGATGCTACTTATGTGTGATAAGAGGAAGAGAGAGGATATGTGTGATTCATCCCTCATTTTTGATCTTCCATTGGCAGTGGCCTTTCTTTTTAACCTTTCCAGTTTTCTCTCAGGTGTGAGTTCAGTTCTCATGACTTGGTCCTATATTTGATTCAAGTCTGTTCTTAGGTGGGGGTGGGGAAAGAATGAAGTGAAACACACTTGTCCCGCTGAAGAAAGGTTACTTATTTACTTCTGACTCCCATTATGTACTAAATAGCAGATATCGCCCTCTACTGGCTAAAAGTAGAGAACCACCATCTAAATTACATGCAAATTTGTGTGTATAAATCTTAATAATACTTTATTTATTAATAACAGTTTATGTAGAAATGTTTTTGACTAATTTACACACAAATTTGTAATATTACTACTTGTCTTGTTGTTGATAACCATGTATTAGGCCAAACCTTTGGGTGGTGTGTCATTCGGAACATTTTTCTGCATTAAACTGCTGGGTTTTTTTTGCAGTTAAGCCGGCCCCTTTGGAGATCAAGCCTCTGGCAGAGTGGGAGGAGTACACGGCGCCGGTCCGTTCCCCCGTGACCAGGTCCTTCACGAGGGAGTAAGTGTTGAGCATGTTTCCACTCAAACAGAGACAGATCAGTATTTAAGCATGGTTCTGCATGGCCTCCACACCACAGACTCCACAGGCTAAATAACTAATCATTCATGCATTCCTGTAGTCTTGTCCTAACATCCCATAATAGTAAAATGGTAGCGATGATAGTAAAACGTCGTCATAATTTATGTTCATAAGTGATTGGACTGTCATCACTACCTAACACCACATTACAAACAAAAGCGGTAGTGATGACAGTGCAATAAAGGCATGAATTGTGTTCTTGAATTATTTACTGAATTAATACAGTGATGTAGGTGCTATGTGGCTCATGTGTCTGGAACGCTGGAAGTGTGTGTGAATCAGTGCCACTGAAGGTCTTTTTGACTGCCAGTGTGTTTTGGGTTCCACATTATCAGCCAAAGACGTCCAGCTCAGACCTTGTATTAATCCAGACAGAGTTTGTGTTGCTGTTCTTTGTGTGTGTGTGTGTGTGTATGAGCGGCAGTGTAAATGTTGTCCTGCTGCTCAGCCCCTCTAGGTGTACCGCGGCCCCCAGACCGTCCTCGGGGCATAGCACTGCCTCCAGCAGCGACTCCGACGACTGTGATGAGAATTATGTAACCATGCAACACGCTAATATGTCTACAGATGAACCAGTATGTAAAAAAAAACACCACAGCTACTGTTCCACTCAATTATAAATAATTCATGCATTCACAATTGGAATGTGTATATATGTATATAAAGTTAATTAATTTAACAGGTATAAATTATAGAAGTAATTTATATACACATACATTAACAACTGGACATTTTTAGTATTTTTGAAAAAAAGTATCTTATGCTTACCAAGGCTGCATTTATTTGATACAGTAAAAACAGTAATATTGTGAAATTTTGTTGCAATTTAAAATAACTGCTTTTATATATATTTTAAAATGTTATTTACTTGCTTCAATCTTGAGTGTCATATGTTCCTTAAGAAATCATATTAATATGCTGATTCGGTTATTATCAATGTTAAAAACATTGATACTGATCCCAAACTTTTAAATGGTAAGGTAAATGTGTAAGTTTAATTTATTTATTTTTAAGTGATTTATTTTAAGTGATTCTTAGAGTTTATTTTTTTTTCCCCATATTATTTTCTGCTGATTTGGTTGAAATAAACATGGTCTTGATTCCACCATTTTTTTCTACACACATATATATATATATATATTATTAGACATAAAGTCTAGAGTGAGAATAAAATCGCAGGTTCCCAGAAATTTGGTGGTGGTGGTATTTTGTGGTCTTTCAACAGACTGGATAGAAGGACCCCTCGCAGTTTTTCCTACCTTTTTACTTTTTTACTTTTTTTCTTCTATTTCTGTTGTGTCTTTCTTCTATTTTTTTGTTTTTGTTTTTGTTTGTTTCCTTGCTTTCACCTGAAGGGCATTTCTTCTTTGTTCCATGTTTCTGTTCATTTTTTTTCTTCAATTTAAATGCATACCCTAGTGAAAAATAAATATATTAAAATGTATTTGAAAACATTTTTTTCATGCTAAGTATACTACAAATACATTTACATATTTATGAACTTAATAAAAATACCATGCAATTGTACTTTTGGTATACTAAACAAGTCTGCTAAATTGGAACAACTAATTTTGTACTTAATGAATTTTAATTGCACAGAAGTAGCGCTGAAGTCCAGCTAAAGAGATATTGAAGTATACTTGATTGTGCTAAAGTCGAACTATTGCAAATATACTTCAGGTACACTTTAAATATATTGCATTTAAAGACCGTTATTATTCAAAAAATCATACAATCGTCATCAGTTGTGAGTAAAATTAAAACACATTTTAGGCTTAATATTAACAAATGTGCATTGTGCGCAAGTAGTACTCCAAATAAAGTTTAATACGGATTTTTATATCAGTAAGTGTCGAACAATATGTAAGTAAATATGTTAATAGATTTGAACTATACTTAGTTTGAAATAAATGTTTTTTAAATATATTACTTTTTTACTAGGGTAATATGGAGCTTTTTGTGCATGGCTTGTTTTGTTTGCTAACATGTTAGCATGCAGCAGTAAAACAGTTGATAACACTGCACAGTATGGCTTTTGTTGCACTGGATTTAACTGCCAATATTTGGAAGAGACATTTCTCTACCTCTTTTCTGCTTCTTTTTTCCAACATGCTATTCCTTGCCTTCTTTTGTGGATCCTCTTGTCTGCCTCTTCTGTATTTTTCATTTTCCATTTCTATTTTCTCAGCGTGCCTTTGCCATTTGTTTCCTGTTTACTCTTTGATTTTTCTACTCCTCTTCTCCTCCCTGTTCCTCCATTTTGTAGAGAAGAGTCCTTCTACTGTACAGTTCCCATCACTCCTATAAAGAGAGAAGTGTCAGGTCTAGACCACCTGGATGAGGTGAGCAGGGTTATGAAGGGGGAACAACACTCTGGATGTGTGTTTTCAAGGGATAGTGAATTCTGTCAAATAAAATTCTGTCATCTTTTACTCATCCTACAGAAAATCTAAAAATACTATGTCAATACTACTAAGTCAATGGTGACCATTAGCTGTTTCAAAATATCCTCTTTTGTGTTCAACAGAAGAAAGAAATTCATACAGGTTTGGAACAACTGGAGGGTGAGTAAAAGATGACAGAATTTTCATTTTAGGTGAACTATCCCTTTCACAAAACTTAGTTGACCTTACCTGAAAACACCTGAAAAACATAATTAGGTGTTATATATAAAATCATAGTGTTTACAAATAGTGTTGTAATAATATTTTACAGTATTGCTGTTTTATTGTATTTTTGATCAAATAAATGCAACCTTGGTGAGCATAAGAGACATCTTTTGAAGACATGGAAAAAATGACCCCAAACTTTCAAACAGTAGTGTATGTGTGTCATTTAGAGTTTTTTTTTTTTCCTGGTAAAAAGAAAAACCTGTTTATTTCAACATGAGTGGAACCTAAATTACTTGCATATAGTTTTATGAGGGCTTACATTCTATATTTTTCAAAGATGATAATCATAGCTATACATGATTGTATTGTTTTTTTAACAATTGTATACACTATGCATTACATTGTAGTGTTGTTCCCCAGACAGTCACTTGATGATTGGATTTGTATTGAGTTACTTAATAATGCTGCATGAAATAAGGCTTGATATATTATATGAAACCTGTATAGAAAAACTACATTTATGCAATACATAATTATTACATTTATGACTCATACCATGAAAATAATCTTGCAAATGACGCTTTTAGAGGTTGGACTGACATCTGCAGAGGTTGTTTCTTCAGCAGAATCCTTCAGAACTAATAGAGCATTATTTTGAATTACTTGCATTGATCATTAATGCATTATGAAGTTGTCTGATCAATATGAAAGAGTTTAGAAAGACCTATTTATGCATATTTTGCAGACATGATAATGTGTACACAACTCTTTACCGATTTAATCATTCGAGTGAGTGTTGGGTGAACGACTGCATGTCACTGATAGATAGGTAGTTTAGATTAAGTATTTAAAAAATTCAGACTCTTCACTTACATCATCTAGTTTCATTGTAGTCGATTAATATATCAGTTGCATAAATCGTTTAATAACTAATTCTGACTACAACATTGACTATTATCTCTATGTATGCAACCTTTTTGTTGTAATTTGTTTATTTTTTAAAATCTCAGAACATGAAGCTAGCAGCACCAATGAATGCTGATGGAGGTGGCAGTCCCATGGTGAAGCCTAAAGGAGACAAGCAGGTGGAGTACCTGGACCTTGACTTGGACCCTGGGAAATCGACTCCTCCTCGGAAGGTGAGATATGAATAATAATTAAGCAGAATTAGACAAATTGTAAAATAAAATATTATGGATGGATGTGTTTGGGTGAGGTTTTTTTTTTTTTAATCATCAGGAGTCAGACAAGCGTAACAATGGAGGCATAATACATGTTGACCCCAGTGTTCTTATCCTCAGGCTCTATTATACACCCGTTATATTGCCTTTTTGCCATTAATTAGCAGGATTGAAATCTACTTTTCTCTCAGATTGATGGAATATAGTCATTATCTGGCCTCTCTTATTAACAGTGCATTTTGCCTGTACATCAGTTGAGGATTATTATTTTTCCCATCATTGTTTGCAGACAAGTATGGAAGCATGCTGCCGCCACTGAATAAAAAATAAAAAAGTAATTGGGACTTTTTTTTTCTCAGAATTGCCTGATACAAACTAACTTATAAAGTCCAGTTCTGAGGGGGAAAAAAGACCGATATTTTCTCAGAATTGCGAGTTTACATCTCACAATTCAGATTTGATAACTTGCAGCTGCATGTTATAAAGTCAGAATTGCAATATATGAACTCGCAATTGTGAGTATTTTCTCAAAATTCTGAGTTTATATCTCGCAATTCTGGCTTTATAACTCACAATTGCGATTTTATATTCCATAAATTTTGACTGGTGAGTCTATTTCACAATTCTGGGGAAAAAAGTCTCATTTTCTATTCAGTGGCGGAAACAGGCTTCCATAGACAGGAGACTGTAGTTAATGGCAGCTGTTTCAATTCCTGGTCAGCCGTTTCTGAGATACTGGAACTTTACTTCTGTTGCCAAAATAATGTCACTCCCTTTTAATTTTTAGCTTTTTAAATAATGGAATTACCCATTTTCCCATTATTTAATAAGTTAAATATTAATATTACAATTAAATTAAAACAATGTCATGTAAAGTACAAGTATTGTTAGGTAAACTAGGGTTACACGGATTCCAAAATTCTGTCTGATAGCCATAAGCCAATTAGTATAATACTGATAAAGTAACATTTTATTTGAAAAATAAATTTAATGCAAAAATATAATGCAGATGTAAGAGTAAAACACTAATAACTGAAAGTAGTTTTTTACTGCTACAAGTGAATTTAGGAATCACAACATTCTCTAAATATTTAACAGTGATATTAAATTATTAGTATTTTTAAAGAACCGATATTGTACCGATACATTGTGCATCCCTAAAGGAAACATTTATTCAACTTGTCAAATAATTATTTAATATACAGAATTTTACAAAGTCTGTTTTATATACTACTAATACCGTAGAAAAGTGTTGTAGCAGTTTTTTTCTTTTTTTTTTTGTATCAACTTTTTACCCAAATATCGGTACTTTTGGCATCTCTCTCTCCTGTTTTGACTGCCTCTCGTATCTTGACCTTGCAGAAGAAGAGTAACGGGACTGGTATTTCAGCATCGGACGAGCGGGTAGACTATGTTGTGGTGGATCAGCAGCGAACGCAAGCACTGAAGAGCACACGTGAGGCCTGGAGTGACGGACGGCAGTCGACGGAGCAAGATCCCCCCAACAAAGGGGCCAAATGACACCCATCTCTTTCCTCTTTTCTGCACGGTCATGACTCGCGGGAGGCTGAGGAACGGAGGCCTCCACGTTTGATTTTAGATACAGCTGTGTGACAGCGCCTAGGTCACAGCTCCCAGATCAGCTAGTTTACACTGCTTCCTGCTAGACGACAGCACCCACGCAGGGGAGAGCTGATCCGAGGGATCCTCATGTATAAGCTGACAGACTCCAAGTAGGATGGACCGCACTCTGCACAGGGGTTGAAGGACGCGCCGAGCCTTTTCGGCTGAAAGCCCAGTGAAAAATACGCTAACAGCAGCATTATTCATACTATATGGATACACACTGCCCCCAACTCGTCAACTCAAACAGTTTCAGATTTTTGCATATTGTTTTTCCCACATCGTGATGTTAAAGTACATTATTCCATGGGCTAGGGGAGCATCAGGTCTGGTGAATTTGTCTGTCCTCAAGTTTTTATTTTTTTTATTTTTTATTTTTTTTAAACAATGTTCCATGTTCACAAAACTGCCAAGGTGAGTGTTTAGGATGCGTTTTAGAAGCCTAAAACGTTTTTTATTTTTATTTTTTTGTGTGTGTGTATAGTTCCATGATAATCTGAAACTTTTACACATCTAAGTTAAATTTTTTTTCCATTCGTTTTATTCTTGTGGGCCTCAGTTGTAATTCGGTAGTGCAATCAAAAGGTTTTGAGTTGCTTGAGCCGCAAATCTACTAAGGTGAGTTAGTTTGTTTGAAAATGATTATCGTTTGCATTTGCATTTAAGACAGCAGGCAGACTGTATAAAGTGTTATGTACATGAATAAAAGTGTCCTTTATTTGTATCTAATATCTAGTATGTTAAGGCTAAGGTGTGGATTCTGCAGGATAGAAGTCTACACGGTCTGAGATGGTATCAGAAACTATGAAATGTTATTGGTGGAATCAGGAACTGTGATAGTTTTTAACAGAGAAGAGATTTCTCTGATTTTGTGTGTTTTATGTGTTTGGTTTTATTCTCTCTTTTAATTTCCTTCAAAGCAAGGTATCAATTTACAAAAGCGCCAAGGTCAGGTACTCACTGAAAGGTTTTAACAGATTTCATTTATTTTATTTTATTTTATTTTATTTTGCAGCTATAGATGACGTCTTTAGTGTTGCAGATCGTATGTTCTCATAGAAACCTTTTGAAATTGCTTACGATGCAAGATATTATTACTAAGTATGAGATGCCTTCATGGAGGTGAGGAAAAGCCGGTCAAGTAGTTTCAGGAATTTTATTATGCTTCTTCATTCTCTGTGTGACTGGTCTGTCAATGCATTTTATTGCCACTTCGATAATTTATTTCCGATGGAGTTCCGCAGCTCTTGGAGACTAATTGCCTTACCATTGCAACTTTTTTTGAATGTTGTAAATATGATCCATTCAGTGATATTAGCTCATGTCAGAATACATCTATTCAGAATACATCAGCATAGAACTTTACTGTGTGTGTAAAATAAAATAGCTCTACTAACTACCATTCTTAAGCCAAGAAGACACTGTTGATGTGTTGCAACACCATTGGTGGCTTCTGCTGTATATATCGATACAGGCTTTTCAAGCATGTCTTTTGATTCCAAGCTGTGCCTATTTTGTTTCACTTCTACTCAATTCTTTTTTTTTTCTTCGAGTCCTCAGACCCTGATGCTTTTTATCTTTTTTAATGAATCTGAAAGAAATGTACATTTTAAAATAAACTCAATAAAAAATGATACTTCAGGAGATTACTGCTGGCATTGCAACTAATGGAATTTGTGATGATTTTTAACTGTTTTCAAAACTGCAATTTCAGTTACATAGAACATTATAGGTTAATATTAAAGGGGTAGTTCACCCAAAATTGAAAATTATGTCATTAATTACTCACCCTCGTGTTTTTCCAAACCTGTAAGACTTTCGTTCATCTTCAAAACACAAATTACGATATTTTTGATGAAATTCGAGAGCTTTCTGACCCTCCATAGACTGCAACGCAACTACCATGTTCAAGAAAGGTAGTAAGGACATCTTTAAGATAGTCCATGTGACAATAGCGGTTCAACTGTAATTTTATGAAGCTACGAGAATAGAATCTTTTTGTGTGCAAAGAAACAAAAATAATGACTTAATTCAATAATTCCTTCTCTTCCGCAGATTCACGAGAGGTGAACTATCCCTTTAAATCATAAATGGTGTCCTGATAGATACCTCTGCATGTAAAAGAGCTTCAACTTTAACCACACCTTATTCAATGCAGTTTGAACTTGGAATTTATCAGTAGTTTACTCCTTACTGCCTGGAACATGTTACATATCAAGGGTATCGTGCACATTTGATTGATCTTATGACAGCTGAAATGATAGAAATTCTACTCGTCACAGGGTATAGAAGGTAGGCATTTATCTTAACAGGCATTTTATAATGAAACAAGGATCCAAGTATCTTAACAGAATTCTTTTCATCAGCAAAAAAGAAAATAACATTAAATAATTCTCAAAAACATATAGAGTTAATAAAACGGCTGTATTCAAACACAAGGCTAATGGTGTATTCACTGACACAGACTTCTTTAAATCTGTTGGGTTTAAAACTTGTGTCCTGGAGTTATTTCATATTTAGTTATTTTTATAATACAGGGTGAGATATGTATTACAAAATATTGGTGGAAAAAATCTTGGTTTGAGACTGACAATTCAATTTTAATACACTGAGCAATAACCAACATTAAACAATAAATTGAAACGAATATTAATTGGGAAACCACAAAATAAAATAAAAAAACCAAGCAACAGTTTGAAATTATAATTATATTAGCACTATTTGCTTTAATTTTGTAAATCTGTAATGATTTTTAAATGAATAAAGTACGTAGTTCACACGTTTTCAAGTTTTTTTGACGACACCGGAGAGACTTCCTTTTAACACCAGATATGTAACAGGCAGCTTTGTGTAATTCTGAACCACATTTTAACATCCTAAAGGTATAAAAATAAGTACATTCTGAATAGTTACGAACTTGAATTAATAATATTAAACATAACGCTCCCTTTGCATAGCAACATATCGGTCATGTGGGATCACTGACCTGTGCTCTTGTGCACAGCATTTCATGTCATGGAACATATAAAAATAGATGCATTTATTACAACAGTGTTCGAAGAAGCCAGTTCTTGCATCTTTCAGTTTGCTTAAATCTAACACATACACTCAGAAGAAGAACTGTAATGAAAATTTGAATGAAAGATTGAATGAAAATAAAATGGACTTGTTTAAATTGCCTGGGTAGTTGAATAAGGCTTTTGATGCCCAACATATACATTCATGCCAAAGTAATTTTACCTCTTATTCTTGTTTACAATGGAACTTTTTTGAACTTGGGGAAAAAATAAGTTGATTTATCTATAATGAATGAATGATTTATCTATTACTCAATTCGAGTTTGACACAAGCTGAAGCACAGATTCGCTCTGTTTGTCTGAGCAGGTTCACTGTTGCCAATTCTGGTTCACGATGGAAGCACGCTAAAATAACATTAGTACTATGAAGCTTAAACTTAATCTTAAAAAAAAAAAGGCAACAAGCAACTTCCTTTTGTTTGACCACTTAATATGAAGAGTCTTGGAGTCAAGATGTCTTCATTGAAGCTGTGGAAACCTCCAAAAGAGCCACATATTGGATGTTGTCATTTGCACTGAGGCTTTAGATCTCAGAATCTTTCTGTCTCTTCAAACTTCAGCTGCTTCTTGAGAAGAAGAGCACCATAGTGAGAGTTAGTTTTGGCATGTCTTAATGAACGGAACAGGGGCTGTTTAAACCTCAGAGCTGTCCACATTGTGTCTCATGGGCTCCCTGTTGTAAGCTGTGCAGGATGAAGTGGAATAAGGTGGGTACTTTTTCTCTTTCCTCTTGCGTCGCATCAAGAGAACCACCAGAACTACAACCAGGCATACCAGCAGGATGAGCCCAGCCACCCCCAGCAATGTGGACATGCCAGCGGGAAGAGAGGAATCTGAACCAGGCCCTTTGCCCAGGCTCCCCTCCACCAGAGGGTGCTCCAGGTAGGTTTCCCGACCCCAGGGCTGACTCACCCGTAGTCGGTTTGAGCGATCCAGGGCAATGTGCTGAATGTTGGTTCCTCGATTATTCTCAACACCGATCTCGAAAGCTTCTGGGTCGGGTACTGCACGTCGACTTCGGGATTGGGTGTCAGAGTCAGAAATGGAGGATATAGCGTGGTGGTACTCGAGGCTCCTTTTACCACGGCTGGCGTTGTCTTTAGAACGGAGTGTGTAGATGGTGTGGATGAACCATTCACGGCCAGTAGTAACCTGATGAATCAAACATGAAAGAATGCTCAAGATTCTGGTTCAAAGTTGGGTTTTACTATGGTAATAAGACATGGTGAGTCTCTGACCTGGAAGAGTGGAGATGATGACAGGGTGAAACCATCTGATCCAGGTTGTTGGACCAAAGACAGGGCTCCAGGGGTATCCAAAGCAAGGCTGGCATCGAAATTGACATTTCCAAAGGTGGTGGCTTGAGTTTCTGGCTGTGCTTTGTCCTAAAGTTCAAAGACCAACAAGTTCATACATCCAGTGAACACGAAAAAGATATTCAATTAACATGCAGTTACATACAATGACTCGAAAACATGAGCTATGGTGAGCATGGGAGGGAGGGAGGGAGGGAGGGGGTTACCATAAACAATGGTGAACAACTTCACATTAACATTTGTATGAAAGGTACAGTGAAGCAAGAAGGTATGAGGTTCAAATAAATTACATACCAGGATCTTGAGTCTATACAGCAAGGATGGAGCATCTGCCAGGCATCCGTACTCTTTATTAGTAGGGTTGTACTTTGGCACGTAGCCGTCTGTGCCAGTACAAAGGAACACTTTTTCTATGCTGCAGGAGAAAGAGTCGCCCAGGTTCTGCACTGGGTCCACCATCACTCGACCATAGATGTTCGAACCTACAAGGGAACCGATCGGAATAAAGTTTCACTCTCAAGGCAGGAACTGAATGAATTAGTAGTTCAACTATTTTCACCTACACTAATATTTAAATAAGCGTATTATATCGCTCTTGGATTCTTGTACCTTCCATGAAGGCAGTGTCCGTGCCCTCTCCAAAGCCCATGGAGCCATCAGACAGCCACATCTCCTTCTTTGACAGCAGGAACATCTGTGTGTTCAAACTGAACTCTGCTGCTACAGGGTCACTCACCTGAGAAACAGCACAAAATAATAAGCATCGTGCTTAAATATTCATTATGACTGGTAATTAGATGAACACGCTCTATAGCAGGTATATAGTTGAATCAATGATCAAACCAACTTTTCAGAATGAAAAAGAGAAACCAACCTGTTGGAAGCGGATGTCCATGTCGAAGGTGAGGGGCTCCCTCGGGTGACACACAGGGGGTATGCTGAACTCTCCGTTAGGTGAAGCAATGCAAGGAATCAGCTTCACAGTATAGGTGCCAGAATAGTCCCTCACCTACACACATGATCAGTTTACCTTTTTAATATCCATACAATCTATAGCCTGCATTTACTGTATGAATACTATGACTGACAGTATCTAAAAGAAACAAAAGGTAGAAAACTGGATTTGAACTTACAGCAAAGTCAGAAACAAAGCTCCATTGTTGCATGGGCTGGTTGTAAGTGGGCTCAGTTCTGATCAGGGAGAGAGTGAATGTGAGTCCAGAGTGGTCCGCTGACATTACCATGGAGGACAAAGTGGTTCCTGAAAGCCAATACAAATTCCAAACTTTTAAAATTCCAAATAAACATGACTTATTTTAGTCATATTCATCTAAAATAATATTTTGACGCATTAATTTAGAAAATTATAAAATGTATTATTACTATGGTTTAGAAATTGGGTAGTTTATTTTATCAATAAAAATAAGTACAATAAGTAATAACAAAAAGATAGAAATATCTGCCAGTGTACTGATCGACCAATCAGAGGCACGCATCGATAAAGTTACCACCGCGTGAAGCTGAAAAGAGAGGAAAACGAATACGGATGCATCTATTTGCACTGATGAGGATGAATTTACCATCTGTAGTTTGAAAGACGTGAGGACACAGGCGTGAAATGCATCGCAATGAGGTAACTTTTGAGATAGAATTTCCAATAAGGCGCCACATGAGAAATAAATGGCGCCAAAAGAAATCCGGCGAATTTACAAGCGAAGTGAGTAGAGCTCAGACTGAGGGAGACCGAGAAATAACTTAGACAGAGATCGTTTATCATTTTTAAAGACCTACATGGTGTCAATTCACTGCGTTAGGAAAGGGGTAATTTAAAACATATGTTACAAACAGGCCATAAAATGTATTATTAGCATAACTATAATGCTAACAATGCGCCTGTTTGTCACAAGCTGCGGTTACTCGATTACAACACACAGCTTCTTGAACAGTAAACATGTTTTTGACTGTAAACAATGTATAAACAATGAAACATGTAATCAGAATTGGGGAGAGTTAGTTTAATATAATATCACCACCAGTAGAGAGCAGTAAAGGTTTCTGTAAGGAGGGTAGTGACAGGACTTTACTGTCAGTAGGGGGCACATTTTACTGTAGTTTATAGATTTTCTCTTTGGGACAGAGTTTGACAGCACAATGAGAACTTGTCAACTGATATGAGTGTGTGTCTGTGTATTTTGGGTTACCTGGGTGAAACATGACAAACTGTCCCCTGAATCGAGCCTCAGTCTTGAAATTGACAACAAGACGGCCTTCATCATTTATTCTCATGCTGGTGGGATACATGGCACCTATAAAATAAAAGCACAAATAACAACATCAGACAGGTTATAGTGATTTTCATTGAAGTTTTAGGTGTAGACAAAGACTGATATAGCCTATGTAAACTGATAAATGTTTTAAAACCTGCATTAATCTATATCTGTTTCTATTTAATTTCACCATTTGAATTTATGATGCATCACTTGTAGTTAAAGCAGTGTACTACCTTGCAGCTCAGCCTCTGGTGGGCTTCCAATACCATCTTGCCATAAGATGGCAGTGTCATACACAAAGGTGAGCCGCAGCTCAGACCGTAGGTCAAAATGTTGCCAGCCGCCAACCGCAACAGGAGAGTGGAAGACATAGGACACAAATAGAGGCACCCGCAGGGTTACATAGGACTGAACAAGATTCAACACCTACAGACACAGGAACACAGGAAAACACATTAAAAATGTATGAGTAAAGTGTTCAAGAACCTTCTGAGTCTAGTGCTGTTTTTGCAAGTTGAAGCTGGAAATACATTTTTAAATACTCTTTTAGGATTTTTCTGATAAGATGTTTATGATTCTCTTTTTTTCTATAACAAACTGTAGTTCCTGACAAAAGATTTTATTTACTTTTTTATATGTATCATTTATTTATATTTAAATATTTGTTTCTTTGATAAGATGTGACTCGTTTAGACCTATGATTTAGACTGACCACATGCTAATCATTTTGACAAGCAGCTTAATCATAAAAATACAATTATATAACATATGTAATATAATTTAACATAAAACAATTCTACATATAAAATATAAAAATGTGTATATTCAGCAAGGACAGAAAAGACATTTATAATGTTACAAAAGATAAATAATCTTCTCTTGGACTTTGTAGTTATCAAAAAATCCTTTTACATTTTAAAGTATATTAGAATAGAAAATTGTATATTTTTAAGATATTTCATATTGTAATAATATTTCACAATATTATTGTTTTTCTGAATTTTTGATTAAATAAATCCAGCATAAGAGACTTCTTTCAGAAACGTTAAAAAGTCTTACAGACCCCAACCATTCAAACAGTATAAACTGTATAGAATTTAATAGTTTTTTTTAGTGCTGTCAAACGATTAATCTTTATAAAAGCAAAATAAAAGTTTTTGTTTACATAATATATGTGTGTATACTGCGTATATTTAGTATGTATATATAAATACAAACACATGCATGTACAGTCATGGCCAAAAATATTGGCACCCTTGGTAAATATGATCAAAGAAGGCTGTGAAAATTAATCTGCATTGTTAATCCTTTTGATCTTTTATTTAAAACAATCACAACAATCTAACCTTTTATTGGATAATAAGAATTTAAAATGGGGGGAAATATCATGAAATAAATGTTTTTCTCTAATACACATTGTCCACAATTAACAGCACCCTTTTATTCAATACTTTTTGAAACCTCCATTTGCCAGTTTAACAGCTCTAATTGTTCTCCTATAATGCCTGATGAGGTTAGAGAACACCTGGCAAGAGATCAGAGACCATTCCTTCATCCAGAATCACTCCAGACCCTTTAGATTCCCAGCTCCATGTTGGTGCTTCTTCTCTTCAGTTCACCCCAATCATTTTCTACAGGGTTCAGGTCAGAGGACTGGAATGGCCAGCAGAAGCTTGGTTTTGTGCTCAGTGACCCATTTTTGTGTTGTTTTTGAGGTTTGTGTTTGGATTATTGTACGGTTGGAAGATCCAAACATGGCCCATTATAAGATTTCTAACAGAGTCAGTCACTTATTGATTTTTTTATCTGTTGGTATTTGATAGAATCAGTGATGCCATGTGTCTAAACAAGATGTCCAGGACCTCCAGCAGAAATATAGGCCCACAACATCAAAAATACAGCAGTATACTTCATTGAACACATGGGGTACTTTTAATCCCTGTGTGCACCAAACCCATCTTGAGTGTTTGCTGCTAAAAAGCTCTTTTTTTTTGTTTCATCTGACCATAGAAGCCAGTCCCATTTGATGTTCCAGTCGTGTCTGATAACTGAATATGCTGGAGTTTGTTTTGGGGTGAGCGAGGAGAATTTTTCTTGAAACCCTCCCAAACAACATGTGGTGATGTAGGTGCTGTTTGACAATTTTTTTTAAGGTTTTCTGACCCCGAGAGTCAACTATTTTCTGCAATTCTCCAGCTGTGGTCCTTGGAGAGTCTTTAGCCACTCAAACTCTCCTTCTCACCGTGCATTAGGACGATATAGACACACGTCCTCTTCCAGGCAGATTCATAACATTTTATGTTGATTAGAAATTCTTAATTATTGCCCTGATGGTGGAAATGGGGATTTTCACTGCTCTAGCTCTTTTCTTAAAGCCACTTCACTAATTTGTGAAGCTCAATTATCTTTTGCCTTCTTTCATCATATTTACCAAGGGTGTCGATATTTTTGGCCATGACTATATATTTAAGAAAAATATGTTATGTTTTCATATTAAATATATTTATATATAATAAAAAATATAAGAATATATAACTGTATATATGTAAATATTTTCAAAATATTTACTGTATGTGTGTGTATTTATATGTACATAATAAATACACAGTACACACACACACGTATATTATGTAAACAAAAACTTTTATTTTTGATGCGATTAATCCCGATTAATCATTTGACAGCACTAGTTGTTGTTGTTGTTTTTTTTATGTTACCTTAAACAAATTACATTATCTTATATGTCAATAATATTGATTGAACATAGCTTTGAATGACACAGATTCTCAAAATCCTTACCTGTCCATCTGTTCCAATGGATCCTCCACAGTCATTTAGCAGCTCTGACATGTCGTAGTAGCTACTGAACTCCCACAGACATGCCTCCAGGTTAAGATTGCGGTAGAATCGAAGGGAATTAGTGCTACGCATGGCCACGCTGTACTGGTATGGTAAAGTCTCGCCAATAATTTCTGGGTTCTTTGTGGCGTCAGTGATGAAACCATGTGCTGTTTGGATCTCGTTGAAATCCAAGAGGTTAGAGCAGCGGTGGTTACCTACTCGTGTGCCATCTGGACTAAGGGTTAGCTCAAAGTTTGAAAGGGGACGTGTGGAGATAACGGGCAGCATGCCTAAGGAAATAAGTGAGATGATTTATATCCTGGACTTTTTAGACATTTTCTTTGACATTCAAGTGCATTGTTTGTGATTGAGGTGGTCACTTACCATCCATGTGAGGCATAGTAATAGTGAGTTTGATCAAATTGGGGTAGTCAGGGTCATCCGGCCCGGTGTAACGGATTTTAGCTGAGAACGGTTCAGCACCAACTGTGCCAGGTATACGAGGCTGACACAGGCCTAAAGATGGCAGACAGATTCATTAACTTTTAATCTAATTCATTTTCCTAGAATCCCCAAGAAATAGTAAAAAAAAAATAAAAATAAACAAACAAAAGCCTGTGCTTTGTTGAATTAGTAATTCTTAAAGAATTGAGAACCAAGAGCCTCACCCTCCTCTCGGCTGATGACCACAATAGGGGAACTGAGCTCAAGCCCAGCGTCTCCATTGGCATTGAAGGCTCGGGCAGCACATTGTACACGGGAGCCAGCCTGGAAGTAGATGGAGTCCAATGTGATGGACTTGGTGTTAGTGAAGAAGGTGTTGGTGTCCACTTCTCGCATGGGGCTGGTGACTCCATCGGGTCCGCTAGGGGCACTAACCATCCAGCGGTACTGAGTCATTGTGTCATTGATGTTCTCCACTGAACAAATGGAACCAGTCTTGTCAAAGTCATAGTATTTGGGGTTGCAGGCCTGATAGAACATGGACACAAGAAAATATTAGATTCAGAATTACTGATGTATTTTTTTTTGAAGAAGAATGAGAGATACTGTATATTATATCCACCTATAATCTTGAATGATAACATTCAGTTATTGTTCACTGGCTTTTTTATGTGACGAGGTCACTTCACCTTCTCCATTTGCAAGATGTCACAACTGTTTGTACATTTCAATATTCCTTTTTATATAGGAAATGTAAAAAAAATAAAAATAAATATACATAAAACTTTTTTTTTTTTTAAAGGGACAGTGATTAATTGGAATTAACTGACATCTATGGTGTCACTCACCGTAACGCACACAACAGAATAGCCGGTTGGAGGGTGGGGATTGTCCTTGGCCCTAATTGTATCATCATACAGCAGCAAAGACACCACCTGAGGCACTGCTGGGAATGTGACATCAGCCACACTATTCATCTCTTCGATGTACACAATAGCCTTATTCATCTACAAAAATTAAGAGAGGAAAAGACAACTAGTTAGGCTACCAATCTCATTTTAGGAAAAACAGAGTATGTCAATCCTACAATAACATAAACAGCTGTAAAAAGACTATCAACTCACTGTGAACCTTTTTTCCAAGTAAGCACATGATATGTTTATAACAAAATGTTGGTTATTTTAATTCCGAGGTTGGTTTCACAAAACATTCTTAAGAATAAAAGTATTCTTAACAAAAGTTATTTTATAATATTTTGTGTTCTCAACGTCTTTTTTGTAAAGAAAAACTTTTAAAAATTTTTTTTATATAATTCTTACAAAATATTCGTTTTAAAGTATAGTAATGTTTAAAGTTAAACGAATGTCTTAAATACCCAAATGTAAGATGTTTATTGAATTTATTGGGTTGTTTAAAATATTTAAAGTGATAGTTCACCCAAAAATGAAAATTATGTCATTAAATACCCTAATGTTGCTGCAAACCTGTAAGACCTTTGTTCATCTTTGGAACACAAATTAAGATATTTTTGATGCATTCCGAGAGCTCTCTGACCCTCCTAACACAATCAAGGCTCAGAAATGTAGCAAGGAGATTGTTAAAATAAAACATTTGACATCAGTGGTTCAACTGTAATTTTACAAAGCTACGAGAATACTTTTTGTGCACAAAGAAAACAAAAAGAAAGACTTTATTCAACAATTCGTCTCCACCGCTAAACCCTATAGCGCCATTTTGGAGAGTATCACATACGTAAACAACATAGGGCCTATGCAACGTATGTACGCGGATACACTGTTTACGTTGTTTATGCTTTGATCTGAACGTAACCAATGTATCCGCATACATACGTTGCAAACATTGTTTACGTATGTGATACTCTCCAATATAGCGCTATAGGGTGACGCGGAGAAGACGAATTGTTGAATTAAGTCGTTATTTTTGTTTTCTTTGCGCACAAAAAGTATTCTCGTAGCTTTGTAAAATTACATTTGAACCACTGATGTCACATGGATTATTTTAACGATCTCTTTGCTACATTTCTGAGCCTGTCATGACAAAAAATAACGCGTATGCTTATGATTGTTGCTGTACTCTGCTGGCAATGCAAAAAGATGGCCTTTAAAGTGTTTTTTAATGAGTTGATCAGCAAGACTTCAGCAACAACTGCCATACAGTGAAATAACACCAAAGTCTGTCTTAGAAAAAAAAATATGTTCTTAAGAATATATTTGAAGAATACTAATTTGGAATATTTTTACAATCTTTTTAAAATCTTAAAAAGTTGTAAAGCTCCAAACACATTTTAAATGTTCAGTCAGAGACTGAACGTGTGACGTTTATGTGCAGGCGACCCAAGTTCAAGCACTCTTCGCAATTTCATTTCCTGCCATCTTTCAGACTCTCACTGTCAACAAGATAGCAAAATCCCCCAAAAAAGGCTCTAAGGCCTTGACTGTAAAGGGTTTTGTACATGTTCAGTGGATAACTCTGTTTATAGTCACTGCGTCTGTTGAGGCCCATTTACATCATACAGACTCCTCTGAAAGAGACTGGAGACAGCGATTGGTTCCTGCTGACAGAGGCAGCTGCCGCGTGGCTATTTTAGCAAGAGAGTCACGTTAGCGTGTGTCTGTGCGATGTGGCGTCTCTGGGGGTATTTTTAGAGATGATGGTCTCTGACCTGTGTCTCAGCCACCATATACTCGTCAGGCTTCATGTGAACTGTGAAAGCCTCACGAATCTCTCTTTGTCCATCATAGAGAACCTGGATCTCCACAACATGCTCTGTCTCACCCTCTTTAAACTCCACATCTGTAAGGACATGCAAACAAAGATATACAGAAAGGAATTAGATAACTGTTCTGCCTATCTGTGACTGTGTAAATTCTCCACTCCTTTTGAGCAGGATGTTGCATGTTTTGTTGACCATGGTATAATAATTTCTGATAATAGTATGGAATCTTATGGGATTTATATTTTGTAGCCTTCATGGGTCATTGCTGACCTTGAGAAAGGGGATTGTAGTCCTCTCCTGAAGTCGCAGAGCCATCCTTGGTGTGAATTCTCACCACAGAGACCTTGGAGGTGTCGCCCTGACGCAGGACAGGAATCTTCACTACAGCAATCTCTCCAGGAAGTTGTGGCTCTCTAACACTGTATTTGATCTCAGCAAACCTGATGATGGACTCTGCAGTGGAAAATTTGTTTGGTTTGCTGTGAGAGAAGCTCATCAAGACCTTTATGCAGATATTTGTCAAGAATAAGGATAAAAAGAATACTTACTATCTTTATGGTCGGTGATGGTGACCAGAGCCTCTTTTTGTTCTCCTACAGCAGCTCCATATGGTGATTTGCTCTTAGGTGTGCCCAAAACCAAGCGAAAGTCCTCATCCTCTTCATGAATCGTGTCATCCACTAAAGTCACTACACATGGCTTCTCAATCTCTCCTGTAAACATGCAGATACAAAAGATGAGCAAATCATGAAATTGTAGGTGGATGAATGGCTGGATGAGGAACAGGTTGAAAAAAGAAACAGACCTGGTAGGAACACGATGATAGACGCGTCGGTATTGGGTCGTTCATCATAGTCCATCATGACTTGGGCAGATCCCTGGCGAGTGTAACAGCGGACTGTGGACCTCTGACTGATGTCGCCACTGCGGTACACCATTGCCTTCACCTCTCCATCAGCCTCATCTACCTTGTACTCCGCCTCTCTAAACTGGACTTTGGGCACTGCAGAAAAATCCAGCATTTATTAATTAACCAGTATCACTCAACTAACATGACTGTATTTAGAATGTTTGATTGGCACTAATACACATTTTATCTGCAGTTTAATGTCTTCTGAAACAAAGAAACAAACACAAAAATGGTTGTAATTATTTATTAATTTGTTTTCCTTCACTCACAGTCAGTGACACTGTCATTGATGGTGATGACAGTTTTGGTAGGTTCTCCAAGGACTGCGTTCATGGGCATACGCAGCACCAACTCAAACGTCTCTGGTCCCTCCAGCTCTGGCTGGCCAAGATCATCGAGAATAGTCACACGAAACGTTTGCATGGTCACACCTGGAGCAAAGTCCAAGTTACGGCTGATTCCCACATAATCTAGACCCGCTGGGAGGAGAGAAAAGAGTGGGGGAGAAAAAAAATCATGAATACAAGTTATTTTTTGCCTTTTTTAACTATTTTATTAGGTGAAAATCATATATCAGCAACTGTTGTTTTTGACTGACACTCTTTACCTTCTGCTGAAACAGGGTCACTCTTTCTGGAACGGACTGTGACGGTGGCTGTCTTTGAAAGGTCAGTTCCAGTTCTCCACACTTTCACCTCCACATAACCATCACTCTCATCCACCGCGTATTCGGTCTCTCCAAAATAGAAAGATGGCTCTGTACCGAGAGGAAAGATAAGTCAACTTCCACTCATTTTATTTCATAAGCATTTTTTAAATTTTAAACTCAGTTATTTTCCAAGTTTAAATAAGATTTGGAGTCCAAGATTTTTAATGTGGTCTCAGACTTTTGGACCCTGCAGTACTTTCAGTAAAACAGAAGCCGAGAGGAGGTGCCCTTTCCAGCAGCTAAAATGACATTTAAAGCCATTGTTCTCAGAATTGTTAAGTTGTGTTTCATCTTTCACAGAGCTATTTTGACCCATTAGTGCTTCAGACAAAGATCTGGATCTGCCATCACCCCCATGACAGCACAGGAAACCTACCATTATTTCCAATGTCCTGTCTGAGTGATGAAACCAGACGGTTGAGTCTACTCCAGTCAAGATGCACTTGGGTGAGTGTCTGTGTTTGTATGTGTGTGTTTGGGAGGTCTGAGAGGCTCCCAGAGCGATATCGGCATCAGCTCATAATAAATGAATGCAGAGAGGAGAGGGCTTTCCAGGGTGGGGGAAGAGGCCGTAAGTTTGAGGGGTCGTACAAAGAAAAAGAGAGTAGTGACACCTCCATAGACAACAAGTCAGAGACAAAACAAAAAGATTCCAACTCTGGCTGGCATCCAAACCACAAGTCTATCCAACAAAGTCCCCATCCCCCCTACAAATAGACACAAATATACTACCAGGCCCTTCCAGACCCACCAAGACGCTGAACTACTACAATATGCACATTAATCTTCACTTCTTTAGTCTAGGCATGTACATACATTATTTACACATAAATATCTTTTGGGGTAATTTCCCAAATTGTGGAGGAAAGGACTGTTATTGATGGTGCTGTTTGCAACTATTAGACTGTTTTTTTGAGTGAAGAAAACACTCTGAGGATATATTGAAAATGAAAAGATAAATAGGCTATGCTTTAAATGGTGAATTCCTGAATTAATCTTTGAACGTACTAAATTCAAAGATGACTTGTTTGGACTGTGTTTCCTTTGAGTAATGCATATAAATCCTAAATCCTGCATGGACAGGGTGTTCACAAAGCTCTTTCAGGTCCCTCGCTGAGGTTTATGGGTCGTTACAGAGGTCATAGGGGCCTCAATTGTGCTCCTTCAACTTGTTTTGGGTTATCGTGTTACCATGCTGCCAAGGACAACAGTGGTATGACCACAAAGTAAAGATGGATTGTTCTGTGGCTACCTATGGTTTCAAAGCATGTGTAATAAAAGAGCAACTATAAAGAAACAGGTAAGATGTCAATATAACCACAGAACATGGAGGAGACGGTTTTGTGTCTTTAAGGATGAGTAAGTTGTTTTTAAACTTCAATATCAATCATGAAAGCACTCTGTGGTTTAGAAAAATAAAATGCACAGAATATAGTTAGTCTGGCTTGCACTATTATATGTATATAGGCTCAGTCCCAAATACACTAGTGTGTATAAATATATTGTTACAAAAAATATATATTTAAAATAAATGCTGTTCTTTTAAAATGTCTATTTACCAAAGAATCCTGAAAAAAAAAAAAAGGTTCCCATAAAAAATATTAAGCAGGGCAACCATTTTCAACTGTGATAAGAAATAATTGAGCCCCAACTAGAAAGTAATCATGTGACACTGAAGACGTGTATTTTAAAGTACATAAAACTGGAAAACTGTTATTTTAAATTGAATAAAATTATTTATATAGTTCTAGCCAACTCACCATCATCACTATCAGCCAAGATTACCACTTTGGCACTGGGGAACTTGGCTCCCACTTGGCCACCCATCGGCATACTGAGGGACACGTTGAAGCTCTCCTCTTCCTCAAAGAGGGAGTCATCAATGATTATGATGCGACACGACTTTTCCCGCTCATCCTTATCAAAACGCAGGACGCTGGTGTGGTCCTCGGGTCTTGTGATGTAGTCTGAATAGGAGAGCACTGTGCTGGGGGTAGTTCCGGTTGCACTGCCTGTATAGAAGGATTTCTTTTTTATACGAACAGACTTTCAAGTACTACATTGTTAGAATATACACCAAAAGTACAGCTGAAGTTGTAATAGGCAATATTTGAATAATCCTGTTATTAGGTAATTGTGTGATAATTTTGTAGATCTCACCTTGGTGTGTGTAACAAATAACCATTAGTTCTTGGCTGACGTCTCCTGATCTTCTCACCGGGACTAATAGTTCTCCTATATCCTCTTCTATATGATATTCCGCTTGAGGGAAGAATACGGTGGACTCTGAAAAGAGAGAAGTTCCAGTGCTTAAAAGTGAATCGTTGTGGTGCAAACACTCTGGAAGCAATGTGTGTTTTATAGTACATAGACAGAGTAGGAAATCGTTAAACATGGCTTAATTACCATCACCAGGATCTACAATCTCCACAGTGGCTGTATCAGGGTATTCAAGAACAGCCATCACTGGATCTGAAAGCTGGATTTCGAACATCTCTGAAGTTTCAAACTCTTGGTCGGTGAATATCTTCACCCTCCAGGTGGCAGATGTCTGGCCAGGGTTAAACTGGACCTGTTTCTGAGCTTTGCCACGGAAGTCTTTGTCCTGTTTTGCTGTACCATCTTTGGTGGCAATGCCTTTAAAATGGAAAACACTATTTAGACCTTAAACTACAAACATAACTCTGAGTTACTCAAACTGAGTGAACAGTTTATGATATCTGCTGACTACTTTGTAACTATATACTTTTAAGGAACAGTAAAAGGCTGTGGTACAATTTAAGACATTGTAAGTCATAGTTAAAGAGCTGTGAAAATACCAAACACAGTGGGACCAACTTATAACAGCTGCAAATAAACATTGTTTACTATCTCTAAATATATACAGACATGACAACGAGGGAGGTTCAGTTTTGTTTTTTAGTAGGATTCCAAAATTTAATGAGCTGTATTTTATTAAACATCTGCACAAGTCCTGTCATTTTGACATAGGCCTAAACAAATATTTTGGAACAGAAAACTGGTGATAAAGATTTTGACTTGTAGGGTAACACCATCACTTTGATAAATACTTACTGACAAATGATGTCTCTCCCAAGTATCCCCGGCGTTTGAGGGTGACCTCCAGAAACTTTGCATCCTCATCCACAATGTAGTATTCCCTTTCTAGAGATATCCAGGCCCAGTTTAGACGGAATGGTTGTGGTTTCAGTTTGTTGCCCCCTTTTCAAACAGAGAAAAGCACAATGAATTTAATGATGCACAATGCAAAAAGACAAAGTGTGTATTTGAGCACCTTGAGAACATGTAGTTTGCTAAAGATTCATTTCTTTGAAGTTCAGATATGTAAAAAGAAAGAGGGGCCAATATGAGCGTAACTTGATCCTGTGTCCTGCTTGTGGATGTCCTGGGGTGGTTTCGTTTTCTATTGACGTTCTCCACCCTTTTTTGTCTTTCCCTCATTACTACTGTAAAATCAATACTCAATATTTCATGTTCACACTGCCTTCCTTTTTTACTACTTTTGTTGGTAGCTGAATAAGTTTCAAGAAGAATGAGTCCAACGAGGTGTCAGGTTAATGCCAAAAGCCCATACCATGATAGTGTAAAGAAGGCAGTTGTGGAAAATTGTGGTTGGTGCAGATTAACACAAAAGATGGAGAGTTGAAAGAGATGAAAATGGCAGTAGGGATCAGTCTGATCTTTTGTCTCCAAGACTTGCATATGTGCTACACTTACTAATGTGCCACCTCCAGATCCAAGATAAACAAAATAGAACTAAACTAGAAATAAACTAGAAATAAACTTATTTTTTCTTTTTAATAGATAGAGCTATGGTAATATATTCTAAATTTTAGAATTATTCCATCAAATCATACACACCTCAGTGACTAATTATCATGTTGAGTAATCAGATTAAAGTATAATCGGATTAGACTCTATCCATGGACTAAACGATTTAAGCAGCGAGGATCCTGAATCTTGAGTGACTGAAGTAGGATAAAGAGCTGTAATGACTTTGAAAATATTCTCAATCCCATTTTGCCATAATCCATGCTACCCCATGACTCTGATTATCTTTAAAGACAAAATGTATGTTACATTCTTGGACACTATTTCTTGGCTCAAGTTGTTCTGAATTTGTTGGCATTCATTTTATTAAGTAATTTCGTAGGCCCCCGATACATCACTGTAGATGACAAAAAGTTTGCACCGTTGGTGCGTAACTGAATAAAAATTGCAGTTTTAAATGTGAATTCTTGTGAACTCTTTATTTTAAAAAAAATGCTTGCTATTTTGTAGTTTTTACACAAATAGGAGCTGCTCTTTTGATGTGAGCATATGCAGAAGCAATATTGTAGTTCAAATCACAAGATGTGTCAAAAACATCCATTTGAAATAGATGTAGTCAGACTGATTTATAGTAATCAATAAAACAGCATCATCATGTCCTCCATTGGCCTTCTTCTTTATCACCCTCCTCTCAGTTTAGGAAACGGCTCAGATTGACATGACAGCATTGGCCTTGACCAAGCTCAAGTGTCTGACGGCTCTGCCTAAAAATATAGAACTCATTTATCATTTTTATCTTTGCCCTAGTTTGCTGAAGAGTCGTTAAACACATTGAAGCTGATTGACATGTGGAGGAGCCTCATTCAAATGAGATGTTTTATCTCTTGTTAAGCAGTGACACATTACAGATGCATCAACTGCATAGCTGAGCACATTAACAAGTATTAAAAACAAGCTGATTATTAAACATCCAGCAAAGGCACAATGTGAAGAAAATGAAGCACGTTTCAAAGGCTTAATGGAAGGAGAACCGTATCGTAGCTCAGCCAAGTGCCTCTTTCTACAGGAGGCAATTTTCTCAGGCATACTGCCTGGTTTGAGTATGAACTGATATTGAGCTTAGTGAGGCTGTATCAGAGGATTATCAAACGGACAACATGCAGACTGAAGGCTCTCTTTCAGTTAAGAATACAGAAGTCACCTGTGAGACGCGGAGGCCTTATGACATTTCTCTGGCCCTGGATAAGGCCACTTTGTCTGCAAGATTATGGAAAATAGTTCCACTTGCAATGGAGACAATGTCCCTCTATTCTATAAATTCCATGCATAAAATAATTGATCATGATTATTCTATATAAAAATATGAACGAAAGTTAATAGGTACTGTAAAACCAATTAAACACAAAATAATAAGACAATCACAAGGCACAAAGAGTGAGTATAAATTATGAATATAATTGATTCAATTTGTCAGATGATTGTAATAGTACTTAAGGAGTTTACATTTTGGATTTTTGCCAAAGACTTAGTCCCAAAACAAAGATAGCTATACATTTTTAAAGACCAGTTTGTGAGTGTGAGATATTCCAAAGTTACAGTAAATTGTTCAATAAATGACTGAAATTGTATTCACTGTTTAATAAATTATAGAAAATAAATGATATTTTATTTGTTATTGTGCTAAAGCCATATTGATGGTTTTTTTTAACCCTCTATCAGAGTAATGATAGCCAAAAAAAAAAATCATGTTTCACAATAAATATAATTCTGTTAATCATTTTCTCTTTAGAAAGCAATAATGAAAAAAAAAAAAAAAGTTAATATCACATTGGTTAGTTTTGCATTAGACATTTAATATATTTGATTTGAGTTGATGTTCACAGCCCTAAAAAAATTACACTTTCTTAGCTGTATTGCGTTTACTGGGTTTCGGAACAGAGCTTTATAAGCGTGCAGTCTAAACAGATGCATTTGCAACTGATATTTTGTTCAATTATCACTAATGTACTGTTATTTGCAGAGTGAATTCAGCCGTCAGAGTTGACAGTCACCTGGGGCAATTTCCTAAATAGTTTTATTGCTATGTTTGGAAGGCAGGTGCTGTTTAACAGCCCACCTCAGTTTTCTGACTGTGCACTTTTTCTTCTCTTTCTCACACCATTTCTTAGTGGTTTTCAGATTCCAAGAGTGGGAACTGACAGCTGTATCCTCACTCCCTGCATTTATCCCCTCCCTCGTTCACCCCTTTTGTCAGCTTTTATCTGTGCATGGGAGCAACAACTGAAGCAGACAGCAGGCACTGTCTGGGTGGCCCAAACCCACTGTCATGGTTCTTTCTGCTTCTTTCTACACTCTAGGGGGATTTGTGTCTACAATGAACAAACAACACAAAAGTGTCCCTTGAAGGCAGAATGTTTTCTCATGAGTGTCTCAGACTGTTTTCTCAAAATGTTGTTTTTAGTTCAGTATATGTCATGAGAATTGGAGCAGTGCAATAGCAGTTTGTGGTGTTACAAAGTATTTAATTTAAGAGTTTCTGATATAAGCTGGAGCGGCAGTTAAGCCCAGTAAGTATCAGCATCTCTGAGTGGTGCTAACTCATTTAATGGGTTCAGGCGTCACAGAGGGATGTCTGAAGCTCTGGAGGTATTTATGACTGCAATAATATATAGAAAGAATCCAGGGCTAAGTAATGGTCACAGTCACACTTATTCAAGCCACCAACAGCCTTTGATATTGCAGAAGAAAAAAAAAGTTGAGAAGACCTGAACCCACAATAATTAAAGCTAACACTAATAGCTTCTGAAAAAAAAAATATTTCCTCATGGTAACACTTTACTATAGGGACCAATTCTCATTATTAACTAGATTAGCATGCATATTACCTTTCTGGGCCTTGAATGTGTTAGTTGTGTTGCTGTCTATGCAGGGCCACAAAGCTCTTGGATTTTATCAAAAATATCTTTATTTGTGTTTTGAAGATGCATTAAGGTCTTACGGATTTGGAACGACATGAGGGTGAGTAATTAATGGGTGAACTATCCCTTTACCAACCATAAGTATGTCTTTGTTTCAAGTTGGCAGTAATAATTCCACAAGGAATTAATTGGCGTTATTGCTATTACTGTATGCTTAAAATAACCCCCACACACACAACAAAATTTGTGCCAAATTTTCCACTTTTGAATGTGAATTTTATATAGCTTCTTGTTTTAAGGAATTAGGCCCACCAGATGATGGATCAAAATGGGTTTTGCTTGTAGAAAGTTTCATGTGTTACACGTAATGACACTGTGGTGAGTATAGAGTTTGATAGTTCTGATAGATCTTCACCTCAGTGCCACAGATCAATAGATGTATAGAGCCTCAGGCATGGGAGGATATCAACATTCACTGCCAGAGGCATATTGCAAGACTAAACTGGCCTAGTACATCCACATCATTTTATACTTATAAGAACTAGGGCCATGTTAAGTATCCCAAACATGAAAATGTATGACCATGCTTAAGATTAGACCCCATCTGATTTCACGAGGTAACATGAAGTCATATTCAAATATGGGTCACATCTTTCTGACCTGAGAAGCTTTGGCCATTTCCTCTGCATCTAATAATGGCGTCTCACAAGCACCAAGCTTGGAAGTCTATGTTAGGCGCCTCATGTAATTCCAGGCATTCCACAGAGGGGATATTTGACAACTGGACACTGGCAGGTACTGTACTTGTCCACGTGACATCTGCGAAAGCCAGGCACCTGATCCCCAAACTGCAGGATGATGAATTATGGCATGGTAGACCAGCCACATCCCTTTTGACACCAGTCGCCTAAGTTGGCTGTGGCAGGCAGAGGAAGAGAGATCAAGAGAAAATACTCTTAGGAGGGAAAGGCACCATAGGGTGATCTCAAGGCTCAGATCACAGGAAAAACTCTGGCATCTGTGAGAGATAAGAATAACCCCAGAAACATACATCATATCCTCTAGCAAATATGAGAGATGCAAGGAGGAAATAGGGGAATGGAGATGTGGCTCCTGTATTCAGTGTGGTTGTGGAAGCCACTGGCACCAAAGAGCAGTAATTCTTTTTGATGTTTACATGTCTGACACACGGATTAGGTGCAGACGTCTGTGAAAAAGAAACCACAAAACTTTAGAGAGACTTTGTAGACCTGATACTGTACATGTAATGCCTCCTTAGAATTTGGCCAGCATAGCGCCTATGATGCCTCACTAGGTTTAGCAACTGAGCCTTTCTCCCTGGCTTTCCACTAATACTCATGTTTGATTATCCTGAGAAATTGCTGGAAGAAAAACCCAACCTAGCAGTATGATCTTCACCATCTTCTACAGCTCAAAAGATGAACAAGTAAGGGGAAGCCCTAGGGTTTTCAGCATATCTTGTAATGGCTTTGAGTTTCAGCCAGGCATAGAGAGATCTTTGAAAGGAGATCTGTTAGCAGATCTTTGCTCCTTGACACACAAATCCCTTTCTGCAAGTCAGTGTAGCTGGTGCCACAAATCTCAGAGGAAATGCATTCCACCATCTAGCAAATGATCATATAACATTGCTTTGGATATGAGTTATGTCCCTAATACGAACAGCATAATTTTTGTTATGAAACCTAAGTGTGTGCTTTATAGAAGTATGTTTTATGTGAACACTGACAGCAAATGGAAGTTAAACTATTAAGTTTGTTTATAGGCTACTACATTAATTATATGGTTGGCAACTTGCCAATAACTAATTATACAAAGCCTGGTGAATTAAAAGTGTATTTGTTCAGTTGAAACCTGTAGGCTGTTTGAAAATGTGGATGGTAGGGCTTTTTTAAAAATTATATAGATACATAAGCTTGACTTAAAATGGTGGATGGGCGTCTAAATTAAGTCCTTTGTGGTTTAGCTTAGCAAATTGGGTGTAAATGTAACATAAAGTTAAAATAAATAAAGTCTAATAACCTGTGTACTGTAGGTATGTTGTCCAACAGCAACTGTTTACTTTATAGAAAGAATTGAACAGCAATTGAAATATTACCACCTGGCTCACACTGCACATAACTCTCATATTATGGCTAGCATTCTGCTGGTATCCATAACAGCAATTTCACACCTCGTCTTCAATCCTTCTGGCCTTAGAAACTCTGATCTATACATGGATGTGTGTATTAGTGTATCCTCTTGTAGCATGCAAGCTATTGTGGCTGTGTATAGCTCAGTTTCTTTTTCTTTTTTTTAGTTTGTGTGCAAACGTTTTTTTTTTTTTTTTTTTTTTGCTGGTTTCTCAAACAGAAACCATGAAAGAATAATTGGAAAGGGAAAAATAGGTTGATTTTAAAATTACTGTTATTTATTTATAGCTTTAGGTACTCTTGAGCCCCACACATAAAGATTGTAAAGTCAGTCTTAACAGAAGGTGAGAGTTACTTTGAGAAATGTATATGTAAACCTGTTCCATTCCTATCCATTAGCTACTTTATAGTCTATATGAATTTTAAACATCATATGTGTCAGTCTGAGGTTTGTAATATGTACTCAAAAATTAATACTGTTTGTAAGTACCAGATTCTTTTGGGTCCATGTCTGAATGGTATTGTTTCTATTATCTTGGCTAGCTCTCTGAAAATGTGTATCTTTCTTGGCTCTTATAGCAGTGACTGCCTCCAGCTGAAATGTTGCCAAAGAGATGCAGTGCCAGCTAGTGCATGCTTCAGTTCCTATGCAGTTAAGGTGCCATCAGTTAAACTACTAACAAGCAAATGTCTTCTCCTTTTTAAGTTTACAATTAAGGATTTCATAAAGATGCACAACCTTGTTTGTGCTGATCATATGAATTAACATAGGATATAAGTAAAAATAAGTAAAAATCCTGGATTAAAAAAAAAAAATAAATGAAAAAAAAAAAATACAGCCTTGCTTAAGGTTACTGGGAAATGCTTAGACATTCAGTTAAGATCCTAGACATATTAGACAAATGCTATTATTTACTATTATTTAGCTCTACCAACTTGTCCAGGCTCATCCAAGTTGAAAAAGATTAATTGTTTCCTTTTTCATGTCTGAATGTGTGTTGGTGTGTGTCATGACGAGGTGGCATACAGTCTGATTTCCAAGCCTGACAGTTAAACTCAGAAAGTGTTGGCATTTTGACCACATAAAATTAAGAAGCACTGAAGCATCAAACATTGGTTAATACTGACTCTGAAAAAGAAATACTCTGCTAATTATAAACCAGCCTAGAAAAGTCCCCTTCAGCAAAATTGATTTAAATAAACAAATGAAAGCTTTGAAATTCCTACAGCAGCATTAGTGACACATGACACTTCCAGTTAATGAGAGGGGCAAGGAAGAGACATTCTTACCATTGTCTTCCACTGTGAAGTAGAATATGTCACTTGTGGCATTGGACCCATCAAGAAGCACATAGCAAATCTTCATGTCATCAATATCAGCTAATAAGTAGAAAGGATAGAGTATGAGAAGTTGGAGATTAATAAACCATAAATAACAGTGACAGGTTTTGCATAATACATTTCAGAAAACAAAAAGGTAAATTAGAATAACTTACCCTGTGAAAAAGACTTGATGCTATCATTGCCCAAAGCAGAATTCATGATAAAGCCATGAAGAGGGTTCTCCGTTACAATATACTTAAGCACTTTGTTTGGGCTGTCTCTGTCCTCAGCCTTTAGAGCTTTGCTCGTAATCAAAAATCCAAGGTGCCCAGTTTGAAGAACCCTAAGAGTGGGTGCTGCTTTGTTTACAACAATTTGAGGCACTCCATTGTCCACCGTGGTGATATGAATGGTCATCACCTGAGGCTTACGAGTTTCATATACAGTATCAGGGAAAACATAAAATTCAGTGTGAGTCCCATCAGTAACTGTGAAAGAAAAGCTGTCTTCATTTGTCTCTGTGCTATCATGCCTGTAAGTTATAAGGTTTTCATTTAGGTCCTGCTTGGTAAATGATGAAATGACTTGCGTTCCATTGAACAGAAGCTGACCATGAACTGGCACTTGAGTCACTACAAATCTCAGCAGGTTGTCTGGTGTGTCACGGTCCTCCACTGTCAATTCAAAGGGTGTGATCAGCTTGGTTTCTCCCTCCCCCAACACCAGCTTGTTGATTGTCAAGACTGGCTTCTTGTTGTCGACATCTGTAATGGATACACGAAAGGTGCGGAAGACAGGGTTGTAGCCATCTGTCACCTCAAACTCAAAGCTGTCCATCTTCACTTCATCATCAGATGTATGGATATAGTAGATCTTGTTGCCAGCTAGCTGCAGCTGAGTGAAGGTGGAAATGGGCACCCCTGGGAGATCGGTACTTTCAAGATGGCCCCTGCTAGGAGCACGGGTGATGCTGAAACTTAGATATTCATCTGGACTGTTGATGTCAGTTGTGCTGAGAAGGTCTGTGGTCAAGGTGACCTTACCGCCCTCTTTGAGGGTCACACCCTTGTTGATAACATCAGGGAAGACCATGTCCATGCTTCCAATATTAATGTAGAAGTAGCGATCAATGAGGGGATTGATTCCATCGGTTACATCAAACTTTAGCAGGTCACGGACACCCTCCTGGCCTGTGTGAACATACTGAATCAACTGTCTGTCAAGTTCATCTTGAGTGAAATTCATTCCAATACTAATGTTGCCAATGACAAGCCCATGTTTGGTAATTCTCTGAAGATAGCCTTGGCCAGGGCCGTAGCGGACAATGTAAGTAAGCTCTTTGTCTTCAGAATCCAGATCTGTGGCCTTCAGGACTCTGTTACTTATTACTTTGGTTTCTCCAATTTCTACTTCCAGGCCATCATTGATGGCCATTCTTGGGGTTTCATCATCAACAGGAATGACCATTATAATGACCTTCTCCTCAACAGTGTGCTTCCCATCAGTGAGTCGAATTTCAAAACTGTCTTCCTTGGTTTCAGAGTCATCATGCTCATAAACAATATTGGAAGCCTCCTTGATCTGCTCTAAGGTAAATTTCACCACTGGAAGTGTTCCAGTGCTCAACTGCTGAACTATGTTTCCATGTTTTGGGTTTTTAAGTATTTCAAAAAATAATTCATCATTTGGGATGTCTGCATCAGCAGCATTCAAAATAGGAGTGTCAATAACCAAGCTCATCCCCTCCATGACAACAAACTCACGAATGAAAATCTCTGGCTTTTCGTCATTGGCTGGGATGATGACAATGGGGAAAAAGTGCCTTTCTGAAAAGTTAATGCCATCTGAGCAGCGGAAAGTGAATCTGTCCTCCACTGGCTCCACACCCTTGTGAATGCTTTGGACATAATAGATGTGACCTAGACCAACATCTCTAATGGTGAATGCTGTGATGGCAGTGCCTGCTCTGGATTTTTCAGAGCCAGGAGATGGGGAGATGTTCTCCACATAGCCAGATGTGGACTGAACGATAATGGTACACAAGATATCATCATTATCAGTGTCAATGTCCTCAGCTTGAATATGCTCTAATGTGATAACATTTTTCTCACCCTCAACTACTACAAACTGGCTGCCAACATTAACTATAGGTGGAATGCTGTCTACAGGGAGAATGGTGACGTGGACACGGACCCCTTGGACTTTGTTGCCACCAACAACCCATTCATCTGACATGTCAGATATGGTAAGATTGAAGGAATCATGCTCTTTGATGGGACCAATTTCACCACTAGTGTGAACATAGACGACCGCACCATTGATTATGTCTTGCTGGGTGAAGCGCTCAGCTGGAGCTCCATTCACCATTATTTCTCCTAGCCTAGGAGGCTCCTCAACTATGAAAGTCAGCATGAGGTCATCTGTGTCTTCATCACGACCCTGGATGACACTGCTGGTGATTTCTGTTGCGCCATTCTCAAGTACATCAATGGACGCCCCTAACAAACCAGCCGGTAACATAATTTTTGGAGTCTCATCATCGACTGGCTTGATGCTGATCTTGACAACAATTGGGACTTCATGAAAGCCATCACTAATGTCCAGCTTAATGACATCGTAAAGAGATTCTTCACCACTGTGAATGTAGGCCAGTCGGCTGTTTTCAATGTCCTCCAACACAAATGTTTGGCCATTAGACATGTCGATTCCTAAATATTGCAGCTGCCCAAACCTGGGAATCTGGGTCACTGTAAATTTAATGTTCTCATCCTCAGTGTCCTGGTCAGAGGCATCCAGTTCATTTTTGGTTAGTATATAAGTATTTCGCTCCAGAACAGTGAAACCAGTGTTAGTAATTACAGGGGGTTTGTTGTCAACAGGCTGTAAAAAGATTGTAAACAGTCCATCAACTGAATTGCTAGCAGTGTCCTCCACGCTGAATGTAAACTGGACCACTTTGGGAGTAATACCAAGCTCTTGGTCTGGGGGTTTGAATGCCACTTTGTGGTGGTTGACCTGAGCTTGCGTAAACTCACTGATTGTGACGTCAGGGCTATCAGTCAGCACAATAGCACCAAGAGGAATAGGGTTGTTTTCATCTGTGTCAGTAGGAGGTTTGATGATGGTGTACTTAAGATCCCTGTCATCACAGTCCAGATCTGTGTAACGTAGATATTTTTTCTTGAAAAATGTCAGCTCGTATTCTTTGACTTCCATGTGTAATGTGGTGCCAGGGTAAAGTTCTGGAGGAATGTCATCTACTGGATGTATTTTAATGGTGAATGTGTGCTCTCCTGATTGATTTGGTGGGTCATTGTCATCCTGGACTCTGAAGACAAACTGGTCAATCACAGTTGTGGTACTATGAGGTCCTTTGTGACGATAGAACAGCTTCCCATCCAGAATATCCCGCTGAAACCATTCTGTCACCACCTGTTCAAACATCTCATCTGTTGCACTAAATTTCCACGCAGATGGATCTGGAGGAGGCTCCACCTGCTTGAGGAGTAGCTCACCGATGTCTGAGTATGGTGCTTCTAGTATGAATTTAATTGTTGAATCCTCTGAGTCAATGTCAGTGGCACTCAGGATAAAGGGGGAGATTTGCATCACTTCATTCTTGAAAAGCACAATACCAGTGTTGGCGTTTATAATGGGGGGTTCATCATCAGTGGGGGCAATTGTGATGGGAAATAAAAACTCTACTTCATTACTGCCATCAGTCATTCTAAATATAATATTGTCACTGTAGGTGTCACTTCCATCATGCTGGTACACAACAATGCCAGCATCTAGATCAGCTGGTGTGAAAAATTTTCTTTGAGACCCTAGCACTGTCAGCTCTCCATGTTTTAAGCCGTCAACAACTGTAATCTTCACATCATCAAGATTATCCTCATCGCTGATCTCTAAATTGTGTAAGCTGGATAGTGTTCTTGATTGGCCCTCAAAAAGCAGCTGTCCTGTGTTTTTGGTTACCACTGGAGCTAAAGTGTTCATTGGCTTCACAACAATCATGAATGCAAAAGGATCAGAAACAGCACCATCAGTGTCAACAATTTCGAATTCAATCTGGAAAATTCTTTCTACGTCTGAATCCTCAGAGGGAGGCTTGTAAGCGATTTTTAGGTCTTTAACATCTCTCTGATGGAAAGACGTGATTGGCTGGTTTTGATCATCTGTGCTGATAATATAGCCCTGCTGATAGCCTAGGGGAGATGTTATGTTAAAGATTAATTCTTCAGAATCTGTTTCAATATCCTCAGCTGCCAGCATATCTGAAGTAATGGCTGTCATCACAAATTGGTCAATCTCCATCATCATCATAGATATAAAGCTAGGCTTTGGTGGTGTATTTTCAGTGCCCTCTTTGATTCTAACCATTATCTGGAAATGTTCCTGTTGAATAGTATTGCCATCATTATCTTGTACTTCCACTAGCATTGGAATATAGTCTCTGTTAGGAGAGTTGGTGGTTGCAGTGTGTTGATACTGAATTCCCTTCTTGACAAAATCATCGCAATTAGTCATCTGACCATTAATGGAGTTATCAGTAAGACTACCATACCTGGGAAGTTTGCCTGCACCAACCAGCGTAGTCACCTTACATGTAGTGACACCATCTTCAAACGCAAAATCCAAAGTTTTCTTGTCAATTGGGTTGCTTAGCCCATTGAGCTTGTCCACAACCAGAGGCATGCTGCGAGTGACAACCTCCAGTTGCTGAAAGACCACTTCTACTTCAAGAATGAAAGGAACCACCACTGTGTCTGTGTGGGAGTCATACCTCAGCTGCAGTTTTACGTGGTCTTTGCTTGGACTCCGAGAACCAAAGTGGGTATATTTGACCTCTTCTGCTCCAAAAGCGCAGGGGAACTTCTTGGGTGTAAGCATTCCAGGTCTCTGGGCCAGTGGGTCATTGTCCAGGACTGTAATGTGACAGCGGTCTCCTGTGTGCACTTCAGTCACGAGGTCATTGATAGGGTCCAGATAAACGGAGCGTCCAAAGGGAACTCTAATCCCATTGTTGGCTACCAATATTGTCTCAGCAGTAGGTCCAGGTCGGTGCCTATGGCGGAAAGCTGCGTCGAAAGGGTCTGCATCCACTTTAGAGAGACAACATCCTAATGAAATCAATATAAAGAGGCACTGCATAGTTGCTCCTGCTGCACTCAGCCTTACTCTTTGCAGACAACCAGCCATATTTTTATAGCTAGTTGCACTGCATGAACTTGCAAAAATAGATGCACTGCAGTGTCCAAGCAAGATTTAGGATGATTTCCTTGATTTCTCAAGGCTTGGTTTTGATCTCACTGCTACGTTCCCCCCTCTCTCTGTCCTTACACACAGCACAAGTGCAGCTAACCTACTGAAGCACTGCAGGTAATACTTAACAAGGGAGATAGTGACAGCAAAAAGCTCCACCCTCAGTCCAACCTCTCCCTCGGCTAATTTAAGGCAGCACATTGGACAGCCCCCCAAAGTGTTGGATTCACAGCCCTTCCTCTCTTTTTCTCCTTTCTTACCCACTGAAGGCAAAAAAAGTTCATATTAAGACCAGAAAGGAAATAATTTGGTAACACTTTAGTATAGGGACCAATTCTCACTATTAACTGGTTGCTTATTAGCATACCTTTTATTAACACATTGGCTGTTTATTAGTACTTATAAAGCACATATTCTGTATGACTATATTCTACATCCCTAATCCTACTCAATACCCAAACTTAACAACTACCTTACTAACTATTAATAAGCAGCAAATTACAAGTTTACTGAGGCATATCATAGTTAATGGTTTGTTAATAGTGAGAATCGGACCTTAAAATAAAGTGTGCCCAATAGTTTTGCAATAGAAATAAATAGGAAAGAAAATATGTAAACTAAGACAAAACTGTTGTGAAATTCTGAAGTCCCTATTGATGTGGCCACTGATTTGTGATAAGTGTGACAAATGCTTCAAGGAATATGTGGTTGCTGAGGATCCCCCCCCCTCATGGTTTAACAAAAGTAGTCAGGACACCTGATGTTCAACTTTTCATTTGTGAACATTTCTTATTTAAAAGTATTATTTTAGTTTGCCTTGCCAAAATAACTACAGATATAGCTGAATAGTAGCAACAGCGCCTTCTGTTGGAGTGATAGAGACCAAAAAAAAAAAAAAAGAATTAATTAATATTGGCAAATTGGCATCTCATGAATTATATTAATATATAATAAAAATGTTAACAGAAAAATTTAATGTCATTTGTCTCCATAATTTATTTAAACATTTGTGTATGTTTAATTCAATTAGTATCAATTGATGTGATACTTTTGGTATTTTTTTCTAATAACACTTTATAGACTTTTTGTTTTCAGTCAATAAATTCATGCTGTGTTTGAATGAAATTATGTGTTTATTGAGTTACTCATGTGCTTGTAACTTGGTGGGTCACCTCATGGGGCAGTTGAAAGGTCAAGCCACACAATACTCATTCCAGTTGGTTAAACAGGTGGACAGAGGCCCCTTTATTGTAGTAAAATATAAAACAAGGGTTGCTCTTGAATATTTAATAACTCTTGAACTCAACAAAAGGTTTTTACTAATTAATTTATTTTCCTTAGTTCTTCCAGTTACACAAGCAACCATGTAAATAATTAGCAGCACTAAGCTGTTGAAAGGTATATTCAGGCACATTTCCTAATGACACTTTATTTGCCAACCATAAGCGTAGTTTGACCTATGGCTTAAATCACAGTGATCCTAACGGGCGTGATGTCCTGCTGCCTGCCTAAAAAATCCTCTCATATAATTTTATTTCTAGAGAGTCCAAATATATCTTTTGTGATTGCAGTCACTGGGGATGGGATTTTAAATGCGTCCACAGGATGATGATGATGGAAATCCCCCATGGCTGTCAGGAGTACATAGAGTTTATTCCTTAATGTGACACATGATCTTGGGCACCAATACAAGTGCTCAGCATCAATTGCAAAAAAAAAAGAAATAAACCTGGAGAAATAGCTTTCATTCTTTAAAGAAGATTTATTTATTTGTGTACTTTTACCTATAAACCTCATTTATTTATACTTAACTGCTTTATTTTGTTCATGTTTCTTGTTGCGACTTCAGCTTAGCATGACCTAGCTGAAGTGAGAATCAGGGTAGATACTTGAGAATACATACTGTGTATGGAAACCTTGTGGTCGCATCTAGATATAAATACCCTCTTTCCATTTATGGAGCAGTGTTTCAAACGGATATATGGGAATTGATACCACCTCACATATCCGATTAAATGACCAATAATATTTTTGTTTCAGTCATCATTTTCTCTAATAACTGACATTTAGTTCATTATAACTAATTAACTCCATTCATGTAAACTCAACAAGAGTCGTTTACTTAAAGCATCATATTACTGAACATATGCACATGTTTTGATGGTTAATTATGTCCCAAGATACAGTTCATCGCAGTTTCCAAAATAATTGAACTGGTTAACACTTTGTAATAAGATTCAGTTTGTTTGTTAATGCATTATGTATTATGAACTAACAATGAACAATACTTTTTACATTTATTAATCAAGGTTAGTGTAATTTATGATTGCATAGATAGATCAAAAATTTTATAATTTGAGAATAATTTATATAAATAATAATTGCTTATTTGATAATATTTCATGTTTAGAGTTTACTAATACTGAAACTTCAACATCTTTTTTGCCTTGAGATTAATAGAATTAGCATTTAGATTTTCCTCTGCCCCAGTGACCCTCACTAGGTTCAGATGGATAGAAGTTTTCTAAAATACTACCAAAGCTTGAATTTATGAGTTTAAATTTACTGTGATCCAGACCTTTCAGCACACTGTGAACCAGAAATCCCTTGGAGAACGCAAAGGTCGTAAATCTTCATGGTGAGTAAATATACACAGGATTTAACAATGCAAATTGTGGAACTAGCGTTCCACTAATGAATTGTTTGATGCCTTTAATAACATGAACCAAAATAAAGGGCACTCTGTTTATTTGGATACGTGTTTGGGACAACACTATGCCACTCTTAGCAACGCTTGTGAAAAACCCCTGTTAGCATTCGCCGAATACCCAGCATGCCACGGGTGCTTGATGAGTCTGTTTCTATTTTGTTACTTTGCTAAAATAACTTTTGTTGCACTTACAACCAATGCACATTCAAGCACCTAAAGCGGACAGTTAGTGTAGTACTGATTGATAGGTGGAAACCAGCCAGCACAGTACTAGCTATAAATTTACACTTTGTCAGATTAAGTTAAACGTATGTACAGTTGTTCTGATCCTACCAGTCAGTTTTCTGACATCAAAAGAATAAAGAACCTACTGATCTAGGGCTATAAAACAACGCTTTCTGAAAACCAAAAAAAAAAAAAAACAGTTTGGAAACCCCACAGCTCCACACAGAAAAAGTGAACAATATTCATATAGCCATTAGACTACATAAAAACATAATTTGTTTAGAAACAAAGCCACATTAATCATTATTGACAGTGCCATTTGCAGGTCCGATATTGTTGTCTTAGTTGAACATCTCCCAGCTTTAAATCTGACATATAGCCATGTTAACATATGGCTGTATTCAGCTGTACACAGCAGTTGTGGCCATGCATCACTGTCTCAGGATACATAGATTACAGACAAACGCCGCTACCAGCGCTCAACCCTTCACCTTTTCAGTCATAGTATAGGTCAAGCATGCTCACAGACAACATGCTACTATGTACTATGTCAATACAGTCATGGTTGAGCACAGGAAGAGTGCCTCTACATGTCCCCCAATAAAGTGAAAATATTGTCAACAAGTATGTCAACAGCCACATGCTAATCAATCAGCACTTGCATATAAATTCTGTCACTTTAAAGCAAAGCAGGCAACCTTTTTGCCTTTAGGACATCTTTTATAATTGGGTTCCCGAGGGAACGTCAGGATATTCTGTGCTTTGTGTTATTATATTAATACTTCATATGGAAAATTTATCTGAGAAGAGTGATATAATACTGTTAGGAACAGCTTTCTGAAATAAAAATGGATGTTTCATCCAAACTTTTCTTGGGTTAGTTCAGGGCAGGTTCAGTGGACCAAGCCCTCAAAGTCATGGAAGTTATGCTATTCAGCTTTGCCAGCATCAGCCAAAACTTTTCCTGCCTCAGAATAACTCTTTCCCAGAAAGGACGGCAACGTTTTCACATTGCTTTCGCACATTGCAGCATCCCAATCATCCACCGCTGTAAATATACACACTGTATAAATAGAGGATCCTAGGATAATTTACTCCTCTGGATCAAGCACAGGGTGAGCCGGGAGAGGGCTGGCTTTTTGCCTAGCCTGTCCAGTGGCACCGTCCCTCTTGCGCTGTGGTCACGTCAGCATTCTTGCGATACCTTTCCTCCATCTCCTCCCTTTCTCCCAAACACACCACTGTGTCCATCAGCTGACCGCAAGAACTGTAAATAGGTTACATAGGTGTGCTGTAGACTTGTCGGTCTCTTTTGGGTCTTCTCTTTTTAAGTTCTTTTTTTCTATTTTGGAATATACAAGATTGTTTTCTAGAAGTAATTTTTTGAGTTGTCTTAAAGTATTTTACATTTACACTAAAGGGGCTGCTGAATGCTTAATTCTGATTGTTTGACAAAAGCTCTGAAATGTGCAATTATTTTCAGGGAAACGTATGTCTAAAGTAGTTCCAAGCAGGTATTGACCTCATTACAGTTCATTATCACTTTGCCAAATGATTTCAGTTATTTAAAAGGTCATTACAGCCTACAACAGCAAAAGAACCAATATCCACAATGACACTGATATATTTATAAATAAATATAGTAAACAATAGGACAAAAATAACAACTCAAAATTAATTTTATGTACGGAAATGTTTCTCCTGCTCTCTCTCCTTTACAACCACACACACGTATAGTATGAGCACACGCTTGCACAGAAATGTGTTGATAGCGCTGCTCTGATTATTTTAGCAGTAAAATAGTCTAGCAACTTAAAAGCTACATTATATTTGTCATTAGCAAGGTAATAACAGCACTGTTTTTGAAGCAGATAAACTTACTGTTTCGCTAGTAGTCTCTCTGCATTAATAACTGCATTAGTCTGCCATCAACGGCTCAAACCTCCTTGTCTAAAATGACATATTGAAATTAGCAGTTAATTAATTAGCAATTAATGGAAGTGTGGGATGAGATGCGTAAGAAATTAGCCCTACACACATGAGCATTTTAAACCTGAGAAATGTCTTGAAATACAACATATGAACAATGTCTTGAGATGTGTTAACTGTAGTATAAGCAGAATAATTGACTCTGATCTGGTGGTAATGCGGCCACAATGCAAAGACCCATTGTCAATTATTCATTATTTATTTAATATTTTAAAAAATATATAATATCAGCACAACCTACTATACTTCTTGTGTTTTAATAGCATTCTTGGCTTCCGTTTTTTTTCTTTTATGTTCCGTTCATTATTTTGATTCAAATACTATGAAGGTCTCTCTAAGATGCCATAGATGCCCTCACTTTACATCACCTACTACTTCCTCACATTCCTCTTCCTCTTGTTTTTATAAACATGTCAGTTCAGGGACTTCTGATGTTCAGGTGTTTGATTTTCTGAAGTGACATCTAATTCCTGTCTTTTATCACACAGCACACATGGTTTGAGGTGTTTCAGTGTGCACCTGGAAATTTGCAGAGGCATAGCACATTTTAGATGAGTAAAACATGTTATTATAATTTATTGTAATATTGTTGAGTATGAAATTGTTTCAACTGTCATGGACAGCTGATGGGCTCTAATCTGGTATCAAAGTTTGTAGGAGGAGGCAACTCATAAATGCAATCTTAACTACTTCAAACCAGAAATAAAACTTTTATTGCAGGCTTGTTATGGAACCATCTATGTTGGCATCTGCTTGGTTACTTAAAGCAGTTTCTAATACAGTTCTCATACAGTAAAGTTGCTTTATTACAGACAGAAATACACCTGACAAATTGCTTTTGTGGTTACTGATGAACTGTAGCTGCAGTAATATGTAAAATGGACAGCCAGAACATGACTTAATATCATAAACTACAATTTGATATAGAAGATAAAGTCTTAAACTTAAAGTACCCATATTTAAAAACCAAGACTGTTTTTCAAGAAAGAGATTTATGTAAACGGTAACACTTTATTTTAAGGTCTCTTAACTAGTTGCTAATTAGCATGCATATTAATAGAATATTAGCACTAATTAAGCACATATTAATGCCTTATTCTACATGACTTTATTCTACATCCCTAATCCTACCCAATACCTAAACTGAACAACTACCTTACTAACTATTAATAAGCAGCAAATTAGGAATTTATTGAGGGAAAAGTCGTTGTTAATAGTTTATAAGGGTTCCCTATTCTAAAGTGTTACCATGTAAACTACAAATAATAGTATAATCAAGATAAGTTTTTATTGTATTACTTGACAATATGTTATTAGAAGGCAGAAGCAACTAATTATAAACCCATGTTGCACCCAACAAGGCTTATATCTTTCTTAGTTTAGACTGTGTAGTCTACAGCAGTTTAAGAAGACACATTTTAATACAAATGAATAAAACTAGCCTTTAACCCAAAACATAAAGTCCAGTGGACATTTACAACAATGAAAGCATTACACTGTAAAAAATGTACCGTAGAATTTACAGGATGTTACTGGCAAAAAAGTTGCCAATAAAAAAAATTGTTAATTGCTGTAAAATGGATTACAGTATAATACTGCAAAGCAAATTGCAGTTAATTGCTGTATGTGAAATACAGTAATTTGTAGTATTTTTTACAGTAACATTGAATTAAACTTGTAGTTTATATTACAGCAATATTTTGTAATCTCATGAAAGTACAGTATTTACCTGGCAACAAAAGTTGCCAATAAAATCCTGTAAATATATTTTACAGCAATATTTTGTAATCTCACTAAATTACAGTATTTACCTGGCAACAAAAGTTGCCAGTAAAATCCTGTAAATACCCCTAAATCCAAGATGATGTTGTAATAATTTAACAATGAAAATGCTGCAAAGAATAATTTTAACAGTAAACTGTAAAATACTGATTTAAATGAATTATCATGAGAACTATCTTAATACATTTACAAATGAATAAAAACCAAGTCAAAGATGTTGCAAATAAATATTTATTAAAACTGGCAGAAAGACATTGCAAGTCTTTTACTGGTAAAAATAAAAATGTCAGTCTTTCAACAGTTAAAATCTTATCATAAAAATAACATAGCATCACAAAATAACTACAAATAACTGTTATATCACAAAAAATAAGCCATATTCTGAATAGAACATTACCTTTCTATAAATCAACAGAATTTGTATAATTTTGGTTAAAGGATTAAAATAAAATGCTGGAATCAACATTATACCACAAATTCTGTTGTTTGAGCTTATGTTATATTAAATGTAGAATATTCCTGCAAAAGACAATTTAATAAATACATACTGAAAGTCCATCAACTTTCTGAGATGAGCACACACATGAGGGTTGTCCCTCTTCTCTGAGACCTTTCCACTTGTTTTGCCTCTGTGTATCCGTCTTGTATCCAGTGAGTGTTGTGATTCCAACAAAACATCTGCACATAAAAACAAGCAGAAGCTTTAGAATAAAGTTCAGTATTGAATGAAACTAGCTCAATAAAATAAATGTAAAAATGCCACTTATACAATACAATCAGCATTTACCAGTACTTAAACTAAATAAGTAACCTTTTTCACAAATGTAATTACTCAAGTAAAACATGTTACCTTTGAAATAATTCAAGTGTGCAAAAGATGCCTGCTCCCGGGACGCCAGACTGAAGTTGTAATAAGACTCAAAATCCAGCCGCAAAGTTGAGGTATGAATTCACAACCATGTGAATAGGCCTAGTCAAAAGCCACTGGGTGCACCTGAAATGAATAAATAGAAGCAATAATGTAACTTACAATACAGTATTTCAATATAAAATGTAATCTAAAATTCAAGTTTATCAAATGATTTACAACAGAATTAATACATTACCTAATATAATCAGCTTCAGAGAGTCTTGAAGCATCAAATATTTCTCCACATCAGCTGCTATTCTTTGCACCTACAAGAAATAATGAAAATTATCTTGTGATTTAAAAAAAAAATGCATTTACATAAATAAGACCAAAATGAACACCCAAAAAGGCATATATTTTAAAATAAACTCTTACATTTGATTAATAAATTCAATTATAACAATACATTGTAGAACTGTACCACCAATCAAATTAAATAATTTATAATGCAAAATTACAACTGTGTTATGACATTAAAGTTTTACATTAATTTTTGAAATTACAAATAAGAAACGTTGTAAAAATGCAATGACACTTTTTAAACGTGAAACTAAACCGCCATTAGGTGGCAGCAAATAACTTAATGAGTGAGTCAATTGAGTCATTCATTGAACCGATTCGTTCAGAATGCTGAATCATTCAGTAAAAACACAGCTGAGTTTTGCTTTGATCTTCGTTTGGAACCATTTTCGTTGGTGAAATAGAACAACAGTCAATATTGTGTCTAAAAAGTAACTTAATGTTAACTAATTGTTTATTGAACTACGTAACATTTGCAATCGTGATAATCAGCAACAGATCACTTGTTATGCTGCTTAAAAATATCATATGTTATAAATAAACTCAACAGTTTGAACATTTACCTCATGTTTCATCTGTGAGTTTATGTGTGCCGTCAAGGTTATTTGTTTTGATGTTGAATGTAACATTAGCAAAATCAGAATCAGTCTTGCGTTTGGATGCTTCCCTAGTCATTTTTTTTCACTCAAGTTTTAATCAGGCTAACTTGTCCAATCGGGCATGTAACGTTAAAGATGTCTTTCACTACAAAATTGCCCCGGACAAGCTTTAATGTCGAGTGCAACTACAGTGGCCGCAATTTCTCATTTACATGTTGTTTCTAATTATAATAAGATGTCACGTAAGTATGGGACAGTTGGAAACATATAAACAAATGAAATTTCACATATTTTGCTGTTCGTCAGTTATTTTGACAGATAGAAGTTAACGTTACTATGTCAATCATTCACACTGGACATTACCTTAAAAGTTGGGTAAACACTACTTTAAATGCTCTCAATAAGAAAATTAAACTGCTAAAATTAGAAAAATGCAGCATTTAGCCTAACTATGCTATGATAGCAGTTTCTATTTTACTGCACATAACCAAGGCCGCTTGTCTAAATGCGTGATAGCAGGCTATTGTGACATGATATGGCTTATACATTAACTTAAATAAATATAAAAGGATATATTTCTTAAGTGAACTTACCAGGAGTTATGAATAAAGCCTCTAATCTTCAATCATTCTGGCACTGCTCCAGTCGGCTGGATTTCAGATTTGAATGATGCGCGCGCAATCCCATAATGCCACACTACAGTAAAGTAGTGTAAAAAGCAGGAGCTACAGTGATAACACCTGCTTCTTGTAAATTAATTACAGTTGACATGGAAATATACTGTTAACAACTGTAAAACCTTAATTGACCCATAATGCATTGCGAATTACAGCTACATCTTGTAAAATGTTTAAACAGTAAAATTCTGTAAAATTTTGCTGTAGAAACTACAGCAATTTTTTACAGTGTACATAGAGATAGAAAGAAAGAAAATAGAAAATTAGAATTCCAAAAAAATTACAGTGATCAAGGTTGTATTATGTGAATGTGTACTGTATGTTCCCCAGTTACCATTTACAGGCATTAAAACATACATATACTGTACATTCAACATAGGAACTGTGAGCTCTATAGCACTGATGAGATTTCCTTTACATAATTTCCTTTACATACAGATCTATTTTAATTAAAAATGTAATCAATGTACAGTTGTACAATGTACAATGTACAAATGTCCTTTTTGCCATAAACGTCAACACTCATAATACATTTTTTGCTTTTTATATATTTTATATATTCATATATGTCAATGGGCGGGAACAAAAGAAACAAAGAATCAATCTGTAGTTTTATTAAAAAGCCTGGACCTGTCAAAAGTGACATGTTTTGCATAATCTGGTTATTTTCCAAGCATCCTTTTGCTTGGAAAATGAACTGAGATATCTGGGTGCAAGAACATGGAAAAAGTACACATTTATATACAGGCGACAACAATACAAAGCTGGTTGAACATTTACAAAATTATCCTTTTAAGATTAGATTAGATTGTCATAAATTAGGTTTAAAATAGTTACAATTTTAAAATCTAACATACCAGGTAATATTATGCTAACTGTAAAGGTAATACACCATGGGAACAAAAATATGCAGAAAAACAGAAACTCCATCAAGTTTCTCCATGAAGTTGTACTCATTAAGTTTACGTATATTTCCTTTAACCCTAAAACAACACAATGCATTTTAAAATATGAGTAAAACACTAGTGAAAATGTATACAGAAAATTCCTTTACATTAACACAATACACTGGGCCCTGTTTTTACAGACTCTTCTTAGTCAAGTCAAGTCACCTTTATTTATATAGCGCTTTTAACAATACAGATTGTGTCAAAGCACTTAACAGTATCAAATTGGAGGATAGAGTGTTAGTAATGTATAATGATAAGATTAAACACTCAATTTTCAGTTAAAGGCATTTCATTATTGAATTCAGAGATGTCATTGTCTAGCTCAGTTTAGTTTAAATAGTATCTGTGCAATCAAATCGACGATAATCGCTAGAAATTAAGTGCTGTAAGTATATTCAAACAATGGTGTTCTAACAATGACTCACATAGTTTACAATTTGGTTCAGCTGTTACTTCCAGTTTAAAAAATCCATCAGTCAGGTTCAGACATCTGTAAAACAGAGAGTTTATATTGTTTTAATTACAGTAATTTTCACATTTATTTAATACATCAACATACAACATTGGGACAATTATTTTGCTGATAAAAGAAAATAGGCTCCAAAATGCTAAAATCCACTTTACTTTTTTCCCATGAGCTGTAAAGCCAGCTCATAACCTCCTCCATGTATTTAGCCTTTGACATGACCACTTACCTCAAGCTAAAACATCTGTTTGACAGAAGAAGAGCACTTAAAATTTATTGATGTTATTTGTGAAAAAGCATGACATGCTGATATGCATTAAAGGCTTATTATGCATACTGATATAAAGGTAGAGAGTCTTAATATTTCATAACAAATGTGTGAGACATTTATGGACATTCTCACATTCATTCAAAACTGATAAGCTTCCTGGTTCTTCCAACAATGATATCTGTATTGAAATTTACAAATGGCCACTCTATCAACTGAAAATCTGCCTGTTATCCAATTTAACGCAAATACTTTCTTTACAGGCTTACTCAAAGGCACGAGTGGACCGTACACATCAGAATAGACTCGTTAGGCTCAGCTAGGGTACATAGTAAACTGAGACTGAGATAACAATCTCCCAACCCCCCTTAAATAGAGAGAGGAAAGCAGGTAGCTGGAAGACTGGACATTCCTTTAAGGATTTATCAAGACGAAACCAGAGGACTAATCTAAGAGCTCCAATCTGTTAAACTTAAGTGGAACCTCTAATTATATCAGAGCTGTTAGGGCAGGTTTGTAAAGCCAGTTTAAATTTCCATCTGAATACCTTTTTGTCCCTTTCCACTCTAGATTTAAGCTTAAGATACCCAACTATACTTTAAATGTAACAGATAGAGTGTAAAGCAGTTGTTGCAGTTTCTTGAGATACACATATATAATTTGTAATTCAGTTTTAAGGTCACAGAAGCCACATTTTTATGGATTTTTATCTTTGGAATCCACTTTTGTGACAAAAGTAAATCATTTAGTTCTCATATCTGCTTCCATTGGAGTCCAAACCTGAGGCTGAGGTTACACTTCAAGTGTCTTTCTTACAATCTTATGTCTGTTTCCAGGTGTGAAAATTGTGATTTGTGTATCCCATAATCCAAGAAGGACACATCCTGAGGGGATGAGTTTGTGAAAGTAGTGTTACCTCTTACACAACACCTACTGCTTAGAGATTCATTACTCGGTTTTATCGGCAAAAAAAAATCTCTTCTGACAGCCTAACAAGATCAACCGATAGTGAGCATCAATCAAAATCCTTCTTTCTCCAGTTACAAATAAATCTTGTAACATGAATAATCGTAAATTGAGACTCTGTTTCTCGTAATGTGACTTTCTATATCAATGTAATTTTATATCTTACAATTGCAACTTTATCTTGCACTTTATTTTTTGTTATTGCAACTTGTAACTGCAACTTTAGCTTTTATTTCACAATTACCTTTTTACTTTTTACCTTGAGTCGGGAATGGCTTACGTACTATTCCAATGCTATCTCACATGGCTAATTCGTACGAATTCGTACAACCTCACTGAATTTTGTACGATTTGTCTACACCCCAGTGACGGGTAGGTTTAGGGGCGGGGTTAGGTGTAGGTCACAAATTTATTCGAATTATGAAACTCGTAAAATATGTATGATTTAGCATAAATCGTATGAATTCGTACGAATTAGCCACCTCGTAAAATATGTTAATATATTTAAATAAATGTTAAAAAGTTAACGTGAATTAAGACTGTACTTCCAGCCACCTCACTGCATCATGCCAAAGCTGCCTTGTGAAGTCTTTCCTTTTACTAGCAGTTAAAAGAGTCTGTGTTGGTGGAGGGGTGTCCTGTCAATCCCACTCTAAGGAATGTGGCTGTGATGCCCAAGGCAGATACGGGCAGGTGAAGGTATCTATCTTTCAGCAGTGGCCTGATCACAGCCAGGCCTGTGAAGCCGCTGCTCTAGGACACTAGAATAGAAAGCTGGAAGAGAGAGAATGTGCTACTGGATGCCCTTCCTGTGAATTCTGTCTTTTCAGAGACCCATCAGTCAAACATGTGCCTGAATCTGTGTGTGTGGAAGGTCAGCTGTGTTTATTATTACAAAAAATAGGACAAGATGCCACAGATTGTAATAAAATAGTTGTTTTTTTATTTATTGTGTATATATCACAAACTAATATATGTTCAAAATTAAATTATCTTTAGATTCAAACTATCCACCTTCTGGTTGGATGCTCTCATGTTCTGGTCTCCATGGAAATCCATATTAAAATGGAGGTAAAAAGATCAACTGAATTAATTAAACCGATTTTTTTTTTTTTTTTTTTAAATAAAACCAAGTATAAAAATGTGCGAAGGGTAAAGTTGTGCATTAATTTGACTAGAAACACCAGAGACCAGAAATGTAAGGCATCTTTCTGTTATGAGGCGGATGAGATTTACACATTCAGGAAAAAGGTGGATAGAGAGAGTTTTCATTTTTGGGGTGAACTATTACTTCAATTAAAAAGTCCTATAAGATATTTTGAAGGTACCATTTGTTATGATTTTTTTTTTCCAAATATTAACAAATAAGAAATATTACTATCACCATACCATTTCACTGTAAAAATAAATAAATAAATCAAGTATTTATTAAATTTTTTTTTTTTAAATGTGAATGAACATTTATTTAACTAATTATAATACTCATTTCATGCAGCGCAAATATTTATTTATGTATTTAAATCACAGCCTTTGCAGGTTGGTAATCTCATTTAAGTCATATCACAATTTCAATTTGATTTCACTTAAATGTGCAGCCTTTTCTGTCATTGTAGTGAAACTACTGGAATGTTGTATCTGAAAAATGACCATGAGCTCATTGACAGTCTGCTCTCTAATTAGAATTGCTTGACCTTTGACCTCTCATTAAGTTCCCACCAAGAAGACGAACCACATGTCAAGCAAATGAAGAAAACTTGTGTGAACAGGCATCCATATTAAATGCATGCACACTTATTATGTCCGTATACATTTCAGTAGTATAAGAAAGCCATTAAATATGTACTTATTGTATGTGTATATATATATATATATATATATATATATATAAACGTACAGCTTGTGGCTGCAGCTTATCTGAAGAGACACATTATGTAAATTCTGAAATTATAAAAATGCGTTCTCATCTTGAACAGCAGAAGGAGAGGTGGTACTTATCCAAACATGGGAGGAGAAACAGGTTTCTTGCATTGCAGAGTTATTGTTAAATATCAAATAGGTTATTTCAATAAGCTGATTTTTGTAGTTATCAGCGTGTTGGTGTGCATGCAAATGTGTTCAGTTAATTTCTCTGAAGTTTATTCTTCAATGCAGCTGATAGAAAATAAGATGCTGTCGTCATTAAGACAATTAGCACACAAGAAAACGTGGACCAACAGTCACACTGATTATTTTACTTTTGGAATATTAAGAGTCCGCATATGGAACTCAGATGCCGTGAAATTCTCCTTTCTGTGCAGTTCAAACAAGACCAGACTTCAGTGGTGGTCAAACTTGTGTCGGCTGTTCAGAGCAGCTGGGTGGTGTTTATTGCATATACTGTGTTAAAGAATTGCAGTCTTGTTCGTGTTAGAAAAGATATCTTTCCTACCTTGTAAACCGTAACCAAACAGCATTTTCACCAGTGTGAACACACAATGAGGTAGTCTAGACTTCCAGAAAGGAAACTGGCTTCTTTTCTTTGTAAATATACATTAGAAAAACCAACAAACAAATATCAGTATAATTGTTCACCTGTTAGTTTCAGGTTTTATTTATGTATTTATTTATTTTCACAAAACTAGTTGTAGCAACATAAACTACTACTGTATTAAACAAAAAATGAAATCCAAGAATGAAAGGAAATGTATAAAGTTACACACAGAAGTTCCAAGAAACTCACAGGAAGTTTGAAATATCCATGAATGTTTGCCATGAACTAATTATCACCCCACTTAAATGACTTCACTGCTTGTAAATTCACCCAAGCAAATGTATCCTCACTGAAAGCGGCCATCATTAGAAGTATGAGTAGCACAGGATGGATAAAAAAAGCCTAAGCGAAAGGACAGCTGGAGAAGGACAAAATATAGATGAACTTTGAGTCTGACAGCCACTGTATGACAACAACGCAGTAAGGGAAAACATTATTCTTTTTTCTTTTTTTGCTTTCAGTTTTATTAGGTTTGCAAACAGCCATCAGTTAAATGAAAAAGAGAAAAACTATGTCAATGTAATTGATTAAAAAAAAAACAGGTGAACAGGTGGGCGAGAACGAGCTTAAAGTTTTCTGCCTCACAACTGTGGAAGAATAGTCATTGGCTCGACTCAGGGGCCTATTACATTTCTTTTATCCCGTTCTGTAAAAATAGCTGCAATCAAGGAAGGTGTGAGGATTTACAGGGAGATCTATAGGGACATTGGTGGATGCTCCCCACGTGAATCAAACATAGGCTTGCTGGGTCACTGTGGTGGGATAGACCTACATGGGTGTGGTCTCTACATAAAAAATCCTTTCATGACTTCTCACTGAGAGTGAATCGGAGAAGCTTTAGAAATATGAGAAGGGATAAAGTAGCTAAATATATGAACACACACTCCCAACAACCTAAACCCAAATTCTCTAAGTCTTATTGCTTAATAGCCTTGAACGTTCAGCACTTTAATGTTGATGACACCTGTCATTGAGAGTCTTTTATAGCAAGATGCAGCAGTTTCTACAGAAACAGGTTTTGCACACCTTTAAAATAATAGGTCACCCGAAAATGACGTCTGTTATCTTTTACTCACCCTCATGTAAAGTTCATTTCTTCTGAAGGACACAAAAGAAGATCTTTGAAAAGTAACATTAAACCTCATTGGTTCTTGTGTATCATATGACTTGACATCATGGCACAAGAACCAATCACCATTTTGATTTAGGCTTAATAAATGGTTTGATTTGAAAGTGAATAACTATTTGCATTTCACTCTATTCGTCAAACAAAGAATAATATTGGTAATAGAACTGAAGATGAAGAAGACTTTGATTAAACCAGTGGAATTGTTTGGATTACTTGTACAAAACGTTTTAATTCCATTTTGAGAGCTTGAACCTGTTGGACCCAATTGACTTTTATTGTATGGATAAAAACATTCTTCAAATGTCTTCTTTTGTCTTCTGCAGAAAACAGAAAATTGACACAAGGGTGAGTAAATAGGGTGGATAAACTGTTTGAAGTGTGAAGAGGAAGTCTTTAAGAACATTGTTTGCAACATTCACTTTGCAACACTGCCCAAATATGGCTTTTTCTCTTGCTACCAAATACAGTCATCAGTGTTTGTGTACATACAAACACTAACATCCCATTGAGTCAACATATGGTTAATCCTATAAATAAAACCATAATGTATCAATGGAACCATGGAAACATAAATAACTAACAGTTACCACCATCAAAGAGACCTAAACTTTACCAGTGACCTACTGTAGTATGCTTCTTCCGCCTAACACAGTTACCTCATCGATTCTTTCTGATATGGTGAAATGTTTATGTTGTAATTGCTAAGTAAAGTTACACACAACTTTGCTACTACACTCTTAAAAATAAAGGTGCTTAAAAGGTTCTTCACAGCGATGCCATAGAAGAACCATTTTGGTTCTACACCATTCAGTCAAAAGTTTTTTTTTGTGATCTCTTTTGTGAAACAGAAAGGTTCTTCAGATGTTAAAGGTTCTTTATGGGACCATTTAGACAAAAAGGTTCTTATACGGCATCGTGAAGCACCTTTATTTTTAAGAGTGTAGGAAAAGCTTACATTGAAGCTTGCAGGTTTCAACTTAAACCAGAAGGCACCACCTGGAACAGCTCTGAGTTTCTCTCTTTCCCACTCATCCGAAGTTACACCTGGCCAGGTGAGACAATAACCACATCAAAACGCTAGTCAACAACTGCATGTGTTCATGTGCAAACACACATTAGTTCCACACCAAAGCACAGTGTGTAATACTGTTCAGGCCTGGGCGAGTGTCAGATTCTTCTTGTAAATCTAGCATTGACTTGGCTTCTTTGTCATTAGACGGGCCACTCCTAAAAAACGTTTAAAGATTTAAGGTTTCAGATGTTTTTCTTTGTTTTTTTAATATGGAATTCATTAATGTCATGGACAGATACTAACCATTTGTCATTTCAGTCTTTAGCAATTAAAACTGAAGGTACTGCAATAGTGCTGTTAGAGCAGACAGAGCACCATTGGCCAACAATGTAAGTGCCATTACTAAACTTCTGTAGACTATGTGTCCTGTCTATAAACTTGGAAATCCATGTATAGAGACCAACTGCTGTTTGTCTGATAAAATACTACTGTCTAGTTTTTTTTTTTCCTCTCTCTGTTGAGTAGACTAAGCACCTTAAAGTTAATGTATATAGGTACAACTGAAGTATTTATGAGAGCCCTATCAACTCCAAAACCTGGAAACGGAGCCCCTGACAATGACTGGAGAGCACATGAAAGCAAACCCTTATTGGAAAATAATACCCTATATAATAGTCCCTGGGGCTCTGGCTAATTATACTGCTTTATGAGCAGTCATGGTCATTAGTTGTTATCTATGGGGGTGGGAGAACATGACCTCTTTCAAGTTCATGTCTCCAACCCGTCCATCAGTTCCAAACCAGCTGGAATGAATGAGAGGTTTTCTCTCCGTTTCCTCCCTTTGATTCTTTAACTGTCTCTGGTTTTAGAATGAGTGGACTTTTCCTTATTTTCTGCTAATTATAGTTTGTCTGTGTATAGTATTAGTAAGTATAGGTATTTTGGTAACACTTTATTGTAGGGACCAATTCTCACTATTAACTAGTTGTTTATTAGCATGCCTATTAGTACCATATTAGTTGTTTATTAATACTTATAAAGCACATATTCACCATAATCTACATCCCTAATCCTACCCAATACCTAAATTTAAAGGGGTGGTTGATTGCAATTTCACTTTTTTAGTTAGTGTGTAATGTTGCTGTTTGAGCATAAACAATATCTGAAAAGTTGCAGCGCTGAAAGTTCAATGCAAACAGAGATATCGTCTTTTAAAATTCTGGAAGTTTAATGCCTACAAAAACGACTGGTAAGGGACTACAACGAACTACTTCCCGGGTCTGATACGTCACTGACCCAGATAAACCCCGCCCTCGGGAACATGTAAGGAAGGGGGCGAGGCCATGCTGTGCTGCTTTAGAGAAGAGGAAGAGAAAATTAGGGGTGCACGTAAAAATCTATTCATATATGAATCGTGATTCTGTCTTCTAACGATTCTAATGGATTCACAAGTTTCAAAATTAATGTTCTAAAACAGCCGTTCTTAATACTGTTCCTCGCGTCGCCCTGCTCTGCATCTCTCTCTCTCTCTCTCTCATTCAGATCGTCAGATCAGCTCCAACAACTTATTCCAATTATACATTTTCACATGTAAAAGCAATGAGAAGCGTTATACATGGACGCGTGTGCGGTTGCCGTACTGTATTAAAGCTTTAATCAGAATAAAACCGTATATTAAAAGCTAACATAAGCAGTAGCATAATAACAGTGTATCTAAAAGTATGAGACAACAAACATACCATTAAGAGCCATGCTTGCACAGGTTTTGCTAGATACTCTTCACTAATATCCTCTGCCTCTCAATCAGGCTCAAATTGATAAGAAATATAGACGACGACATTGTTTACAATACAACCGGAGCACATGCCGCTGAGCTGAGGGGCGGGACGTTTAGACGCACGCTCGGCGGTTTAGTGAATCACAACACACTGAGCCAGCTAACCAATCAGAGCCCATCACGTATTTCTGAGGGAGGGGCTTCATAAAAGCAGGAAATAATCGAGGCGTTTGTCAGAGAAGGGACAGAGTGGTGTGGAATAAAGGTAAATTATATGAAAAATAATGCGTTTTTAAAAAAACGAAGCATGAACACATGTTAGACTGCACCCCATAAACACAATCAAGCCTAGAAAAAAAAAAACAGTAAACCACCCCTTTAACAACATACATACAACTAACTATTAATAAGCAGCAAATTAAGAGTTTATTGAGTCAAAAGTCATTGTTAATGGTTTGTTAATAGTGAGAATTGGACCTTAAAATAAAGTGTGACCAATATGTAAGCTGAGCTGTAATATCTGTAATAAAAACCTATACATGTGGGTCTAAAAAAGTCTGAGACCACTATGGAAAATGGTCTTTTTGCACAAATATTTACATTTTTATTAAATATTGTATTACAAAAGGTAGACCTTTTTCAAAATGTCGTAGTATGTAGCCTATTTATTTATTTTTATATTTGCTGAAAATGTTACTGTTAATGTTAAACTATATACGTGTGGAATGACTGCTGTAATATAAGATCCATGGAGCATTCCATTGTCCAGACCGTGGGCCATCATGTATTGAAATGCTGATGAAGGTCTCTCATCAGCTGTTAACAGAGAAACAAATTTCACTGGGAGCTGCAAACAGAAATAAAGCCTTAACCTGCTGGGGCACAGGTGTGCAGAAAACACCCTGACAGAGAGAATTAAAGCTGTGGTAGATCTCTCAAGTGTCTGATGACATGAGACCTGGAGCACCATCTGATGTGATGAGAGATGGAATGCCCTCCGCCACATAGCTGCATGAGTAAAAAGTGAAATTTGCTTGGACTGACCAATGTGAATCGTGATATGAATGTGTGATTTATGCCCTATAGTGCTTTTAGTTACAATAATCATCAAAGTATACTGTTTTTTCCCCTTTGCTTGAGTACATCTCTAATGGAGAACAGCACTGTATGTACAGAATGTATCTGCATGGACTGCTGGAAAACACTTACCATTGTAAAATGTTGGGAAGAACCTGATTTATTTTAGAAGTAAAGCAAAGCATCAATAGAGATTTCAGTGAAATCATGCCCATTGCCCTTGACTGAAACAAAAAGAAGGAGTTGTTAAAAGAGAGAGAATAGCGAGAGATAGTATTAAAGTCTAATTGAAACATTAGAAATGTACTCTCAGTCTCACTAACCTTCAAGTCTTGTATTGTTGCTGTTGTTTTCATTGAGAACATCATCTAGGGATTCCATTGAGGTTTTGGTGGAGATCGTCAGATCTCCATCAGTCAGATCTACTACGGTCAGCCCCTCCATTTTATCCTTTGTGTCCTCTGTGGCCTGAGTGCTGGATAAATTCGGTTGGTTTTCTTGTTTAAGATCAGCTGATTCTGTAGGGAATATGTTTAAGTATTTGTTTTTGGCTGTGGTTATTGTAATGGATCACATAAAGAAGTATAACATAGTAAAAATCATAGAACATGATTTTTTACATTATATAAAAAAACTTCTTTTTTCCACAGGCTTACAAAATATTCTATAATTGTAAAGAATATAGTCACACATACAAGAGTATGAAGTTTAGTTCAGATAAAAAGCTATTTCTGTTTACAACAAAATTAAAATTAAAATGTATCCGTACCAACACCAAAAACAAATGTTCATCAAACTAAATGAAAACCAAATTCACTGTATAATAGCAACTGTTAATCGACAAACAAATTTACTCTGGCACTGTTTAAGTGTGAACACTCTTCAAATATTTAAAATGAGCTATTTATACTTTTTCCCGACAACTCTTAACTACTCTAAAAACACAATTGCACACAAAACACCTGGGTGTCTGGCCTCAGTGGTCTCAAACCTGAGGATATCTCATGCTTCCTATCATTTTCAGTGCAGTAAACCTTAAAAATGAGCAGTGGGAGAAACGGAATGAGCAGGTGGTAGAAACAGCCTTGTGACTGGAAAGTCAGCACTTACAGGATAAAGAGGCCTCGTAAAACCATTAGCCACTATGTCATTGCAATGCACACTTCTGTTTTATTTTTCGTCCATGGTCATTTTCTTTCCCTCTCTCATTGTTACTCTCTCTCTCCCACCATGTGGTTGATTTAGACCTGGAGGCGGTTGCAGTAAGTAAAGCCGCTGAAGCCAGGAAACTAATTGAGACCCATTAGTTCCTGAAGAGAAACCTGTGGAGCTTGTCAATGACAGGCAGCAGATTTTAGTGGGAAAAAGAACCATCCTGTGTGATTACAGGGAGCTTGACGAAAAACTGAGATCATAGGAAGTAATTCTGTGCTGTTAAGCTATTGCACGACTTGCTGTAGGCAAACAACCCCACTATTCCCTTTTGTTTGTCACGTTTGTTACTTTTACTTTGTCGTCTTGTCTTTACAAGGTGCTCATAGCCTAATCCATAAACACAGTTTGATGCTGTAACTGGCCTCAAATGAGTCAATTAGATTTATTAATATAGGGACCTGTTCAATGTATGGGCAAAATACATAAATAATCTTTTGTGTTCTGTAGTAGAAGAAATGGTAACACTTTAGTATAGGGACCACTTCTCACTATTAACTATTGGCTGTTTATTAGTACTTATAAAGCACATATTCTGCATGACCATATTCTACATCCCTAATCCTTCCCAATATCTAAACTTAACTACTACCTTAACTATTAATAAGCAGCAAACTGGGAGTTTATTGAGACAAATGTCGTAGTTAATGGTTTATTAATGGCGAGAATTGGACCTTAAAATAAAGCGTGCCCGAAGAAATCATGCTTGAGATGAAATGAGGGTGAAGAAATGACAGAATTTTCATTTTTGGGTGAACTGTCCCATTAATACTAGGATCAGGACTAGTTTAAGGCTGTTTTCACATGCACAACCTGATATTGCCGAGTGCGACGTGTTCCTGGGTCAACATCTTTGTTGAAAATTTGGAAGATGGAGAGGACAGGGAAGGGGGTGAGGAAGAGCTGACAATCCCTAATCATGTCACTGGTCAAGACATTTGCAGAGCCTTAATAATAATGATAATAATAATACAATATAGCCTGTATAAAAAATATATACAAGTACTAAACTGCTTAGTTCAACCTCAAGCATTACTGTTATGTTGGTGTCTGGAGGTGGTCTGAGGACGATTCACTTTTGGGTCCTTTTAGGAGGGCCTGAGATCACTTGTTTGTTAACATATACTGTACAAGCTGAACCGCTCTGAAGGCGTTTGCAGGGCTCAAACGAACTAGGTGTGAAAACACACTAACATGAATCCAGTCCAAAAGGCCAAAAGTCTTACACTTTTTTTACCATCGCTATGACAATTTTTTCAATACTTTTAACAATTTTCCTAAACTTTCTAAACACAGTTAGCACAACATCCGTCTGTGTAGGCTATACAATTAACATATTTCTTGTTGCTTTGACACAAAATGTATACAGTTAACACAAATTTAAAATGCTTGAACTTCTTTTACACACAAGTGCAATCAAGACCAAAACAATGTAATTTTACTGACACATTTTCAAATGCTTTCACACTGTATATCAGAACAGATAACATCATGTTGTAAAACTAACTTATAGGCTAAAGTCAAAGTGAACAGCTGTTCATATTGTGAATTGAAACACAAATATGTCCCTTGTATTTTATTCCATTGCTAATGAGAAACAGCTGATTGAAGCTATGCAAATATAGAAATGACAGACTTAGGTGTTGAGGTTCTTTCAATCGCATGATCATATGATATACAGTAAAAGAGGACCTCTTTGGGCTGATCTTGTCAGGAAAGTGCACTCTGCATAAATGTGAGATTGGCCCCTACAACACCGACTGCCTTCTGTTTTAGAAGACCTGCATGAAAGACTGGTGCCAGAGGTAGAAAAGGGACAGGTGGGAAACCACTTGCCAATATACTCCATATATATTCCTTGCCCTTTACTCCAGTTTCCTCAACCCCATTGAGGAGTTTTTCTTAGCCTGGAGATGGAAGGTTTTTGACCATCATCCGCAGGCTAGTCCATCACTCCTGGATGCAGCATGCCAATACATCACAGCTGAACAATATACCAGGGGTGGATAAGGCATACCAAAAGATTCTTCCCAAGATGCCTTGCCAGAGAAGACATTAGGTGTGATGTGGATGAGAACATGTGGCCAAACACAGAAGATCAGGCAGATTAGATGAAATATATGTATATATATATATATATATATATATATGTATATATATATTTTTTTTTTCTTCTGTGGCTTTTTCTGTTCATATATTTTGTATTTTCGCATAATAAATGACAGCTATTTTGCATTTTATTGTTGTTGTTTTCTTGCCTTCTTGTTTTCTTTCTTGTTTTTCTAATGTCCTGTTGCAAATAAAGGCTTTACTGCAGCAATTCTGTCTCTGCAGATGGGTGGAACTGTAATGTCATCTGTTCTGCTTTTTGTATTTTAAATGTACTTATATAAATTACACAGTAAATTCCTATCCTATGACCAAGAAATATGAAAGTGACATTAATGAAGGTCAGAAGCACGTTTGAGAAATTCATGCAATATCAAAGGAATGTTTTTGTTGATAAAATATATTTTATTTTATTTTTATTTTTTGTCTCTCAGTTTCACCCTCTTTTCACTTTCTTAATTTTATGTGAATAAATAATCTATTTTCTGCACTGCTTAAAAACGACAATGTTGTTAATAAGGGAACTTCTGAAGTTCCTCAAACTGCTAGACTGTAGGCAAATAATGTAATATCCTGTTGCAAAAGTTGTGAAGGTGAAACATGTAAGCTGTCATTATTTCCAGTGAACTGCAATCACCCTCATTCTTCAGTTTTCAGTAGAGATTTGGGATTGTTGATATTATCCCAAATAAATTAAAAGTGCTAGCATCTAACATCTATGAACAGTGTTTCTTAAAAATAAAAAAATAAATTAAAAAAAGTAAAACCTCTATCTGCAAACCCAGACAGGCAAAGCCATCTTTATTTCTGTTATGGGTCTTCCAGATGGAAAGGATCAGACACAAAGACCAGATGCCTCTGGTCAAAAGTGGCTATTTCCTAAATGCTGTAGGCATTGAAACATTGAAGCATGTCCATGCAGGCTCAGTTCAGATAATGGTTTGTGGCAAACACCAAGAATATCAGCATGAGAGAAATGCTTTGTTCAGAACTAAAAGTCTTCTTCTTTTTCTTTTTGTTTCTTCATTATCATCAGTATTGAAGCTGAAGTTGAAGATTCTTGGATATTGCACTGCTTTAATCTTGGAGTGTCCTTAAACCGAGTTTACTGAAGAAATTGGATCAGCCCTAAATTTGAGAATACCACTGATTTTTTAAATTATTATTATTATTATTATTATTATTGTGTCACAGTTTTATCATTGTTGTAAAATGTAGGATTCTTTACTGAGAGACCGGCAGCTAGATACTCTTGTCTTAGAAGTCCATCCAGTGGAGCTCTCTGTTATTGCAACTAGTTCAACAGCAGGGTTCTAGTCACTGGTTTGACTTTAGAGTTTAGTACAGTAGTTTAGGAACTTTCAGCACCGTTTCAAAGTTTAGGGTCGGTATATTATTTCATTTAGAAATGTAACTGACCACAAACTTTTTAAAGGTAGTATTTATTTAATTTAGTTTAATTTTATTTTATTTATCAATTTTTAATAACCGCTTCCCATATTTCCTTTTGTAGTGTTGCGTTCAAAAAGCAGCTTTCTCGAACACGCACAGTTGTTTCATATGCTTGCCTCTTATGCTTCTTAGTTCTTTATGTAGGCCTTCACACATACTGACGAAAATGTGTGAAATCACAACATGCAGTTAATTTCATGTGTTGAAATAAATTTAAACTGTAATGCATTTCACAAAATGTAGTGATAGTCATATACAGTATTTGACAGAAATCAGCTGCTTGTTGCATACCTTTCCCTCCCTCAGGCTTCTCAGCAGGCGCAGGGTCCTTAAGCGGCTCGGTGGACTCAACAGGACTGAATGTTTGCATATCTTCGGGAACAGTGTAGAACACAAGGTCAGTGTAAGCAGAGAAATCCCTGTGGTCGAAAGTTAAGAATGCCAGGTACCTTTGACTGATGTGGTGTCAAACACCTCTACATCCACTGTGCTGAGTGGGATCTGAACATCTTCTTGTTTGGGATGCAAGTCCACTGAGTACTTCTGCATTAGACAAACATGATCAGCATGTAATTTGTATATCCAATGTAATGATTATAAAATATCAAATTCACAATTAGTAATAATTTATTAAAAATGTCTTACCCTGGATTTAGTTTTATGGCAACAATAAACTACCACCCCCAAGAGGCACAGAGCAGCAATAATAAAGATAACTATATAAGCTGTTGAGAGTAAAAACAAACAATAAGAATAATTAAGAACATACATCTTTGATCACACTTTATTTTTAAGGTCCAATTTTCATTATTAACAAACCATTTACTGTGACTTTTGCCTCAATAAACTCTTAATTTTAGTAAGGTAGTTGTTAAGATTAGGGATGTAGAATATGGTCATGCAGAATATGCTTTATAAGTACTAATGAGTTAAGTCGTGACGTATTGTCAAGTACTCAAAATTGGTGCTCTGCATTTAACCCATTCAAGTGCATACACACACAGCAGTGAGTAGTGAACAAATGCACACATGCACACACACCCACCCAGAGCAGTGGGCAGCCATTAGGGATTCGGTGCGAGAATCGAACCAGCAACCTTCAGATTACAAGCACCGACTCCCTAACCATTAGGCCACGACTACCCTCAATAAACAGCCAATATGTTAATAATAGGCATGCTAATAAACAACTAGTTACTGTTTTTCTCAGTCAATTTGACACTTTTCTCCAATGCAATGAACGTGTTCTCAAAACAATTAGCACAGCCACCCAAACACAAAATGATCTTAACCAAACACTTCAACTTTACTGCAAAATGAAGCACTGCAATTTTTTCTAGTAATGCGTTTATTAAAAGTAAATACTAACATCAAATCTATAGGTTTGTTCTCTGATGATTATAAAACATAGTCGGCTGTAGATGCACAAATACACTAATGAAAATACATGTTTATTGCAATTCTTCAACAGGGAGTTTTGTTATATATATATATATATATATATATATATATATATATATATATATAATGTCGTCTTTTATTTACATCTGGAAGAGAATTTCATTGCATTTTATCTACACTACATATTTGCTGCACTTGCGTCATAGGAGAAAAAATGTAAGAATGTTGAATCCATGCTTGACAAGCTCCTGTCTCAACATCTCCACAGGCCTCTTTCTTTGTGTCTGATGATGTTGTTCTGGACCACCATGTCAACAGTGCTGCTGTTCCATTCAAAATAATCTTGATTGTCCACCTGAATGATCTCAAACTTAAATTCTGAAAAATGTTTGGACTGTAAATAACTGAAGTTGTCCTATAGGACTAAAAATGTGTACCATCAACAATCATAGCACAACACTTACTGTAAAGCTTCTCTAAAGGAGAGGCCATGATTTTTTACATGGTCAATTAGGGTAATTCTGATTTCATTTGAAATTCATCTTCTCCTTCCACACTTCCTTCGTCCGTGTCTTCTTACAGTTTCTCCTCATGCTCTTTCCATTACACCAGCGCCCTCCTCTCTACTCATCTCTTCTCCCTTTCCTTCTCCTCTTTTCTCTCATCTTCCTCTCTGCTCACCTCTTTCTACCTGTTCCTCTCTTCTTCTTTTCTCTCATTACACCCCTTTCTCTGCCCACTCCACCACCTTATAGACTTACACCTCTTTCTTTATCGCCCCCCACCCCCATTTTTATCTTTATTTATTTTATTTTTATTTTATTATTATTATGCAAATTCATTCTTGGTCTTTGTATACTTTCCCTTTTATTATTACTCTAAAGCAATTGTGATAAATGTGTAAACATTCCTGTGTTGAGTGTATGATTAACCGAATAGCCAATTGAAAATATACCATGTTCTTTTGATAGAATGACAAATTACAGAGTTTTGTTTGTTGTGTTTGGACAAATGGTACATAAACGTTTGTGATTTGTGTAAAACATTTTTTATTTTTATTTTTCCGTATGAAAAAAAATTCAATTCAATTCAATTTGTATGAAATTAATGAAAACGTGCAATCTGTTTAGGACAATTACAAAGTGTTCAAATCACTGTGTTAACTGTTTTGAGAACAGTAACCTGAGTTTGGAGAAATGTGTCAAATCAACTGAGAAAAAGCTGTAATAGTGAGAATTGGTCCCTATACTAAAGTTTTGCCGCATCTTTTTATCTGTCGATTCAAAAATAAACAGGAAAACTGAAATAAAAACATGAATAAACATTGACAATAAGGAAAAAAATCGCTCACTTGGTCCATGGTTTTTGACAGGCTGCGTTGCTTGAATTGCTGTTAAAAAATTATTATGCATATACATAAATGCATTGCACAAAGAAAATAATTACATTTTTAGGTGAATAGCAAGTTTATGCTCTAATTTACTTTTTTCATTAATTGATTTATAGGTGGTTAATAAAAATAATTTATTTCGGCATGTGATGACAGTTATAAGAGTGAGCTACTAGAGGTGCACACTTCCTTCCTATGTGAGAATGACTCAGCCGTTATAATTAAAGTTAAAACAGAATTCTCACATTGCTCTTTTGTGCAAAATCAAATGTGTTAATTTTTATGATGAAAGGCACAATCAGTAATCATTATGCTTGCACAGTATTGTTTCACTTACTGGTTGTTTTGCTATTAGTTGTGCTTTTGATCATATTATTTGTGCTTGATTGTGAAACGGTCTTCAGAGAATCGTCTGTGGTGTAATTGTTGGTCTGCGGATGTTCTGAGGGCGGTGGAGTAGATGATTCTGTTGGCCAAAAAGGGAAAAAAAAAAAATCACCAGATGTAACGTTCTTTGGTTGAAGCAAGCAGCATAGCATATAAACTGGCTTACAGTTTTCCTACCAATTCTACCATTTTGCTGCATAAAGTGTGTGGACACAAGTGATCGAGCAAAATGAAAAAGCTACCTGATTCTCCATCTGATATATCCACAACCGTCGTGTTTTGCAGGGTGGCATTGAAGCTTGGAGAGGTAAAGTTGTCTAGAATGTCCTTTTCTTTGAATAGGGTGGTGTTGTCACTAAACACTGAAACTGGAGCAGTGGTATTTTCTATGCTGGATATCATGGTTGTGGCCTCATTTTCAACAGCAAGGATGAGTAAGGCACCTGAATTGTACAAGATAAAGGTCAGGTCATGAGGAACATGTTGTTATTACAATCTACAAATTATTACATCTGTAAATTATAACTACATCTACAAAAATGGCTTAACAACCAATTGAAAGAATTTTCTGCCCTTGCCCAACAAATGTACAGTGGAAAATAGACAATTAGTTTAAAGACTGATTTAAATCTTAATTCCACTCTTATTATTATTAGCTATTTGCTCAAATTTGATCAGTTATGCGAATTTTAAACAACAACAACAAAAATATATCTTTAACATACCAATGAGGAGATGAATTGATGCGCAGCACATCTTTAGAGAAGATACGGTCTAGTCAAATGTGTTCCTTCCTCAGGACATTCAGTGCTCAGTTTGAAACCACATAACTTCCACTTCTATGACCACCACAGGATGCAGCAGTTAGTTACCCAAAACAGGCACATAAGGAACTTGTGCACTTTTGTAAAGCCCTGTTTACTGCATTTGCATAATTCAACTAATTAAAATAAACTGGTTTTGTGCACTTTTTGTTTGCATCAAAGCAAAAAAGGGAAATACAGATGTATAGGAACATATGTGTTGCATTGTGGTTAAGCGATCACCTTTTTAAAATGTACACTTTGTACCTTATTTACCCTTTAAGGGTGCATATTAGTTTCTCAAACATGCATAATAGTACACAAATGATACAGAATTATTAGCCCCCTTGGTAAATATGAGCAAAGAAGTCTGTGAAAATAAATCTGCATTGTTTATCCTTTTGAGCTTCCATTCATTCATTGGCCATGATAATTAGCACCCCTAGAAATTCTTACGTATAAAAAAATCTATAAAGTATATTTCCATTCATATTTACATTTTTAGCACACCAGGGTGACTACAAACTTGAAGTTGTCCAGTCATGATATCCTCTTTCACAAGAGTAATGAGGTAACACAAAGGCCAAATTCCCTTAGCCATCCATCAAAATAAGTAAAACCAAAGAATATAGTTCTGATGTGCCTATATCATCCTAATGCACGGTGAGGAGGATAGTTTAAGTGGACAAGGACTTTCCAAGGATCACAGCTGGAAACTTGCAGAAATTAGTTGAATCTTGGGATCAGAAAGCTTCTGATGGGACTGGTTTCTAGGGTCAAATAAAACTGAAAAAAAGAGCTTTTTGGCACTCACAAGATGGGTTTAAAGAGATACACAGGGATTTAAAAAAGGACCCCATGCTGGTTAAATATACTGCTGGATCTTTAGTGTTGTGGGCCTATTTTTCTGCCGGAGGTCCTGGATACATGTTCAGATACATGGCATCATGGACATGGATCTTCTATCAGGACAATGATCCAAAAACAAACATCAAAATCAACACAAAAATGGCTCAAAACACAGGCTGTCCCATGTTCAAAACTTTGCATATCTTTAAAGAAGCCTTGCATTGGTTCAAAAAACGAATTTATTATGAAATATCATAGACGCATTACTTTAGATCACCCACACACAAGATACCCATAGTTCCACTGTGTAGTTGTTAGTACAATCATTAATATAGTTGTTCAAAACACATGATGCAGCTTTCATTATGGTTCTACACATTCATACATCATTGTAATAGACTAGAGAGAAAAGTACAGACACTGGAATCATTGAACAAAATCCAATTTACAGTTTTTCTCGATTGCTAACACAGTTCATGAAACAATTCACCATTTTCTCACAACTATGAACACAATCTCAAAACTACACACCGACTTGTGCAAACCTCAGACTTGCAGGTCAAAAACATATTATCTTTTGTCAGAATCTAATCTTTTGCCTCAGATGACACAAAAAGCTGTCAAATACACAGACTATTTTCCTGACTAGAGAACGCTACTGAGATCAATTCAAAACACTGTTACAATAACCTTATTTTGGGAAACAGGAAACATCTTGCTATTCAATGACTGTTACAGTCTGCAGCATAAATAGAGCGGTGCAGATACAGTAAAATTCACCAATGAACTTTAAGAAAAGTTTACTTTCGTTACACTACTGTAAAGTGATCCTACAGTAGATGAAAATCACTAGAAGAGAAAAGTACAAAGACCAAACAACTGAATATATAGCAGTGGCGAGCGGTGACTTTTTTAACAGGGTATGCTGAGTGCTAAGATTAAGATTAAGGTTTTTCCAAGTAAAAACTGCCAAATAATATTTACACGTAGTTACGTTATGATACGTAATATTCAGAGCGTGGGGAGATGGGGGATTCCCCCGGTCTATAAGGCTCTGCATCAACTAATGAATGTTTTTTTTTTTTCATTTATTTTTATTCCCAGTGAATAGGACTTAAAACTCCCACCCGGATGACAATAATAGACCATGCAAACTACCAAAAAATAAAATAAAATTAATAATAATAATAACCACTAGTAAAAGTGTAACTGTGAATTCGATCCAGTCTCTTTCAATCAATATCACACATACAGTAATGTGTAAAATTGTACTTTTGAAATGGATATATGGCATACATAAGAAGCTCAGCCTTCTGCATTTCAGTACAGTAATGTCATCCAAACTGTTGTCATAGTTTACATCAGGTAACACTAACAGTGTGCAGTGTTATTTTGTCAACATGACTAAGCATTTTGACTATCTTGTTTGTGAACAATGAAACAAGGACTTTTTGTTCTGATGGCACTAATATGTTCATTGACAAATACTTACATTTGAGAGATGAACTAAAGATTTTGAGTAAATTACAGGCTTTTGCAGGTAATCCATTGTGTGGTGCTGTTTGCACAGATTGTTTTGAGAAATGCACATACTTCTTTGCCAGTATTACAGTAAGGATAATTTGAGAGCTGCACCAAAGTGACGAAGAAAAACTGTAGGTTTTGAACATTGGATGCAAACAATGTATTTCCTTTCTTTCTTACTGTGTAATACTGTATTCAGAACCACGAATGCTTACAGTTAAAAAAAAAAAGTTTGTTTTCAATCTTGCGTTCATGTTTACCATGAATTTTTCATGGAATTTTTAATCTCTCTGCCAATTACTTTCAATCTTGTACAGAAATGTACATAGGAGCTCATGAAAGAAGAGCTTTAGGTTTTGAATAACTGTGTGTATATGATATATCCAAAAACATAGTATTATGGTGAAAGTGTTTGCAGTGTAAGACAAATGTTTGATTTTGAGATATGTTTGTGATATTTTGAATGCAGTGCTTCATTTTGCAAGAGATGTGAGGCATTTTGCATTTTGTGTGTGCAATTCTTGGATTTGTGTGTAAAGTTTTGAAAAAGAGAGGCAAAGTTTTGAAAATGTGTGTAAGCAGTTGAAAAAAACTGTAATACATTTTGAGCAACATGACATTAGCAACTGATAATGTAGGAAACCACAGACAATCAGCTGCATGAATGTACCAAAGCAATCGCAACTTGTTCAAAAGAATGAGAAACTGCTTTTATGATGTGCACAAGTGACTTGATGATGTGGAGGTTGAACAAAGTAGTTTTGAGAATTTCATTTTTGATCTGAGAAATGCATCAAAGCGACGAAGCAAGAAAAACTGTCACGGTTCCGTCTGGCATTCCTCACCACGTCATCACTGAGCACCCTCACCTGAATCCTAATCACCTGCACCTGCTCCCAATCACCACAGTCATCAACCTCAGCATAAAAGCACACGCCACAGTTCATCCTGGTCCGATCTCGTACACATGACGTGGACTCTACTCCTGCGACCATCCCGCTGAGTATATGCCTTTCGATACTTACCCTTTGTGCCTTACCTCCTGTTTCTGCTCCTTGTGTTCTCCTCTCCCGCCAGATCGTCTGTCTCTGTGGTCAGTGTGCTCCTGAAGACTCCCCCGTCTCGTCAGCCCTCCGTATCTGTTGACATTAGGATATTCACACAGTCATTCCCATCTCCGGTGCATGCCTCAGAAGTCTGCTACTCTCCTATTATCACCCCTGCACAGCTCAGTTTCCTATCCCTGTTCAATAAACATTTATGTTCCTACTTACCTCCGTGTCTGGCAGCATGTTACAAAAACTGTATAACTTGACATGTGGCCTATTTATAGGCTTATTCTAAAGCCATGATTGGTTGGTGTTAAATAAAGCAATGAGTGTTTGTGCATGTGAGGAGTTATTGTGAAGCACTGATGAATTAGTTTGGCATTTTAAATGATTGTGTTTGAAAAAGGAAATCAAGATACTTCCTGTTCGATTTGTATGTGTTACATAGAGAATTGTGTGTTGTGTTTTGCAAAAAGTGTTTTCTGAAATTGAAAACTGAGTCAAATGCCGAGAATTAGTGTAAGGTTGTGCAGGTTTGGTGTGTGGTTCTGCTGTTTGAGTGTCAGGTTTCAGAAATTGTGTGACAAGTAAAGATTTTGTGTGTAAGCAGTTGGAAAAAAAACGTATAATCCGGAGATTCTGACTGCCGTGTCATCAATTTTGCTGCTGAAAGTTCACACATGGGTAAATGTGTGCTATTTGTGTTCATTTTGTGATTCTTAAGGTAGGCTAGTTATATTGTTTGTTTTCTAAATGAGAACATGGTTAAACCTGTGCAAAATGATGCCGTTCTTGTGTAGAGTTTTGCAGAAAACACTGAGCAAATTGGAGTGTGTGTGAAAACAGGTGAAATGTGTTAAAAGTTTTAAGAAACGTGTCTTTGTTTCGAGAACTGTATAAATGGTTTGGAAAATTGGGTCAAATGAATGTTATAGTGTGTTAGCAATCGAGAAAAACTGTAATTATTGATGAAATAATCAGCTCACAACAGGTTTTTCAAAAAACTTAAAATAAGAAAAAAAATCTCCATGTCATGGCCAGGGTAAAGCCTGCCTCATCCAAAAATATGAATGGTTTGCATCACCCTCTAAAAAGACATTTACTGTAGGAAAAACAAATACTGATAACAAAGATATAGATATGATTTTTTTTTTCTCCCAGCAACAGGCATCTTGAAACTGATCATACCTGAACATACTCAGTCCTCAGTTGCTTAATGTTGTTCAAATTTTCTATAAAGCTATATGCTTCAAGAGTAATGCAACAGTTACGTAGCATTTTGAGCAGTTGTATCAGTTGATGGTTAGATCATTGTAATAAAATGAATAGACACTCAATTCAGATTTAATGTGTGAGTTGCATTTTGAAATAGTAATACTTTGATGTTAAATTGTGTCATTTTGAACCGGTGATTTTAGTTTAATGAACAAAAGATCTTTGGTTTATGTGTATTGTATCCAAGCATTTGGAAAAAGTGTATATGTTTTGAAAAATGATCATCAGTTGTGAATTATGTGTCTAGAGTTTTGAAAAATGACATGAAGGTTCTGTTATTAGTGAAAAATGATTGTAAAAAACGGTAATGGGGCTACATATTAGTACCTTTTGAAAAGGTACCACCCCAGAGACTGCTTTTGTACCTTTATCTCTGAGAGTGTATAGGGTAACAGCTCACTACAATACTTTTCCTTTTCTGGGGAATATTTTAAAATATTTTGCAATCTCAAAATTCTGAACAAATGAATGAAATGTGGAACAATGACCTTTAAAAATATCACTGAGAGACTTAAAGACAGTGACAGTATTTCTTAGAGCAGCAGTATACTCATTAGATGCAGGTTCAGTTACTGCACTTAAGCACACCTGGCTGATAGTAAATCCAGCTGGGACCATGTAAAACCACATATAGACACAAGGTGTCACTGTAGGTATGAGAAAGCAGAAGTGTGTTACAAGAATCCCCTTTAGTAACACAATTCATAATTGTTGTAATAATAAGTGGTGTTGTTATGTACATATCATCTCTTGTAGCATCAAACACATCTGTATTAAAATATACACACATTTCTTTAAAAACATTATTTATACTTTATTTAAATGTTTTATGTAAAATAATATATTTTAGTATTTATTTATTTTCTAAATATTGTATATTGTGGCAGAACATGATCTTAATTACGAATGAAATTCTTGTAGGCCAAATGTGTATTGTTTCACTAGAATTAATGTAAATTAGAGTTTCAAAAGTATGTATTCATTTCTTAAATGTGAGTGTGTGTGTATATATATATATATATATATATATATATATATATATATATATATATATATATATTACACACACATTAAATGCATTCAGTTTATCAAAAGTGACAGTAAAGACATAATTCAGACTTTTCAGAAACATTTAAAGACATTTTAAAAAGATTTTAAAACTCAAACCGACTCCAAACGTTTGAACGGTAGTGTAAGTTTGTGTATGGAGTTTAATGGAAGAAATAGCAGTGCTATTTGGGAAGTGTTATAATGAATATACAACAAATGTCAGATTTGGTAATAAATGAGTGTGTTGTCTACGTTGTGGGGACCAAATTAAATGTGTGTGTGTAATCTTGACGTGTGGGGACAAGGAAAAAGAAGCACAGATCTGTAAATGTTTGAAAGTGTTCGTGCGTGTTGATGGAAGGAGGTTGTATATTCATTATTACTGTTTATTTCCTCATGCCAGAGGTAATCAGTGACAGGATTAGTGCTAACTGCCACCCAGTTAGTAGTGCGAGTGCAAAGAGCCCACCAGCAGAACTACACAGCAGCAGAGGCAGCGGCTCCCTCTGTGGGCCTGGCCATGCAGCTCGCCCATGAGGCTCTCTAATCTAGCTCTGAATGAATCCAGTCTGTGCCACTGACTGCCACATCAGAGCTCAAGTGCTGGCCAGAGTGGATGAGCTAATCGTTTCTCTTGGAGGTGTTGGGATAGCAGAGGAGCGAGAGAGCGGGTGAGTGAATTAGAGAGAGAGAGAATGGGTGTGGAGAGAGGAGACCACCCACCCGGCGGATTCAGGATTCGAGAGGCCCAGACGCGCAGCTCCATTCTATGACCCTCTGTGCCGCCCGGAGCTCCAAGCTGGACCCTTCGCAATTGTGCTGCCGCCCCAATGTCCCCCAACCCCCAAGCTAACACAGGGAGAAAAGAGGGGGTGGTGGTAAACAGCCTGTCCCTGTCATTCCCTCACTCGCTCTCTCCTTCACAGTACAATGGGAGGGAATGCAGTGGCTGAAGCACTTTTAGAGTGGCCAAATGCTGCAAAGGCTGAATGAAACATCTGTGGAGGCACATAGCCTAAGGGGGAAATGCTATTCTGTTGTGCACCGAACTGGCAACCTGTTTTTTTTTTCAGACTTTCTCCCCCTAAAATTTGGCATATGTGAACATACTGTATAAGATGTGATTTTTACAAGGGTGCGGAAGATGCAATTTTATGTGTTTTGTTGTTCAGGGGGCAGATTCCTACATATGTTTCCCACATTTTTATAAATTCATACATATTACAGGCTGTTAGAGAAATGTAACGATTTTGTGGAAGTTATAAACTGGAAACGCTGAAGTAAACATTCTTGGAGAGAGAAAAATAGGCAAAATGGCCAAAGAATGTACAATAATTAACTTTATGCCATTTCAAAATCAATGTCAATCAATATCTTTTTTTATGTTTTAGGCTCTGAGACTTTCAGTGAAAACCAGTATGAATGTAAATACGGTAACACTTTAGAATAGGGAACACTTATTCACTATTAACTATGACTTTTCCCTCAATAAATTTCTAATTTGCTGCATATTAATAGTAAGGTAGTTGTTCAGTTTAGGTATTGAGTAGGATTAGGGATGTAGAATAAGGTCATGTAGAATAAGGCATTAATATGTGCTTAATTACTACTAATAAATGGCTAATATTCTAGTAATATGCATGCTAATAAGCAACTAGTTAATAGATCCTAAAATAAAGTGCTACCGTAAATACTAGCCTACTGAAACCAAACGTTTTTACAAAAGCATTCAAATTATAATCATGTCTTCATAAAGGTGTCAAAAACCTTTTTTTTTTTATTTCCCCCTGCTGGAGAAAGAGTCTTGTTCCATAGACGTTCAAGCATCTAATAGCATCTAATTATCACCTTTCAGAAGCATACATTTCCTAGACATTCATCTGGCATTTTCAGACCATTTGCCCATCTGCTGTTTCATCTGTATTTTTCCTAAGATGTTTATCAGATGTTTGTACACAATAGTTAGAATGCAATGCTTTCCAGATGATGAGCTCTGTGACAGAGTACGACAGCTCAGCCCACATTCCCCGCTGGTTCCTTGTTGCAATACTTTTCAGAAAGAAAAACAGTTGTAGTAGTTTAATGCTAGTGATTATATGCTCCATCCGTGTCCCCAGTCAAAACTTCCTTTTTAATCCATTATCCTGTTGTGATTCCTTCCTATTCATGCTTCATGTCAGTTGTGCTCACTGTATTAAATATACAGTAATGAATTAGGACTTGGGCTGTCAAATTCCATGACATGACTATGATATGATGCCATGATAGTCTTAAATGAAAAATACACCAAATTAGCACAAGCCATATGAACTGCTTTTATTTAGACTTGTGGTGCTTTTGCATTGCTTTTGAAAATCGAAACAGACCCCTTTCAGTTTAATTGCATGCATTCTTCAAAATTTCTTCCAAATTCTATTATGTTCCAAGGATGTGTTCCACGTTTTATGCTTTATTTTATTTTATTTCTTCATTATTATTTTATTTTATTTTTATTATTATTATTATTATTTATTATTTGACAAATCTACCCAGAGAAATATGCATTGTGTGCAAAAGCTGTTTTAAAAGGTGGTCATAACATTACAGCATTTGTGAAAAGTTCTTAAAACTTTTCAGAGTACATTTGCTTTAGATTTAAAGGTAGTTTTTAGTGTCTGGGAGATGTTGCAACAGTTCTTATGCATTTAGTTTGCCTCAAGCACATAATATTGGTAGCCATAACCATATGATCTGCTGTTGGACTCCTTGTGCATATAAAAACCTCACTGGATTATTGCAATTACTGGCAAAATGAATTTTTGGAAATATAAACCGGTATTTCCTGGCAAACTAAAACAAAACAGAAATAACTCTTATTTTTTCGGAGGCTCTAACATGACATTTACACAGTGCTAAATATATTGTACTTAAACCATTAAATGAAGAAATTAAAAGTTTGTACAGCCATTTTTATGGTATTTGTCTAGTCCAAAGGCATCCAAAGGCATTCCTGTGTAGGAACCTGTTGTTGGAGCTCCAGTCTGCGTCTGTATAGCCACTTGAGATGAGCTCAGCTTGGTAATAGCTGAGGTTTGAACTTACAAGTCTTCTAATGCCAAAAGGTCAAGAACTGTGAGCATTCAAACCTCTGGCCTGCTGCCTCTCCTTTATCCCTCCTCTCTATGAAAGCTTCCTGAGGGCTGCGTTTGACAGACGCTCTCTGCAGTGCCTGTATAAATCATTGTTCACATTGTTTCGCTTGCTTCAACTTATATGCAACGCTCTGTGAGCCTCCTACTCATGCAAAACTACGAAAGAGAGATTTTATTTGCAGGTGGGTTATTGGGGAAACATAAATCATGTGCTTTGTAGCTGCTGTTTTCCTTGCTAATGATGCATTACGGTTGAGGATTGCATTAGCTATAGCTGAATCTACTTGTGTGATCTTGCAGCACATCTTTACCAGACAAACCCTGAGTGACCATTTATATAATTGTCACATGTGGTTCGTTCAGCACTTCAGCATAAGTAATTTGTAAGTTGCAAGAGGCTGTTTTGAAGAATGTCCAAGCAGGAATATGAAACACTTTTTCTTAAAGACCACACAAAACACATCCTGTTTACAATTAATGCTTCCACAAAAACACCCATAAAAGCCACATTACAAAACAATCTTCAGACAGGCCAAAGAAAAGACCAAAAGATCAAGCAAAGGATAAATGGATCTAGAAGTCTGAAGGAAAGAGATGATTATTTATCACATACACTAGGAGTTATTTACTTAAATAAGGTGAACCCAGTTACTGAGACAACTATGGCTGTTATTGAACTTGTAAGAGCTGAACCAGTACTGTTGTATTAAAATGGGTCATTGTTGTAAATGTTAAACTACAGGGCCTTCTAGATTCATGACAAATGGCAAATGTGGAGTTCGGTTATTCTGACCAAGATGTCCCTGTTTTCCACAGACAGTCCCTGCTTTTGATGGCATTTCCTTAAAGGGGTCATCATTTTCCACAAGTTGATATGATTCTTTAGGGTCTTAATGAAAATTCTATAACATACTTTGGTTAAAATTTCTCAATTGTAGTGTAAAACAATACTTTTTTCCTTGTCAAAAACAGCTCTGTTCAGAGCAAGCCGTTTTCTTGCATACCGCTTTAAATGCAAATGAGCTCTGCTCAACCCACCCCTCTCTTCCGAGCCCCTCTCTGAGAGATGGTAAACTTTAGCCGCATTCCTTGTGAAACTTGCTGACTACCACGTTATTAGGAAAGGCGATTTGAAAAGATTCATAAAAAAACCTTATACTCACTTCCTCTGTAGGAAGGAAGGAAGGAAGCATTTATATAGCACTTTTATTGTGTATTGCTGTACACCCAAAGCGCTTTACAATCAAGTGGGGGGGGTCTCTCCTCAACCACCACCAGTGTGCAGCATCCACTTGGATGATGCGACGGCAGCCACAGGACAACGGCGCCAGTGCGCTCACCACACACCAGCTACAGGTGGAGAGGAGAGAGTGTCAGAGCCAATCAAGTGGATGGGGATTATTAGGAGGCCGTGATTGACAAGGGCCAATGGCGGGAATTTGGCCAGGACACCGGGGTTGCACCCCTACTCTTTACGATGAGTGTCATGGGATTTTTAATGACCACAGAGAGTCAGGACCTCGGTTTAACGTCTCATCCGAAAGACGGTGCTCTTTTTACAGTATAGTGTCCCCATCACTATACTGGGGTGTTAGGACCCACACAGACCACAGGGTGAGCACCCCCTGCTGGCCTCACTAACACCTCTACCAACAGCTACCTAGTTTTCCCAGGAGGTCTCCCATCCAGGTACTGACCAGGCTCAGCCCTGCTTAGCTTCCATGGGCAACCAGTCTTGTGCTGCAGGGTGATATGGCTGTGGTTTATGTGTAGGTGCTGTGTAGGTGAAGCTGGATCACGAATAATTCGTCTGAACATAAACGCATTTAGGTAGATCGGGGTGCATTCCCTTCAAAAACAAAGGTAATCCACTGCGTCTTCAGTGGCTCAGATGGCAGGAGTAATAACGACTGCTATGTATTATTACATCCAACAACAAACACCTCAAACGCTTAGGAGTCATTCTTGTCTACATCTGCTCCGGCGGTGAAACAATGGCGGACTGATGACAGCTCACTCAGGGCGGGTCTGAGGTAAGACAGCAGTCCAGTCTGTGCTGAAACGCTACTGTCAATCAACAATCGTGGGAGGGGCCTGGGTCTGTGTTACTTCACACAGACAGGCATCTGAGATCGGCTCAATATGAGGAAGGGGAAATGATTTTAGTAGATTAAAAAAAAACACTGGGTGGATTTTTATCATTATAGGGTGGTTGTGTAGACACACTGCCAACACACATTTCAGTTCAAACAACTTGTTAAAGTGCATGCTGCATCCAATAAGCCCTTTAAGGGGTTCTCCAGAATGTTTCATAGACACCCAATTGGCCTCATCTTATCAAGCTTTTAAAGTGCATATTTGAATTATTTTCAACTGTACTTGATGCAGTAAACTAATTTACATCAATCCAAAAGAATTCAGTCCGATCAATCAGACTGAAATTGTATTAATTTTGACCACAATTGGATTGAGGTGTTTACAATGAAAACTTTTCAGTCAGATGGAATCATCATCAATCTGATTATAAAAGATTTGGCGGCATGTAATACATATAGAATGTCTTTAAGAGGCTGAAAAATATCTTTCTAAATGTTTTCTATCAAAAAGCCTTGAACAGTGTAACGGGGCTGATGAGACGTGAGACATGCGGATCCAAATGAAAGCTTTTATTTACAGGCATGGTCATAAATACAGGCAGGGTCAAGCAATGGCAAACAGGTATGGCAGGGACAAGACAAGAGTAATCCTAGGGCAAGCGAAGGTCGACGATGGGCGAACAGTATCCAAAAGGGCAAGGCAGAGAGATAATCCAGGGAACACAGGCTATAATCCAGGCAAGTGAATAAACAGAGTTCGAACAGTGAGACAGGGGTAAATACAGGGAACACAGACTAGAAAATAACAAACGTTCCGTAACGTTTTTGCAGCTGACACTAGGGGAGTGAAAATGCAGGACAATACAGGAACTGAACAGAAACACGGAATGGCACGGAAAGGGTTAATCCAGGAAACACGGGCTCTGTAGAGATGCTACGGCTAGGGGAGCGGTAAACGCATACAATACTCGGCCCGGAGGGAAACAAAGTCCAGGGTTTAAATAGTGTGTGTGATTAGTGATGCTGTGTGATCAGTGCCTACAGCTGTTTGTGCAATCAGTGCAATGAATGATGGGAAATGGAGTTCATTGTGATGTGTGGTGTGACAGTCCATGTGGTGAGCGAGTGACCTCTGGTGGTGAATGAACGGAAATGCAGACCAGATTCGTGACAGCCTTCTGGCTGCGACAGGACAGGCAGAGAATTCACAGGCGGCCTCCATAGCCGTGATAGGGCAGGACGAGAGTTCAGGGACAGCCCTTTTGGCTGCGACAGGACAGGACGAGAGTTCATTGACGGCCTCCATAGCCGTGACAGGACAGAACAAGAGTTCATTGACGGCCTCCATAGCCGTGACAGGACAGAACGTGAGTTCAGGGACAGCCCTTCTGGCTGCGACAGGACAGGACGAGAGTTCATTGACGGCCTCCATAGCCGTGACAGGACAGAACGAGAGTTCATTGACGGCCTCCATAGCCGTGACAGGACAGAGCGAGAGTTCACCCACGGATACCGCTGACACCTCTGGAGGTTCTGCAGCAGCTGCCGTCACCTCTGGAGGTTCTACAGCAGTAAACTCAGGACACAGGGAGAGTTCATTGCTGGGTGCCACCACCATACAAGGGGCCGACGCGAGCCCCGCTGCTTCTGGAGGTCCTGCAGCGTGAACCGCCACCTCTGGAGAAGCTACAGCAGGCGCCGCCACCTCGGGCAGTTCTGCGGTGGTGTACCCAGCCCAAACGCAACACAAAGCGATTCCTATCAGGGGAAGTGCCTCGGACAGGGGAATATGCATAAGAACAGGAGGGTTAGAGTGAGTTGGTTTGGGGATACCAGCCGTGCGTGCAGACACCAGCGGTACATCCCTCAAACTAGACATCAAATTGGGATAGTGGAAGACTGACCTTGATGATCTGGGTGTGTCAGCCCGGACGTGACGTGACTCTGGAGGGTCAGCAGAGACGTGCTGCTGTGACTCTGGACGAGCAGCGGAGATTTTAAGCAATTCTGAGAGATGAGGTGAGACGGGGCAAGACTCTGGGAGGTCAGTTGAGACGTGACTCGATTGATGACGACCAACTGTGACTTGACTTGATTCTCTGACATCAACTGTGACTTGACTTAGCTCATGAAGATCAGCTGTGATTTGGCTTGACTCGTGAAGATTAGCTTTGACTTGAACGGGTGTTGTTGTGGCCACCATTTTGTGAGCGTGCTCTGGTGCGTCTGCCATTACCGTCGTAGATGCGATGTCGCGTTCCTCTTCCGCGACACCCACAGTAAACAGAGTTAGCACACAGTAAAGCATAGTCCATAAAGTCTTTTAACGAACAATCAAACCTCCTCCAGGTAAACATGACTTAATGGGCTAATTTACTCCAAAGCAAAAAATGTCCTTAAACACGACCTCATCCAAGGGTATCCTATAATACAACTCACAGAATTGAGTGACGTAATCCTCAATGGATGAATTCCCCTGTCTCAGGTCGAGCAGCTGGTCAAAAAGGACCATACCTGGCCAGGGCTCCGTAGAAAAGCCGCTGGATCCTCGTGCGGCCAAGTATTCTGTAACGGGGCTGACGAGACGCGAGACATGCGGATCCAAATGCAAGCTTTTATTTACAGGCATGGTCATAAATACAGGCAGGGTCGAGCAATGGCAAACAGGTATGGCAGGGACAAAACAAGAGTAATCCTAGGGCAAGCGAAGGTCGACGATGGGCGAACAGTATCCAAAAGGGCAAGGCAGAGAGATAATCCAGGGAACACAGGCTATAATCCAGGCAAGGGAATAAAGAGTTCGACAGTGAGACAGGGGTAAATACAGGGAACACAGACTAGAAAATAACAAACGTTCCATAAAGCAGCTGACACAAGGGGAGTGAAAAATGCAGGACAATACAGGAACTGAACAGAAACACGGAATGGCACGGAAAGGGTTAATCCAGGAAACACGGGCTCTGTAGAGATGCTACGGCTAGGGGAGCGGTAAATGCATACAATACTCGGCCCGGAGGGAAACAAAGTCCAGGGTTTAAATAGTGTGTGTGATTAGTGATGCTGTGTGATCAGTGCCTACAGCTGTGTGTGCAATCAGTGCAATGAATGATGGGAAATGGAGTTCATTGTGATGTGTGGTGTGAAAGTCCATGTGGTGAGCGAGTGACCTCTGGTGGTGAATGAACGGAAGTGCAGACCAGATTCGTGACAAACACGAACACAATTCAGATTCAGACAGGTAATCACAATTTTATTTTATTATTTTTCTCACACCATTTCTGGTCTAATGGTGTGAGGCTCATTTGTGCATATTATATATATTAGGGCTGTCAGTCGATAATTTTTTTTAATCTAATTAATTACATGATGTGTCGATTAAATAATCTAATTAATCTGAAAATAAATTTGTGAAAATACCCACAAAAGAATATTTAAAGCTTTTTTTTTTCTTTTTTAAAATTTTTTATTTAAAGTATTTTTGTGTTAAATGAGAAAGTATCAAGTAGATGTTAAAAATGATGGGCCCTATTTCAACGATCTAAGCGCATGGTCTAAAACGCATGGCGCAGGTGCACTTAGGGCGTTTCCGAATCCACTTTTGCTAGTATAACAACGGGAAAAACGGTCGGCGCTCCCTGCGTGTGGTCTAAAAGGGTTGTCCCTGTTCTCTTAATGAGTAATGGGTGTGTTTTTGGGCATAACGTGCAATAAACCAATCACAGTCTTATCTCCCATTCCCTTTAAGAGCGAGTTGCGCTCTCGCCATGGCGGATTCGCTATTTAAACGGCGGAATTTTAAGGCGCACAGACTGAACGGGTCTCCAGAGAGCAAACGGATCCGCTCATGCGCGAGCAAATAGGTAGGCTAAATCTGATACACGCAATGACTATCCATTATGACATTTTATATTTATGTAGCCTACACAATAATATTCTTTTACACTGTAATCCTTTAATTTTTAATATTTGGCATGTTTGCTTTGCTGTGTGTAATAAGCAAAGTGAATGAGCATTGTGGACCCGCCCAGAGGCGCATTTTCTACTAACGCGCTCTTTCAAAAAAATAAAATATTGCGCCATTGACTTTAGACCAGGTTTGAGTTGGTCTATGGCGCAGTCCCAGGTGCAAAACAAGTACACTTCCATAATGTACTTAAAGTGCTCTATTTTCGCACTAATTTTGTACTTAATATACTAAAAATTATCCTTTAGTACTTCTTAAGGTCAACATAAGATCATCTAAGTGTACTCAACTCTGCTATTTTGAGACACCATGAATATGAACTAAAATGCACTTTTAACATACTATCTTTGTATTTAAAAAATGTATTTAGCTACCATTTGTAGTACACTTGAGTGTACTAGTATATGAAAGATGGGTTCAAGTGTACTTGTTTTTCACCTGGGTATTTTCAGTTCCTCAAAATAGCAACCCGCCAACAATGCGCCTGAACACACCTCTTTTTTAGACCAGCACGCCCATAGGTGCACAAATGGGCGCAAATGCATTTGCTATTTAAACAACGTGGCACAGGACTGGAAAATGAGAAATGCGTCGGGCTGAAACTAGCAAAAGCACTTGCGCCGCATTGTGCCGGGTGAATGATAGAGCCCTATAGCTTTAGAAAGAAATTTTATTTTATTTAACATAAAATGTATTATACATAAACATTTAGGCTACAATGGCCTAACATAAACTATGGAACATAAAATAAGATAATTTGAGAAACATCTCAGTTAGGGCTGCCCTTGACTAAGGATTTTTCTGGTCGATTAGTAGTAGTTCATTTTAAGCATCAGTCGACTAATCGCAAGTTTATTAATAAACCATTTAAATTATTATAATGAGCCTTTTAATTGCCTACAAAGCCTAATAAGCGCTCAAGCGCATGCATAAAGCTTGCCACAGAAGCTATGATTATGAATGTGATGGGGGAAAACAGTAAGGGGGTTGCATTAACATTTAAATAATTCACTGATAAACAAGTGCTTTCTTTGTTTCGGTGTAAGATGAACTCGGAGACACTGACGCGTCATCTCCGCAGTAGTGATGCAATTTTATGCATGTTTCACATGGATTACATGAGAATATGAGAATATTTGTTTTCCATTTGAATTGGTTCATTTGAAAGTAGACATTTCACTCTCTATAGATATACTTTTAATGTCTGTAAGGCAAATATATACAGTGGGGCAAAAAAGTATTTAGTCAGCCACCAATTGTGCAAGTTCTCCCACTTAAAAAGATGAGAGAGGCCTGTAATTTTCATCATAGGTATACCTCAACTATGAGAGACAAAATGAGAAAAAAAATCCAGAAAATCACATTGTAGGATTTTTAAAGAATTAATTGGTATATTCCTCGATAAAATAAGTATTTGGTCACCTACAAACAAGCAAGATTTCTGACTCTCACAGACCTGTAACTTCTTCTTTAAGAGGCTCCTCTGTCCTCCACTCGTTACCTGTATTAATGGCATCTGTTTGAACTCGTTATCAGTATAAAAGACACCTGTCCACAACCTCAAACAGTCCAACTCAAACTCCACCATGGCTAAGACCAAAGAGCTGTCAAAGGACACCAGAAACAAAATTGTAGACCTGCACCAGGCTGGGAAGACTGAATCTGCAATAGGTAAGCAGCTTGGTGTGAAGAAATCAACTGTGGGAGCAATTATTAGAAAATGGAAGACATACAAGACCACTGATAATCTCCCTCGATCTGGGGCTCCATGCAAGATCTCACCCCGTGGGGTCAAAATGATCACAAGAACTGTGAGCAAAAATCCCAGAACCACACGGGGGACCTAGTGAATGACCTGCAGAGAGCTGGGACCAAAGTAACAAAGGCTACCATCAGTAACACACTGCGCCGCCAGGGACTCAAATCCTGCAGTGCCAGACGTGTCCCCCTGCTTAAGCCAGTACATGTCCGGGCCCGTCTGAAGTTTGCTAGAGAGCATTTGGATGATCCAGAAGAGGATTGGGAGAATGTCATATGGTCAGATGAAACCAAAATAGAACTTTTGGTAAAACTCAACTTGTCGTGTTTGGAGGAGAAAGAATGCTGAGTTGCATCCAAAGAACACCATACCTACTGTGAAGCATGGGGGTGGAAACATCATGCTTTGGGGCTGTTTTTCTGCAAAGGGACCAGGACGACTGATCCGTGTAAACGAAAGAATGAATGGGGCCATGTATCGTGAGATTTTGAGTGAAAACCTCCTTCCATCAGCAAGGGCATTGAAGATGAAACGTGGCTGGGTCTTTCAGCATGACAATGATCCCAAACACACCGCCTGGCAACGAAGGAGCATTTCAAGGTCCTGGAGTGGCCTAGCCAGTCTCCAGATCTCAACCCCATCGAAAATCTTTGGAGGGAGTTGAAAGTCTGTGTTGCCCAGCGACAGCTCCAAAACATTACTGCTCTAGAGGAGATCTGCATGGAGGAATGGGCCAAAATACCAGCAACAGTGTGTGAAGACTTACAGAAAACGTTTGACCTCTGTCATTGCCAACAAAGGGTATATAACAAAGTATTGAGATGAAATTTTGTTATTGACCAAATACTTATTTTCCACCATAATTTGCAAATAAATTCTTTAAAAATCCTACAATGTGATTTTCTGGATTTTGTTTTCTCATTTTGTCTCTCATAGTTGAGGTATACCTATGATGACAATTACAGGCCTCTCTCATCTTTTTAAGTGGGAGAACTTGCACAATTGGTGGCTGACTAAATACTTTTTTGCCCTACTGTACACAGAGTTTCACGCTCAAGTTCACAGAACGAGATGGCAGAAAGTGCATCCTGTTTGTTTTCATTATTTTACAAAAGCATGATTTGATGTTATTGTGAGGGCACATAAATAAACATAGAATCTTTATAGATTTGAAAGATGTATTATTCTTATTTGTATGACCAAAAACGAGGGAGTATTTTAAGAGCAAGTGAGCGCTCCGGCACCTCCATCTCCATCTCAATATGATAAGCCATATTTGTGGTGGATGAATGATAGGCGAGCGTTTGGATGTCCTGCCTGATGTACTGTATTACCATAGACCAGCCGTTAACGATCTGCATGACTTCGCCAATGCAGATTTTTTTTATCTGCGACTAAGTGACTAATAAAATTTTGGTCGACCAAGTCTCTTCTGGTCGACTAACGACTATTAGGGGGCAGCCCTAATCTCAGTATTTTTATTTTTTTTGTTCATACAATGAAAGTCATTGGTAACCAAAACAGCTGTTACCAACGGTCTTCTAAATACCTTATTTTGTGTTCCACAAAAGAAAGGTTTGAAACAAGAGGGTGAGTAAATGACAGAATAGACTATCCTTTTAATGTCTTTATTTTTATTATTATTTTTTTAATGAAATGATACTTTAAATAAGAAACTAAATCTGCCAGCAGGTGGCGGTAAATGTCTTTATAAGTAATTCATTTGATTCGCTCAAACTGTTGATTCATTCAGGAATGAAGTAGGTCTAAATGGCTCTCTCTGTAGCTGTGTCTCACTTAGAAGGCTGCGCCCTCCGGAGGTCGCATCCTCTGGAGGTTGCATCCTCTGTAGGAATGCGTATACGGAGTGTCCTTGACCTAGAATTAAACGAGATAGCCTTCGTTGGATGGGTGGAAAAGGAAACAGGAAGTATCACATTGCTATGCCAACACATTTAGAGCTTCGTTGCACTCTCACAATACTTAAATGAAGGAAAATTATTTCTAAATTTGAAATTTGAAAATAAAAATTTTCACTTGTTTTATTTTGCTAAATGTTGAGGAGCTGCAGCGTACTTACAATAGAAATCTGTTAGAGAAAAAAAGGAGGAGGATATTAAGAACAAAGTTTATCCGTTTTTACCGGAGGCAATTTAAGGTAAACACCACATCTGCGATTGTGTGTACATCTGCCGGTGCCGACATTTTTCAAATTAACGACAGTTGTTTATGGCGACGCAAAGAATTGTGGGTTATCTGTAGCAGCGAAGGATACACCTCATGCATCCTCCGAATTCCTGTGAAAGAAGGTCGTATTCGAAGGTCACATTCGTAGTGTCCTACTTGCTTCTCTGAAATGAGACCATCTCGATGACGTATGCAGCCTTTGAATGCGACCTCCAGAGGGTACAGCCTTCTAAATGAGACACAGCTTATGAATGGGCCTTTGAATCATTGGTTCACATGATTTGTTCAAAATACGGATTCATTCAGAAACTAAGCACCGATATGTGGCTCGGAGATGCACAACAATTCTGCTGTGGCTTTAAATGTAATATGTTCTCTGCAAAAACACATAATATTGTGTTTAAAATATAACAGCATCAACTTCTTATTTACTGAATTGTTGTATAAAATCACATTTGCACTCGTTATAATCGGGACAAAAACAGACTCGTCTGATATTGCTCTCTGCTCATGGATAGTCTCGTGATAGTCTATCGCTTATCATGTGATATAAATATGAGACATAAACTAATACAGAGGCATTTTTTGCACTGATATCTTGTATTTTGTGGCATAACTGTGTTTATGGAGTTCTTGCCCTCCATCATATTTGTCAAGAGTCAACAGTCAAGTAATGAAGTATGAAATGTAAGATGATGTACTGGTCTGGGGCGGGGACAGTGCGTTAACTGCGTTAAAATATTTTAAGTGTTTTTATTTTTTCATAACTAATTAATTAAGTTAGTGCGTTAAACAGACAGCCGGGCCATCCGCAGAAAAAGAAAATAAATAAAACCGTAAAGAGCCAAAAGGACGTAAAAAGGATGTAACTTAGAATGGGAGATGGATCGGTTTGTGAAAGGGAAGAGAAAAGCCATAGCTGAAGTCGCACAGACCCAGGCAGGTGCCTTCCTGTAGGTTTTTAAAAAACATTATTTTTTTCATTTAGTTTAGTGAAATTATTTGGTAGTCTCAAGGTGGGATGGGGATGTGTGTGTGTGTGTGTGTGTGGGGGGGGGGGGTTGAGTTTGAGAACCACTGATCTAACCTAAGTGGGTTTAACGATGCTAATAATACTAAGGGCCACTTTCGGTCACTTAGCTTACTATAGATTGAAATTACGGTCACACTTTATTTTAAGCTCCAATTCTCGCTATTAGCAAACAATAAACTCCTAATTTGCTGCTTATTAATAGTAAGGTGGTTGTTAAGTTTAAGTATTTGGTAGGTTTATGGGTGTAGAATATGGCCATGCAGAATATGTGTTTTTTAAGTACTAGTAAACAGCTAATATCTTAATAATAGGTATGCTAATAAGCAACTAGTTAATAATAAGAATTGGTCTCTATACTAAAGTGTTACCGAAATTACTTGTATACATAATTTTATAATAATGAATGACGTAGGATCAGTGATGACGAGTGCTACCTGTTTTTACTAAGGTTTTTACAGTGATGTATTACTCCCAAAGATGTCAGGACAGAATCTACCATAGACCTGTGATTCAAAGGGTTAACCTAAATTCAGCATGTGTACCTGGCAGCTGGTAACAGCACCGAACACTGACGGTAAGTTCATTCATTAGGGATGGAAGTCCAAAGCAGTTCTTTGGTCTCAATGGGAGTCCACCTGCTGAAGACACGCACAGACCGAGGTCCACAGGAGGTACGCAGATGTTGCAAAGTTTCTCAATGTGAGGTGGGTCTTGGACTCAAAGATAGCTCGCTGCATATGGCACTAATGCTGGAACCTGACATCATTTCCAGTCTGAAATATGTGTGGCCAGAGAAAGGAGACAGCTCGATAAGTCAAAAACAACTGAACTTCAAATGTGCAGAGGCCATGCTAATAATAGCCATGAAATCAAATGTGTTACACATTTTGACTGCCTGTGTACTATCAAATGTGTGTTGATGAGTTATTGATATTGTTTGTGTCCTCAGTTCAATCACTGCTGGTTGGTTTATGTCCGGCTCCCGTCCTGCAATTTTTCAAGTCAGCTTTGGTGCTCAATCACTCTTTCAAAGATTGTTTACCTCAAGTTAACCCAGGCCATATGAATATTTTTATGAAGAAGAATCCCCAGGTCTCCACGATTTGGTTTGTGTACTTAGTCCAATCACTGCTGATTAAGTCTTGCTCTTGTCTTGTAGGTTTTCAAGTCTGCTTTAGACAGTAATGTCTGATTCTCCTTGATTAAAAGTATATGTACTCTGGAAAATGTATTAGTTCTCAAAGACAATTGTTTGTGGCTATGTTTGTCTTGACTGGAAGCAGAGCTGGTTGTTATGCCATATGTGTGTGGTGTGTGTGTGTGTGTGTGTGTTATGATTAAACTTCCTAATGACCAATTTACCCTTTCCCAATGCAGGGCTCAACTTTAATTAGTAAGTGGCTAAGCAGCTTTGGTAGTTATGTTCATTTCTTGTTTATACCTCCAAGTCTAACAAACCACCCAGAACGAGCACATAAATCAAGGCCTCAAACCTAAAGCAGGGCTTTGCCTTCCTGCTGTACTGTAAGTACAGAACATTATTCACTGCAAACATATATACAAATAAATAAATAAACAATACTTGAATCAGGTTTATTTTCTTATTTTTATGTATGTGTGTGTGTATGTTTTTTATTTTTAATTTTAGGAATTATTTTTTATATATTATGAATAATCAAATTTAATGAGGTCAAATAAATTTTTCTTATTACATTGGCTGTATGCATGTAGGTTTGTATCATTTATATTGTATTCCTTTTATTTTTAAATTATAAATCTGATTAAATTTAGTGAAGTCAAGTTTATTTTTCTTATTCCACTGGACATATATAAGTAAATATATATTGATTATATAAATATATTGATTATTTTTTGCAATGATGCATCTAATCCAATTTAGTGAGATTTAATAAATGTGCCAAAAGGGGAAGAAAAACAAATTTCAAGATACAGTATATTCTTAAGTAAATGTATCTTGTTTGAAATTTTCAATTTTCAGCATTTCATCTCTGGGTGAAATTTAGATATTTAGATTAAGTTTTTATGGATTTATTTTTATTTTGTATTTTTTTAAATCAAATTTATAGTCTATCCTTGTTGATTACTTATGTAAAATGTAATTTTATTGTTAATTCCCACTGTGAACTTTGAAAGGAGCCTGAATAAAATGTGTCAAATACTGTAAAGAACAGGACGTAGCATTCCAAGTGCCGCCACCCTGCCACTACGTCACCAGTTCCTGGAGCTCTTTGATCTCTCAGATAAGTGCCATACCTAATCAGGTTAAAGCACTGCATGCCACAGAGGAAGGAAATTCCAGTCATAATGGCAACGTATCTGTTCCGCTCTTATGCGTCACATTCCTTGGGCTAATTAGGAGTAAATATCTGACCCAAGGACGGTCCGTATTAGCCCCCACCAGTGTGGTCCATCTGTTCCACTCACTTAGCTTTTTTTCCGCTCCTAATTTGCAACACAGATGACACAAAGCATAAGGAAGCTCTCCATGGCTTGCTCTCTCTACCTCCCTCCCTCTTTTCCCTCACTTTTACTCGCTCTCATGCTGCTCTCTTATTCTTTTCAGCCTCTTTCACTCTCAGACATTAGTCCTGATCATTACGGCCAGGCTATCAGTTATTATCCAGCTCCAATTATCTGCTGCCAGTGACCCAAAGGGTTGGCCCAGCATGTGGCTCTTCAACATACTCTCCCCAGTACTTTAGTCACTTTAGTACTTTATTGGGATTGCCAAACCAAAGGTACTATTTTTTTTTTCATGGCATGTGTTTTTAGTGCCTTTTTAAACAATAGCAGGTGTAGGTTCACTTTAGCCTAGAGGTCCCACAAAATGTGACCTAAGATTGATTTTTAATGCTGAAATTATTGTATCATTTTAAAAATCATTACTCAAACTTAATAGCTGTATGTGGTTAAGGATTGTCAATGATCCACACAATAGAAGGGCATTTGGTTCTGTTTCTCTAGTTTCTATCTGCGTTCAGATGAGGCATGGGAAGGGATGCGGTGAGAATGCAAGAAATGCGATATCTGGTATTATGCAATGAGGCACTTCCTGTTTTGCAAAACTTCAGGTTATATTGTGACACTATTGTTTTACATTGCGGCAAACTTTAAAACAATGGTATGTTTATGGTTCGAATTCAGAGCTAGACAAGTGTTAATGTCAGTGGAATTACTACCAAAATGTTTTTGATTTCATCAATAATATCAAAGAGTTTTTTTTAAGTATTTATTTTATTTTATTTCAGAAGCTCAAGTTTTCATAGCAATGACAGTTTTAATGTCTTATTGAATGTTAAAATGTTGACGAACAGTTTTTGCTAGCATAATGTCGCTTTAGCAAAATTGACATGACAAGATATTGACTTAATTTAGGTAATTTTAGGTAATTGACTAAAACAAAACAAAAAAACAAAAAAATCAGAAAATTTAAGGATAGACATTGCCTCATACAAACAAGTTAAAATAATACATTTAAATATATATATATAAACATAAAACGACACTCCTGTATCACTAAAGTTAATACTTCGGACCTGTATACTGTACAAGTAGATATCAGCTGTTTTCCCAGTTGGATGCTACTCAAGAGCAACACTATTTGAGGCTTGGCCCGTGACTCAAAGAGTGCAATTGAGCCACGGTGGGCAGTAAGGATGGATGGAGGGAGGCTGAGGTAAACTAAAGTCACCACACAATGATTTGTTACCCTGTATTTATGAAGCAGTCATAATTTATGAGGCATTCCTAATACTACTGCAGTGGACTTTATGACAGCTGGCTGCCGATGAGTAATGGCCAGTGATGGACATGGTGAGAGCTAAATGTTACATCATGCAGTATACCACTTCATAGAAAATCTTAAGACGCATGGTAAGAAGTCCAAAGTATGCTATAAATTATGTTGAGCTGAATGACTTTTATAATTTATGACCAGTGGAAGGAAAAGAAAGGAGACCACTTAAGTATGAAATAGATCAATATTTTTTAGAAAGGGGCATGAATTAAACGCCGATTAAAGGAACATTTTCTGTCATGACTCTCTTTCTTTCTTGGAACACAAAGGGAAAATTTTGAATTTGAAGAATATATAAGTTGCTCAAATTAATGGTGATTGCAGTTTTCAGGTGATCTGGTTCACTTTTTTCCCCCACAAATCACACTGGTTCAGCTCTTTGTCCAAGGATAAAAAAATGTAATTTAATTTGTGTGTGAATTATACCTTTTAAAAATGTAATAAATTTGATTATATACTTTATAAGTATAATGGTAATTGCACAAGTATACTTTCAAATTAATGGTGACTGCAGTTTTCAGTAGATCTGGTTCACTTTTTTTCCACAAAACACATGAATTCAGCTCTTTGTCCAAGACAAAAAGTAATTTCATTTGTGTGTGAATCATACCTTTTAAAATGTAATAAATTTGATTGTACAGTTTGTAAGTAAAATTGCAATTGCACAATTATAATTGGCAGGCCAGGCTTTTAATCTGTGTTCAGATTAGATATTGAAATTGAGAATGTTTATATAAATATCAGTAAACATCTTGTTACAAGTTACTTTATTGCCATGTGTAAAGTGTCTTGTGTAAACACAAAATATGGTTTTGAATATTCTTAAGGTACTTATCTTTAATATCTCTGTTCCCTATATAATCCTAATTACATTCTAATATTATTTTGAAAATTAGGACTTTTAAATGCCTAATTTCGAGTTTGTGGTTTGGCTCTATTTGAACACATTTAGTCAATGTGTGTGGGCAGTGCTGCTAGCCTTCATGTTCTGAATATGGTTTTGACTTGTGGATAGAGGAATGCTCATAAATTGAACATTAAAAGATTATATAAAAAGGTCACTCTGTCTGTATTTATTCAGGATATGGAGAATAATAGTGTATTCAGCTTTAAATATTTAGAGATTGCATGTGAGGTTCAAAGGCAAAAAAGAAAAAAAAATACCCAAATATTTACTTTCCAAAAGTAAAAGGCAAAAAATATTCCATTTTGCCACCATAATTGCTGTGACAAAAAAAAAAAATAATAATAATAATAATTCACCGGCAACATGCCTGAATGATTGTTGCCCCATTGCAGTCACCCCTGCCATAGTGAAGTGCCTCAAGCAGCAGGTCATGACCCACATCAAGTCCTCCATCCCACCCACATTGGACACCTTATCCAGTGCGCTTATGGGCAAAACCATTCTACAGTGGATATGATACCACGTCGTTCATCACACACTTGGCCCTCTCCCATCTATACAATCAAAACACTTATGTTAGAAAACTATTCATTGATTTCAGTTCAGCATTCAAAGCTACCACTGACATTAACTGATGAAACAAAGGCATTTGGACTGTGCACAACACTGCAACTAGATCCTAGACTTCCTGACTAACAGACCTCAGGCAGTCTGGATCTATGACCAGACCTCCCAAACCATCATTTTGAGTACTGGCGCCCCCCAGGGCTCTGTCCTCAGCAATCTACAGTTTAAGCTGTAGACTTACAACTTTGCCAGGGATGTGAGCAACCATATCACTCAGTTCAGTAATGACACCACAGTGGCAAGGCTTATCTGACGATAATGATGAGACCATGTGCATAGAAGAGGTGAGAGAGCAAGAAATATGAACTGTCTGTATGACAACAAGACAAAAGAGGTAATTGCTGGCTTAAGGGGATGTCATGTGCCCCACTCACATCTGCATGTCAGCAGGGCAGAGGTGGACATAGCCCACAGCTTCAAATTTTCATCTCCCAATCTTGAAAGCTGTCCTGATGCTGCTAAGATTATTTCAATCATACTACCTCACTGCAATGCTGCCAATACTGACTTTTTCACAATGTTTTCCCATTGTTTTCCCAATTTCATATTGCTTACAATTCCTGTTATCTGTACATATAGGTTTAACTTTGCACCTTCACCTTTTTGTATAGATGTTATTGTTTTTAGCTTTTTTCCTGAGACAGATTTTTAATGTATGAAATATTTTAAACAGTATGAAGATTTTAAAAAGTATGAAGTATTAAAGAGTGAAATAATCATAAACCATTTAAATATGTGTGGAAAATGATTTGTCATTTAAAACTAATTAAAAGAACTATATAAATAGAATTTTTTTTTTTACAAAATATCACAGAATACATTAATGTGCATTCAATAATGCAGACAAAAAGTTAGATTTGTTTTTTGTTTGTTTTTAAAATACACAATATGCTGGCTATAGCAAGTAATTCTGTATTATTTGAAAATAACATTTTTTTAGAAATGTTCATGCACTTCCAAAAAAATTACAGAACTTTACAAGTGCCTATATCACTGTAAAACTTTTTTTTTTTTTTTTTTTGAAGCTGTAAATGAATATTATTGGAGTATGTTTTACAAGAAAGTACTATTTAAGTGGTAACACTTTACAATAAGGTGTCATTTGTTAACATTAGTTAATGTATTAACTAATATGATGAACAAACAATTAACAATACATTTATTACACTATTTAAGTCTTTGTTAATGTTAGTTAATAAAAATAGAGTTGTTCGTTGTTTGTTCATGTTAGTTCACAATGCATTAACTAATGTTAACAAGCACAACTCGTGATTTTAATAATGCATTAGTAAATGCTGAAATTAACATTAACTAAGATTAATAAATGCTGTAAAAGTATTGTTCATTGTTAGTTCATGTTAACTAATGTAGTTAACTAATGTGAACTAATGAACCTTATTGTAAAGTGTTACCATTTAAGTTTTTCTGATTCAATTTTTAATGTTTAATTGGTAACACTTTACAATAAGGTTCATTAGTTAACTACATTAGTTAACATGAACTAATAATGAACTGCACTTATACAGCGTTTTTAACAATCTTTGTTAATGTTAATTTCAACATTTACTAATACATTATTAAAATCTTGTTAACATTAGGTAATGCACTGTGAACTAACATGAACTAACAATGAACATCTGTATTTTTATTAACTAACGTTAGCGAAGATTAGTAAATCCAGTAACAAATGTATTGCTCATGGTTAGTTCATGTTAGTTAATACATTAACTAATGTTTAACTAATGAACCTTATTGTAAAGTGTTACCGTTTAATTTGATGTTGTTGTTTCCTTGTAACTATTTCTGAAATTAACTTGCAAATTCTGAGTGAAAATTTTATTTTTTTTTTGTGATAAAGAAAAAATAAATAAATACAATTGCATTTTATTTATTGGCTGTGATTATTAGTTGCAGCTTGAAACAAGATGTACAAAATGATATACTATCTACTACAAAGTCTGATATAGTATGTTACATCCAACTGGCAAAACAAAACTACTTAACCAAACTAAACAGACTAAACAAAACTACTTAAAAATGAAATAAAATATAGTTTAGTGCTTCAGAATCATTGAGATCCACTAAATAGAAAACTTTAATCTTCCCATTGTCTTGTAAGGCAAATGTAAGGAAAAAACAATTGTGCTTTCTAGAATGAATACATTTGGAATGAAACTGAATTTCCCTAAACAGACCTTTAGAAATGATGATCACTCTAATAGTGTTACATGTTGCCCACACAGGAAACTGCCCCGTGGTAGCGAGCGAGGCATTAAGATCAGTGGTGTGAGGAAATGTGGAGAACGAGAGCTGGGAGCATTGATCTGTGACTGCAGATAGCAGAGAGGCCGTGAGGGGTCAAGCAGCCTGCCGGCCGGATGACACCCCCTGCATTCATCCAACGCACACAAACCTGCCCACAGCAGATGTGGGTCACTGGCTAGAGCACATCTACTCATTATGGGCTTGTCTGTTTGACGGACACACCCGGTGAGTGTGTCAGTTAGTTTGTGTGTATAAGAGTGATTGTGTGTGAGAGTTCTGCACCGAGACAAGGTGTGTGTGGCTGTCAGTGGTGTGTATATGAACTTGATGTGTGTGGCCCTGCGTATTAACGCAGGTATGTGAGAGAAAAACTGTGTCCATGTTCACCTAATATGTATAACTCTATGTGTGTGTGTGTGTGTGTGTGTGTGTGAAACATGGTACTCCACAGGGAGATAAGCATCCCAGGTGGTCTGGTGTGGGCTGAAACATGAACGTCCTCAGTGTCTGTGGCATACCTGTGAAGCACAGCCCTCAGACTGGCAGTCTCCATGTTCAGAGGAAACCCTACACTTCACACCCTGTGCTCGCAGCTGGTCCTGTACTCCCATAGGAACCAGGTCTGTCTTTACACGCTCTCTGCTTCTTTACCCAACATGAGCAATGTTATTACCACCACAACCTTGCCGGAACCCCCTTTTTTTCTCGCTAGGTGGTACAAGGATGGATGGATGAATGCGGCAGACTTTGCCATATTGTGTGTCCTCTTAACCCAATCTGTTTTGTCCCCCTATCACAGATATTGTGATACATGGATGAGGCATTGTCACACATTTACTGGCATCCCTATTTCAGTGGCAGGACACATGGGGTGTAATATCAGCTGGTCATTTTCTATTACAGTCCTTGTGTGTGTAAGATCCAGGGCACGAGGTATTAGGAAATAAGCAGGCATGCAGTATATCATACGGCTTAAAGGAGCATGTGCTTTATTACAAGAGGTAAAAGATCTTTTCATCTCTGCTGCTCAAAACAAGGTCTTCTGAAGGTTAAAAGGTACTGGCTTACTCCATTTATTTCCATTTACTCTGAGACTGGCTTTTTTCCTATTCGGTGTTCTTACATTACAAGATATTTTGACCTATGAAGAAATGCAGGGACAAATCAGACAACCCTCTCTAATAGAAACACGCCCAAACAAGTATATTAACATTTCAGTCTACATTTTATGATTACCAGATGATTAGTAACATTTAAACTAATAATCATCTTTAACTGATAATCATAATATAGTATTATTATAAATGTATGTTCTGGGTTCAGTATAAATTGTCAACATCATAATGTTTATAACCACTGTTAAGTGTTAAGGTTACAGTAACGACTAGTGGACATAATGGGTTCCCATGGGTTTAAAAGCAGAAATGTGATGCTCATATTTTTGTTAAAGCACTTACATGAGTCACTCAATAAAACATTTATTATCTGAGCTGTAAAACTGTAATTCTGAGTAAGTTTCCTCCCCTTTTCTTGTATCCTTGCCCACATCATGCAAAAGTTACCCATTTTACTGGTGTTACATAGTTACGACACTGAAGATTAAAAATTGGATATAACTTTACACAACCAAGACTAGTGCTATTATTAAATTAATATGTACCATTCAAAAGTTTGCGGTCTGTAGGGTTTTATTTATTTATTTTTCTGAATACTTTTATTCAGCAAGGATGCATTAAAATGATCAAATTTGATAATGAAGACTTCTACGTTATTACAAAAAAAAAAAACACACATTTTGTTCATTCACAGCTTATTTTGAACTTTCTATTAATCAAATAATTTTTCACGTAAAATAATGTAAAAAAAAGTCAGCTTTGCCATCACAGAAATACATTACATTTTAAAGTATATTTAAATAGAACATTTATTTCAATATAATTTCACAATATTACTGTTTTTACTGGATTTATGATAAAATAAATGCAGTCTTGGTAAGAAACATCGGCACCAATAGCCTCATGGGCAGCACGCCTACATATAGCGTAATATGTCTCTTACTTCGCTTCCTATCTAAACACTGTCCTATCTAAATTAAAAAAACATTTGCACGGTAATGTAAAGTAAACTGTGTATAATTTTCATTATGATTGCCTGACCCTGTGTACTTCCATAGTAAATGGCAACCCTATCTCATAAAAGTGCATATAAATACTATGCCAAATAAAAACAAAAACTCGTGGTATTGATACGCAAAAATTGACTTTGACATGTATATGCTACGCAATAGGTAGGATTAGGGTTGTGGGTTAGATGTGCATCATATGCACGCGAAAACTGCTTATTATATGCATGCCAAACACGTGCGTATCATATGCACGCCAAAATCAATTTTTGCGCATAAATACCACAAGTTTTCGTTTTTATTTACCGCTGAAGTTGGGTAGACAGTGAAATGGCAAATGCGAATGGGACGGGTGGCAACAGAGCCTCATGTGTTGTTTTGAAATTTCCAAGGGCGTAAATCCTGTAGGTTCCTAAACACTGGTGGAATGAAAGGTAGAAGTGGATGCTGGCATATATCATCACGAGCTGGGTCCAAATGATGTTTGGTCACACTGAGACAGATCCACCAGTATTAACATGGGATGATTTAATTACAGATAAGGTGGACCAGTAGAGAAGTGCTGACAGCTAAATACAGTGCAGAAACAGCTTCTACATCTCGATGAGTGGTAAGATGACAGGAAAAAGAGCAATGAGAGAATCAAATGAGCAAGAATGAGAGATGATGTTAAGGGCATCAGATTAGACAACAAACACTGCGCATTGTTGTAGCCTGTCCAGACCTGTTCCGACGTCATTAGGACACATACTTTCCCCTTTCAGCATCCAATCTCTGTTTAGCAAACATATACCAAGAAACATACAGCAGTTGCTTTGTGTTTAACCAGTAACCAAGACACATTCACATCACACTTTTCTGACAGGGAGGATTGAAGAAGAAACACCCAACCAGTATGAGGATGTTTCATAAATGAGCTGTGCTGACATTCGATTTTCAGATTTGAGACCTTCACTTTAAAAGAAACAAAAACATTTCAATATTTCAGTGTAGCAACTGCATGTACAACGTAGTTGTCAGGACTCAAGGCCGAGCTTAAATAGAACAACTTTCAGGTGGTTCCTCAGAAATAGATGTTCATTTTTTCCCTATATTTAGAAGCAAGGGCTGGCCAATCTCACTGTTCCATGTGATTATCTCTTTGTTTAGAAGCATCCATTTTGTTTTCAATTATAATGTAGCACAAAAGTAATGACATGTTGTCTTAATAAAGTAGAACCTTGGGATATACCTACAGCCCTGACACTAGCATGAGTGGGGCCACATACCGAGTGATACCCAATCATTACTGTGGGAAATTAAGGAATGAGTGGAGTTTCATTCGGATCGGAGCACAATGGCCAAGTAGCCTCCATTCCTGAAGCCTTTTCGTGGCACTTTTGCTACTGTTTTGCATTCATTCTCTGATTATGGAGGGAAATTGTTGGAATTCTGTGATGTTAAAAGGATAGTTCACTCAAAAATGAACATTCTGTAATCTAATCACACTCATGTCTTTCCAAAACATACTTTTCTTTTATAAAACACAGGTGAAGAATGTTGGGAAACAAACAACACTGGAGCCCGTTGACTTCCGTTGAATGGAAAAAACATATTTCTGTTCATATTTTGTGTTCCACAGAAGAAAGAAAGTCACTTTGAAATGACACAAGGATGAGTAAATGATCACAACATTTTCTCTTTAATGTTCATAAATGTTAATGTTAAACTACACTCATCTTGGTAGCATTGTCAAATTCGCCTAAATGTTTAATGAGTGAAGATGCAAAAGTCGCGTTATTCCGTGTGGGTCTATTGAAACCAAATCAGTCATCTCAGTGAGTGACGTTATCATTTGAGAAATTATATACCAGGCTTGGATGTGAGTGCAGTATATCTTCCTCTGTGCGAAAACAGCAATATCTGTCAGTTCCATTCTAATAATAAAAAAAAAACACTCTCCAAAACACACACAGAGTGTTAGCACCTCATTCTTTTTCTCTGTCTCGGTCTTTTTTCTGTTTCTTTCTCTCAGCCCTGAGAAGTTATTAATGCTGAGGGTTCATTACAGCTGTTCAAACATGGGTTCGGCAAATGACCCGTGGTTTAGGAAAACACAGTGATTTACTCGGCAGTGTGTGCTAAAATAATCTAAAGGGGAGCGTAATAACATTTGTCATTACTCACAAGACGCCACAACTCACTGGAGAGGCGAGGAAGGGAAAGCGAGAGAAAGTGAGTTGTAGCAACTGTCTTGGAGGGGTGTGGAGGGCAGTAACGAGGAGTAGTTCACCCAAAAACATACAATTCGGTCTTTATTTTATAGCCCTCGTGTCATTTCAAACTCATATGACTTGCTTTCCCGTGTGAAATACCAAAGGAGAAATTCAGAAAAATGTTCTGCTCACTCATTTTCATGTAGTTACAATGCATGGGAACTGAACTGGGGCTCTCAAGCTTCAAAAAGGATGTAAATGTACCATAAAATTATCATAAACCAATTTAATATATATCATGTTCTGTGTTCGAATACTTTTAGCCTTATGACGCCAACTGTATCATATTTGATACAAATATTTCTAAGACCTCTAAACTATCAAAAGACCTGTTGCACATCTACTACATGCATTCTGTCATCAGATTGATAGTTTCGTACGATCAAGTTAAAGGCCTTTAAGTATAATTCTAAACTATATAACTATAATTCTAAAGTATAATTTATTTTGCTGTGAAATCTTTACTGATTTTTATTAAATAAATGTAAGAAAACCTTGTTTATTGTTAGTAATATTGTTAGTAATGTTTCAAGATGAACACTTGTTGGACTGAAGCAACTTTAACTTTAATAGATAAATGAAGTTATGTGAATATCAAATATGATACATCAGGCTTCTGAGGAACATTTATTTGTACATCTTTCAATCATCATTACTTTGCATTGCATTATAAAAACTACAGAGATTTTTTGATAAAACTAAGTATGTAGATGTAATCATAAGATGTAAAACATAAGATCAGGAGATATAGAGTGACAATATTTATATTCATTTTATGTAGATGGTTTTCTATACTGTTATAAAAATATCACTGGTTTACATGACAGGTTATCAGAAATGGATTTTATAATAATCCTATTTTTTGGCCATATAAATATCAGCAACTGCACCAAGTTGCATATTTTGGCTCAGTTTGAATTGAAGTGTTATTTTCCTCTTTGAGCGTGAGATTTTTTTGTCAAGCTTTACCAGGTTAAAGCCATACAGTTGTGTGAGTAACTAATCAAACTTTAAGACGTTATTCTCTGATAATCTTTCTCTCCAGTCATTCATCATTGACAGATAACTGAGTCAGAGATCTGAACTTCAGAAGTGAAACTGAAGTGATACTGAATTGCAAAAGAATCATTCAGACAGATTTTGTTAACCGAATCACCTGATACAATCATTAACCCACATGAACACACCAAATTCAAGATGTCAGGATCAATCATTGAGTCAATGAGGACCAGATCAGACATGAATGTGAACAGGATAAATAACTGAAAAGATTTGACTCAAATTAATGATTTGTTAAAAAACTTGCTAAAGAGAGCTGAGTCAGATGTCAGGATTTTAAAAGAAATGTGGTTTGTTTCTCACAAAAATGTACACTATGGCTTGAGAACAATAGAGTGCATGGGTCATTATACATTTATGGAGCTTTATTGACCATTTGGAGCTTGACAGCACCAGAGCAGCATGAGAATGAGTAAACTTTAACATATACATATATATATATATATATATATATATATATATATATATATATATATATATATTTCATCTTTGGGTGAACTACTGCTTTAAAAACCATGGTCCAAAATCCCATTTCAGGAGAGGCAAGCAGCGCAGGATGTGATTGAACCCAGAAGGGCGTTTCTCAAAATCCTGTCGCCTTCATCTCTCAAGGAGGTCTGAGTTTTCCACAAAGATCACGGCAGCCCACATCACCTGCTTAAAGGCCAAAGACAGAACCTGTGTCACTCTGCCACCATCCACCCCCTCTCTCTTCGTGACTCTTTCATAATAATTAGCATGAAACACTCTGCCACCATCGTGGCTAAAACCACATGGTTTCAATGGGCACCAGTGGCCAAACAAACCCTCCCTCTGAGGAGGGACACATGGGTATGTGTCACACTTGGAAGCCTCTCTGGCATTACCAATCTCTTCCAGGGAACGAGGGAGTGAGAAAGAAAGAAACAAGTGAGGGAGCAAAGTAAAAGCGAGAGCAGGAAGAGATTGAAGCTGCGGCCCACTAAGCTGTCTTGCATTAGCAGTGTCACTCCGTGTTTATGCTTCTGTTGTATTTTCCAGGCTTTAATTGAAAGAGGTTAGAAAGAAGCGGAACGTCAGTCACTCCGTTGTTTCTTTGTTGTTGTTGTTGTTACTGAGCAGTGGTCTGACGATGGAGATCCACCCTTAGGATAATACACATGCCGCCACAAGAAACTCTGTGAGTGTGGAGAGTGGGCCCCTTGACATTAAATTATGCTGTCCACAAGTTGATGAATTCAACTCCATTTTCTTCCACAAACAAAACGCTTGATGCACATATCATCAAGAGCTCTCTAACACAAACAAATGCCATCATCAGCTGTGCATGTTTTGGGTTACCTAATATTCGCTGTGAAAACAAAATGGCTTTCCTGAAAGGGGAGTTGGGTGGTTACACTTTAATTCACATTGGCAGTGCGTAGAATAGCGTATATCAGAGTATATCCCAACATTAAAATGTTAATAGTCCTTACTATTAACTATGACTTTTGACTCAATACATTTCTAACTTGCTGCTTATTGATAGTTAGTAAGATTGTTAAATTAAGATATAGGGTGGGATTAAGGAATCCAAAATATGGCCATGCAGAATAAGGCATTCATATGTGCTTTATAAGTACTAAAAATTAAACAGCCAATGCTAGTATGCATGCTAACAAAGACTATAGAAATACAAAGATGGTTCACTCCTATTCCTAATGAATGGGAGAAACTGCAACGCACAATATGATGGTATAGTCACATCTTCTGAATAAAATAGCCAATCGCTGATCGGTAAAGTCATTGCGTCACTGCAGCTGCCGTTAGAAGCTCCTGTTCCCATAGAAACCTGAGAGACTCACGCTCATAGTCATCAGAGATTGTCTTACTATTGGGAGATGAGAGAGTCTGTATTACTTATTATTGGAGAAAGCATAACGGCTAACTTGGATCACGTGTGCCTTAATAACAATTCAATCACATTACAGCCTTGACCTTATTGAATTTCAGTCAGAGATGTACGACACTCAATTGGCATTTACGTATACTATAGGAATGAATGAGAAGTGCCGTAAGCTGAATCCCACCTGTTGCAAAAACAGCATTATTTTCATGGTAAACTCTAAAAATAGTTTAGCAGATAGGCTGTGGATTCATTAAATGATAAGCTGTTTCCTCTAAAAAGCTGTTTATTCAGCGTAGTGAAGCCTCCCCTCCATTGACATCCGTTAAAAAAAAACGGCATCTGGTTTCCTTACTGCCAAAGCAGAAGCGGTAGTATTAGCCGTTATGCTTTTTTGGCTAAATGTTGCAGGCTTGCCTTTCAGTGGCTTTGTATGTCATATCTATGCTCGCACTAAAGACTGTGCATGCGCAGTGGCTGGTCTAGCTTGAAAATGAGCCTTTTAACGCTATTTGAGCATAAGGAGCAGCATTCATGGGGCAGTTCATTTGAGACTTTGTTGCTGATTTGAAATATGAAATTTAATTGCGAGTTTAGCAAGAAGTTCTTGAGATTTCAGGATTCCCGATTCATTTAGATAGGACTTGGTCTTGGATGAGCTGCCCGGATGCGTTGCAAATATGGCCGCTGACTGAACAGACTTTCCTTGAAAGGGATTTTGATGCTAGTTAATACTGAGAATTGGTCCTTAAAATAAAGTGTTACATAAAATGTAGTTTAGCAAGTGGTTGAGTAACATTTACATTATATTATCATAAGCTTAAATGTTAACAGTTTATTCATAAAATATTTTTTGTTATTAACACGCACTATTATACACTGATAAGTGGTGATGTGCCACTGCAAGCTGTTCCACAAAATAAATAATTATATATTAAAGCTACACTACACACTTTTTTTTTTTTGATAAAAAAGTAACAAAATGTTATTAATGAGCGAGTGCAAAAAGAATTGATCTTCCAAACTGTCTTTACACAGATATACTTTGATAAAGCTATAACAATGATATTTTAGAGCTTTTAGACAAATTTTGTGGGAAAGTGCATTAGATATGCATAAGATATAAGCATAAGATATGGCACCTGTTCCGATTACATCTTTTTTTGTATAGATTTCCGCTTTTTGGCCCTTAGGAGCAGAGTAAGATGCATGCAGTTGTATTTTTAACCGCTAGAGGGCCAAAAGTTACATAGTGTAGCTTTAAAACGCCTTCTTTTAGTACTACATACTTTCTGTAACTAAAAAAACAGTTATTTGACAAAGATGAATACCTTTGCTGTATTTTCCATTTGTCGCAGAAACAGTATAACAAAAACTATATTTCTAATTCTTAAATGGATGTTTAAACTAAAGTGGATTAACTGATGAATGTATTTAATAGTTGCAATGAAATGGAATTAGCGACATGATCCTTTCTTCCGTATTGGTGTATTATGTGAGTAAAACAAGTTATCAAAAAAGATAAGTTGTAGGGCAGGAAATTGGTTTAGTTTACCAAACTAATGTGGTTGGTGTCGAATTCTGCTCGTGGAGGGCCACCTTACTCCAAAGTTTAGCTCCAACACACCTGACTGGAAGTTTCTAGTAATCCTGAAGACCTTGATTAGCTGGTTCAGGTGTGTTTAATTGGGGCTGGAGCTGAAGCAGAGCCCCTACCCCAGAGGGAGCCTGAAGGGTATGCAAAAAAACACTGCCGAGAAGACAACATTTTGTTTAATGGATGTCAATGAAGGAGAGGCTTTAGTGCACTGAACAACCTGCTTTTGTGAGGAAACCACTAATTACTTACTGAGTTGACAGCGTGTCTACTAATCTCCAGCTGGTTTGCCATTATGCTTTCATTTTGGATTGATTTTCGTTGAGTTTATAACAATAAAAATGCTGTTTTATAAGGGAAGTCCCAAGCTGTGTTCGAAATCACCCCCATATACCGTTATTCACTATTCCCTACATCAGTCCACTAATATAGTTCAGTTGATGGAGGAATGAAAACGAATCAAGTCTACTGGAAGGGCTGCGGCTTTTGCATAGTTTGCACTTGCTGTTTAAGTAGCAAACTGGCAGCTCCAGTAGTAATAAAAAGACTAAATAAAACAGTAGTAATAACTAAACTAGCATGTATAAACCTTAATTAAACTATTTAATAATCAATTTTTAAAAAAAATTATACCTGTATGGTATTACGCTCTACCCATATTGTACAAGAGGTTTGGAAAATGGATGGATGGATGATTCAGTCGCAGGCACCATCTTCTGGCGAGACGCGGGTATTAGTTCGGTAGGACCCTCACAGTGCATTTTGGGTATTCTCTAGCCATTGAATGTACTTTGGTTGTACACGTGTTGGAGCACGTGTGTTTAAGAATCCCTCAGAGCAGGTTTCTCTCACCGACAGGTGGGGAGCTGGAAATGAAGAAACCCAGCGTGGAGTTGAAACGGAGTGATTACAGAATGTTTTGAGCTGCTCTGCTCGTGCTCCACTCAAATACCTCAGTCTGTGTGTTGCTTGACGATACACACCTCTTGATACTTTGTCTTATTTTGGAACTGTTCTCTTTGGCAAAGAACTAATATTTAGTTTAAAATGTAATTTTGAGTGTGATATTTCTTAATTATAAATCTATTTCCGTGAAAGTTGAACATAATCCGAAGTAAACATTATGAAAGGGATGACCTTTCTTCTTTTTAACTCGCTCTCTCTACTGTCCTTTAAAGCTTTAGTTACATCAACTCACTCTGCCAGTTTTGGTTACTCTACCACTGATGTGTTCTTGGAAGACGAACAGAAGAAACAGAGAGAGCTTAACAAAGAGCGTTAGAGAGAACATCGAGTATGTACCGATAAATCCATTCCATCAGCACCAAATATACATAGGTGTTGAGCATATACTGTATATGTGTACAATGTTGCGATCAGTTTTTCTTGTTTCCTCTTGATGTCCATGTTGGGTAATCGACCCAAGTAAGAACGCGAATCAGTCAGCAAGTGGATGTGAGCAGTGAGTGCCTGTATGTCTCTCTTTCTCTTTCTCTCTCCGTGTCCCTGAAAGAGCGGCCCCAGCCATAGCAGACATTTTTGTGGTGAAATCATTAAACCCACGTGCGGAGCTCTCTCTGTGGTCACTGGGGGTCTTGCTCCTCTGCCTTTGGCTGAATAAATCATAAAGTTTGCTGGGAGACCACACAAGAAGCTGCAGCAGTGGAGGCAAGCAAGCAGGCAGGCAGACCCAGCTCTGAGCCGAGCAAAGCAAAGCACAGACGCACACACACACAAACCTTTCCAGTCTGTACACCCTCCTTTGCTTTTTTTTCAGCACTAGAGTGCAAAACACCAGAGGAGAGAGGATGAATGTATAATGTGTGAGAGAACGAGTCATACAAAACAGAAGGAAATGAGAGAAAGTGAAAGGGGGAAAAAAACAGTGAAGGCGAAGAGTGCAAGGACAACATAAATGTATGGACAGAGTTGGCAAAAAGCAGAATATGTGCAGAAGACAAAGAGGAGAGAGAGATGGAGTGAGAGCAAACTTAAAAGTGTGGTTCCAGCCCAAAAGTGAGTGAATAGTTATAGTGAAATAAAAATGCATACTGACTTAACTGTTTCTGTATTATTTGTTGTTGACATTAAAGGCTCTGTTAACAAGCTCTACTGCAAATTCTGTCTCTTGGAAGAAACTAGTCAAATTAGACAAATGCCATCATGGACAGGTTGTGTGACATGTCCACATCCTCAAAAAAGAAAAGAAAAACCACCACTTATACAACGTTAAATACATGTTCACTTGTAGTGTAGATAAACATGGTTGTGCCATCCTCAATTAATTTTATGCAGTGAATTATTGGCTGCTGAAAACTTGAATTTAAGGCATTTCAAAACCAAAATTGTTGATTTTCCTATTCGTCATGTTCATAATTTTGCATATTGTTGGACCTACTGTGTTGAGTCACCATTTGACATTTATTAATATTTGAGTCCTAAAGCAAAAACAGTGGAAAATCACTGACTTAACATTTGGATTTTGAAGATTTGGAAAAGCAACATTTTCCCAAAAAATCTCAAGAGCCAACTTGAGGATCCAAAAGACTGAGACCATACTGAAAATTAGGAATTCTAAATTAAACCTATAAAGTTTAGGATTTTGAAGATTGTAAAACAAATGAAGAAGAAACATTTAAGACTTCAAGGTCACCAACCAAATAATATTATTATCATGTTGTGTTCCAGTCATTTTGTTTTACCCGAAAATGATAAAAAAAAAATGTTATTGCATTGGACTAAAACTCACAGACTTTGTTCACACGGAGTAAAACAACTGTCCAAAAAAATTCTGTCCTAATCATTTTTGTACTTTTTGTTTGTTTGTTCGTTTTCCCCAAACCTTGTTACACTTGTCATGTTCCTGGTCAAAAATGACTGGCCTAACAAAAATTGCTTAGACATTTCTCATTACGCTATACATTATGCTTTTTTACAAACTTGTTTTCTTTCAGTTAATACAGGTTTTGTGTTTCTTTCTGAAACAAAAAATCACAAAAGTATCCTCAAATAATGTTTTTTTCCCCTTTATTCAAAATGTGCATAAGCTCAGATCAAAGAGGCCTGCTATCGATCAGTTTCAAAAATGAAATACAATGTGCTAATTGAAAGAATACAAGTTGACAAAAAAAACTGAATAATAATGTAGCATACATTTTTTAAGGGGGAGACCAAATTAAATGATTTTCAGCATGGCACTAGGGTTAAATCTGAAGCACACTCGAGAAAAAAAAAAAAAAACCTCTGCGACTTTGCTACTCCATTCGCATCCTCATTGTGTTTGCCTGCCCTCCCATCCAATGAGAATGCTGCCGTCATGCAAGTCTCCATAAAAAATTGATAGAGCAGGAGTAAGAAGGAAAAAAAGGTAATTCTAGCCTAATCTTTAGAGAAGGCCAGAGCAGTTCTTGACCCAGTGGTTCAAACATTTTACGGTGACCTTTGACCCCAGAGCTACATGGCTGGTGTTAGGTGGCTCAGCCCCACCCATCTCATTACACAGGCTGGCCCTGAGCTTTGATTGTGGCAGGAGAGAGTCTATTATTTAGAGATGGTATCAGTGTCAGTAGTGTGAATGGCAGATCCCAAAGGTGAAACGTCACAGGTGGTCTCTGTGAAAGAGCTCCCATTAAAACAGACCTGGAGGCATAGCAGACAGGCTCTGAGTTCTTGTGAGCTGTCAGTATCCCCAAGTAGAGGTGAATGCAAATATCATATGGCAAAATCCCAGTAATAATAATAGCAATAATAATTTTTTTAAGTTTTTAATTAAGAAAAAAAAAAATTATTAAAACAGCCAAAAATGTGAACTAATAGGATAAATGTCCTTCAGATTTCACATTCACAAAGGCTTGCTGTCACTCAATTTAACAAAGTAGTGTGAGAGTAAAAAGGAATTCTGTTATTGTTTTTTCTGGAGTTCAAAACTTTTTTTTTTTTTTTTAAACAGCATTAAAAGCTTTATTTTTGCCTTACCTTGATTCATTGCATTAACCCTACAATTGTTATTTATATCTCGAGTGGTCGGAATTGGCAGGAAATTTAATTTCAATTTTTTTGTCATTCGTCTTTGCATGTTACATCTATAAATATAAGGTTTTGTCTACTATGTTGGCAGATATGCTATTTACTTGCTTAGATGACATTGTTTGTGTATATGTCTCATAAGATTTTCTTACTGTAAGTGGATCTTTGTGTGTAACGGTTTCATTACTGAGTTTTGCGAGAAAAAACTAATTAAATCATAAAAATGTCAAATTAAAATATTTAATTTTAGAATAAAAACAATAAAAATAAAACACTTACTAATATATTATTAGTAAATATTTAGTTTGTTTAACTGAATGTAATGTTATCAGAGAACTGTGAATATGTGAATAAAATATATAACTTATAATCAAAATCTCAGAGGGTAGTTCAAGTAAATATTTTAGATCAAAGGTTTCAAAAAAGGTTTCATCTGATTAAAAAGTTTGTGGATCCCTGGTGTAAAATGCCAGATCCACTCAATGTGACCATGGACCACAAAACCAGTCATAAGGGTCAAACACAATAAATAAGCTTTCCATTGATGCATGATTTGTTAGAATAGGACAATATTTGGCTGAGATACAACTATTTGAATATTTGGAATCTGAGGGTGCAAAAAAAATCGAAATATTGAGAAAATAGCCTTTAAACTTGTCCAAATGAAGTTCTTAGCAATGCATATTACTAATCAAAAATTAAGTTTTGATATATTTACAGTAGAAAATTAGCAAAATATCTTCATGGAACATGATCTTTACTTAATATCCTAATGATTTTTGGTATAAAAAAAACAATAATTTTGACCCATACAATGTATTGTTGGCTATTGCTACAAATATACCCGTGCTGCTTATGACTGGTTTTGTGCACCAGGATCACATATGGTGATCACAGGCAGCAGTTGTATGCAATGGACTAAAGGCACACCTTAAGGAAAGTATGTTTTTCACTACTCCCATAGTGTATAATTGCAACAAAATATGTATCTTTTATTGAACATTAATGGAGCAACATATTTTGTGGTAAAAGAAATTAGTATGATATGTAAGCTTTATATAAGTTAATACTTGTTCAAATCAATCACTTCAGTTAAGTTTTACCATATTCAGTTTATTTTAATAAAGTAACCTAATTTACTTTTATTCAGTGAATACACTTAGAATTAGGGGTGCAACGGATTGTAGATGATCCGTATGGACCAGACCCCACGGTTCGGCACGCATGTGATTCACGGGTTAACTGTTAAAGGGATCGTTCATCCAAAAATGAAAATGTGATGTTTATCTGCTTACCCCCAGGGCATCCAAGATGTAGGTGACTTTGTTTCTTCAGTAGAAAACAAACAAAGATTTTTAACTCAAACCGTTGCAGTCTGTCAGTACTATAATGCAAGTCAATGGGCACACAATCTTTGAGAGTAAAAAAAACATGCACAGACAAATCCAAATTAAACCCTGCGGCTTGTGACGATACACTGATGTCCTAAGACACGAAACGATCGGTTTGTGCGAGAAACTGAACAGTGTTTTTATCATTTTTTACCTCTAATACACCACTGTGTCCAACTGCCCTGAGCGCGTGCATGGCATCCGGTGCGTGACGTCTGTGTGTGCTCTGGCGTAGTTTACGCAAGCTCCGGAAGCGATCTGTCGCGCATATACGTCACTCATTGTTTACACAGTGCCCAGAGATTGTGAGTATGATGGCTAATCAAAATGGTAATTACTTGCACTTATCCTGATTGTTCAAACCGACTTAAACCTAAAAGATTGCATTTGCTTGAGCGAAATCATCTGGGAGTGTTGAATTTTCAAATTGCATAAACTACGCCAGAGCACACACAGACGTCACGCACCGGATGCCATGCACGCGCTCAGGGCAGTTGGACACAGTGGTGTATTAGAGGTAAAAAATGATAAAAATACTGTTCAGTTTCTCGCACAAACTGATCGTTTCGTGTCTTAGGACATCAATGTATCGTCACGAGCCGCAGGGTTTAATTTGGATTTGTCTGTGCATGTTTTTTTTTACTCTCAAAGATTGTGTCCTCATTGACTTGCATTATAGGACTGACAGACTGCAACGGTTTGAGTTAAAAATCTTTGTTTGTGTTCTGCTGCAGAAACAAAGTCACCTACATCTTGGATGCCCTGGGGGTAAGCAGATAAACATCAAATTTTCATTTTTGGGTGAACTATACCTTTAAGTTTAACCATCATAGAGTGAAAGTTTATCATTTGCACATGTTTTGTCTTGCCAATTTACCCATTCAAACAATTTTAAACGATTCAAGCAAAAGAGAACACACCCTGTTTTTTACCGCTGCCGCATATAAATACCTATAAATACCGCTGCCGCCTATAAATACCTGCAGTGAAGAGCACTATTGTATTATTTTACAATTAATTATTACATTTCTGCATCTGAATACTAGTGTTACTGACTTTATTAGTAACTTTATGTTGTATTCATCTACGCCTGTAATTTGTGTAATTGTTCTTGTTTTATTACTGACTTTATTATTTCAGCTAGTAGTTTTTGCTGTGGTATAGAAGTGCTTAAAGTTACCTTTCAGTAATTAATAAAAACCAAACTTTTTGTTTGTTTGTTTTGATTTTGATCCGTGACTCAAAATCCATAATATGATCCGAACCGTGAGATTTGATCCCTTGCACCACTACTTAGAATATCATTAAAATATGTTCAGCTAAAACAAACAGAACAATAATCAACAAAAAACTATTCTGAAAGCTACTTACACTCCTTGAATCAGATCCCATAATAATTCAATATGGCTTTACAGTAGTTTACTATATGATATATTTTATATGATGATTTAAAATTATTATAAATTTGGTGATTATCTCTAAGGTGTGCACCCAACTTAATAAATTATGATGACTATTTAAATCTAACCAAGTTATCTGAAAATTTTAAATCAGCCTGCTGTTTATCTTGTCAAATACCCCAAATAGTATATATATATATTACCCCCACACACACACACACACACACACACACTTTTTCAAATACTGTTCATTTGATTACTTTGAACCAAGACACATTTTGTAATTTTACTTATTCTAATTTGCTACATACGCCTATAACATCTTTTAATTATCAACTTTAAAGAAAGGAAAGGTAGCAAGATAGATTTGCACTGAGGTCTACATCTTTGCCCGACTACAGCCTTTCAGATTCAAGACTCAACAGGTGCACTGCACCCTCAATCCACACAAGGGACCAAACCACCAAAGAAGGCACAGCCTCTGTCATCCTGGCACAGTTTAGAGACATAGTGAATCTTTGTGGTCTGCTATCTGCTATGTGGTCTGTCGGTGGGAATAATAGGTGGATTTTGGTGTGTGTGTGTAGTGAGGGCTTACTATTGCACAGATCGCTCTTTATGCTACTGTTTATTATGGTCAGGACAAAGTCATGCCTTGTGCACTGCACAAGAGCTGCCATATGTCAACATCTTGCTGGTGGTTCTCGGACTTCCAAACAGCAGATAGGGTGCAATGAACCTGCCATGTAAACTTTGGACAACGCATTTAGCAGAACTGTAATTATTTACAAAGAGCCAGTGCATGGGATTTTTCCCCTGTTTTTTTCTTGGTTGTTATACTAATTATATTGCTTCATCTAATTCTATTTTGCACCTTCAGAGCTTTAACATGCAGCTTGATGAAAAGTTCTTACTAAACATGATTCATCTTTCCATAGGAAGTGTTTGGCAGGGGGTGTGTGTATATGTGTGTTTGTTCGTGAGAGGTTGTTATTGGGGGGATATTTGTGAGCACTCCTACAATGCCCCACCTGTGCCTCAGCCGTACCCCCTCGGACCACCCACTTAGGGGAGAGACAGGGCAGTGGGGAAGGCCTATAACCTCTCTGGGTGGGCAATAAGACCTTGAACTCAAGTAGAATATTTCAGACAACATAAGAGTTGTGATCAAGAATCTGTGTGTGCGTGTGTGTCTTTGAGATCATTGATGTTTTGATTGCATGGATGGGACTTTGTGCATGTGAATAATGATAATAGAATTTAGGTGTATTTGTACTGGATGAAAACAATGTTACATTGAAATCTACCTGGTTTGCATGGGTAAAATGCCACTTACTTGTGTGCCTCCAGACAAACTGGCTAAAATTGTACCTCCTGGATTTTCACTTGTGCACAAAAGGGCAGAGAGGGGATTAACTATGGTAAGAAGGACTGGCTCTTTAAATGGGAGCGTTAAGCTGCTGGTCAATGGTGATTAGAGTGCTGTTTGTTTCTGGATTTTAAGAGGTCATCCAGTGGAAACATTGGTCCTAGATCAGCTTCCATCTGATTTCGTTGGCTGTAATTGGAGTGATAAGGCTTTCTGTGTACTTGAGGAAGAGGAGAACAGGCAGGGTGATGAGCAGGATGGCCGAGGGGAAGAACCCCTCCACGGTGGTCTGAAGAAATGCTGAACTCCCACAGCCACAGTGCACTGACTGCTAGTGACCCTGATCACTCCAGCACTGACATGGAACCGATGCTCTTGCACTCTGTGCCTCTCGCTTTCTCTATTTTTATGCCATCCATCCATCCTTATAATAATAATTTCTCCCAGCCGTTATATAGCCAAAGGGATAGTTTACCCAAAAATGAAAAATGTGAAAATAAAAGTTATTAAACAGGTATACTTAGTTCTGTTTTTAAACAGTTGGTACTATTAAAAACACAACTCTGATTTAAACTTTGTTTTACATTGTGTATATACACTACTGTTCGTTGTTTTGGATCTGTAAGATTTTTTGGATGTTTTTGAGAGAAATCTCTAATGCTAATTAAGGCTGCATTTATTTGCTCAAAAATACAGTAAAAACAGTAAAATTGTGAAATATTATTGCAATGTAAAATAACTGTTTTCCATTTCAATGTATTTTAAAATGTAATTTATTCCTATGATGGCAAAGTTCAAATCATTCTGTGCTGATTTGCTGCTCAAAAACACATTCCTTATTTCTTCTAATGTTGTAAATAGTAAGTGCTGCTTAATACTTTTGTGGAAATTGCATTACATTTTTTGGAGTTATTTGAATGGAAAGTTAAAAAGAACAAAATTTATTTGAAATATAAAACTTTTGTAGCAATGCAAGTCTTTACTGTCACTTTTGATCAATTTAATTCATGTTTGCTGTATAAGTATTAATTATTAAATTATTTATTAATTATATAAAACAACTATTGAACAGTAGTCTATATACTGTTAACACTGTTATGGTGCTTTTTGTCATTTTGAACTTGACAGCCCTAGTGAAAAAAGTGGCCAGAGTATTTATCTAAAAGTTCAGGTTTTGTGTTCCACGGAAGAAAGGAAGTCATATGTGCGGGAGAATGATGACAGAATTTTCATTTCTGTGTGAAGTGTGAACTATATGGATCTGTCCTGCTGCCTGACCTTGTAAAACATAAGTAGTGTTTCCTGCAGTCCAAGCCAGAAACCGATATACAGTACATCTTTTGTTGTGGCACAAACATGGACTGGAAGATAAAACTACTTCATGCATACTGTTCACATTCAAATAAACACGAGTATACGTGTGTGGCAATATGAGTCCGAGAGGAACAAAACACACATTCACCAGCTATACAGCAAAATGAGCCCCCACCGAATAAGACAATCAAACACTGCTACTGACCCTTGGTGTGCCCAGGTTGGTTGGTTTACACCCACACCGCTCTCTTTACCCACAGCCGATCTTTACCTTGACTGATGAATTGTATTGTTTGGCCTTCCTTGACTATAATTGGCTGTGTTGTATAGATTAACGCTTGAGATATACTCAGCAGATCCCAAACATGCCACGCATGGCCCCTGGGTCAATAACACTTCTATCAGTATAGGGGCCTCTAAATGGTAAACAGGGTCAATTTCAGCTCCAACAGAGGTCCGCTCCACCTCTCCAGTCCTCCAGGACCAAACATACAGAGCCGATGGAACAAATGACGCTTTTTCCCCGTCTCTTTTTACTGAACTGATAAATATTTAGTCAGCCCTAAGATGATGTGACAGACTGGTAGTCCAAACAATTCGCTAAACAATTGTCGAGACACGATTTGTATACTGTTCAGCTTCTTTGTGGCGAGTGTTGAAAATAATATTCCTAAACAGAGGGGCATTTGTATTCTCTTATCGCTGAAGGACCACCGGATTTACTCGAAATTATACATATAAAGTCATACAAATGCGATCTGAATTATAACAATGCTCCAGGTCGAACATGCATCCGGGACATTCCAGTGCAATGTGAGGTCTTTGAGCAGAAATCCTTATATGGAACGTGCGGGAAAGGCCTCACCTGCCGTTTAGCGCAGGGCGTGACTTTGAAGTCCACTGCAATTAGCATCATGTCTTACTTGGAGCTGCAATGCGAAGATAATTGTCCATGCAGACTTTTCAATGCATTCCATTCATAAAAAGGGGAAAAGGAAGCCTGGGAAGATGAAAAGAGGCAAAAGCAGTTAGGTGTGAGGTAACTGCTCATGAGCCCACACAAAACAGTTCACTCAGAGTTCGACCGGTTTGTCTGCAACCTAACATCAAAGGAGAAAGCCATCATTTCGCAGCGACAGTCCCACAATCTCATGTTAACAAAGATTACAAACTCCACTGCCACAAATATTCCTTGCTGGCTTTACTGTTCCTAAACATTGAAAATCAGTGCGTTAAATTATTTTCAGAGTCAAATGATCTATATCTACATCTTATCTCCACCTATATCCTTCATCGGAGTACTACGGGATGTAATTTAAAGAGTTAATACTTGGAAAGCTCAAGAGTGTTTGGACATGACTCGTGGGCTGCAACCGCAACAGTACACTGTCCAATTGACCATACAAATATTTGGAGTCTGCAAAGTGCTCATATTTGGCAGGCGACTCTTCCTCAAAGCGGCGTGGAAACCGCAGGTTGAGAGCGATAGAAAAAGGGCCCTCCCAAAGGAAAGACAAGTGCTGAAAGGCCTTTGCGAGTTCCTCTGTGCGCAGCAGTGATTGATGATCGATCGACCGCTTTGTTGCTGCATCAAAACAGGCCGTGTGAACTCAGCGATGCAGATTTGCTGAGAGAACCCCGCAAACTTGGTGGGCCAAATGCATCCGATTGTAATGTCTCAGCTCATTAAACGTTTAATAAAAAACACACCTTGTGGCCTTGTTGCTTGGCACACGGAAATGCAGAGACGGACTCGCTTTGTGAGAATCAAAGGGGTGCATGCAAATGCTACATTGATTCAGAGATTGATTAGAAACACCGGAAGAATGTGTGATATGACGCACACACACACACACACACACACACACACACAAACCAAGATGCTAAGAGGAATACCTTCTGGATTAGACATTTATGCCTCATTAGCTGATTTTCAATATTTCCTATTCAGGCCATGCATTACAATGGAAAATTCCCATCTGTGGCACACAACACTCAACAAGTGATGACAGCTGGAGAATACAGTATGTTTCGTTTCTCGATCCCGTTTCACATACTGTTCTCCTGATGTGTTTGTGCCGGAGTCTTCTGATAGATTACAGCACATCTCAACTATTGGAACTTTCATAAGCATTTCTGAATAAAACTGTTATGCTGAGTTTCACTCAGGTGCTTATGACATGTGATGCTGAATGGCAAAATCTATAATATGGAGACAGTTAGTCCTTCTCCTTCTTCTGGAGACAGAGAAGAACCAGGCAATGACAGAACACTGTTCTGCTCGGGAAGCACAAGCCACAAAATGGACAGCCAGTGTAGCAAAGCCCTTTATCTGAGTCTATATACATCTTAAGTCAATAAAGGGTACTTTGTGTCTTTGGTGGTCCGCTGGTGCTATCAGGATCTGGAATGCAGCAAATTCAGTGCGGACCACAACTAGCTCAAGGCCTGGCCGTGTGTCCTTGCAATTAGCTTAAGATAAACCTGGGGTATTGCATTTGAACTGATTTATACTTTGTTCTCTTGGATATTTACAGAGTGGGCTTTCCAGCACAAAAGTAGCAGGACCTAGTGTCTGTTTATAGTTATTGGCACTGCTTAATTTATATCCAGGCTGAAGTTGTCCCAGGATGACAGAAGGGGATGATGTTTGTCCAGAGATTGAGTGAATTTGTGTGTTTAAAGGGATAGTTCACCCAAAAATGAAAATTCTGTCATTAATTACTCACCCTCATGTCATTCCAAACCCATAAGACCTTTGTTCATTTTCGGAACACAAATTAAGATATTTTTGATGAAATCTGAGAGTTTTCTGACCCTACATAGACAGCAACATAACTACCCCGTTCAAGGCCACGTTCAAGAAATGTAGTAAGAACACTGTTAAAATAGTCCTTGTGACATCAGTGGTTCAACCTTAATTAATGACAGAATTAAAATGTTTGTGTTAACTATCTTTTTAATAATATGTTTTGTGTGTAAGAGAATTTGTGTGTAAGGCAATTTAAATTTATGCACATGTGTTTTCAAAAAAGGGCTTTTAAACTTTTTAAAGCTGAGGACTCTAAAATATGAGGAGACCCTACCAAAAATAAAAGAGCAGCTATATATTAATGAAGATCCATATATGGTGTATTGTTTGTAAAATTAAATAATTGTTTTGAACAATTATGAAGCCCAAAACATATTTTTGAAAAATATTTTTTTTTTTAATTGATTTCAGTTTTATTATATCATTCTATTTTCATGTATTTCTTTCTTTCTTTCTTTGTAATATATATATATATATATATATATATATATATATATATATATATAGCAGTTTTACAATTTGACAGCCGTACAAAATACAGTTTGTAAATTGTTTTTTTCTTGCTGTCTTTCCACGGAGCTATTAGAACCATTTTGTGAGGTCCCAGGGGTCCCAGATTGGAAATGTATATATAGTGCTAAAATATACAGTTTATAAATCTAAAAAAATGTATAATAATAAACACATAATACCTACATTTAAAATGAATCAAATCATAACAATGTAAAAAAAATATATATATATATAAAAAAAATAAAAGTTACTAAATTTTTTTTAAATATTTCTTTACCTGCATGTCATGTGGTCATTAACCAACATCAAAGAAGCATGAATATGCAAATGTTGCATATTCATGCTTGTTCAATAATGAAAAGTTACTTTAAAATCCATTTTAGGTTGAAGGGGTTTGGCTTACCCCGTTCTAGTCTAGCACATCTTACTTGTATATAAACTATGGTGAGTTGAAGGACAGAAGTCGTCATATGCCTGCTGAGTTTCAGCAGAACAGACTGTCCCATGGCTCTCTCTGGCTCCATGACACAGCTGAGGAATGAGAGAAGACGTGGTTGTTAGACAGGGTGATGACCCCACTGCTTGCAAGGGTGAAGGCCCTGCTGGGAAATGTCTGAGGCCCCGGTCCCACTAGCGCAATCACATTGGCTCAAGCCACTGCTCGCTGGGTGGACCTGATGGAACACCCTGACACCCGCGTCACCCGGGAGCTAATGAGAACCTTCAGGCGGACCTCACTAACACCCATATGTATAATAGAAATAACAGACGCATAAATAGCAAATGCTTTGACTGTCAGCAACTTTTCGAAATACTCAGGAAAACACTTCAGACCAAATGGAGTGAAGCAGCATGGGAGGGCACAAAAGAAATTCCATGTGAATGCTTGACCTGCACTGTCTGTACAACCAAATACCCGAATACTGTATCAGCAAATACAACACCGGCCGCAGTTTGTGTTTCATTCAGGGTGGCAGGATGGAAAAAAAATACTCTGAAGCTGTTGTTCTATGGTTTCTTTTGTACTTACCTTCTCCTTTAAGGAGAAAAAAAGATGTAATAAAAACATATGGACGTAGAAAGCTGAGCTTACTAGTGGAATGAGTCATTCCTGGTAATAAGATGCATGTCAAAGGGAAGTTTTCACTTTGGTTTTTGATATAAAAGAATAGCCGGAGGACTAAGCTGGGAAATATTATTCTGCGAATGAGACCTCAGACCCTTCCCTGGGACAATAAAACATGGTGCAGTTACAAACCCGTGACCTTTTGAACTGAGATGAAAGTGAGAGCTCAGCACGGAGCACACTGGACCAATCTACCACCTGCCCACTGTGTATCTGAGCCTCTCGGCACTATCTGATCTGGGCACCCGTTCTTACTGGAAAAAAAGGCAGACTGAGTCAACATTGTTTCCATGTCACATTTCAGATTCCCACACACGTTGTAGATCACAACCTTACAGTGCAAAGGTTTAGTTCACCCAAAAATGAAAATTCTGTCAGTCACTTACCCTCACGTGTTTCATGTTCTTTCTTCTTCGTAACACAAATGACAATATTTTTCATTTATTTTAGTCTAAGTCCAGGTAATCAACATTTTTAAGCTTCAAAAAGTACATAAAGACATTGTAAAAGTATTCCAAGTCTTCAGAAGAGACATGATTGCTTTATATAAAGAAACAGATTTAACTTAGGCTTTTATTCACGTATAAACATTTTACCATAAACAGAAGCTCAACCACACTTGTTTGATGCACAAGAACCAATAAGGTTTGAAGTACAGTTGAGCTTCCGTTCACCATATTGGACAATATACCAACAAGGTAAGGAAACGAATCCAACACCACATTGATCCATTTCCTTCCCTAGATCTTTTCTGTCTCACCCTCATGTTGTTACAAACCCGTTTGACTTTCTGTCATCTAAAAAACACACACAAACAAAACATATTTTGAAGGATGTCTCCGCTATATTTGTCCATGCAGTCAAAGATAATAGGGTCTAAAACAACATTAGACCTTATTGACTTCATTGTCTTGTGTGGACAAAACCAACAAACAAACAAACAGAAAACGGAATATCTTATCCACAGAAGAAAGTAAATGAGGTTGCGTAAATAATGTTTTTTTGAGTGCTTTAAAATATGTTGCAGTGCTAATATGCAACAATACGCAACATAATATGTACAAAGTTCAAATATGTCCAAAGTATTTGAAAAAGTACTATCTTTTAATGTTTTTGAAAAAGTCTCTTATGCTCACCAAGGATGCATTTATTTGATCAAACATACAGTGAAAACATTATTTTTTGAAGAAAAAAAAAATATATATATTATTACAATTTAAAATGTTTTCTATTTTAATATATTTTAAAAGGTAATTTATTCCTGTGACGGCAAAGCTGAACTTTCAGCAGCCATTACTCCAGTCTTCAGTGTCACATGATCCTTTAGAAATCATTCTGATATGCTGATTTGATGCTCAAGAAATATTTCTTACAATTATAAATGTTTAAAAAGTTGTGCTGCTTAATTTGTTTTTGTTTTTTGTGGAAACCTTGATAAACAACCATTCAGAAGTAACAGTAAAGATATGTGTAATGTTATAAACATTTTCTTTCAAATGATTGCTGTTCTGTGAAAACTGGAGTAACGGCAGCTAAAAATTTAGTTTGCCATCACAGGAATTAATTACATTTTAAAATATATTAAAATAGAAAACAGTTATTTTAAATCGAATAATAATATTCCACAATATTGCTGTTTTTACTGTATTTTTGATCAAATTCAGCCTTTCGGACCGGTAGTGTACATCTTTTATTTTTCTCAGATCTGAGGAGCTGAGGACTCCCACATCGTTTGTGTGCCACTCGCTCATTTGTCACAAGCACATGGCGGTAGATTTGGTCAACACTGGTGGAGTGTCCTGCCAGTCTGGGTTTCATAAAACAGTAGAAGTCTGATAGAGATTTGAGTAGGCCGAGTCGGAACAGATGGGCCAAGCGTGGGGCACTGGTGGGATCATGTTGAAGGACCACCATCAATGCTGCTACACACAGCACAACATGCTCGTGGCCCATTCCTCCCTTTCAACTCATTTGTAGTAAAGCCCAAGATGCAAAATCAGAACGAAGCCCCTGCTGCAATTTGCACTGACATATGGGAGGCAAATCTATGGGTCTACTTTGGGTAGTGCCGTTGGCCCCTACTGGAACCGTTTACAAATAATTAGCCTAGGGACAGGAAAAAAAGAACGAGAAAAAGAAAATCCATCTGTGTGCTAACCCTATGCTAACCTTTCAGGATGGGAAGCTTTGTGTGATCAGAATGAAATTTGGGAGGCCAAGCATAAAATGGACATAAATGATGTGGTTTATTTGACATTATCCAATCCGTTAGACCTCATAGCACGCAGTGCAGGTTCCTTCTGGTCTGCGGAGGAATCAGAGAGAGATGGTCATGGATGATGAAAGGCATGTGTGAGTGTGCGTGTGATGGGGTGGTAGTGGTGTCGGGAGTGTGTGTGTGGTAAATGAATGCCTCCATGATGAAAAACCAGCGTTACGCACAGGTCAGGGAACAGCTTTGGGTCACGCTTTGGTGGGGTCTCTTGAGAAGCTTGCTTTTGCCATACCGATCACTAATCTGTGTTCTTGATAGGACTGCGCTTCCCATAAGAAACCGAATCCAATACCGCACTGATCCATTTCCTTCCCTAGAGCAACGTCTAGCATCTTGCTGCTTAAAAGCAGTATCGCTCTTTGGCTTTAACATGAAAGAGGAGAAACATTGAAGAATCAAGTGTCGTGTTAACAGTTATTGAACTAATCCAGCTTCTTGACTTCTTTGCGTTACTGCACTGTCTGTAGGTAGCTATTATGGGATAGATGTGTGTCTCGTTGAGAATGAGTATTAATGTAGACGATTTCTAAGAAAGAATTAATGATCAAAGGAATACTCAGAGTTAAGCTCAACCGACGGCATTTGAGTCATAATGTTGATCACTCCTTTTCTTTAAAAAGGTTACGGTCAGGCACAGGTGGACTTAAAAGCAGAAACGTGATGCATATTAGTTTATAAATACACTTACAATACAGTAATTCATGTGTTAAAACTTAAATCAAATTTCTAATAATTTTGATGTTTACATTATGATGTTGTCCAAGTTGTAAATTCAATTTTATATTTTTTACATTTTGAAACTTTTGAAAGTGTTTATTCGCTTCCGTTGTAAAGACTTCAGTGTAACCCAGAGTTTTTTTGAAGGACAAGTCGAAATTAGTTTGTTGTGGTAATCAACATACCATTATGCTGTCAATTGATCTGAACTTGACTTGTACCCAGAATATTCCTTTAACAGGAAAAATGTATAAAAGAGAAACAAGTGGACATGAGAGGCGTAAAGATGGAAAGAAAGGAAGAAATTAGAAAAGAGGAGATACACGGATACCTAGGTGAAAGATGAAATGGTAGGGAAGGAGGATGTGACTACGTTTGGGAAAAACGGAGCGATACGAACAGAGGCAGGTAGTCAAACTGAAGCGGAGTAAAAGACGGGAATGAAGGAAACTTCGTGTGGTCCAATGGCAAAGGCCAATGATTTAGAGGTTGTTGATCCCGGGCAGGCGGCCCAGCGGCTCAGCGCAACCAATGACTCACTCACTCTCTCACACTCACTGGGAGCTGGCTCTCTGTCTAAGTCACCACACTTAAAACATCCTTATGTGTTTAGAGTCATTGAAGTGGAAACCAGGGCCTGCACCCATTGCTGGAAAGAGCTACTGAATCCCTCTCTCTCCCGCTCTCACTCTCCAGAATGTTCATAAACAGATGGCCGGACCTCATTAGCCATGTCACAACTACTGAGAACATCATGAACACATTGCATTCTCTCTGAATATGAAAGCCTGAACATGAAAAACCATAGACAATTACCATTAGTGCTGAAATAAGAAAGAAGGAGAGTAGGTTAAAGGAGGGGTCTTCAAACTTTTTTCATGCCACAGACCGTCAAATATGACGATCCCCTTGAGAGGAACACTAAAATATAACGGCAGCTATATACTTTTATGTACAAAGTCCCATTTATACTTTATGAGAAAAAGGTACTATTATAAAAACAACATGTTTGCAAAATTGTATAATTGGATCTCATATTATTGCTGTACTGGAAGCTGAAATCATTTAGGCACAACAGCATATCCACCACAGCAATTAAATGAAATAAAAAAATTTTGTTTCAGTCTACATGCCTTTTATTTATGATAATTGAATTCAGAGTGAACGCTTGCTGGTGTACATGTTATTTTAGTTCACTTTTGGCCTGTGTTTCTCATTGTACACGCAGTTCTTGTAAGGATTTGCCATGATGGAGACAAATGGTTTGCCGTTCTCCTCTCTGCTATTAAACTGTGTTGTGTGCAAACATTTGAGTGTAGCGTAATACTCAGATAGGCGCCACTTAAGAAGAACATTGACAAATGGCTGTCGACAGGACATTGTCACCTTTTCTCTTGCCTCTTAAGATATTTGCTTGAGTGTGGTTTGCCACCTCTGATCTGTGAGTTCAAGGGTGTTACTGGATTCTGTGTGGTCAGGGACTATCCACCCCTTGGTGGGGAGTATTTTCCTTCAAGGGCTATTGGACCAGAGCTGAGCCTTGTTATTGCTGAATGAGACAACAGATCTAACCCAGGGACTTTCCCAAATGACAAAGCAAGAAATATCCTGCCATCTCCAACCTCAACTGACGACTATATATTAGGTTCTGGTCAGGACATAACTTCTCGTATAAAACCAAAAAGGATAGTGCATATTGTTGTTAACGTCCTCGGTACTAAATCAGAGCATATGTGAAATTGCGGTTTCGCTTGAAATTGAAACTTTAAGAGTTTTCTCATAACAAAAACTCATTTCGCCATCTGTTGTTTGTTGAAACGGGAACCTGGAAAGGGTTACAAATTACTCATAATGTCTAATAGAATGCCTAAATATTACCAATGGTGTCGTAATAGTCACAGTGTGTTTGTCACAACAGTAATGCTGAAAATGAAGTTTGAATGCATCATTAAAACTCATAAATTCTCATAGAGTCACGAAAAAATTGGAACAGTAACTCTCAGATATTTGTGGATATATGTTGCCTTCTAATATGATAAGTAGCTATGATATCAGTGCAGCAGGATGCCAGTGGAAGAATATTGCAGCTTCTGCACAATGGGAAGGGTTATATCTCTCCAAACAGATGTACCAAACCACAGCTGTATCGCACATGTCTTTATGTCACCCACAAAATACTGGACTGATCACAAACCGGTCTAAGCCGTCTCTCGAGGAACTCAGCTTCGCCTCTGCATGCATGTGAATCATTGTGATTTTTGCACTGCAAAGAGACAGTCGCTTCTGAACGCAGAACAGGCCTGGCTGGATATGGTGGCAGGCTGTTCAACGCTCAGGGCCATATCCATAATTACTCAACAGTCCAATCACTGTGGATTCCTGCAACTCCTGATCTCTGCTGATAATCAGCCTGTGTTCTGGTCAGCGGTGGACCCCCAAGGATGAACAGGTGCGGTAATGCGACTGATTGCAACTAATGCAACTGAGGTCTGTTCAGAGAGGACATTCCCCTCTGGACTTGCAATCTGAAGATCTCCCTATAGATGAGAAGAAAAGAGGACTTGTCCTGCATTTGGCTCAGTCTTATCAGAAACCCTCTGAAGAGCAAGAATGCCAGACATTCTCACAACTCTGTTAACGTAAGAGTGTTGGACACTCAGATCAACAAACTGTCCTCCTGTAGCCCCTGATCGCCAACAGAGCACTTGCATGTTAGCACCTAATAGAAATAATTAATCAAGCAGGCGCATAAATAAATAAACAATACATGAGAGATAATGTATTAGTGAAATAAAGATTTACGTTATCTAATATGTTGCATTTAGGCTATTCAATAACAATTGCTCCATCTAAATCCACAGCTGTGTATGACTTTGAACTAAAGAGCAAATGCAAAGGATATACTGAACTTGGAATTTTCATAAAAGACTGATTTTTGTTGTGAGAAAAAATAATAATGGAAAAAAATATTGAACATAATTTACTCCACTTCATGTTGTTTGGATAAAAAATAAATAAATAAAAAACTCTCTTGATCTCTTTAAATTTTGAGTAAAAACAAGCATCTCTGGTTGTCAGAAAAATCTGTTATAGAAAATGTTAATATCCTAAGTGTTTTTAGTGATATTGTTATTAATATTTGAATAGTAATATTTGTCGTTAATTTATTAATGTGTATCACGAGCTTCAGTACTCCTTCCAGTTTTGAGCACAAACAGAAATGCTGAAAAGTGCAAGCAGCCACACACATGCAAAGAGACATTATAGAGCTCTTAAACATGGGAAATAAAGTACTTACATTTCTGTATTTCATTTAAATACCATTGATATTTGTCTTGATAGTACATGTGGCATTATGGAAAGCATCATGATGACTTTGGATGAAGTTCATTAAAAGTGGTCTTTCCAGCAACTGCGGTCAGTAATAATGCAGACCACAGTGCCACACACAAAGACAAGTCAGTGTGACTCGCATGTCAGTGAAATAATGCAATCAACATCAAATGAAAAGATATAATGCAATATAAAAGACACACAAAAATATTATTTTATCTATATTTTGCAGTCAATAAAATGGAAACTGATTTTAACTGTAATGACCAAATGGATACGCATAAACATGCACTCAGTAAAATGTGTATTGAACGCGATGCGACATTATTTTCCGTGAACATGACACTTAGTGTGTATAATACTTTTCTTTACTTACACGATGACGCGCGTTCCCGGACTGGATAGACGTCATCGTGCGCGTTCCCCTTCTCGCGCGCTGGTTAAAAAGAAGGTGGAAAGAGCAAAGGGAAACATGTGAGTGCACTGAAGAGCATGCAACAGACAACTTAGTGCAACTTTTGATCACACGCATCAACCTTTGTGCACCAACGGGATTTAACTTTTGGGAAAGGAGACGTACAATTTCTGTATATAGGCTAATCCGATCACTACTTGTTATTAATTTTTTAATTTCGTATTAAAATACAGTATCATGTTTTTTCCACTTTAACAACATCAACCAGCACTTGTCTTAATTTATTATCTTTTTTCGTTCTTTTACTATTATTTAATTTAGACTGCTTAATTAGCGAATAGTTGCTTTAATCAAAATTAGTAAATCTATAACAACTTTCTGGACGCGTGGGGACTGTCATACAGCGGTCCTGATTTCTGAACAGTCGCGTGTTCCGCTTTTGGTTTAATCCCTCTGAAAAATGATGCATTTGAAATTGGTGCTCTTGTTGGCCATCGCGGCCAATTTTTGGGAATGTAGTGATGCGAAATTCGGCGAGAAAGAAGAATTAAGTCCAAGGAGGAGGAGATGTTACGATGGAAGTCTGCCGAAACGCCTGAAGAAGAAGGAGAGAAAACTGTCACTGGAGGAAAGCGGCGGAGGGGAGGTTTGTCACAGGCTATATCCTCGCGTGTCCTGCTGTCCGTCCAGAAGAGCTCCGTATCAGATCCTCCATCGGAGAGATGCTCGGGTATGTTCAGGCTTCCTGCAGCCTCAAACTGACCTAGTGATTCTCATGTGTGTTTTGTTATGGCAACGGGTTTATGCATTGATTTAAATATGTTTGCAACAGCAGTATGTAGTGGGATAATGGTTGATCTTGTAAGGAGCATATGGATAGGCTACATATGCGCACGGTGTGTTTTGAACGCGTTTTGCATTAAAAAAAAGAGCAAGATGCAGCGCAGTGTAACAGAACGCGCGAGTCTCGAGACGCGGTTTTAAAAGTTGATAAACGCTGACAAACACGGCGAGATCGTTCACAATGGCTAAAGACGTCCGTCTCGCGCATGTTTACATAGAAAAACAATTAAAAACAGCTCGGACCGAGGTTAGAACGCGTGCAGTGCTGTTCACCCGCGAGCACGAGGCGTATGAATGAAATCGCTTAATTTTCATGCTCCCCTGCTGCAATATTGTGTTTCCGAAATCGGAATCGCTCTTAAAAGCTGTGTTCCTGCAGTTAAACGGCTGTATGTATTGATTAGACGTTTTGCGCAACTTTTCACGCTGATGTTTCAGTGACAGCATGTGCTTCTTGTAGTGATGGATATAATTTACATAAAACAGACGGGAAACAAATGTCTCTCGATCGGTAATGAATCGCACCTTTCTGAGGCTTTCTATAGACGTGAGAAGATTCATCTCAATAGTGTTATCAATGAACACATTCTATGCGGAGAAATCGCTCTCTTTTCTCATGTAAACAACCTCCGCAAATCGACATACGCGGCTGGGTGGCATCGCACGTCGGTTTGTGACAAAAAGCCATATTGCATCATTTAATTTGCTCAAGTCATGCAAATAAGAGCGAGGCTGAATGGAACAAAAAAGAGTCGACATCTCCTCCTCCCCGCTACACTGCCCACACACGGAGTCTTTTTGCTTATGGCAAAAGAATAACAACAACACCATTGTGTTTGTTAGTTTCACTAATGGGTGAAGCTGGAGAACATCATTCTCCCCCAGTCCTTGGCTCTGTCCAAGTGTTAGTTAATGCCTTTGAGTGAGTATTTGTCCTGCTCCCCACCCCAAACTTACTTACACCAATTCCCAGAGGGCCAAAATGGTTTCACTTAAGCTGTTTAATACTAGCTTACAGGTTTTGTGGGGAAGTTAGCTCAGTTGTGGTTTCATTTGTTGGGGGGGCTGAACTGCAAATTCCGTGAATCATGTCAGGTGATTCATTCGGTAAATCGCCTGTTTGTTTAATCTTACGGTTGTGGTAACTTCGATCATCGATCTCCTTTTTCTGGCACCTCAGTGAAAACTTGTGTGCTGTAGTTGCCCTCATTGTTTGTCGCTAAATGACGAGCTATTGTTTTCAAATGAGTCTTTGTGTTTACGTTTGTTCTGTGCCATGATGCATAATCCCAACATCTTCTCAGTTTTCACTATTTAAACATGCCTGTCATGACTTTTCGTGCCGAACCACACTATTTCAAAGCGTCTACTATTAACTAAGTAATGGACAGTTGGACTTAAGCTCATATATGCCTCCTATTTGCACTGGCATGTTTCGACAGTCGTTACGTATGGCCTTAAAAGGCTGTGATGTAGACCGTGTTGTGATTTGACGCAGCTTTGAACAACTTTTGGCATTTTTTGGAAAACACAAAAAACAAAGGTCCTCTTGTTGCTGGTGAGGGTGATGGCAACATTGGAGCCCATCCCAGCAACATATGGGTAGAGTGCATGGTTGAGAGCACACAAATGCTTCTCTCCATGGACCATGTGCCAGTCCATGGCTCACTAAATCAATGGGCAATTTAAAGCAGGAGAGTTGCCACTCACAGACCAGGCTAACACACCAACCACTGCAAGACTGAGAGCAAAGAGAGCTTGAAAATTTACGTTCCAAACTCTCTGGTTCATATGAAGGTGTCAATACATTTTTTGGACACCGTTTTATCTTCCACCCACAAAGATGGTTTTGATTCACGCGAAAGAATCTGGAGAATCGAAATCAAAGAAATCTGTCAAAATGGTTTACTACGCAGAGGAGTGGGCCGGGGAGGAGGTGGCCCGTCTATACGCTGTCTGCTGGGTGTGCTGGTCTAATTGACTTGGACAGACTGCTAATTTGTTGATACCAGCACGGGAATGATGTGCCCGTCTATCTATAAATTGGTGTTTACACATGGACCTCACACAGAGAGAGGGAGGTTTACCAGACTGCTGCGGCACAGGCGCATGTCTGGGGAAGGGAGCAGATTACATTGTTGTTTTATTACAGCTAATTTGTTACATAAATAAGCCTGCTCATTTTCTCGGCCCTAATCTACTGTTTACTTTTGTTTGGTGACTTAAGAAACATTTTGAGTATCCTCATTTTGGTCCGTTCGCTCCAGCATGGGTTCAGCTGCCATGCGAGGTGCAATTTTGGCTTGCTGTTTGTGAGCTCAAATAAACAAATCAGGAGAAATCAAGTCCACATGGATGTGTGGTGTTTGTTAAGAGAGATGTTTAGAATGTGAATTGCATCCAATTAACGAGAAAACATTCCAAAAATGTGTGTCAAACCACCTAGTTTGATTTTTCTTTTATTATATATGTGTGTATATATCTATATATATATATATATATATATATATATATATATATATATATATATATATACAATACACAGTCATTATATAGGAACAGCTTTGTAGCATGAGTAAAATTTGGATTAGCCATTCAGTTAGAACCACAGTTCTAACCTTTGGTGGTTGTTTTTTGCTCCTCAGATCTTCTCAACCAATAACACAGAGTGTTCTAGACTGCTGGAGGAGATTAAGTGTGCCCATTGCTCGCCACATGCCCAGATGCTCTTCCACTCACCCAAACTTGAAAAGGCACCACACAGAGAACAAGATCTACCCCGCTTATGTCACGACTACTGCCAAGAGTTCTACTACACCTGCCGGGGACACGTACCAGGTAACAAACAAGATCAATGCAAGAGTTTGATTTGAAGAACATTAGTAACTTGATCAGGAACATCGCTCTTCTGACACATGTATTGCAGTCCAGGTGAAAAAATGACCTCAGGTTAAGGCATCAGACTGTGAAGTCGCATTGTGGGAGAAAGCAAAATATCCATGGCAGCTCCTGCACAGCAAAGTTACTTTGAAACGGAGTTATTCGTTCATCTTGATGTTCAAGAAATGCCATCCAGGAACCACTTGTTTCCGTTTCTTTCTTTTTTAAACTTTGCAATGACTTAAGCATCACAAAAGGCCTTAAATTATTGGTATTATAGAAATATAAATGATAAAATCGAATCGAATTTTGAAGTTGTGACAAACTAAATAAAGAACTCAAAAACACCCCAAACAAAGCTCTAAAAAAATGTAGCTGTAAATGAATGATTTTATGACCTGTTTCTTCCCTTCGGTCCTTTGGCAAGCATCTTATTTTACGTCAACACAGCCTGCCAAGATGTGTTTGGTGTTTATGTGCCTCTGTCTCTGGGTATGTGTGTGTGTGCACGGTCTGACTATGGTCTAGACATGACTGACACTCACACCTCACACGACACACACTTTACAGGATGCAGCGGAAAACGAGGCCTGTTCAAGGCAATGCTCACATAATCAGTTTGTTTTTCTTGGTGGCAGCCTACGTTCAATGAAAAGACAAACATTAAGGCCTCTGAAACATAAGGGGGGAAAAACAGATGGCAGTGGGGAGGAGTCCGAAGACCTGAAAAGCTCTAAGCCATCATGAGGTTTGTATTTTCTCCCAAAAATGAATGACATCAGGAGCAAACATCCAATAGCTGCTCTATAGTGTTGCAACATTCGCTGCATGATGCATTCCATCAGATGGAATGGTATGCAAAAGCTGGCCGCCAGACCAAACCTTCTTCCTATCAGCGCAGCCATAACAGATTAGATGAGGGCCGATATGCAAACAGAGAGCAAACGCAAGCCACACGCACATACGCACCCACGGAAATGCGAATAGACCGACAAAAATGAGACACTGTATGCACACAGTTTACCTTTCAGTCTTCCTCTGCTAAACAGATAAATAAGGGTGTGCTGTCTGTTGCAACTCTTTGTAGAGGGAGTAAGCGTATGGGAAAGAGAGAGAGAGAAAAAATAGTGATAAAGACTCTGAGAACAGGAGCTGGGGCCAAAAGACTCTACCCCCTCCCCTCTCCCCCTCCCAAATCAGCATATGTGGTGACGAATGACACATTTATTTTTCTACAAAGGTTGTGTATATGTAAAACTGCTGAAGTGCATCAAGATGTCAAGTACTTTGGGTGGCCACCCAGGTTGCTTTGGAAGATAACCAGATGGAAGTATAACTATAGCGCTGAGGATGTGGAGTCTCTTTCTCTCTGTCCTGTTTTTTGTAGGCCAGTACAATAAAACTAGAGCATATTGTGGAGGGGCTGAGACCGTAGTTGAGGCCACACAGTGTTTTCGCCATGTTTAGGGAAGTTATAAATTGTTCAAATTAGACAGTCCTTTCAGTTCATGTGATTCATTTCTATCCATATTTTTTAACCTTGTTTTTAGACCGTGATTGCACATTGGTTTTCAACAGTAATAAAAAGTCCCTTCATATTTTCATGGTTAGATTTTTTGTTATCCAGTTGTGCTATAACATTGCTGAATATTTTAGATGTGTTATGCATTTTTTAAATTAATACCTAACCTTAACCAAACCAATATAAAGTTTAATCTTCACCAAATCAAATGAGAGGTTGGGAGGTTAAGACTCGACCTGTGGCAGATATTGCCACCAAAAAGTAGTTTCGAGAAGATATATTCACACCCCACATCAGCAGACACCTTTTTGATCCCCATGACCTCATAGATATAACGGAGACATGAACAGTTTCCCACACTCTTGAAAAAAGATTACAAAAGGGGTTTTTGCAATTCAATAGAAGAACCATTCCCAAAGAACCTTTCAGTGAACAGTTCTTCTGTTCCAAAAGAACCATTTTTTCTTAGTATAAAGAACATTTTAATAATCTGAATATCCCTTTTCCATTACAAGGAACCCTCTGTCTGTTGGAAATACTACATTGATTTTAAGGTTCTTCATGGAACCATAGATGTTCCAACCAAAAATGCACATGGAAGGATATGGAAAATCATGGAGATTCAAAAGTGTGGGACTTGCATAAAGATTCTGACCTCTCAGGTGCTATTGAGAACCACTCCCAGACCCTTACCGCTCACACCAGCGGGCCCAAGATAACCACTGCAGTTTGCTTGTGGGTGGTATGGCAGTGTGAGTGGAGGTGGTGGTGGGTGGGTGTGTGTGTGTGTGTGTGTTTGATCTAACTGTTGTGTTTAGATGTTTAGGGATATCCTATCACCTCTGTTGTTGGTGCTTTTGCTTCCCTCCCACATGCAGCCCCCTTCCTCATGTGGCATGGGGGGCTCGCTGGAGATGAAAGGAAGGAGAGGAGTGTGTTTGTGTTTCTATCACTGCTGTATTTGCTCTACTCCTCCCCATGAGAGGGCTTAGCTAAGGTGGTAACCATATCAGTGAGGTTTTTAGGTCACAGCCGCTGCCAAACCAAGTCCTGTTCTCTCTCCTTGTTGTCGTGCTGCTTATTCAACCAAAAGGTTCCTAGAAACCGACTCTGATTTAATTGCCACACAGTTCATTTTCAGAATTTTCATTGCACATTCCTCAACTCTAGATGTCTGAATTATGGTGAATTTATTTTGGCTACGGTTGAAGAAATAAATAAGGGTGTTTTCCATGAAAGTAAGCAAGCAAACTTAATCTCTTAAATATAATCAATCAGTTTGGGTGTGTACTTATCATTTATTTGGATTTGACCTGCAAGTTTCTGCTGAAAGATATAACAGCAAAGGAAATACAGACTGAGCGTTTGGCATTTTTGGGTTTAATTAAACTCACAAACTTTCCACATACGGACCACACATGTCTGAAGCGGTTTGTAATACCTCACTGGGGATCAACCATCACATAATTGTAGCACCCAGAAGTGTGGATCATTGTGGCTCTGTCAGTTATGACCGTTTTTAACAAATGGTTAAAGGTCTGGAGTCTGGACCGATATGAATGACCATAACTTGCACTTGTCAGATATGAGAGGCAAAAACAAATGTCTTGATTTGAGACTCAGTACTTCATAAATGCACCATAGTCAAGATAGGAATTACGCTTGGCACTGGAATCACCACCAAAACGCCCACACAATAAGCCGTCTGATGGCTGAGGACATACTTGACTCGAGTACAGCTTTGACTGTAGGGGATTCAGTTGGTTTTGGAGGTGATTACATCATCCATGGACCCTGTGTGGTGTCTATCTCAGGCTGAGACCAGTTGTCTGTCTGTCTGTGTTTTTTAGAACTGTTCCAAGCCGACGTGGATGAGTTCTGCCAGTACTATGGAAGGAAGGACGGAGGCCTGTGCTTTCCAGATTTTCACAGAAAGCAACTGCGCAGAGATTCCAACTACCTGTTAGATGAAAAAATAGAAGTGATTAACAGGTATACTTGATTCAGTTTTACACACACATTTCTTTGTTGAACAGTAGAGAAATAGTTCACCTGAAAATAAAAATCTGTCAATATTTATTTACTCATGTCATTCCAGATACAAAAGGTGAATTTGTCAAGCTCCAAAATGCCATACATATGTATACCTCATCTGCTCATAGTCATGATGACAAAAATTTAAGTCAGTATTCACAAAAATCTTGACAACTGTTCTAACTTTCCTTGGCACTTTAATTAATGTATATAAGATAAGTAACAAAGTCTGATTTGTGAGCTAATTATTCTTTTGAATAAGAATCGGTTGATCCAGTTCACAAAACCAGTCGGAATGATTCATAAATGGTTCTAAGGTTCAGCTCAGAATCCTTGCAACATCCTGTGGCAAAGAAGCAGAGGCGTCATGCCCATTCAAAGTGAGGGCAGATTTTTGAGCCAAGTGGATTTTGAATGCAGCTCCCAAAAGACAAAAAATAGCCGATTCATATTTTCTATGTTTAATACAATCACACTGGCGTGATTTGATGGTTCAGTGCGTCATGTCATATCAGCTGCAAAATTCAAATCTGCGTTCACTGGCTGGCGCTGAGCCAGATACAGACGTGTTTTTACAGCACTGCGCATTATAACCAATCACACACGATGCTGTTGAGCTTATGAATGCAGTGACCAATCAGAGGCGTTCAGATGAGTCATCGCTAAAATGCCGGTGTTTTCTTTACTTGCTCGCTGACTGAATACCTCTTTCTGGCGAATTCTCTCGTTAGAAACAATAAAGTGCAAATGTGTGTACGAATCTGTAAGATATTCATTTCATAGTGTAAACAGCTTCAGTGATTTTAATGGGAGTTTTTGAGAGTGCTTGATCTCTGTCATTAAAAATGTTCTTTGATAATGTAAATGTTCTTTGCTCTCTTTCTGTACAATGAAAATGTTATGATTAGTAGCCTAACTTAAAATGTTTTTATTCACATTAACTTTCAATGTTAAATTCACATTAAATATAAAGTCAGTCGTATTAAAATATGTTATGGCATGACACCCATATTTAATAGATTGCATTATTAAGTTACTTTGACCATCGCCCACTAGATCAACTAACATAATCTATAAAGGTGAGAATCAAGATATTTCATGATATAGTTAATGCGTTTGGGAATGTTTAGAATAAAAAGGAAAAAATAAATTAAACATAAGTGCTGTTGTGGCTGCTATATGCCAAATGATGCCCCCCCCCCCCCAACTCGTACCCCCTCAAAAATAATGAGTGCATGACGCCCCTGCAAGGAACATTATCAGTGAATATCGACTTAGTTTGGCACAAATTGTACTGTATAACTTTTTACATAAAAATATTTTTAGGTACTTTTGCATCCTTTTTGTTGCTTGAACGTTCCAGTTCCCATTCATTGTAACATTATGACATGAAGGTGATTAAATAATGATGGAATTTCCATTTTTTGGGTGAGCTATTCCCTGTAGATGACATCTGCGTGTAGCGACATTCATCATCAGGCATGAGAGAAGCTTCCTTACAGTCATCTAATGTCCCATGGCCCAGTATGACTGGCCTGCTTAGACTACTAGGTCATCAGGGCAGCCTCAACAAGGTCACTAGAGACAAGACACGCCTGACTAACCTTCCATGTCACAACATTCCTGCATGTACTCGTTGACTGGTCCATTGCCCCCCTTTCCAAGCCAGAGCTTTGTGTCCAGACTGAGTTTAGCCAGCTTTAAGAACACAAAGAAAGTGCTTATACTGCAGGAACTATGAGCTGCTGGTGACAGCCAGAGGGCTTTGACCATTTGTGACAGGACATAGCAAGGGATGTCATTTTGGGCTGGCTCTGATTTAGCTCATAGCTGAATATCCTGTTGATTGTACCCTCATATTAGTATTAGGATTGTATTAGTATTGTCATTAATTACTCACGCTCATGCCGTTCCGAACCCATGAGACTTTGTTCATCTTCAGAACACAAATTAAGATATTTTTGATGAAATCCGAGAGCTTTCTGACCCTGCATAGACAGCAAGAGAACTACCACATTCAAGGTCCAGAAAGGTAGTAAGGACATCGTTAATATAGTCCATGTGACATCAGTGGTTCAACCTTAATTTTATGAAGCTACAAGAATACCTTTTGTGCACAAAGATAACAAAAATAACAGCTTTATTCAACAATTTGTTCTCTTCCGTGTGAGTCTTCAACACGCATTTATGACAGTACCACAACGCATTACGGTTGAACCACTGGTGTAACATGGAAAACTTTAGCGATGTCTTCACTACCTTTCTGGGTCTCAGTTACATTGCTGTCTATGGAGAGTCAGAAAGCTCTCAGATTTCATCCAAAATATCTTAATTTGTGTTCCCAAGTTGAACAAAGGTCTTACGGGTTTGGAATGATATGAGGGTGAGTAATTAATGACAGAATTTGCATTTTTGGGTGAACTATCCCTTTAAGCAGTGAGTTAGTTCTCTCTTAATGACAGATGTGTAATTGTCACCCTCAGCATACCTTCACTTCAGATATTAAACCGATCTGATTTAATGACATCTGTCAGTGCAGTGTGCCCTCAACACCTTTAGTTACAGTAATAAATGTCTTGCTTTTGTGTGACCTTCTGAGGCAAATAATGATGAGCTGTGAATCCCACAGCCCACTGTCATTGTAAATGAACGTCATAATTCTTCATCGGACCTCCCATTGCGAAGGCCCAATAAAGCAGCATATCTGATCAGGCACAGTCACTGCAAGCACGTCAGACTGACGTTATTCTACAGCTCAGGCACGAGATGTCAGACATACATTTGCTGCCAGTTCACCCCCATTACATCTATGGAAAATCCCTCCAAGACTGCTTGTTAACAGGAGCACCCACACTGCTGATGCCCTTGTTTTATTTAAGGCATAATGTGAGTTGGCATGTCCCCACATCAGATGTGATTTGTGGTTAATGGAACACTTGTTTCACAGCTTGAGAGCCCCCAACTTCTGACTATGTTAAATGAACTTATCCTGTGGCGTTTTATTCAGTCTACTCCCAAACCAGTCTGTCAAGAAGAAAAGATTCTGTTGTGTTCCCAACTGTAATAAACTTGCTTATAATGATTAAACTTATACAGTTCTACTGTTTACAACAAAAAATAGACATTAGACAACAACTTAAATGCCTGATGCATAAACTAACCCATCTAAAGTTCTAATCTTTCCGTTCCTTTCCTACAGAAAACATAAACACAACTGCTACTGCACTCAGGAGATCCTTAGTGGTCTTCGACAGCCTGTCGGTGTGGTGCATTGTGGGGATGGATCACAGCGGCTTTTTATTTTGGAGAAGGAAGGCTTTGTCCGTATCCTAACACATGACATGGAGCCCCTGAAAGAGCCTTTTCTGGACATTCATAAGCTAGTCCAAAGCGGCATAAAGGTAAGTGAAAGCTCTTGTTTGTTGCCATTGTGGTGTTAACAGTTGGTTGGATTGACAATGTTTTATATACTTAAATGTGTGGTCAGTGATTTTGTTATTTCATTCAGAAGTATTATATGTAAAGAAACAAATATGAAACTAAATTTGAAATTATACAATTATAAATTCATAAAAACACTTTCTCAGGAAAACGTTGGCACATAATTTGAAACATTACTTGATTTCCTTCCTTATGCTTGGTAACAACCTTGTTTTGGGACACGTTTTATTTTGAGAGACATCAAAAATGGCTAACTGTGTATAGAGCTGAATTTCTATGAATGGCAAAGTCAGCATGAAATAAAATTCACATCTACTTGTAAATACAATGTTACACCTCCAATGCTTTTCTTACTTAGATTTTTTGTCGTTTCCAGCCAAAATATCTAAAAATTCTTAAATCAAAGAGGATTTTCTAGATAAGTAAAAAATTATTGTCTTGTTTTCAGCAAAAACAAGTGAAAATTAAGTGAGTTTTTGATTGAAACAAGCAAAATAATCTGCCAATGGGTTAAGCAAAATAATCTTATTTCAAACAGAAAACAAGACAATAATTTTTACAATAAAATCCTTCTTGATTTAAGATTGTTTTAGATATTTTGGCTGGAAACAAGACAAAAAATCAGTAAGAAAAGCATTTTTATATTGTGTACAATTTATGCATTCATGTTCAATTTTATTTTATTTTTTTTGACCTCATAATGTTCAATTAAAATGCCATAACATAAGATACTTGTCAAATACTCGATTCTCCAATCATTTAGTCTGTTTAAATCTAATAATTTGTTTCACTCTGATGTACAAAAAATGCCATGTCAGCTAATGCAACTAAACCAAAAATGACTGAGAGCACCTTTCATATATGATACAATGCCATTGATTTATTACAAAAAATCATATGCTTATTCCAAATCATATCCCAGTGGATTGGTACATTCTTTCAAGCATTTTTGTTAGGGATGCTAATAATGGTGAATTTTAGCTAAACTTCTAAATGTTAGCGTTTTCACTCCCGACATTGCTGACATATCTGCCTCTGAAGAGGAACTAGCTCCTATTTGATATTCATGCAGCCTGACCTCCCACCATCAGAGAAGTCTGTCTTGCATAAATCAGGAAGCCTTGCTGAAACCTGAAAGATCTGTTGTTCATCGTTTTGGTTTGGCACCTTCTCAGACGAAGCCGAGGTGGGAGAAATGAAGCACCCTAACAGAATAGAATCTTTAAGGAGCACAATAACAACTTCTATGGATTTATTTCCATTTTTCCTCTCCTCCCACCACAAATCAAAACCTGAATGGAGGGTGATACTGACGCCAAAAATAGTGTTGGCGCAAAAATTTTATTATTATACAAATGTATTCTGTATGTGGGCTTCTATGTGTGTGGTTTGCTTGCTGTCAACCTGACTGCCAGCAGAGGAAACCTTGTGTTTGATTGTTGAGGATCAGTGAAAAAGGCTGAAATGTTGCCAGCTGTAGCTTTTGCTTACATTACATTACATGCATGTCTGTCAGTAGTGGTTATGGCGTGTGTCACAACAGATGTTTATCTGCCCCCACAAGAACTGAAGCATTCTGTAATTCGAGAACATTTTGTTTAGCAAGTGTCCGGAGAGGTAGGAAGAGACCTGCTTTTTGACAGGAAGTTTATGTATATTGCATACCTCCCATGGCTTCATGTATAAAAGGAGAAAGAGCAATTATGGAGTCAACATGCAACAGCCCCACAGGAAAGACCCCCAATGTGCCTTATCGTCATTAAACATAATTGGTTGTGGATAAAGCAATCATTATGACAATTAGAGTAAGCTCAAGCCCCAGCAGACCCCAAGAGTGCTATTCTGTCAAGTTTAGCTGTTATCATTCTGAGTCTGCTGTGTTTACTCGGAGCATCAACAGGACATGTGGCCTTTGTGCCCGTGGAAGGCCTGGAGACCCACTGGGACCCGTCTTGGGCATGAAGGGGGATGATAGTGTTTTATCATGACTTTGATTCTAATGTTCTGTATCTCCTTCAAGCCCAATCCCCTTACTGCCAGTTAAGCCAAACTGCTTGGAAACAATGCTCTGTCTACTTAAGGGAGTCTCCCAGAGCGCCGTGGGTGTTCTCTGATGAAACCGTATCTCTTCAGTCACTCACACACACACACACACACACACACACAAACTGTGTGACATTATCAAATATTATGTGCTACTTGTGCTTCTCCAATTACTGACAGACGTTTTGTACTGAAATGCAGAGACACGACTGATCATCTCCTGTTCCCTTTAACCTTACCACCTTTATGATGTTTTTCTTTTTCATCACAGGTGGGTCAGTGAAGTTCTCATTTTTATTTTTCGTCCAGATGTATTGATAAAACATGCAATAACTTGAATACGCGTCTTATTTCTTAATTAAAATTCATTAAAATTCATTTTCATATCTTTTGGGGAGCATAAAGTCTACATGTCCTAATATAATAAATAAGAAAACCTTTTAATTGGTCTTTTATGATTATTATTGCAGTTATTTTAAACAACAAAACATTTGAACAGACTTTTGTCCACCAAATCAAAGTAACGTTGATCACCAACCAGCAGAAACATGCAGAAAAAGCAGGAAATTATATTATAAAGATGACACCTTCAGACACTCACGACTGTGTCGAGGTCAATAAATCTCTTAAAATATTAGATAATTTGACCTTTTTTTGATATTCATAAATTAATAATTCATGCTATTAAAAACAAACTATAGAAAACTCACATTCATTTAAAATGTAAGAAATATGACCGTATATGACCGTTTATTTTTCAGAACTTGGTCATTTGATTTAAGTTAGATTTTTGAAAGATTATTTATTATTTTCTTTATCGTAGACACTCTTGTTTGTCACTGACCCAGATGTCTCAATTCAGATCTTCCAAAGAAAGTGTCAAAGATCAAACACCTAATGCCTTATTGGTTTTGACCCAGAGAAGGTTTGCCTTTTTGACTTCTGCTGCATAGATCTAGCAAGGTGGATTGCATTGGCTACTGTGGAAGCATGTTGTAGGACTGCGGTCCTATTTGATTTATTGCAAACTACTTTATTACACTCTCACATCTGTGGCTGGTCTTCAAGCGCAACTCTGCACCAGTCTGATTGGTTTCAACAAAGTAAAAGTACTATCAGTGGAGGCGCTTGAATAGTTAACTACCAGTTATCTATTTTGGGATATCTTGTAAACTAGTTACCGTGTCCCAGATGCCGAAAAAAAGAGTCATACAGTGATCCTGAAGCGTAGGATTTCAGCGCTCTAAAGTGTTTATCTTCTAAACTATTTGTGTGAAAGAGCCCTGATGCAGTTCATGTTGACATGATAGGTATACAAGTATGGTACCGCTTTGTTGTTGTCCTTGCTAGACGTAGTGAAGAAGACATCTGCACGCAATGTGAGCGGAGTTCCATTGTGGTGTATCAACTAACTCAAGGGGTCCAGCTGCAAAAAACTATTTCTTGCCGAAGCAAATAGATCACAGCATGTTGTGCACTCTGTCACTTGACACGCACAGCTGTTGAGCTCTTTCAGCTCGATGAGCAGGAGGGCTCTCGAATCTGTCAAAAAATAAGTATCCTAGCTTTGACAAATGGACCTTTTCCTCTCTCGTCCTTTGACTCTTTGAACAGTTCTCTTTGAGAAACGGCCTCTGCTTAGCTGTCATCTTGCATAGCTTCCTGGCCGAGGTTTTGACTTCGCGAGGACCCCCGAGACAGGATGAGCACCTGTGATGGAGCCATTCAGAAGATTTGTGGATTGCTCCAGAGAGCTGCCGCTGCAATAAGTGAATGTTATCCTACGATTCGATCTGCTCTTTTCACCGCTTGAAAGTGAGCGATCCTCACTCCAGCGCTGTCACAGGATTAATGTGTGTTAACAGGTGGAGGAGGGGGATTTGACTTGGGTCTTGGGATTCATTGTGTTGAACTAAATGAAACTCTGAATTAGTGTGAGCATTTCAGATTGCCTTTGAGGTAGGCACGCATTGTTTTTCTCCAATCAGCTCGGGTGGAATGCCTCTTTATGTAGGATTGCCTGAGCCAATAAGGATCAAAAGGTGCTCAGAAACAATGTGCAAGCCAGGCCATGCATCAAGCCCTGAAAGGCAAGCAGCTGCCGATGGGGTGGATGGGGGTCCAGGAGGGGGGCGATAGTGCTCCCTGTTCCTGTCTGCGAATACATCTGACCCCGGTGTATTCTCATGAGCATTCTTTTCAAGAAGCTGTTACAACCTAATCTTCATACTGTCAAAGCAACAGGCAATGCACAGAATGCCAACAATAACATAGCGTTGAACCTCTGACCATGATGTTTTGAAGCCAGATTTCAGAGCTGAACTGTTCCTATCGACATCAGCATGATGCAAGTTTACCCTGATGAAATGTCTAAGAAAAGTTCTCGTGGCTGCTTCAGTGGAACAATATGTACCAGCGTTGCAACTAAGCAGAGGCTTGTACATGTAGCCCTACATCTGCTATGATGGATGGAGGGAGAATATCATGAAGTTTGTCTTCTCTTAATTAAGTTTTTGGTAGCACCCAGAGGAACAGGCCTGGAAAAATGAAGGCTTTTTTTGTGCCTACTTGTTGAAGGAGCGATCATTAGCAAAAGCTAATATTTCAGCTAATTTTGTTCTTTGGTGGTCCCTGGCTTGAGATCATACGACTCTCTGGAATTCTTAACTTGACCTGCTCCCTCGGTGTTTGTTTTGGGATTCAGGTCAGTGCATCAGGAGTCCAACATGTTGAGAGGGAGTTTTCGGGGAAAGGAAGAACTTTTTATTCGAAAAAGCAGAGCATGGATAAATGATATCAACCTGCTGTTAACTCAACCCAACCTCGTTTTGTGTTTGACTAATGTAGAACAGAAATTGAATGGGTACCACAAAGTTTTGCTTGTGATTTCACTCTTTGTGGTCTACTAAATAGTCCTCCTGAGTGTTATTATTCATGTCCCTACAGATCCAATTCGAATTCCTCCGGTGCATTCCAGAGATGGAGCGCTAGCACTTGAAGCCTATTCGAATTGGATTACTTCAGCACAGCCCAACAGAGTCGCTCTGACCAATTTATGATCTGTATGTTTTGGCGTGTACTGTGAGCTGAACCACACCGTTAACTTGAGCAATCCACAGAAGACCTCTCTTTGCTGAATTCCTGTGAGAAATCCAAAAGGAATGCCGCAGAGATGGCACAGCCAGCTAATTTCATGAAAACTCTATTTGTTTACTTATTTGACAGCCAATATCACTAAATTGTTAGTGTATGTGCTGTAATTAAACTGCTGTTACGTCTTATCCCAAAGCATTAAATCATAATAATTTTTCAGGGCCTCAAACCCATTTGTTCATTCATTGATTCATTGGTTCATTCATGAGGCGTACGCTTAGCAATCTGTTCATTCATTTCATTTGTGTTGCCAGAAGGAAAACAAAGTTGGAAAGATGAAAGGGAGTAAAGCCCAACATTATTACTTTCCCCAGGAACTAAAGTGACATAGCTGCTTATTACAACGGGCTATGATGAGTGGACCACCAGAGTAGTGACAACTCATGTAGTAGCCTCCGGGATGAGAGGTTTTACCTATTACACAAGCAATTTCAATGTTTTCTAACTTGTTGCCAAGACAGTGGGAGTTTTTTTTTTTTTCTGCCCATTCTTTTTCTTGCTTCTCTCAAATTTTGCACGGGTTTAAAAATAAAAAAAGAGAGAGAGGGAAGAGGGTGGACGGGGGGGGCTAAAGGAATCCTGGACTTTTGTGCTCTCTATGAACTGCGAGCGAGCTAATGAATTGTTTCAGCCACTCGGCACTGCATTCACGGATATCCCCCAAAGATTACACACACAAATCACTTGCACAATGGAGGCCGCAAGGAGGGCCTGGGCATCCCAGAGGAGGCTGGCCCCAAATACAAGCGCCTATAACCAAGACGGGGTTGTGGTGAAAAGGTGGGTGTGGGGGGGGTTTGCTTGAAGTCAAATGTTTTATAATCGTTTGTAATGCAGTAGTCAAGGAGAGGGGAGGTAAGAAAAAAAAGCAAGGGGGCAAGAGGGCATGGGGTAACTGGCCCCCATATGGAGAGAGACCGAGATGGAGAAAGGCTGAGAGAAAAAGGAGAGAGAGAGGGGGACATGGGGAGGCCCGGCTTTAGCTTTTTGCAGCCCTGCCCAATCTAAAAAAGGGACATAATTAACTTCTGGATTCTTTGTGTACCCCATCTGACTTGCAGGGAGGAGATGAAAGGGGCTTGCTAAGCCTTGCATTCCACCCCAATTATAAGAAAAATGGAAAGCTCTACGTTTCCTACACGACCAACCAAGAGCGCTGGGCCATCGGACCACACGACCACATTCTTCGTGTAGTCGAGTACACTGTGTCCAGGTAATGAGAAAACAAAACCTGACCAAGCACAGGGGCTACTAACCAGAGCTGTAACCATCATAAACAATGGGGGGATGTATCCTTCCTCATATTCAGATATTGTCAAACTGTCCGCCTTGATATTCCAAAGGGCAAAACAAAAAGAGGGTGGGGGGGAACTGTTAGGGACAAAACCCTGCCCTACCCCAATGTAAATATGTGGTTACAGCCTTGGATCAAACACTTTACACATGGATGTGTATGCGTAATGTTTGTTTTTCATGCGGTTTTGGATAAGTCATGAGAAGCCGAGGTCCTCATGAAATGCTTTCACTGACAGTGATGTTTTATAGAGATATGTAATCACAACATATTATTATCTCGAAGGCTGCCATCTATTCTGATTGTGTTCAGCTCCCCGGCTGTGATGCAAAACACCCAACATTAACAAACCCGCTAAAGTATACATTTTGTAAATTAGCCTTTCAAATGCCAAACTAACCAGAGTCATCTGATTTAAACCAATTTTTTTTTTTTTTTTGCATTTTCTGTGCTGATTTTTAGTGAATAATCACTTGTAATTTTTAAACTATTAAATTAATAAATATACTTTGAAACTATTTTTTTAAATAATATAATTCAATTTAGTATTTAAATGTTATTAAAAGTTTTATATTCGCATGTCCCTGCGACCCTAAAAGTTTTTTTTGTTTTTTTTTCTCGAACCCTAGCAGTTAAGAAAATGGATGGATTGATGGATTTAGGTTTATATATATAAATGTTTTAATATTTGGTTTTAGGAAAAACCCAAACCAGGTGGATACAAGGACCACTCGGGTTTTAATGGAAGTAGCTGAGCTCCACCGAAAGCATCTGGGAGGGCAGCTCCTCTTTGGCCCTGATGGGCTTCTGCACATCTTTTTAGGTGATGGCATGATCACTTTGGACGATATGGAGGAGATGGATGGTCTGAGGTAAGTATTGAATGCTTATAGCTGTAATAAATCAGGCAATAGTGATGAGTCAAGCTATGTAATCGTAATATAAGTTTCAAATATTTTCTTGTCTTGTCTTAGTGATTTCACAGGATCTGTCCTTCGGGTGGATCTGGACACAGATTGTTGTAGCACTCCATACTCTATACCCAGAAACAACCCCTATTTCAACAGCACAAATCAGCCCCCTGAAATCTTTGCCCATGGACTGCATGACCCAGGGAGGTAAGGTCAAACATTTTACTGAATTTGAATTCAATCAAAAAATGGATTGTTAGATTGTTAGGGAAAGCTACTCTATGAATTATTTTCATTATATGTTGGAACATGGATGTGGGAATTTGCACCTTTACATCAGTGAGCTCAGGCACTGATGTTGGGCGATGGGATCTGGTTTGAAGTCGTCATTCCAGTTCGTTGAGGTTCAGGTCTGGGTTTTGTGCAGGCTAGTCAAGTTCTTCTGCACCAGATGCAGTAAATCATTTCTTTATGGACCTCACTTTGGAAAAGCGCCCACCCAAACTGTTACCATAAAGGTGGAAGCACAGAGTTTCTCAAGAATGTAACTAAGCATTAAGATTTGTCTGGAATTAAGGGACGTTGCCAATCTTGCCTGTTAGAATGAGAAGTGCATGCCAACACATATAACGTATAATTAAATAAAGTGTCATGTAACAAATAGCAGTGTGGTTTACACTGCTGCTGTCTTGCAAAATGCATTAAAATGGTATTTTGTGCTCTAGGTGTGCAGTGGATAAGCTCCGCATGGACACCAATGGGAGTCTGCTGATCCTGTGCACAGATACTGTTGGCAAAAATACGACAACAGGCAGGATCCTACAGGTCATCAAAGGGAAAGACTACGGTATGTCTGTTAGAAGTGGCTGGTCTCTAAAAACATGATGGATTACTGTACAAGCAGAAAGGCTTTTCAACAAGCCAAATAGCTCCAACCAGGCAACCACTCAAGAAGTTTCTGTATTGTATTTCACAAAACATTAAATTCTCCCTCCATGTACTGGTTATGAAATAATGTTACGCTTTTATGCTGAGAACAGAATGTCTTCGATGGAATGGGGGTATGTTCCAAAAAAATGATTTAAGACTTTCTGTACAAAGCGATCAACACTTTATTCAAGAATACCATTATAACACTATCGTTTCATAACGTGAGAACACACTTTAAATATAAAGCGCTTCTTTTAATGCCTGGGGACTTGAAAGCATATGTACAGCTATGTAATTTATCGCTGTCGAAGAGCGTTTATATGGTCATTTAGTACATTGTTGAAACACAAAACGACCAGCATGGCAGTCCATCTCTCAATCGTGCTGACTAAGACCCCTAAATCAGTACCAGAAGTGAATATATATTATTTCCTATGGCTAAAGTAATGGATTGGCTTTCTCATACTCCTCCTTACACATTGGCAGCAAACAAATATGGCTCTCTCCCAGCCAATGCATTTAAACCCCAAAAAGATTGTCTCGCAAGTGTGCCAAATTAACCCAAACTCCAAGCCATTTACGATGTTAAACCATCACCATGGTGAATGACTTACTTCATTAAATCACATTTTATTGTTTTACGGAGCTCTGACTGTAAAGTTATAATACTGGCCATTCCCTAAGCTGCTGTAATCTTTGTAGCCATACAAACTTAAACAAATATACACAAACACTCAATAGTAATTGTAGGATTACCTCACCCTTTCCTCTCGTGTCCTTTTCCTAATCTATTTGAGCTATAATGTGAACTTAACAGTGCTTAATAAGGACATTTAGTGAAATGAACATAGCCCTCCATATCAAGTTTACATAGTGTTTTTATAACCGTCTGGGGAATAGCTAATTAAAACCAGCCTGTGTGAAGTGCTAATGGTCTCTTGACAGATTGTGGTAAACATGGATATCCCTTACACAAACAAAGAAAATTGTTATTATGGGGATAAATCAACTTTGCGACACATGTAGGATGGTGATTGAAGACATCTAGTTTGGGAAAAAAAGTGTAAAATTGAGTTATCTAAACAATGCAGATGATTTCCATTAACTCGTTTGAATTTTTAAGCTCAAATAACCCATATCTCATAAAAATAACCTAAAACTCATAAAATGTACAACCACATGTCGACTTGTTACCTTGCTCTGCTTTTCTTTCTTGATGGTGAGTTGTTGGTGTGTCTGCCCACAGAAAACGAGCCATCTATGTTTGATTTGGGGTCAAATGAAGGTGCCGTCCCAGTTGGTGGATTCATCTACCGGGGATGCCAGTCAAGAAGACTTTATGGAAGTTATGTATTTGGAGACAAAAATGGGTATGTTGTGTTACTATATGATGTTAGAATTATTAATTATGCAAAACTACTTGGTATAACAGATATTGAACTTTCATTTTCATATTGCTCCTCTTTGAGTTTTTGTGGTAATTGCGAATGGAAACTGCCATCTTTCGTATGTTATTGACTGTGCCAACACACACATTCGCCACATACCGCAATGAAGAAAAAGAGCTTTTTCAGGGTAAATTGATAGCAGTTTTCCTGCCAGGTCAATGGGCCGCTGGTATATGTTTTTCACACTTTACGCAGGTTTATAATTCATCCTCACTATCAGCCTGCCTTTTTGTCAACAGTGAGAGATAAACTGTATAAAGTAAATTGTTCCTGGAAATCCAAAGCAGTAAATTATGTCTGATGTTTTGTCGTGTAATTTTGTGTTTTGTAAAAAATAAAGGTGTTTGCTGGGTAGACAGAGCAATGACATTTTTAACCCCTGTCTTTATGATCATTACAGGAACTTCAGAATTCTGCAGAGGCCTTCAGAAGACAGGTCGTGGCAAGAGAAGCCTCTTTGTCTTGGTACTAGCAGTTCCTGTGGTTCCTCGCTGGTCGGCCACATCCTGGGGTTTGGCGAAGATGAATTAGGTCAGTGAGCTCTCAAAAAGCTTTATGTGTGTTCGTTTCACCACACATTTTGTGTGCTTCTGTCATAACCTTTCTTCATGGTTCTGTCAAGTTTAAAACTATATTATGCAGAAGATACATTGTTCATTTTTTTTTCTTTTTTTAATTGAAAGAAATGAATGCTTTTATTCAGCAAGGATGCATTAAATTGATCAAAAGTGACAGTAAAGCCATTTACATACACTTAAAATAAATGCTGTTCTTTTGAATTTTCTATTAATCAAAGAATCCTGGAATACACATTTTAAAAATATATTAAAATAGAAAACTCTTATTTTAATCACTTTATTATATAATTGTAATAATATTTCACAATATTTCAGTTTTTACAGTATTTTGATCAAATACATGCTGCCTTGGTGAGCATAACAGGCATCTGAACATTTGAACAGTAGTGTAACTACAGGCATTTCTCAAAAGGACTAATGCAAAAACAAAACAAAAAAAGAAAACAAAGGATTTGTTTAGTTTAGACAAGGTCTAATGAAATGATCATTTTACATTAGAATGTGTATACTGTAGTCACAGGAAGGAGAAAAAACTGGCTCCCGAATCCAAGAATCATCTGAATGATACAAAACAGAAAGAAAACCAATCCCTTGTCCCACCTCCCATTTTCAAATATCTTTCCTCCAAGGAACATTTTGCCATGACACAGTACTCCTTTAGTTTCCTGACAGATTACTTCCTCTTTTTTGCTGTTAAGAGACGGTACAATTGGAAATCAAAGGTCAGCGCAATCCGTCAGCATATAGGGTTTACATGTGCAATCTCCTCCATTTCCTTAGTTGTTCTTTCAACATTGATAACAACTGATTTCTGGCTTACTGGAATAGTAATGGGGGTGATTTTTATGTGAACCTGACGCCAGCCCCTCCGACAGCGCCTTGCCAAAGCAAAGTTATGCCCACTCACTGCTGCTAGGCTGTACTCTCTGCCACCATGTAATATCCCCACAGCTCAGTGCATCACAGGGAACATAAACTCTCGAATCCAAACACCAGGTCAAGTGTGACAAAGAATAAATCTCGTGCTTTGCCAAGAGTGGGCCTCTGTGAGGGAGAGATAGCATTTGTTGCTGATTTGTAAGAGGGATTCAGTGGAAGGCTGTACTGGAGACCCACATGGCAGGCTCTTGACACATGTTTACAATCTGTGCACAGTGCTGCAAGCTTGCTCCTCATTAAATTACTTGCATGACGATTTAATGAGCCCCTCTCGAAACCCTCTCATGCACCAGTGTCAAGTGCAACGAGTAGGAAGGAAGGAAGGTGAGAGAAGACAAATGAAAGACCTACATGTTTTCTATCCTCTGCAGGTGAGGTCTACATCCTCGCTTCCAGCAAAAGCACGGCGATACAGTCGCACAACGGAAAACTCTACAAGTTGATGGACCCTAAAAGGTGCGTTGAGCTTCGAATACACAGAGCAGCATATTGTATACAACGGAGTTTATGCAACAGCCTCTCTGTTTTTCCGTTTTCATTGCTCGCATGTGAAATATGTGATGTTACTGCTGAGCAATGCTAATATTGAAACTCACGTAATTAATTCCATTTTTATTCCGCTTTACAAAACATCCCCCGGTATTCTTCTTACGTGCTATGGTTTGAACATCTGCGTGGTTAGTTCATACCAAGAGAGAGAAGGTTTATTTTGAAGAATGTTACAACTGGATTTGTTCATGCAATGAAAATCAATGGGGTCCAAAACAACATTCGTTGACTCTCGTTGTGTGGACAAAAACACTAAGACTTTTACAATATAGCTTTCTTTTGTGGGTGAGTTAATGATGACAGAATGTTCATTTGTGGGTGAATTATCCCATTAAAGCACTACTCGTTTTCGCTCACAGACACGCACAAGGACTCTAGCTTCCCTTAAACAAATCATCACACAACTGCCGGTCTCAGCCAACACAAACCTCGGCCATAATTGGAGAGTAAGCATACCATTTCCAAATGTTAGTGTAACGTGTTTCTAACACCAACACAGTCAAGGTGGCTCGGACACAGCGCTGGTTAACTAGCAAGCCTGTGTGGTCGTCAGTTGGGTGTTTTCCTTGCTTTGACAGGACTTACACACCTGTCTTCAACAGAGGGACCTTGAGTACATTCATATGCTGGCGAATCTGCAGCCGAACAAAATTGATCCAATTGACATACATGTGCACCAGTTCACGGCGAGAGATTCGGCACATGTGAATGGAGTTTGTTAAAGGATTTAATCATTTCTGTATGCTAGTGGGCTTTTTTCAATATGGCGTAATTTAACCCGTGTGTTTTACACCACTAAAAGCCACTTTTACGATAGATCTTGAAAATATGTCGTTCTCACCAAGCCAAGTACATATGAAAGGCATATCATCTATTAGAAATGAGCATATGAATTCCCACGTAACAACTGCCAAAAGTGTTTGCATTTTTAATAGATCAAATATATCATTTCCAGAAAAAAGGGATATTACAATAGGCACAGGCAGATCTGTCAAGTCTCTAATTCAAACCAATCCCTCATGAAACTTGTTTTTGTACTTTCTACGCCATTCAAAGTCCTTTTACTGGACCCTTTTAGACCATGAGAGCTATATAAATTACCCTCAATTATTAGGTGAAATGATTCAAAACTTTATTATTGACATGCTAAATTATTCAGATCCTAACCAATTCTATAATTTTGCTGAAGTACAAATGAAAATGACACTTAAAATGTGCTTATTTAGTCTGTGATATGTCAAAGCATCTCACATTTTAATAAATCCACCTTGCAATAGTATCAACTCTTAGTTGTACTACTCAATGGTCGTATGCCTCTGAGGAATTGCATTTCATGGAAAAATGTCTCCATATTCTGAATAAAAAAAAACATTTATAATATGCATCCTCATTTAAGTGAGGACTTAAGGCTGTGAAAACGAAAACTACAAGCATTCCAGGGAAAAGTTCAAAACAAGTGATTATCTGAGAGGTTCAATTATCTGGATGTTGAAGCCACCCAGACTCTGGCTACAGTAGGTTGTTCCTCAAAACTCTCCATTCAAACAAGAAGCAGAAAGTCTTATGATCACTTTGAAAAGCTTCAAAGTTCAATTTCTAAGAATTACATAGAGGTGCACCAGTCAATTATAAGATAAGAGTTCTTTGTAACACTGATAGGTATATGGGACCACGAGACGGCACATCTGAAGTTTGCCTTAGTAGTGGCCCTGTTGCAGTTGTGCTCCAGATAAGGCCTAGATTCAAAGCAATATGTGTGGTGCAAATCTAACACTGCCCATATCTTAGTGTAGGCTATACCTGCAGTGAAGTGTGTTGGTGAACACATAATGGGGGCTGTGTTTCATCAACAGGAAATGGCTATCTTGTTAGAATAAAAAAGAATATGTATCAACACTATTTTCAGAAATTCCAGTTAAAAAGTTGTCAGTGCCCTATAATGACCTAGTTTAAAGGCCTGTTCACACCAAGGACGATAACTATAAAGATAACGATAAAGATATAGTTCTAAAAATCATTCTCAATATTAAAGAATAGCAGAGTTCACACTACAACTATAACGATAAAGGCACAGAGAAACAATATTTTTTTTCCAGCTGATGAACGATACAAACATTGACAGCCAATCAGAATCCATCCCGCTGTAACCAGCTCAAGAATTTAAAGACGAGCATGCGCTTAGAATAAACAGACGATATCGTTCGCTGCTGTGGATGCTAATATCGTTATCTTTATAGTTATCTTTATCGTTATCGTTATCGAACGGGCTTAAGTCTGATCTCAAGTCAAACATTTTTTTCAGTCCATACTGAAACCTGGAGCAAATCTATCTGTCTGGAAGAATGAGTCAATATCACATTTAATAAATAAATAGACATTGTCATTACTGTTAAAAGTGATTTTTAAAAATACAAAAAAATATGTATTGAATCAGTATGCAAACTATGAAATGCAGATATCACTGAAACCAATATTTGTATGTAGGATTTCAGCAAGGATTGAGAGAAAATTGCTTGAAGGTCTGAATATTTTTGTGAGGCACTGTATACCCAGGTGACGACAGTGCCACCCAAGTCTAATGCTATTAATTACCACAGATGTTTCCATGAGTCTCCTAAACAAGGCCCCTCAAACTTACTTTATTTATGTTTTCTGGCATTGCCGCTTTTTTCCAAAGAACAATTCTTTCCACCATTGATTGGAGTTGTTTAGTCTGTTGGACCTGTGGTGTTGGGTTCACTGTTTTATATATCATGTCACTTTTTGTGGTCTAATTACCAAATAAAAGAGGTGATGTAACCTTTCTGAGTGACTAGCACTGTCAAGTGGGGTGGTCCAACATTTAAATTTCTAGTATCTACATTTACATCTTTTCTGCACCTTTTAACCTTTGCGTTCTGGCTAGGGCTGAGGGCTTCAAAATACCTACTTTGTGTTTGGAATATGATCTGCCACATTGCGTTTTTGGGTTGTGAAACTGTGGGGTAGGGCAGAAAGCATAAAATATATAATAGAATATCATATCAAATGAAAGTCAAATGTTTGAGATATTGCAGTAAACCTCACTGGGATGACTGCACCCATCTGAGTTTGTTTTGCAGTCTGTTAATGTAGAATAATAAATAAGCCACCACACACTGAAATGTACACGTATCGAAGTCCAATGTGGACAAGAGAGAGACTGTAGGATTGTTTATTGGCTGGTGGCAATAACTGAGAACATGCCAGTAAGTGAACTATTTATGATTTGGTTTTTCTGTAATACTAAATACAAACTGACGCACATCCTCAGTTTTATTCAGTTTTTTTAATGGTCCAATATATGCAATGTTGAAATGTTTGTTATCTCAGTAGGCATACTCCCTGTAAGCAAAATTTAGCCCAGCAAACAAATTTTACCCCATGTAAGCTACCAGAAATGAGAACTTCACAGCAATTCTTTTGGCAGATACAGTCTGTTCTGATGGCTGAATGACAACATCTCAACATTTCAGTAGAAACCAAGGAATGTTTGAAGAACACATCTCATTGTTTCGTCACCAAAAAAGATGTTGAGTTTTGGCTGGGTGTTACTTGAGTGATTTCTGAAATGACCTTTATTCATTTTAGAACCACAGATCTGAGGATATGTCAGAAAGAAAACAAATATAAGTATATCTCCCATGACTTTGGATTTTGTTGTCTGAATGTGTCAAATAGGTTCTTTAGATGCACTTTTCTGTAGCAATATAGAGGTAACAAATTCCTCTAGGCTTAAGTGTGTGTGTCAAGAGCAGGATATACAAACACTTTAAAAAGTGCTCACATTCTCCTGGTCCCCATCTCTCACAGTCTCCTTTATTTCACGGTCTCTCCTAAATCTCTCCTGCTCACAACTGTGTTCCTCCCCTTGACAAAGACCCTTAGGGGTGGTACTGAATGGCCTACAGCTACAATACACAGTAAATTTTTTGATACAATGTAACCACAAAGAGGTACTAACAAAAGAGAGAGATGACAAAAAGGACAGAGGAGTCACACAGAGTGCCTTGATGAAGGCTTTTTTATGCTGTGTTCGTTGAACACCCCTCAGCCCTTCAGTCCTCTACCCGTGTGCTTGCTTTCATCAAGTAACTCAACTTGTTGGCTTTGATAGTAAGAAACAGTTAAGCCAAGAGATATTAAACTGTCTCCTGAAGAAAAGCTCAGAGCTACTGGAGTCATTACCCATTCTGCAATTCCACAGAAAGCGCCACAGATTTCCACAGAATTGGACCACCCATCATTCACCAAGTAGTACAAGTCCCCCACCCCATTTATGAAATATTTTGGCTTAATAATTTTGTTTTCGACTAGCAATAAGTGTCTAGTACTGTTTAATACATCTAAATCGATTCCACAGAATTCCACACATTTACAGCATTAAAAACACCCAAAACGTCAATTTCTCAATTCCAGTGTAGATGATTTCTGCCTAGGTAGATAGTGTAGAACGGGAACTGGGATCATGGCTGGCATATTGTGCCAAACAGTCCTTGGATGGACAAAAAGAGAAGTTGTGCAGCTGATGTGTTCAACCTCCCATTCAAGCTACAGGACAGTCTTAAACTAATAAGCTGGGGCGTTCTTTTAATTTATCAGTCTGTGTTTTATGCAAGTGGCCTCACAGAGCTGATACATTCCCACAGTGCCTGTTGACCCAGCTGTCTTTGTCAAGTGCCACGGCAGCAGGTGTTGTTTTCACGGCCACCCTGCCAGTAATACAAACTGTTTAGTAGCGCCGCTGACCCCGACGTCATTAACAGTGTTAGTCCAATCCTCTGGGGAGCGCCTCTTTCTCTTCTTTCCCTCCCTCCCTCTTTTTCTTTTTCACTATCCATCTCTATTTCTTTCTCTTCCTCATCTTTTCTGTCTCTCTCTGTTTTTTAACATCGTAACAGCCTGTCACAACAACACAAAAAAAAAAAAAAAGTGTGGATGAGAGACAAGGGAGACCTGATATGGGTGCTGAAAGTGGTTGAGGGGAGCATGGGAACTGCACCCCCAATAGACCCCCCCAGCACATCCTGCCACAATTCCCTTGTTACCACCCTATTCCTGCCATCAGTCACTGAAGCTGTCAGTGGTACTCAGAGGTCCAACATCCCACTCTCTCACATAGACACTCCCAAGGCTGGTTCATACAATGCTGACAAGCACCGACATCTAACGATTGTTGGGTTTAATCAATCAGTTTGTTAAACCTGATGGCATCTGTTTTTACCAAATTAACATCAGTTGGTCCGTTTTTTTTTTTTTTTTACAAATTCCAACAAACACTGACATAATAAGACTTAATTTCAAACCCTTGTCATAACTGAGAGGTAAGCATTCCTGCCAGCTCTATAGAAACAACTGTGCATAGCTCGCCTCCCCTGAACCCATTCAGTTTTAACAGACCCCTAAAGCATGTGATGGGTTTGGTGGGGGGTAATTGAGAATGAATGGGGGAAAGTCACATGAGAGGAGGCAGTGCCTCACGATATGATTGGATATGACTGGTTATGATCAGCTGTGATTGGTTCATACGATAAATCTCATGTTTGTGTGTGCTCCGCATTCGCAAATCAGTGGCGTTATATAATGGGGTCACATATAATATAATGGCGTTAATGGGAAGACTAATAAAAAAGTAAGTGAACAACTCACACATATGGATCACCACTTTGTCAAAATCAAACTTCAAATGGCCTGAAAAAAAGATCTGTAGGTTTTTTGTTTTTTTAGTGAGCAAACTGCTTGTTGAAATGAAAGGTACATCTCCGCATCTGTGACCAGTGTTTATCCAGCTCTGATGATTGACGATCCGAAAATAAGTGTATTATTAAAATGAACAGCTGAACATCAGTTCATAAATAAAATATATTGTTTAAATTGTTACTTCCTTGAGTAATTATTTTGGAATAAATGTAAAAGGTAACACTTTTTAATGGTGAGCATTCTGTTAATAACTTTGCACCTACATGTCAACAAACTCTCATTAGAGTATTAGTAGACTATCTGCTAATTCTTCATTGTGATGGTGTCTCAACAGACATTCTGCTGACTATAAGTAACTTTGCAAGTATATGTCAACTTAATCTAACCCTAACCCTACCACTCTACTAATAGTCTACTAACACTCTAGTGAGACTTAGTAGATATGTTGGTGCAACGTTACTTATAGTCAACAGAATGTGTTAAAGGGACCATCAAAATGAAGTGTATAAAGCCTAAAAAATAAAAAAATAAAGCCTCCTCATTTCAGAACACCACTGCACCCCACTAAAATACTACAGATGTGTAATATTTATTCCATATTTTATAGTCACAATTAAACGCAAGTAGTGATAGATAATTTCTTCTACATTATGACATACATCAGAATTAAAAAAGCAGGGCGGAGACTTGGTTTTGTCCATCAGATGTTGATTGGATGCAGACTAAGTGATTGGATAATCCAACTAATTACAATAAATTATAATAAAAATAAAAAAAAGATATGAGTCAATAAAAGACAAATGCAAGCATTAATTGTTCATAATAAGAGCAATGATATGCATTTAGGAAATTAGAAGCTAACCAGATGCAGTTAAATTTGCCTGTAGACCAGTAGATTGGTAATGAGATGGCAACTGAAATGTTGATATTTATTAGCCATTAGCAAAAAAAATAAATAAATAAATAAAAAATTCATTATTTCATGCTATCGCTTGTGCCTAGTGTTGCCTAAGCCCACACTATACACACTTCATAAAAATGGCTTACTTGCCTACTTACTAGTCTCTGCACATTAAACGTAAGTATTTTAACATAGGAAAAATGACACACTTCAGCTTTAAACGCTCAGATTCCACCTCCATTCTTTCCACAGCCCTCATCGTTAAGCACAGAATCATTGGCCACCTAACTTTCCCATACGCCACCTTTAGTGAGATACACAGGATGTGAACTCACCAAGAGCTCTCCAGCCTGTTTCCCATACAGTTACTGCTTCACTGGAGTCCAATTACAGTGTGCGTGTGTTTGTGTGTGTGCTGGCCTGTTGGGTATGTCAACAGCCCTGCTGCTCACTAATAGACAGCCTCGAAGAGATTTGCCTGGCTCATTAAGCAGTGTGTTTAGCTGAGTGAGGCATAAGAATGTTTAGAGAGCTGAACTTCAGGACAGGTTCATCACAAACCACTTAGTTTGACACTGAGGTTTTGCATTTGAAATCCATTATGCACAAAAGTATTATTGTTTCCACATTTTGCCACACAGCGCCCGAATTCTGATGTGTTATTGCAGGAATTATGCACAAACTGTTCATAGTGCAGGAAATTCCCACACACTTGAATGTAGGTGTGGTGTGATGTAAGGGTGTAGGTGAGAATTAAGTAATTAAACTAATGAAAACTAATGAAATCAGTAATTCTGTCTTTCTGTCTATATTCATATAAAAAGTATAATCTTTTTGACATTTACAGAACTTTTGCAATAGATGAGCTGCCAATTGAAACCAAAATAAATTTGTTGCCTATAATTAACTACTTTTAATTTTAAATTAATGTTAATATTAAAGAAACATGTAAAATCTTAAATATCGGTATGTTACTGATATATTGTGCATCTGATATATTAATATATTGTGATATACTGATATATTGTGCATCTTTATCTTTACGAATAAAGTCTCCACTCCATTGCTGCATCTCATTTCAAAGGCAGCATTGTATTTGTCGATCTCAAATTGAGATAATCTCAGTTAAGAAAAGTAACCAATAGATGGCAAAGAAAGAAATTACAGTATTTTACACCTCACAAGGAATAAGTCAGTTTTATTATGGTTACTTTTCTTAAATAATGCGTCCTTGATGATACATGCAGCCTACAAATGTGACCTCCGGATGACGCAGCCTCTAAAATGAGACGCAGCTCATATTTCAAAAGTTAGCGTGACCATCCCATGATAGAACGACTCTTTGTCTCTAAACAATTTTTCCAAATGTAAGCTTGTTTATGAAACACTTCCCTGATTAATACACGTTTGCATGCTTGGCAAGTGTTTAGTTCGTGATCTGCAAGGGAAAATATGTCCGAGTGTAGGGTGAGAAAAGCAAACCTTTAGTTGACCATCAATGCTCTGTGACTCATGCAGGCCACAGGTCCCTAAGGAGTGCAGACGGCCAGTAGAGGATCCAGAGATGCTAAGCACCGCTTGCTCTCGTGAATGCAAGAACGGCCACTGTACACCGACTGGCAAGTGCTGCTGCAGTTCTGGCTGGGATGGCCCCTTCTGCTTACGAGGTACAGAGCTAATCAGAGCAATTTATCTGTGTCAAAGTTGGTCAATAAACTTCCAACCTTTTTTAATGGCTTCTATGTTTGTCATTCACAGCCAAATGTGAACCGGCCTGTCGCAACGGCGGGGTCTGCGTGGAGCCCAGCAAGTGTCTCTGCAAGGAAGGTTTCTCTGGCAGCCAGTGCGAGAAAGGAGAGCGAGGGACACGAGGGGACGGTGAGAAAGACAGCATCCTGGAGCATATCATTGACATGACATCTTACCTGCTGGACCTCACCAGTTATATTGTATAAAAAGCAGGGCAGGATGATAACATGCTCTTCACCGGTTGGCAGACTAAACGTTAAGGAGGCCTTTCAAGAGTTTGCCTTCAGGACACCATCCCCAATCTCCAACTGCCCCTCACCTGATCCTCCTCTCCCACCACTGTTTCATGAGCCACAGGCTTTGATCTCCATGCTCCCCTACACCATCTGCACTCCCACCCCTATGCACAAATACACACAGAAAACAATAACAGGGTGGCCAATGGAACCTCAAGGCGCATAGCTGAAGGGGTCGCATGTTGGAGGTCCCACGCAGGGCTCCCCGGTTTTTACTGCTGGTATGGTGTGTAAAGTCTGGTCCGCTTTAAAGTCAAGTGTCCCTGCAGGTGGACTCGCAAAGCACTGGAAGCCCCACATGAGACCAACTCGGATGTTCGGTCCAATCCCAACATGGGCACCGGTTTGTACTACAGGACTAATTGGGATTTTAGGGAGTCAAGAATAGCAACACTCATTTAGGAAAGTCAGATGGACAGTCTTCCAAACTGAACTGCACCATTAAGAAAATCACTGCCTTGGATTCACAAGTTGTTTGAAGAACGGAGGAAAAGTAGCTGTCAATTCAGCCGCAAAACCATACAACAGACTTAGTCTTATCCAGCAGGTCTGTGTATAACTGGAGAATCATTATGATGGGACTAGATGCCAGTTTACATGCAGTTTAGAAACGGATCTGCTCAAATGTCATCCGTATAATTGCTGAAACGCTCAATGAGGATCCAGCAGAGTCAGTGTCCCATTGACGTTTCATGTAGATGAAAACGTCAAGTGAAATGTAAATCTATAAGAATGTTTTGGACAGTCACTTTGATTACGTTAATTTAATACATTAGTTGGAGATGACTGGTTAAGAGGTAACTGCTCCGGTTAAAGTTGCAGTATCAGCTATATTATTTTCCAATAGTTGTTCATGACCATGCACGCTGCTTTCATTGCAAATTGTATATCTTATCATATTTTAAAATGTTCATGTATCTTCTTTCTGTGTGATATCAAGCACAGAAGCTTGTTTTTTCTTCATATGGAAAACCCTCGTAAGGTGATTTTAGAAAATGCTACAATCTTTTAACAGATTCTTTGACTCACAATGGGAAGCTTCATTTTTAATGTTCTCCATATTTTATTTTTTTTCTAAACACCAAACCATATTCAGTTTTGTCATAACAAAAGGGAACAAGACTGGTGACTGGTGTACATTTCATATAGTACAGATACGTACTACTTAGATTTGCCATTGTTTTAATAGAGGAGGGTTTATTTTTTTAAGGAATAATATATGGGAGAGGAGCAGTTTTGCATTAAGCCTGTAAATTCATTTTATGTATTTTACTAGATACTTACACAGTTCTGTTGACGATACAACATCTATAAAAGTCTAATTTAAAGCTATAACATTGTTTTCATACTACAAGAGTGCTTTGACAGAAAAAAAAAATTAAACATAGATCTTTCCTTTTGAATATTTGATGTTTCTCTAAAACAAGGCTCAAGCTATAATTTTAGAGCCAGTTTTATTTTCCCCCGACCTACTCATGAATGACTAGAAGAGGATGTTAAATATAGTCTATGATGTCATCAAGACCCCATAGTATCCTGTCCAAAACTGATGCTTTATGAAGTGAATTGTTGTTGGTTGAGCGCTATCCAGTAGACGAATTAGCAAAATGCACTCCAACTCAAATAGAATTTTTCCCATACTTCATTAAATGGGAACACATTCTGTTCAACTTTAGAATTTAGAAATTTGTAATCAGTGAGGTCATAATTATTACCCAGCTTTCATCGAGCCTGTTTTTGATGTGATTCTTGTCATTGAAAAGTTACAGTCCCCTCTGAGATCGACAGGTGTATTATATATAATCACTTATTCCTCCCGAAGACAAGTACATCAACAACAACCTTTCTATTCAGTGCATTTTAACATTCTTTGTTACATGTAAGGAATCCATGCTGTAAATCTACTCTATAATTTTAGCACTTAATGTGAAACCTGCATTGGAGCTGCTGGGAAGGTGTCATGTGAATAGAGTAACCCTGATTCTTTTATTATTTAAGTAGTTACGCCTTAAAGTTATTTAAGTTGTCTACAATGTTTTTACTGTTGTATGTGAAGAAATATGGTCATTTATTGTAAATAACTAGGTTTATCTTGGGTTCTTCTCAGAAATATCAATATGTTTATTAAAGTGTATAGCATGTTTGAGAACTTAATGAATGACTCCTTTACATTATTTTTCTCTAAAATTTGATCTGAAATGTGATGTAACTCACCATGAGTGTTTTTCATAAATGTTTTACTACATGAATCTATATTATATCAGCTTATAGTGTCTATATGGTTTCACAAACATGCATATTTTTTGTTTTCCTGGTTAAACTAAGGAAAAAGGAGAATATTTTGCAGTAAAAACAAGGTATTAGATTTTACATTAAATTTGTTTAGTGCTGGGAAGTGTCTTAATTTTTTCCATTTCCATTTTCTTCTTTCATTATGGTACTGTGGACAGAAAGGTGCATTGAGAGGTTGCCAAAGAGGTCCACATGACTCTTAAGGTTCTTGCACACTGAGTCTGAAATTTCCGTATGCGTTTTTTTCTTATTTTTTCTTATTTTATTATGCGAAAACGCAGAAAATCGAACCTGATCCGAATTGTTTTTATGACAGCCGAAAGTTTCGGAGGAAGTGTTTAAACGTGATCGACACAACGTGAGGTTGTATTTATTTTTTATCGTGAAAATTTCGGACTCCTTGTGCAATGACCTTTAGTCCATCATTTTCCAGTGTTCATCCATTGTGGAATGTCAATAAGTGACTTTTGTCACACTATAAGTCGCACTTATGAAAGTAATGTCTTTAAATAAGGGTTTTATATGGAATGCCCACAACAACAGCAAAAGAACGTTCACTCTGAAAATGCCCGTTTGGTACCGTCTTCTGCAAACCTTTACTGGAAACTTAACAAACAGAGCGGTGTAGGTTGATAGCGTTATTAAATTCCATCTCCAAACATCAATCAGGTTGAGTGGTCGTTATAATAATGAATGAGGACCACCCACATCACCATAGTCACCCCAATGTATTTAGAGTAACGCAATACTAAGTTGTCTGTGCATTATTCGGAGCCAATCAAAATTGTGTTGGGGAACTGGGCCGATAGCGGTGTATTTGAGTTTATATACTATCTGTGGCATGAATCATTACTTTTCATTTGGAATGGTTTTCTTTCTCTTCCCCAAAGGGCCTTTGCCTGGCTATATTTCATAAACAGTGTAACCCGGCACTCAGCATAAACATGACGAGTCTGTATACTAAATATTTGCGAAACTCTGATGGTTGGAAAACTCGCTTATAATATCATATACACAGAATAAAGACTTATCGGGCAGATAATGGGTTTAGATAAGAGAATGACAAGAGATAGAGACGTACTTTATCTATACTGGATATATACTGGATCAGTGAACTTCCATGAACACCATACTTAATCTATTAAACAGAACACGCACATCTACTTTTATCACACCCACGCTTTAGCAGAATATTCTATTACCTCATATATTTATGTGACTGAGTCAGTGAGGACTACTGCTGAAGTGTGTGTGGTCATGACTGAGGAAGTCTGAGTCCCTCAGAACCTCACTGATGAAGCTATGCATCATAGCGCACCCTCAAAATTAGAGCGAACATGCATTGGAAGTCTTCTTTAAATCACCTCCTTAAAGTTCAAACCAAAATGAAAATTCTGTTGTTGATTAGTCATGTCATTCCAAATGTATACAGTGGGGGGAAAAAATTATTTGATCCCCTGCTGATTTTGTACATTTGCCCACTGACAAAGAAATGGTCAGTCTATAATTTTAATGGTAGGTTTATTTTAACAGTGAAAGACAGAATAACAACAAATAAAATCCAGAAAAACGCATTTCAAAAAAGTTATAAATTGATTTGCATTTTAATGAGTGAAAAAAGTATTTGACCCCTTCACAAACCATGACTTAGTACTTGTTGGCAATCACAGAGGTCAGTCGTTTCTTGTAGTTGGCCACCAGGTTTGCACACATCTCAGGAGGGATTTTGTCCCTCTCTTCTTTGCAGATCCTCTCCAAGTCATTAAGGTTTCGAGGCTGACGTTTGGCAACTCGAACCTTCAGCTTCAGCTCCCTTGTCTTGAGCCACTCCTTTGTTGCCTTGGCTGTGTTCTGGGTCATTGTCATGCTGGAATACCCATCCACGACCCATTTTCAATGCTCTGGCTGGCTTCAATGCCCTGGCCCTGACGGTGCATGGTACCATTTTCCCCACTGTATGATTTGCTTTCTTTTGTGGAATACAAAAGTAGGTATTAAATGAATGTTTCTGCTGTATTTGTTCGTGCAGTGAGTACAATGGGGTCCACCACCAAAAAGCACATGAAGTAATTTATAAAACATTAGTAGTGTAATTAAAGTAGTACTATGCTGAACAGAGCAAAATTTAAGCGATAATTTTCTTTCCAATCATCAAACCCAAATCAAATATGGCATTAAGAGACCTTAGTCAGGGTAGTGTCATTTAATTTGATAGGAATGAAAATGAGGCTGTGAGGGAAAGAAGTACACACTGTACTTCTGTACACACTGTTTAACAACATAATGATTGTTCGGCTGATGAAACATTTTTGTAAGTTGTTGAAATTACTATCATCTTTTATACTTTTATACAGTGTGTGCTATTGTAAAGACTGTAAGTCTATCCCTCACATCCTCTTTTAATATGGTGTCAAATCTATGGTGAAATGTTGATAAAAATCAAACCTCATTTGTTCTTGAGTGAGCATAACGTTACATCAAATACGGTATACCGTATCAGATACGCTATTAAACTTTGAATTTAAACCACTGGAGTTGTCTGGATTTTTTTTAGGCAACCCTTGTGTCCTTTTTGAATCTTAAAGCTTTTGGACTCCATTGACTTTCATTATATGGAAAAAACAGCTGAAAAATTCTACAAATATCTTCTGTCGTGTTCCACAGAAGAAAAAAAAAAAGAGTTTGGAATGACACGAGGGTAAGTTAATAAGAAATTGACAGATTTTAGTGAACTATCCCTTTAAACTTAAGGAAACGAAATTGAAATCAGCACACAAGGTAGTGTTATACCCTACAGGTCAACAGGTCCATGCTATCTTCCAGGCTTTACCTCTAGTAGAACTAATCTCTCTTTGTCAAGCACTCTAGCATATTGCATATGGCAGATTAGCTTAAAAGAGAAACTCTCTCCAAGGCCTTGGATCTTCAGTCCTGACTCGCATCCATGAAATGATGCAATTATGGTTCCTACTGGGGCCCAATCTGTCATGTAAACACACACCCAGCCCCATCCAAGGGCAAGGACTGGAGATTGGCAGGGGGAGACAGGTAGATGTCAGGATGAGAGAATGATAGAAGGGGGATGGGTGTGGAGGACTTCGGTTCGCATGCCAATTTGGTGTTTACGTGTGGTATTTTAGATGCAGGATGTGAATGCAAACATGAGTGAATGTGTGTGGCACTGCACTCATGTGGTTGTGCAATGAGACACTTTGTCTTTTTTGTCCATCTTCCTGTACCGCGATCCTTAGCGGGGCTTAGTAAACAATTGGTATCAACAGAATGGGACCACCTAGGTAAAAGTTTCCATGTTGAGGCCTTTTTTCAAACTGTGGCCGCAAATTTTCCCAAACACATTAAAACAAGCTATGCAAATGTTTTATGATGGTACTTGCGTAGTGTATTGTTATATTAACCTGAGCAAACGGTCATTCATCTTGGCAAACTCGCTGTGTTTCTGCACTTCAGATCTGTGAGGCCCCTTGAGCTTACCTAACTAAAAAGTCAACAGGCTACATCAAAAGCCACAGTCCAGCTTTCTGCAGTATGATCAAAGGAGATGAATGGGCTTTGGCTTAAAGATGTGCACCAAAGACCTTGCAAGGTCATCTGTAAAAGTGGATAAAGGAAATTCTCCTCACGTTTACATATTCTGCCACCAGTGAAGTGATAAAACGTTCATGTAAGACCAGTAAAAATGGCACTGAGCATATTGTACATAAACTCCGTATTTTGAATACTGTACATTTCCGATACTTCTATCAAGTGTACTTTAACTTAAAGGCCTATTTCACCCAAAACTGACAATTCTAACATAATGTACTCACCCACTTTTTTGTGTGTGGAAAACAAAAGATAATTATTTGAAGAATGTTTTTACTGTTTTTGCCCATACAATGGAAGTCAGTGGAGTCTAAAACAACACTCTACCCCACTGATATTTTTAAATATCTTCTTTTGTGCTCTGCAGAGCAAATAAATACATGCATGTTTGAGTTAACTATCCCTAAGTGCATTCCAATCATGCATTTTATTAGCCTATATTTATCACTATAGACCATGACATACTCATAGATCGATTACAAAACTATACAGGTATTCAAGAGCAGGCTTTAAGATGGTTTAGATCCTACCTATCCGATCGCTACCACTTTGTTTTTTAAAAGGGGAATCATCTCAATTATCACCAGTAAAGTATGGAGTACCACAAGGATCTGTCCTAGGTCCTCTGCTATTTTCAATATACATGTTGCCCCTTGGTGATATTATTAGAAAATACGGGATTAGTTTTCATTATGCTGATGATACTCAACTATATATCTCAACAAGACCAGATGAAACTTCTGAACTATCTAAGCTAATAGATTGTGTTAAAAATGTAAAAGATTGGATGACCAATAATTTCCTCCTATTAAATTCGGATAAGACCGAGATATTACTTATTGGACCAAAAAAACAGTACTCAGAATCTCTTGGATTACAATTTGCAACTAGACGGATGTACTGTTACGTCCTCTAAAGTCAAAAATCTGGGTGTTATATTAGACAGCAAATCATATTTCCCATGTTACAAAAACAGCATTCTTCCGTCTTAGAAACATTGCCAAGCTTCGAAACATGCTATCTGTTTCAGATGCAGAAAAGCTAGTTCATGCATTCATGACCTCTAGACAGGACTATTGTAATGCACTGTTAGGTGGTTGTCCTGCATCTTCAATAAACAAGCTATAGATAATCCAAAATGCAGCGGCTAGAGTCCTTACCAGGTCAAGAAAATAAGATCATATTACCCCAATTTTACAGTCTCTGCACTGGCTACCTATTAAGTTCCAGATCAGTCACAAAATATTATTACTTGCCTATAAGGCACTAAATGGTTTATCTCCTGCGTACCTAACTAGTCTTCTACCACGCTACAATCCAACCCGCTCCCTAAGGTCGCAAAACTCTGGACTTTTGGTAGTACCTAGGATAGCAAAGTCCACTAAAGGAGGTAGAGCTTTTTCACATTTGGCACCCAAACTCTGAAATAGCCTTCCTGATAACATTTGGGGTTCAGACACAGTCTCTCTGTTAAAAATCTAGATTAAAGACACATCTCTTTAGCCAAGCATTCACATAATGCATCTTATAATCTTGTACTGCATTTATATCTGCTCAAATGTACATTATAATTCTTTAGCTTGGGTTGAACAAATCATTTTTGCTTGACTAGAACAGCAGCTACGCTAATTATGTCTCTGTTTGTTTCTCTAACTAGGAATTACTGAAGCGTCAGTCTGGATCCAACCCTTAAGAAGATCTGAGATGACCAAACACCTGAGAAGAGATGATGGCAACCCCTCAGAGGACCACGGAGGATGCCAACCCTCAGACAACATACAGAATTACCAAGTTAAGTCTGTCATAACTTAAATATATTGGGTTTCTGCTGTATGTATGTGTATATATATGTATATATATGTGTATGTGTGCGTATGTGTATATATATATATGTATATATATATAGTAGAAACTTAATTTCCTGTGAAGCTGCTTCGCAACGATTGTATCGTTGAATTGAATTGAATATATGTTATAATGTCATTTATTCCTGTGGTGTCAAAGCTGAATTTTCAGCAGCCATTACTCCAGTCTTCAGTGTCACATGATCCTTCAGAAATATTTTTAATAGTCGGGCTTGTAACCTGAAGGTTGCCGGTTCGATTCTAGCGCCAGCAGGAATTGAAGGTGGGGATTGTGAATGAACAGCACTCTCTCCACCTTCGATACCACGACTAAGGTGCCCTTGAGCAAGGCATCGAACCCCTAATTGCTCCCCGGGCGCTCGAGCAAGGCTGCCCACTGCTACGGGTGGGTGTTCACTGTGTATGTGTGCATTTGTTCACTACTCACTGCTGTGTGTGTGCACTTGGATGGGTTAAATGCAGAGCACCAATTTCGAGTATGAGTCACCATACTTGACAATACGTCATGACTTAACTTAACTGAAGAAACATTTATTTTTATTAGCAATGTTGAAACGTGTTGTGCTGCTTCATATTTTTGTGGAAACTGTGATGCGATTGAAAAAAGAAAATTCAAAAGAACAGCTTTTATTTGAGAATTAATAACAGTATTAATTGTTTTCAAACAATAAATATTAAACCAAACTTTGAATGATAGTGCATATAAAGGATTCTTTGGATTCACTAAACCAACAAAATCAAGATTGTACCGAACTAACAACTCAAAAAAGAAAATCCACTTTAAATCCTCAGACTGGTAAATTTAGACACAGACGTGGTAGTATAACTGTTTTTGTGTTATATTCCTCGCAATAGAACTTAATCAGCACAGTATGTGCTTATGACTCAAGCTCTCTGTGTTTACAATGGCTCTTTTGTGTATCAGTTGGTTAATGAGGCCAGGCATAGCTGGACCATGATGTGCGTGATGATTTCTTGTGTTGCTGTTGTCTGTGTAAGTTGCCTTACTGTCTGTCAACTCCCTGAGAATCTGGAGTTTACAAGCTGCATCGTGAATCTGAAGGGATAACAGTCAAAACTGACAGCCCACACACGCTCCTGATAAACATGTACTTGTGCACGCAGAGAAATACACAAACACACTCATCCTTAATGGGAAACATCCTGATCTGACCATGGTCTTGTCCACCCTGAACCAGATGTGCATGCCGAAAATAAATTAATCATCCTAACGTAACCTGCATCATTTAATATCATAAGAATCCAGTGTTTCTTGTATATTGACATTGTTATCTGTATCTGTGGTGAGTGGTGAGAGGCAATGTGCTCTGGGTTTATGATTTTTTTTTAGCAAATTAAGTTTCAAGGCTTTCAACAAGCTAGACGATGAAAAATATTTAGGCCTAAATTTAATATTTATATATTTGAATTGCATATACAATTCCCATACAAATGGATTACACAGTTTCAACATAAACTAATTAACTTCAACGTGATGCATATTTGTCAATCTTGCAGAAATGAAACAGAAAAGTGTTTTTGTTTCTTTCGAATGTTACTAATTTTTATTTAGTTAATTGAATGTCTCAAAAAGCTGAGACATTCTGTGGCACCTGCAGCTATATGCTCTGTGAGCACGACCTGATAAAAGTTTTCCATATGAATAGTTCTCAGCAGTTATTATGTGTGTCTTCTATTACTGTTGACTGATGACTATCATTTGTTAATTACATTAATAAAACACAATGTGATAGGTAGCAAATTTAATTTACTCTTATTTTATGGCGAGATTTTGCGACTCTTCCAGCCATAACTGTATCCGTTTGCGCAATTTTTTTCTCAAACCAGTTCAGCGAAAATCCTGCCCAGCAGCTAATTTCATTGGTTAAGGTTAGGGTGAGGGGTATGGTTTGGGGCTGTGTTTGGTGTAGGCATTCATCACTGTGATAGACATGACCAATGAAATGTTTAGCATCAGCTGCGTGTGTGGAGCTTGCGCGGAACTGGTTTGGGAAAAGCAACTGAGAACGATGGAGGCTACACAGTTGCGGGTCCCACGTGTTTATTTCCCATGTACATATAATGTGAGCAGTCAAGTCGCAGCTCAACAATTGGACCGTATAGTGTGAGCACATAAATCCTGAGCTTTGGATTTACTTGTACAGTGAGAGTTGGTAACAAAAACGTTGTTGAAATAGCAGAGTGTATGCCCGGCTTTAGATACTGCACTGCCGTCTATCAGCATGATTCAGCATGATCACGTACAAAACAATTCATTATCTTATCTGTCCACAAAGTAATTTGTGTATGCTGTACCGATGTTTTTGCACATGATTTATCTTTGTTGGTCCTCATGTCTTCTGGCTTCAGACCATTTCTGCTTCTTCACTCCTACATGTGATTCTCCAGTTGTCTCTCCTGGGAAAGCACAATAATAAGTTTGTTTCATTGTTTAATATTCTCTCTATACGCTACTAGTGTACTAGTGTATTGAGGCGGCCGTGGCAGCCAGTGAATGAAGGGATTCTCTCCTAAGTTTAGTGAAACTCCCCACCTAAAATGAATATAAGTACAGAATTCATCTCGGTGAGAGTAAACTCTTCAAAAAAATACAGTTTATTTCTTAATGTGTAAAACCTTTTTAAATTAGAGGTGCGTTCACGCCGTATTGTAAAAGTCATATTGTAAAAAGCGTTCACATCCTTGTAGAACTCATAATTACAACTTGTGAACTGGGAGTTTTCTGAGAGCTAAGACTTGTACCAACTGACCACCTCAGATTCATTAGGCGCTATGTTTATGTGAACAGCTCCAAGCAGAACGTCACATGTTGTCATCTGGAAATCACAGTAATTACAATATGGCATGAATGCAGCATAGCACAAATTAAACTACTGAATGCACCTTTCATTAGATATTTAGTATTATTTATTTTGCTTTATTTCTACCTTTACAGCTTATTTCTTGTCTGAATTTCAAAGGAGGCATTGCCTTTTGCTTCACTGAACAAACCTCACTTCTTATGCATAAAACTCATTCTTGCTATTTATTTTTTTTTAAGAATCCAGTCGTACAGTTTTAACAAATAACTGGGAGTGAAAGAGTGATCACCAGTGCCAAAATATACATTTATGCTCAAGAATAATTCCTATTTAGACCTGGCTAATTCAAAAGATCTCTTTGCATTGAGACACATATTTGAGTGTGTTGATGTTAAAATAAGTGCTACATGGAGTGAGATAGAGGCTCCCTCTGGTGAATCTCTTCTCATTATCACAGTGTGAAGAGCATAAAATTATTACCCTTTATTGTTTTTTTTATGAACACATCTGAATAAGCTGAATGGCATGTAGCTGGCAGAATAACCAGTGTGCTGAAATGCCAGTAACACTAAAGATAAATATAAGACATGTAAGAACGTAATAAATCACCACTGCCACAGGTGTCATGTATATAGAATGTCTCATTCAATGAATCGGCAGACAACAAAGGGCCTTCCTGACTTTGAGTTGTTATATCTATGATCCACCCAAGAGCTCATCATTTTGGTCCCCCAGCCCTGTTGTGTCAAACGTGTCACAAAGTTATGCATCACTGATGCCCTGTCAGCCCCTCTGCAGGTGTCTTGTCACACCCTCTGAACCCCGTGGCTTGACCTGTGACCTCCAACACCTGGAAGAAGCCCAGTTCCTTACGACCTTTGACCCTGCTGTGTTCATCACTGCCTGGCACCTGTTGAACACATCAGAGAGCTCTGCTATTCACATAAGAGACTTTCAACATGAGGTCAACAGGTTGTGAAGGAAAGAATCTTTGGTTCACTTCTTAAATGTCACAACTTTCAAGTAATATATCATATTCGGTATATCCAAATGAAATATATCAAGTCTAATATGGAGCGTAATGACATTCCAGAATAAACTGCTATAGATCAAAGCTATCTGCGAACAGATAAATCATCACACACAGAACAAATAATTTTCTTATCTTTTCAAGGCAGACAGAAGGTGGCAGTCCTTCCACATAGCTTCATGATACATATTGTTCAAAGCAGCTTTAAAGGAGATATATGTTTCTATATTACAATTAAGACTATTTTTTGTTTTAATCAAAGGTAACTATGTCGAGTAATGTCCATATGTCAGAAATGAACTGTACTAGGATAATACAAATCATGCAGCTAATGACGTATTTAAGCAAAAACAATGAACGCAACTAAGGAAATGATTGTGTGTTATGATAATAATTATTACAATGCAAGGAAAATTTGGCTGTTTTGTATATTTATTTAGAGTTGGCATTTAGGCATCATCTCCTCTCGGGTCATAGGGTCATCCAAAGTCTTCATAAAAGTCTGGATCCAAACTGGAGCTTGGATGCACAGTCACTGTTGGAAAGGTTTCAAATATGCAGAAAATGTTGGAAAACTAAAGAATGTGCAGGAGCTGGAGGATTTTTCTGAAGAACAGCAGGACCAACAAGGGACTCATGAACAACTATCACAAAACAGAATGACAGTCGTGGATCATCCAGGAGACACACAGTATTAAGATTTAAGGGTATGTAAAATGTGTCATTTTTATAAATTCAGCTATTATTTTGTCTTGTGAAGAATATATAAACATCTTTTATGTGAAATAGCTTATTCAGGACAGCATTAAATAAACAATAACATGTAATTTTCATGATCCCTCTTATTTTCTTAAAATTATTAACATTTTGCACATTCTGCAAGGGGCATGTAAATTTATGAGCACAACTGTAGTGGGTCAGTAGGAAATATCAGTTT